>NC_133543.1:77537603-78166603 GCF_048773025.1 Camelus bactrianus
TACTTCTTCTTCTGGGATTTTTATCTTTTGCTTTGGCCTGGAAGATATTCCTCTGACGCCTCATATTGTCTATCTTTCTATTTGTATTTTTAGGTAGGTTAGTTACATTCTTTTTTTTTTTTTTTTTTTGGTAGGTTAGTTACATTCTTGATCTTAGAGAAGTGGCCCTCTGTGGGAGATGTCCTATGTGTCCCGGCAGTACACTTCTCTCTTGCCACCCAAGGGCCAGGGTCCAGCCAGTCCCAGTGTAGAGTCTGGCCTGTGTTTGTGGATTCCTTCCACAGGCTTTGGGATTGTTGTTTTCTTATTTCTGTTATCTGCCCTATGGTGGATGAGGCTGGACTAGAGGCTTATGCAGGGTTCCTGGCAGGAGGAGCCGGTGCCTGCCCACTGCTGGGTGAAGCTTGGTCCTGGACCTCTGGCATGTAGGGCCATGTCTAGAGGAGTCAGTGGCTCAGGAAGTCCGCTGATGGGTGGGGCTGTGTTCCCACCCAGTATGTTGTCTGGCCTGAGGCTTCCCAGCCCTAAAGCCTACAGGCTGTTGGGTGGGGCCAGGTCTTGGTGCTAATGATCCAATTGAGATGTCAGCCTCCAGGAAAGCTCATGTAGATGAACACTCCCAGGATGTCCACCACCAGCTTTTATGTCCCATGAGTGACCTGCAGCTATCCCTTACCTTCCTAGGAGAACTTCCAAGACCATCAGGCAGGTCTGGTCCAGGTTCCTGTGAAAGTACTGCCTCTGCCCTTGGACGTGGCTCACACGAGATTCTGTGTGCACTTCCCAAGAGAGTGAAGTCTCTGTTTCCCCCAGTCCCGTGGGGCTCCTGGAGTTCAGCCCCACTGGCCTTCAATCCTTCATCTTCTTCCCAGCGCCAGAACTCCTGGCTGGGGAGCCTGTCATGGGGCTCAGAACTCTGACTCCTGTGGGAGGGCCTCTGCAACTTAACTATTCTCCAGCTTGTGTGTCACCCACCCAGAGGGTATGGGGTCCGATTATATCATGAGCATAGTCCTTCTACCATCCCGCTGTGGTTCCCTCTTTATGTTTCCAGTTGATAAAGATCTTTTTTGCTGGGTTCTAGTCTTTTTTTCCCCAACAGTTGTTCAGCAGTCAGTTGTGGTTTTGTTGTAGTCGTGAGGAGAGGCGAGCTCGTGGTCCCACTACTCTGCCAATTTGACCAGAAGTCACAAAATGTATTTCTTAAAAAATAAGACTTGGAAGTTAAAATGACCCCTTGATCTGTGCTGCAGAATGCTGTGTCGGCAGCATGGAAACAACATTAATCTTACACATCTCCGTCAGAGCTCCTTGGTGACCAGGTGCATTGTCAATGAGCAGTAATGTTTTGAAAGGAATCTTTTTTTCCTGAGCAGTATATCTCAACAGTGGGCTTAAAATACTCAGTAAACTATGTTGTTAACAGATATGCTGTCATCCAGGCTTTGTTCTTCCACTTAGAGAGCACAGGCAAAGTTGATTTGGTATAATTCTTAAGGGCCCTAGGATTTTTAGAATGGTAAATGAGCATTGGCCTCAACCGCAAGTCACCAGTTGCATTAGCCCCTAACAAGAGAGTCAGTCTGTCTTTTGAAGATTTAAAGCCAGGCATTGACTTCACTCTACCTCTGGAAGTCCTGGATGGCATCTTCTTTCAACATAAGGCTGTTTCATGACACTGAAACTCTGCTGCTTAGTGTAGCCACCTTCATGAATGATCTGAGATAGATCTTCTGGAGAACTTGCCGCAGCTTCTCCATCAGCACCTGTTGCTTTACCTTGCACTATTCTGTTATGGAGACAGCTTCTTGTCTTAAACCTAGTGAATCAACCTCTGCTGGCTTCAAACTCTTCTTCTGCAGCTTCCTCACCTCCCTCAGCCTTCACAGAATTGAAGAGAGTTCGGGCCTTGCTCTGGATTAGGCTTTGGCTTAAGGGAATATTGTGGCTGGTTTGAGCTTCTATCCAGACCAGTCAAACTTCCTCCATGTCAGCAATAAGACTGTTTTGTTTTCTTATCATCGTTCATGTGTTCTCCAGAGTAACACTTCTTATTTCCTTCAAGAACTTTTCCTTTGCATTCACAACTTGGCTAACTGGTACAAGAGACCTAGCTTTTCGGCCTCTCTCAGCTTTCAACATGCCTTTCTCACTAAGGTTAATCATTCCTAGGTTTTGATTTAAAGTGAAAAATGTAAGACACTTCCCTTCACTTGAACACTTAGAGGGTTATTAATTGGCCTGACTTCAATATTGTTGTGTCTCAGGGACTAGGGAGAATTGAGGACAGGGAGGTGGAGCAGTCAGAACACATGTACTTACTGGTTAAGATCACCATCTCATATGGGCATGGTTCATGGTGCCCTAAAACAATTACAATGGTAGCAGCAATGATCACTGATCACAGACCACCACAACAAATATAATATTAATGAAAATAGTTTGAAATGTTGCGAGAATTGCTAACATGTTACAGAGACATGAAGTGGGCGAATGCTGTTGGAAAAATGTGCTGGCAGACTTGCTTGATGCAGGGTTGCCACAAAGCTTCAATTTGTAAAAACACATTATCTGCCAAGTGCAGTAAAGTGAAGTGCAATAAAACGAGGCATGCTTGTGATTTCTGGAGCATAAACATGAAAAGAGTGCCTTTTTTTTTTATTGAAGTGTAGTCAGTTTACAATGTTAGTTTCAGGTTTGCAGCAAAGCGATTCAGTTATACATATACATACATACACATATATATTTTCAGCTTGTTTTCCATTTTGGCTCATTACAAGAAATTGAATATAGTTTTCTGTGCTCTACAGTAGATCCTTGTTGTTTATCTATTTTATATATAGTAATGCGTATCTGTTAATCCCAAACTGAAAGGAGTGTTTTTTGTTATGTATTAGCAAACCCCTTTCTATATGTATAACTGAGTCATTATGCTGTAAACAGAAATTAACACAACATAGTAAACTGACTATACTTCAGTTAAAAAACAAACAAACCCAAACTCCTTTCAATCACACCTGGGATTATGTTAATGAGGTTATTTTGGAAAGTCCCTAAAGTGGGGAGGGGGCTGGTTGCCAGGTGAACCAACCATGTGATTAGAGGGTTGGACCTTTGAGCCCCCTGCCCCTCCCCCCACCTCAGAGGCAGGGAGAAGGGCTGGAAATTGCATTAATCACCATTTGCCAGTGATTTGATCAATTATGCTTTTGTAATGAAGCCTCCATAAAAGCCCTAATCAAAGGAGTTCAGATTGCTTCTGGGTTGGTGAATACATCCATGTGGGAGGTGACACACCCCAAACTCCATGGAGACAGAAGCTCCTGTGCCTGGGACCCTCTGGGCCTTGCCGTATGTATCTCTTCATCTGGCTGTTCATTTGTAATCCTTTAAAATATCCTTTGTAATGAATCAGTACTAGTAAGTAAATGTTTCTCAAGTTTATGAGCTGTTCTAGCAAATTATTGAATCTGAGGAGGGGGGCGTAGGAACCCCCTATTTATAGCTTGTTAGTCAGAAGTACAGGTGACCACCTGGGACTTGTGATTGGTGTCTGAAGTGGGGCAAGCATGTGGGACTGAGCCCTTAACTTGGGGGGGTCTGTGCTAACTCTGGGTAGTGTCAGAGTTGAATTGTAGGACACCCAGTTGGTGTCTGGAGAGCTGGAGAATTGGTTCATGTGGGAAAAACCTTCATGCATTTGGTGTCAGAAGTGATGTGAGTGTAGGAAAACTGAGTTTCCTTTTAGTACCTTTGTAGAAGTTAGAATGGATACCCCGCCCTTCAGAAGGATGCAGCCCAATGCTGGGGTGTGGGGCATGGTGAGTGGACCACAGAGTGGGTTTCAGCTCCCACTTCCCCCCTTTGCAGATGCCCTTGTGTAGTAAGCAATCTGTATAACTGTGCCTGGTGGCCCTGATGGGAGCTCCTTCCAGGTGGGGTTTGGGACCAAGCTCCTAGGTGTTTACACTCACATGACTGATGCTGGCTGGTGTCTGCTGTTTGAACAGTCTTGGTTCAGTCTTCTCTTCTTTTCCTTTTGGAAGAAGAGCTGTGTCTATGGGACCCAACGTCTCTGGGGAGTAAGGCCCATGTCTTGGGGGTCCTCTGTGCAGATGGTGCACATTATAATCTCTGCCTCTTTGAAAAAGCAAAACAAGAAGACCAAACTAAAGAAAAACTCTGATGTACACACCACTATATATAAAATAGATAAACAACAAGGATTTACTGTATAACACAGGGAACTATATTCAATATCTTGTAATAACCTATAAAGGAAAAGAACCAGAAAAAATATATGCATGTATCTGAATCACTCTGCTGTACACCTGAAACTAACACAATATTGTAAATCAGCTATACATCAATTGAAAAGAAAAAAAAAAAAGAAAAACTCTGGTGGACAAGGAAGAGGGAAAATGAACAAACATTGATTGCTCCTCTGTTTTCTGCCGGGCACGGCACAGTGGTGGGCATTTTACACACTTGGTCAGCCCTCTTTTTCCTAACACATCCCTGAATAAAGGGGATTAGAAAGTTTAGTCTTCACTTTTGGGACTCTCTCAGGCTAAGTTCTAAACCTTAGGGAGAAGGAGAAAGAGTTTGCCTCTCTGGGATTGCATATTTCTGCCTTTAATCAAATGCCATAGGGTTATCTAACTGAAATTTCTTCTATCAAAAGCTTAGCTGAAAAAAGTGACCTTTAAGAAAGATTGTCTTAGGAACATGTGCATATCCATCCATTTCTTTATGCCCTCTGAATTCTATTCTTGATGGAATTCAGCCACCAAAAGGTCATGTGCTGTGTTAGTGCGGCCCCTTGTAGAACCGCTGTCACTGACTATGTGCCTTGAGGATAATTGACTTATGTCCTCCGGGTAAGAAGGTCACTAAGAAAGAGCCACATGGGTTTTAGCAACAGCTGCAAGCAGCAGCTACTGTGTGCCAGGCCTGGTCCTGGATGTTTTATTTTTCAGCTAAATCAGTATTATGGTTGCTGTGCTGGGCCTTCCTATAGAAACTTGAGAAATATTTGTTGAATGAGGTAAATAGAATTTCCTGTAAATATATGAGTCTTTAAATCATTCAATGTCACTCTATAAAAACTCATGGAAGAAGTATCCTTTAGAATTTAGTGCTTTATTTCCCCTGAGGAACAGGCATGCTGCAAATGAGAACCACAAACCTGACAGTGTTGCTCCTTTTTTTTTTTTGCTTTCACATTCAGTCTGAAAGTCTGAACTTTAGTCACAGTGACTAGAATAATGACTTCTGTGGAGTGTTGGTGTTCTTTTTTCTTTTCTCCAGACTAAAAACAAAATTCTTTTTGATTATCTCATCTTTTTTTTTTTTTGGTAGGGAGGCGGTTGCTGTTGTAAGCAGTTTAAATCCATTTTGGAAAAGATGAGCTATAAAAGCTAAAAAATGGAATTCTTCAGATAGCTGCCTCACCACCCGAGTGCCCTTCTTCCTTTGTTCCCAGGGAGTGCTGAGCCTTTTGACCCAGGAGGGAATCCTTATACCACAAGGCAGATGAGGGCAGGGTCTTAAGTCACCGAGGCTCATGGGAGGTCACAAAAGGCTACAGTTCCAGCTGCCACTGCCAAACAGGGCTTAGGTCAAGTTACTGGGCCTGACGGGCCGAGCTGTTGGTCGGTGAGCTCACAGTAAGCACATAGCGTGTAGGAAGCACTCAATACATGGTAGCAATTTGTATTAGTATTGTTGGTATTACTTATTTTACTCAAAGCTGAATGAATGCTGAAAGGAGACACCAAGGGTGAGCTGATACACCTCAGCTTTCTAGGTGTGTCTGCAGAGCTCAGATACATGGACAAATGGGGAAAGCTGCTTCCACCTTATTAGAGTTCAACTTTGCTCTTCACCCACCCAGCCAAAGAATATGTTTCCTACTTAAACATATTCACAATCCTCCTCAAGAATCCTTGTTTCTTAGACAATAGTTTAATTCTGGTTGTCAGAACATGTTGTTGGTTACTGGAGAATCTTCATGCCTCTTAGAAAAAAAAAAGAAATGAAATTAATTAAAAACAAAGAGATGTCCATGTCATTACAGCTTTGAACACTTACGCCTTTTGGACAGTATTTGCCTCGGGGATCTGGATGTGGTCAGCCAGCGAAGCACTAAAAAGGTCAAGGGTCATGCTCCCTGGCTCTGGGTCTGTGAAGACAAAGAGCATCCTTCATCAGCAAAGGATAGCAGGCAGTGGTCCCAGATGTGGGAAAATATCTACCTGGTGAGCAATCAATGGCATGCAAATTAGCACAACAAGGTATGTTATACCTAGGAAATTAGCAAATGCTGCAAAAACTAGTGCTGACACATGGCAACTGACATTAAAATCAGTAAGCCCCTTGGGGAAAGTGATATGACAGTACATATCAAGATCTAGAAAAACGTTCTTGTCTTTGATCAGGAATCTCACTCCTGGGTGTTATAATAGGGAAATAATGCAAAAGCAGAAGCAAGCTTTTTGTACAAAGTTATTTATTACAACATTATCATTAATAATGAAAAATTAGAAACAGCCAAACAATAGGAGGTTGAGGAAGTAACTTACAATGCATTAATTTGACGTTTAAAATTATGGTTGAAAAGGTAAATCAGCAATATGGAAAATATGATATAATGACGAGTGAAAATGTAAACTATAGAGCTGGTGTTAAAACTCTGTAAAATATGGATGGAGTGGGGTATAGCTCAAGTGGTAGACCACATGCTTAGTATGCACGAGGTCCTGGGTTCAATCCCCAGTATTCCCTCTAAACATAAATAAATAAACCTAATTACCCCCCCCCAAATAACAATAATTTAAAAAACCCTGCAAAACATGTATGTAGGTGAATAAGAGCTGGAAGAGAAAACAGAGAAAGGAAATAATATGTTAGATTGAGAGGTGTATATATGTTTAAATTTTTTCTTAAAACCCCAGTGTGGTTATAACATTGAAAAGAAAATTGATTAAAAAACAAGTGTTATACTATGCGGGCTTATGCCGGCTCCACAGCTGCACTTCCTTTGCTGGGTGCTCTGAAGACCACATTGGGACATTCTCTCAGAATGAGAGGAGTCTCCAGCCTAAGACTTCATATTAGACTACGCCACTTTTATTTTAGTTACTTTAAGCAATTTTTAATCATGAAAGATATATTTCATTGCCAAAAAATTAAAAAACATAAGGCTAAAGAAGAAAAAAGTCCCACAATCAACACACAATTATTGGAATGAGTACAAAGGCTGACTATGCTAATCGCTGACAAGGAGACAGGGGACCTGGAACTTTCATTCACTGCTGGTTAGAATGTAAAATGGTACAATTGCTTAGGAATATAGTTTGACAGTTTCTTAAAAAGTTAAATACTAGATTAGATATACCATATCCTCCAACCTTTGTACTCCTATGTATTTTGCTCAAGAGGAATGAAAGCGTATGTCCATACAAGGGCTTATACACAAATGGTCATAGCAGCTTTATTTGTAATAGCCAAAAACTTGAAGCAGCCCAAATGCCCACCAACAGGTGAATGAATAAACAAGATAGTGTATACATACAATGCAATACTACTCAGTAGTAAGTAGAAATGAAGTACTGATACACTCAACAACATGGATGAATCTCAAAAGAATTATGTGGAGTAAAAGCAACCAGACAAAAAAGGGTATATATGGTATGTTTCCATTTATATAAAATTCCAGAAAGTGAAAACTAATCTATAGTGACAGAAAGCAGATCGGTGTTTGTAAATGAGGGAGACTGGAGTTGGGTGAGGCATGAGGAAACGTTTGGGAGAGATGAAATGTTTTACCTTGATGGTGGTGATAGTTTCATGGGTGTATACATATATCAGAACTTACCTAGTAGATCTTAAAAGTTCTCACCACAAGAAAAACAGTTGTAACTGTGTGTCCTGACTGATGTTAACTAAGCTTATTGTGGTAACCATTTTGCAATATATACATATATCAAGTTATTATGTTGTATGCCTTAAACTAATACACAGTGGTAAGTCAGTTGTATCTCAATAAAACTAGAACCTTCCCCTCCAAATTATACCAATGTTTAATATTTTAGTGGAAGAAAATTGTTGGTTGAATAATTTTACGTTCTATCAAATAATTATACATCATTAAAATCTAAAGAAAAGGGAAGTTTATTGTATTAACATCTGCATTAAATAGTACTATTTAACACTTAAAACTTATCCAATTGTAAATTCAAATAGGTGTGATTTATTATAAGGCCTTTTTGATAAAGCTCCTTAAAAACTTAACAAAAATATATTAATACAAGTAAGGTATCTATACAGTAAAGGAAACCAAAAAAGACAATCTATGGAATGGGAGAAAATATTTGCAAATGATGTGACTGACAAGGGATTAATTCAAAAATATACAAACAGTTCATACAAGTCAATAACAACAACAACAAACAATCAAAAAATGGGCAGAAGGTCTAAACAGACATTTCTCCAAAGAAGACATACAGATAGCCAACAGGCACATGAAAAGATGCTCAATATCACTAATTATCAGAAAAATGCAAATCACAATTACAATAAGGTATCACTTCACACAAGTCAGAATGGCTATCATCAAAACATATACAAATAATAAATGCTCAAGAGGGTGTGGAGAAAAAGGAACCTTCCACTGTTGGTGGGAATGTAAATCGGTGCAGCCACTATGGAGAACAGTTTGGAGATTCCTTAAAAAACTAAAAATAGACTTACCACATAATCCAGCAATCCCACTCTTAGGCATATATTCGGAGAAAACTCTAATTCAAAAAGATAGGGGGGAGGGTATAGCTGGTGGTAGAGTGCATGCTTAGCATGCATGAGGTCCTGGGTTCAATTCCCAGTACCTCCTCTGAAAATAAATGAATAAACCTAATTACTTCTCTCCTGGAAAAAAAAACCAAAAAGATATATGCACTCTAATGTTCATAGCAATACTACTTACAATAGCCAAGACATGGAAGCAACCTAAATGTCAAAGATGTGGTATATATATAAAACAGAATATTACTTAGCTGTAAAAAAAAATGAAATAATGCCACTTGCAGCAACAACGGATGGACCTAGAGATTATCATACTAAGTAAGTCAGGCAGAGAAAGACAATTATCATATGATATCACTTACATGTGGAATCTAAAATAACAATACAAATGAATTTATTTACAAAACAGAAAAAGACTCACAGACATAGAAAACAAACTTATGGTTACCAAAGGGGAAGTGGGGGAGAGGGATAAATCAGGAGTTTGGGATTAGCAGATACATACTACTATATATAAAAAAGATAACCAACAAGGACCTACTATATAGCACAGGGAACTAATGGGAAAGAATCTAAAAAAGAATATATGCATATCACTTTGCTGTACACCTGAAACTAACACAACATTGTAAATTAACTATACCTCAATTAAAAAAATAAAAAAATTGAATTAAGAAAAGTTAAAATAATAACAAAAAACCCAAAGTATCTAAAGTAGTGCTGGCACTTGGTAAAAACAACAAGAACCAAAAAATCCCTTACTCATGACTCCTCTACCCATATACAACTACAGCAAATATTTTGTTGTATACAGTTTCATGCATATATAATAAATTTATACTCATATTTAATAGAATTGATGAAATAATATACATATAATGTTAACCTACTTTTATGTTATTAGAATTTCCCATATCATTAAACATTCTGAAAAATGATTTTAATAACAGCATAGCATTTCATCATATGGATGTACTATAATAGACTTAAACATGTAACTTTGAAAATTCAGATTATTTCAAATTTTTTATAACTAAAAAGAATTTGGCATAGCATATCTTTGAAAGGGATGTTTCTGATTATTAAAAGACTTACTCTTTGTCAACATCCATGATTACTGAAGGATGTACAGTCTTAAAGGCACAATATCTACTGCCAATAGCTCCCCAGAAAATTTGTACTAATTTACACTCCAAGGAAATGATCATTCATTTTTTCGTTTATCACATGTTTTCTAAATACTTAGAAAGTCATTGTGTCAGGTGCTGGGAATACAGTGTTGAGTAGGATGGACACACACCCTGGTCTCGGGGAGCTTAAATTTCAATGAGGAAGACCAATATTAACAGAAAACAAAACAAAGCAAAATAATAAAGAAAACTTACTGAAAAGAAGGCTCTAATATTCAGTCGCTATTTCTCTCACTTTGAGCAGTAGATTCTTGCATTAATTAATTTATTTTTCTTCAATTTGGTTTATTTAAAAGTGCTATAATTTTAGAGAAATATTTGAAAAGAATAAGTTTACCTGTCATCACACCAGCATATTTCCTTAATACCAGTTTATCCATTTTTTGAGTGTTCAGTGGTGTCAGCACCGCCACCCAGGGGAGTTGGGTTCCCTTTTGCCATTCCCAGACATTAAGGGTGGCATCTCCTGTCTCACACAGCAACTAGAGTTTGGACTGGGGACAAAATTGTTAATGTGTGTGGTGGTTGAGGAAACTGGGAAGGTTGATTGGGGTGGTACCTTTGAATTTATTTTGTCCTGGATCATATGTAATATTAACAGACAGTGGGAGCTGATTTAAGTATGTTTTGTGATTTAAGAGGAATTCTGGGAGAGTTTCTTCCCCTAACAGTAAACGCTGTCTCACTGAAGACCTTCACTGCTCTTCCTCGCAATTTTGAACTTCAGGTCAGGGCACCAAATGACCAGCAGAGGGCGCGTTAGTATTGACCAAAAGCTGAGGTTCTACATTGGTGTAATTTCCCCATTTTGATTAGAATTGAAACCCTGTTACTGGGGTGTGGACCATAGAAATATGTTTTATTTTGTTTTGTTTTTTTCTCTAGCAAAATAACCTGATATTTAGGAAGTACTGGAATAAACTAAGGCAGTACTTTGAATAAGAACGTACACCTTTTAACTGCCTTAAAAAAAAGGTCTGTAAAATATTTTAGGAATGCAGAGTATAGAAAAAAATACTGTATAATGATTACCCATGTACTTACCACCCAGCGTTGTGAAATCCTAACGTTTTGCCATATCTGATTCACATTTTTTTCTAAAGAAATGAAACATTTCAGATACAGTCCAAGACTTTATTGTATCACATACAAGTCTATTTCTCTCACTCTCTCTCCAGAGGTAAACATTGTCTTTAAATTTGGTAATTATCAACTGACTGGGTTCAGAACATGCTACTCCAAAATATGGCACCTTGGCATACTGAATACTTTAAGCCGAAGGAATCTGAGAAGGGGCGGGTGCAGGTTATAAGACCTGCTACTCTTGTGAGAGGTGCCTCCTTGGAAGAAAGGGGTCCCCTTATCTCTGAAGACAGAGGGTCTCTGGGAGGAATCTGAACACACAGGCCTTGCTATTTCCCTGGTTTATCACCCTTCGCTCATACCTTTCTTCCTATCACGTTTTCCGACAACCTTCCACTCTTCATCACCTAGTATAAAAATGCTCATGCTTAACCACTTCTTCAGGTCTTCCTTTCCTTATGCAGGCTCCTGTATCACATAAAATTTATATCTGATAAATTAGTGTACTTTTCTCCCGTTAGTCTGTCTTGGTCAGTTTAATTTTCAGGTCAAGCTAGGGACTCTAAGAGGGTCAAAGAAAAGTTTTCCTCTCCTATACAGTCCTCATGAATTATTTTTATATCTTTACCATATATAAGTGCACCTGTAAACAACACATATTATTTTACATATTAAAACATGTATCAATAGTATCATTTATATAACTTTACAACTTGCTTTATTTTGCTTAACATCTTGTTTTAGGTATTAATTCTCGTTAATATATGGTGTTTCCACTCATTTATTTTTAAACTGCTATACATTATTCCATTGTATAAACATATCACAACTTATCCATTTTGCCATTGATGGCTGTTTCCATTATTTCCAATTTTTTGTGATTACAAACAATGCTGCAGTGAACCTTCTTGAGTGAATTGCTGTTCACATATGAAAAAGTTTCCCTAAGGTATACCTGACAATGAACTTGTGGGGTTACAAGTTATATGCACCTTCAATTTATTGGTTATTTCCAAATTGCTCTGAATTTCTAAAACTCCACTTCCTCATCAATAATGGATGTATACAACTTTAAAATTTTTGCTAATCTGATATATATGGAATGATATTTCTTTTTGTTTTAATTTGATTTTTCCTGATTAGTAGCAAGCTTGACTAATAAATAAACGATCATTTATTTATGTTTCTTTATCTATTAATTATCTATTAATGTCTTGTACCCATTTTTTAATTTGGGTTGATTGTCTTTCCTCTATTTGTAGCAGTTTTTGCTGCATTTTGGGTACTAATACTTTGTTAGTTGTATGTACTACAGATATCATCTTCTAATTTGTGATCTGTCTTTTAACTTTATGCTGTCTTGTCAAAAACTTTAAATTTTAATATCTTTGAGTTTGTCAGTAATTTTCTTTATGGTTTGTGTTTTGAATCGTGGGAAAGAAAATTTTGCTTTCCTCAAATTCATAAACATATTCTACATTTTCTTCTAAAAGTTTAAGAACTTTATTTTTTTATATTTAGATTCTGAATGCACCTGATATTTTGTGAGGTAAGGATTAAAAAATTGGATAACCAGTTATCACAAAATTATATAGTGAATAATAGCTCATTCTTTCCCCATTTTATAAAGCCACTTTTGCTATATATCATTTCCATATACGGGTACATTTATTTCTGGATTCTCTATTCTCTGCTGTCTGTCCCTAAGTCAGTATCATACAGTCTTAAAGTGATTTTTGGCTGGGCAAACCCTTCCTCTTTTTTTTCTTTAAAATTGTAATGGCTATCATGGGCTCATCTTTATGATTTTGGGATCAACTTATCATGTTCCAGCAGAAACTCTATTAAGGATTTAAAAAATTGGAATGGAAATGAATGCATAGATTCATTTAGGGAGAACTGTCATCTTCCTATCTATGAACATTATATATAGCATTACACAGAACATTGTATTTATTCAGGCCTACTTTTATTTAATAAAATGTTATAATTTCTTCATGACAGTCTCACACATCTTTTTTTTCATTTGATATATATTTAAAGATTACATTTTCCTCCTTCCTATATAAAGTGTACCAGTAGATAACTAAATAGTAGAAAATAAAAAGTTTTTTGTTTTAGTAGGAATTTCCCAAGGAACAAGTGAAGAATGAATGATAGAATTTCAATACTGCTATTTTGCAACCTCTAATGAATTAATGGCTCTGTAGCTTCTGGCCCTGTGAAGAGACCAGCAAACATTATGTCTCCTGATGGAAGAACACAGTGCCCTCCGTGAAGTGGTCTTGTCAAAAAGAAAAACAAAACCTGAATCTTATCAAGTCTCTGGATCCAAGTACTAACTTATAGAAAATATAGAAGACAGAGAAACATGTTCAACTACACTATGAGGGCACAAGCAGCAAAATCTAGATTGTGGGAAAATGTACAGAACAAGTGATCCCCAATTTCCTAAAAATAAACTAGAAGAGAGTAAGAAAAAGAAATGGAGAAAAACCTGTAAATGAAAGGATACAAAGCCCATATCAACCAATTGCAAACAAACTCCAAAACAGTTTTAATAATTATGAGGCAGTTAGAACATTGAAAAAACTGGATATTCAATCATATTAAAGAATAGTTCTCATTTTTAGGTATAATAGTGGTAGTATGTTTATGTCAGAAGAGTCTTTTCTTGACCTTTAGAGATATATATTCAAATGTATATGGAATTTGTTTCAAAATAATCTGGGAGGGAGGAAAAAATTGGAGATGATGGTGAACAATATCGGCCAGGAGAGGGGAACGTGGGATTCACTGTGCTGTTCTGCCCACCTGTGTGTATGTTTGAGGTTTTCCATTGTAACAGTTATTCTTAAATTGCATCATATATTGTGTTTTATGTTTTCAAACACTTTTTTTTCCCACAATTTTATTTATTGATCTATGTTTAGTAACCTTGCTGAGTTTTTTTGTTTGTTTTTTAATGGTTTGTCTTTTAATAGCTTGTCTCTAGTGGCCCTCAGATTTTCCATCTAAGGAATACTATTGTCTGAGAATAATGACAGTCATTTCCTCCTTTCTATCCTTTTCCTTTCTGTTCTTTTTGCTTTCTCAACTGTCCTGTACATGTTGAAATAGAAGCAATGATAGAGGGCGTCCTTATCCTAGCCCTGCCCCTAAAGAGACTGCTTCCAAAATTCTGCCTTTATGAGGTTTACTGCAGGCTTCTGGTAGCTACTTTTTATCAAAGTCAGGAAATCCTCTTCTATTCCTAGTTTGATCATTTTAAATCATGAATGGGTGAATTTTATAAATTGATTTTTCCTTTTGCATGTACTGAAATGACCCTAAGTTTTTTCCCCTTTAACCTCTAGATGTGAATTATATAAACAGATTTTTGAATGTTAAACCATTTTTAACTTTTTCTTTCTTTGTGTGTGTGTGCGCGTGTGTGTAATTAGGTTAATTTATTTAATTTTTTTTCTTTAATGGAGGTACTGGGGATTGAACCCAGGATCTCATGCATGCTAAGCATGTGCTCTACCATTTGAGCTATACCCTCCCCTCTACATCATTTTTAATTCCTGGTATAAACTGAATTCAGTCAATGGTGTGTGTGTGTGTGTGTGTGTGTGTGTGTGTGTATGTAAGGATTTGGTTGGCTAATGTTTAATTTAGGAGTTTTGCATCTTTGATCATAAGTGAGATTGGTCTATAAATTTTCTTTCTTAGGTTGTTCTTGTCTCTTGTTTCAACTGCTTTTTTGGTTTGGATGAATTTGCCTCTCAAGTCAGAAATGAGCTTTACTTTCTGGAAGGTGAAGAGAATTTTCAGGATCAAGGGGCAACAGCTGTGTTCTGGGATTCTAGGGCTTCCCTGGGGTTTCCATCCTGGGCTGAGCAGAGGGAGCCTGAAACAGTCTTAAGGATGAGTGACATCCCACTACTGAGGAGAACTTTGAAATACTTTCCAGAAGGACAAATAAAGGGGTAATAGAACGTGTAGGTCATCTAGGCTGCTAAGAACTAGCAGACGATCCTGAGCACAGTACCAGGGCTTCAGACAGCAGAGCCTGGCGGTGTCTGCTGACCCGGCCGGCCTCACACAGAGCAGTTCTGGGAGGGAGGAGCCCCGACCCACATGGTGAGGCGGCCCTTTGTAGCGGTACCACCTTCCAGGTGGTGGATTCTGGTGCAGGGGCACTGCCTCAACTCCTGGGCACACAATTCTGGTCTCTTGATTTTCTCCACAGCTTTATGAGAAATTTTGCCACACAGGCTGCTCTTCACTTCTTTGAGCAGATTGGGTAGTCATGATATTTGCTCCTTCTGGAGCTGTTTATTCCCAGAGCCAGGAACTGCTACTGAGGAAATGCCTGCAAAACCAAACTAAATTGAACTAAACACCTACAGACACTGAGTTGAGGGAGACCCCTTACCTTGGTTTTAATAATTAGCTTCAGTTTTGCATAAGTCTATTGACTTGCAGACCTCAGTTTCCTTTATCTACAATATAAAATAACTTCTAGAGGTTCCAAATAATCTCCAAGTTTCATGATGGCTTTAAAAAAACACTGCCATAATTTTGTGGTGTTTCCCCGAAGTGTAACTATTTCCTAATCAGAAACACATGGATGGCTTTACAACTCTTAAAGACCCAGGAGCTTAGCGTCATAGAAACGTGGGTTCATATCTCAGCTAGTCCACCTACTGGCTGTGTGACCTTGGGCTAGTTACTTCACCTCTCTGAGCCTCAACTGCCTTATCTGTGAAATAGGGATAATGTACTTGATCTCATAAGGTTGTGGTGAGGATGAAATGAGCTAAAAGCACACACACACACACACACACACACAAAATGTCAAAAGAGTAAGTGCCAAAAATTCCTTCCCTTTTCTCCACTCAAGTGACTATGTGTGGAAGAGTAGTCAAAAGATAACCTTTATAAATTGAGACATTAACATTGTTTGGCTGGCACTTCTGGGTGTTTCCCGTTTGCCTGCCTCCCACCTCCTCCCTGGAGTCTGTCTGAGTCGGCCTGTTCCCGCAGATTTTGAGGCCGTCTAGCTCTACGGGTCTCCACCCAGGCTTGGGACCTGCAGGAGGCCCTACGGGTAGAGACATCACAAGCTACACTAACAGAAGCGGCTTGGAGAACGGACCATTCGGGGAGCCGAGCCTGGAGTCCCGAGCTCATTGCAAGGAGCTCTCTTAGCTCGGACGTCAGAGGCGACAGGTGGGGACGGCCTCGCGCTGGCGGCGCGGCGGCGCCGGGCGGGCACCGGTGGGTGAGCGGGCGCCGGCTGGAGGTTGGGGGGGCCCAGGAGCCGCCGGCTTGGGGCAGGGAGGGGGGCGGAGTTGGCGGGGGGAGGGGTGGAGAGAGAGCGGGAGGGAGGAGGGGGGAGGGGGGAGGGGGAGGGGGGAGGAGGGGGTGGGGGAAGGGAGGAGGGGGGTGGGGAAAGGAGAGGACGAGGGAAGCTGCGCTCCGTCGCCGCCCTGGCGGAGACAGACACTGCTTTCGTCTTCTCCCTTGATTTGCCACCCTTTTTTCTTCTTTTTGAAAAAACTGCCTGAAGATTCTCTTCATTCCAGTTTCTCCACTTTATGAGAGAGAGAGAGAGAGGGAGAGAGGGAGAGAGGGAGAGGGAGAGAGAAGCATTTCTACTCCATGTCCTCTTGACAGTTCTGCTTTCTCCCCATCTACCTACTCCAAGATGGACAACCACACCTTTTGATAACTGTTAACAGCCAAGAGAAGTGATCTCTACAGACCCAGTCTGGGAGATCAGTCAGCTGTAGAGCGTCCTCTGCCCAGCTCTGTGACCAAGGACATGTTCCTTAACCTCACTGTGCCTCAATTTTCTCATCTGGCAAATGGAGATAGTAAGAGCTCTTTATTTACAGGATTGTTTTAAAAGTTAAGCAATTTATAGAAAATGCTTAGCCTGGGGCCTGGCACACAGTAAGTGTAAACTACCACCCCTGTCTTGATGGATTCAGAATGCATTCTGGGTTCAGCAAACTCTTTCCATTACGTTGGGCATCACCTCCCCCAGGAAGCCCTCCCTGACTTTCCCTGTCCCTCCCATGCTGGTCTGGATCAGTTTCCTTCCTGTGTTCTCTCATAGTACTAAACATGTTGAACACACAGATGGTGGGAACCATCTGTACACATGTCTGGCTCCTCTAGTAGAGTGGCAGCGCCATAAGGAGTGTCTTATTCAACCACAGAGGGTCTGGCACTTAGTAGGGGACCAGCAAATGGTTGCTAAGTAAATGAAGGAAATTTCCATTCATTCAGTCAGTGGTTAAAAACTTAAGAAGGCCTAAGCCTGTTATCTGAACTTGGAGCTATCTCAGTGGTAACCCTGGATTCTGCTCTTCCCCCTTAACAGAAACAATCCCAAAGGTATTGAATCACAGAAAATGAGACGTAGGGATTGGAAGGTCAATTTCGTTATTTTTCAGATGAGAAAGGGAAGCCCAGAGAGACTAGTGGGTTTACTGAGGCCTCATGCTGGTACAGGACCACCATGGTGAAGCCAGTGTTCTCATCTTGACCCACTGGGCTCTCACTCACCAGCTGCTGGTCAGGGCCCTCCCAGGGGTGCCTGGGTGTCAGAGCTTTATGAAGGACATACTGAAATGGTGGGCTGGCTTTCCCTGGGAGCAGGTATAGTGGAAGAAGCTTGGGAAGGAGACCCAGCCCTAGTCCTGGCTCTGCTGCAGATCACTGCACAAGCCGGGGAGAGTCATAGATGCAAACAGCATGAGGGTGGAATGGGGCCTGAGAGATTATCCACCCCAACCTCTCTGGTTTATGGAAAAGGAATCCACAGCCAGAGAAGTGATATGCCCTAGACTGTGGGCCTAATCAAAGGCAGAGCTGGTGACAGAACCCATGTCTTTCAAATCCGAAATGCAGTGTCCTCAATGAGTCTATTCCAGGGTTTGTCAAATAGTAATGGGCATATGATCACTTGAAGATCTTGTTAAAGCATAGGTAGGTCTGAGGTGAGATGCCAGATTCTGCATTTCTAACAAGCCCCCAGGTTCTAGCTAGAAAGGGTCTAGACCAGTGATTCTCTCAAAAACCAGGGCTGGAACTTCCAGCTCTATGATGTAACTGCTTAGTGCACCAGCCCCTAATCAGACCAGTCTTGTCAGATTAATGAAGGCCTGGTGGCTAGCGGGCCACTCACCTAGATGTCAACAGAGCCAGCACCCTCCTCACCTGCTCATCTTCCCCATCAGAGGTAGCCGTCCTCCACCCCTGTTGGCTGCCTTTGTGTCTCTGGTGGAGAGGCAGGTCCTGGCTGGTGGCTGTGGGTCTGAGTGCACCCTTTTGGAGGACTGGGACCTTACTAACCCCTGCAGGCACTGTGACTTCACAGGGAATATGCCAAGCCCGAAGTCGAGTCTTCAATGTAAGCTCTTGAGGACAGGAAACTTGGTTTTGCCATCTTTGAATCTCCTGAATACTCAGGCACCCATTCCTCCATTCATTTGATTCATGCGTTTGTTTATGGAACATTTGGTAAGCCTGGCTAAATAAGGCACAGTCCTCGCCTTCTAGAAACATATATAACACGTGGGGCTATAAAGTGGTACTTAGCGGTTGCCCAGTAAGTATGTGTGAAATTGAATTAGGCTTCAGTGCTCTGGGGGAGGTGGCAGCGTCATCGAGTGATAGTGCAGTGGAAAGCAGCTGGTGGTGGCCACTTCCTAATAAGGGGCTTGTTCTCAAAGAAGAGAGCCTGGCTCCTTAGGCAGTTCCCGTCAGAGTCAGTGGAAATGACACTGCCCAAGCCTTACAGAAGTCTTTGCACTTTAAGATGTTATCAGGCAATTCACAAATGCATCATGATTTTTAGCTCTCCCTTTGGCAGTCTAAAGACCAGTGGAGGAAAGAGGGAGACTCCAGCTCCTCTTCTCAGGCCAGTCACAGAGGGGACAGCTAAAACATGCACGGTGTTTGCAGCAAAGAGAGAAATGACCCACCGTGGTGACTCTGACTCCACGAGGTAGGAAAGCATCTGCAAGACAGAGCCATCTGCCCACATGTGGCAGAGGTGCTAACTGCCACCTAATGTCCATCCCCCTTCTGCCTTTGGGTGGCAGACCCCTCAAGTTTTAGCTTGGCACATGGACACCCAGCAAGAGACTTCGGTTTCCAGCCTCTCCTGTAGCTCGGGGGGCTAACGGGATGTGAGCACAAGTGGAAGAGGGGCAATTTCTGAATTGTGCCCTTGAAAGGCAGCTGTGGGCCCAGCACTGACTTTTTCTCTCCTGTTCTGCAGGGTGAGGGAGGCGCTGAGCCAGCTTTGACCATGCAGACCAGGGTAATATGGGGCTGGTGGTGGGGAGGGGAGCAGAGAGACGATAAGAGAGGAGCCTGGACCCCTGGACAGCCTTGTGGAGTAGAGCTGTCCTACCCCCTGCCTGCCAGCTTAGACTTTTCCATGAGAGAGATATAAATCTTCCATCTTGTTTGAAGTCACTTAATTTTGGCCTTTGTTAGAACCAGCATCCTAAGTATTGCACATCTGCCTCTTGCATAAAGCAATGATGCTCTGAACCTTTTTATCCTGGTAGAATATAAATGGCTCCTTGGTCCCTAGGTTTTCTGTCAGACTTGCCCTTTGCCCTTTGATCCCCCCATTGTCTCAGGCTGCTCACTAGGGACCCCTCCCCCTCATGCAGGGCTCCCCAGATCCCTCAGAGCTCCTAAGAATATCTTAAGCTCTGCCGCATTCCAAGGGGTGGTGTCACCACTGCAACGTAACCTCTTTCACACTGGTTCTGCCGCCCATCCCAGAATGGAAGCAAAAGAAGGACTTACACAGGGGCCTCAATCAGTCCCTCAAGGGCAAGCGATCTGACCCCTTTCCCACAACTGAGCCTGATCTGGAGAGTAAAGAAATCATCATGTCACATCATGTTATCAACTTAGAACAAGTCTCTCCTGATCAGATGCAAATGATGGCTACCAAAATTAAGCTTTTAAGAAAGAGACTAATAGCTAACCTTTAGTGAGCACTTACTCTGTGCCAGGCACTCTTACAAACGCATTACATGTATTAACTCCTTTATGTCACAACCACCCCACGAGACAAGTACTATTAGCATCCCCATTTTACAGATGAAGAAAAAAGATGCTCAGAGAAGTTTGGTAACTTACTCAAGGTTACACAGTTATTAAGTGGTGGAACCAGGATTTGAACTCAGGGACTCAGACTTGATAATAGATGCTCTTGATCACTGTGATGCTGCGTCAGCAGTGCCCTCCAATCCTTCCACCCCCCATTGTTTTCAAGGTAATAGATTAAATTGAGTCACTGCCAAATTCAGAGAAATAAATCCTCAAAGCAAGGCCCAGGACAGTGGTTCTCAAAGTGTGGTCCCTGGACCACTAGCCTCAGAATCACTGAGGAACTTAATCAAATTGCAAATTCTGTGACCTCAGAACGTGTAGTCTAGACACATTTCTTTTATCAAGCCTTCCAGGTGGTTCTGATGCACACTGAGGTTTGAGAACTGTTGTCCTAGGAAATAAGAATTGAAACAAGAATAGAAATTCTTTCCTTGGACTTTGGGGGTGGGAAAGAGAGGAGGAAGGAAAGGTTTTATATTTAAAACAAGAGCAATTTCCCAAACTCTCTTTGATTTAGAGGTTGCTGATTTGACCTGTCTTGTGAAAACTTGCATGCTGTATTCTCACCAAGTCCAAGACTCATGGTATTCTCATTGGACGTGGCCTCATTGCTTATAATTAACCCTGTAGATCACTACTTAATTCAGAGTAGGAAAAAAATCCTGACAATTAGCCATAAGATCTAGGAGAGGAAAACTGATCCTTAAATAGTTAAAAAAAAATTCCTTGGCACTCTCTCCTTTTTTTTCCTTCAAAGATTTGAAATCCTTTTTTAAACATTAGCATTTATCATTCAGGACAAGCAAATGCCTTCTTTAATTTTCTGCAGTGATATTTCACTGTGTTAAAGATGGAATAACCTTTATGGAACTCAGCCGCGGCCTGTCCCTCTGTCGGGAGACAGGAAATCTATTCTGACTGACTTGGCCATTGCTTACATTTGGCCGTGTTCTGTGCTCCACTGCACTTGGCTAAGACCTTGGAGCCTCATCAGTGTTCACAATTTAGATATGTGATTTACGATATTGAAGATCTGAAGACTGGAATGCATTTCCCTGGCTACTGTCATTCAGCTTTGAAAATGGAGGTGGCAGGACACTTATGTTAGCAGAAACCTTGCTGAAAAGTTTGACTGAACACAGGGATCAAGCTACCATAATATTTTATTGTCTGATATCCAGAAGCAGTGAAATCTTTTAAAATGAGTATAAAAATTAATTGTTTTTGGAATGTTAATTGAAAGAAATAATTAAAGATATAAACAGAAAAAGATCAAATTAGGGTGAAATCCCAAATCCATGACTTTGCACATTTATCTCTCCAGTGAGTTCTACGGTCTCTCTCTCATCCTTTGGGGGTCCAGATGGGACAGGAAGAATCATGGTGTCATTTCACAGACTGGTAAACTGTGACCATGAGAGGGCAGATACTTATCCATTGTGATATCCAGGTTGAAGTTAATATTCATTAAAGGGCAATGGTACATGAATTACTTCATTTATTCTTCATGCGACCTTATGAGGGGAGTACTGTTTGCAGCCTCAGCTGAGGACACTCAGGCTGACCATGGAGAGGGTAAGGCAGAGGTAGTCCAACTCCAGAGCCCAGGCTCTCTACTCTTGCTTGCATCTGCTGCTGCTAGCCTATATGGAACACCTTATGTCACTTAAAGAAAGGTGCCCCAGTAGAAGGGCCAAGTAGGAAAAGGAGCCTCCTGTGGGTGGATGCGCCCAGTGCTGGGGAACATGGCTCAGAGAGCAGAGCACAGGCTGGATTTCAGCCTTCACTGGCTCCCTCTGCTGGACGCCTTTGTATGGCAAACAACAAGCGCAGTCTGGGTTGGCAGGCCCTGCATCCAGTCCTTGAAATGCAAGAGTCTCTCACACATCTGTTTCCACTCCTGCATAAGAAGCAGTGAGATAAAGACCAGCTCTGCTACCTGGGCCAAGCTGACTGCAGCATGTGGCATGCCCAGGTGCCCCCAGAGAAGAGCTTAGAGTCTACTTCAGGGTATCAGAATATGAACCATGCCAAAAAGCCCAGTTCCGGGGCCAGTGTTTCCTAGAGCCATCATCATTATCAAATGCAGCATCATTTTTGGAGGAAGCTACACTCAAGCAGCACTGACTACCCAGAGCTGTGAGTGATAGGGGTTGGGTCTCTAAAGATGCTCGTCCCCCCTCTGTTGGAATGCTATCCCATGAGGCAGGGAACCTCAGCTCGCTCACCTGCATGTCCAAGGCCCTGTGAAAGCAGAAAAAAACAGAGGTAGAGGTGCCCAGGGACCTTTTTGTAATGCCCCCCAAAAGCTCCTCTCTCCTCCATCAATCTGCAGCTGTTGGCAGGAAAGAAATCTTTCAATAAATCCAAGGACATAAAAGCATGTTATTATCAGTTGGCTTGTGATGCATTAAGAGCACATCCAGAGTCTGTATTCTGACTTTCAACCCATGACCTGAGAGGAAATGGAAAGGCCATTCCCCATCAACATCTTTGAAAAGTGCAAAGTTCATCCCACAATTACGGCGATCAGATTTTAAAACCCATCCCAGCTGTCTCTACCTTGAGCATCCAGATGATTTTCTGTTAGGGGTCCTCCTGCTTCTTCATGATAGTCCAGTTCATCTCCACTTTCCTATTAGGTTAACAACAACAAAAAGCATATAAGACAAAATAAATGCAAGCACTCCCAGGGTCCATGCCCTTTGGTAAAAGGGAATCCAGTTTTCTTGGTTGTCTCTTCTTTTTTGGCAACTTATTTTAACTTAAGCATCCAAGAAGCCTGCTGGCTAGTGTGAAAGGCCTGAAGAGCCAGGAGGGCTTAGCAGTGGCCTGAGCACTGTTAGGTCCTCCTCTTGTGGGAGGCTGGTCCCATCCATCTGAGCAGCGCTCCATGCCTGATGTGCACAGGGAGACGAATGTCACAGGCCAAGGCCAGCTGGCGGGAGGCAGCAGGTAGCTCCAGGGACTTGAGGGAGATCCAGGGCAACCCTCATAGAGATGGAGAGAAGTGAGAAGAGTAGGGAGGAGTCAGACCTTCAGGGCTTTGGACATAGGTTAAGGATTTTGGTCTTTCCTTAAAAACAAATGGAAGGCACTGAGGATTTAAAGCAGGGTGCAAAAGGATCAGCTTAGCCTTTTGCACAGTTTCCAGGATTACCATGGATTGGGTTTCTTATCACATGGAATCCCCTCTTCCTTCTTTCTCTGAGTCACACCAGCTGCCTGCAACCCCACTGCCCAGAAATCTCCATAACAATGGTCCTCAACCCTGGCTGCACTTCAGAATTATTTGTGAAGCTTTAAAAAATATTGATCCCCAGGACTGAACCCCAAATGTTAAAATCAGACTTTCTGGAAGTGGGGCATTTTTAAGGCTTCTTGAGTGACTCCAATATGCAGCCAGAACTGAGAATCATGGATCTTCTCTAGACGGTTGGAAGAGCAGCTCTTCAGTAGCCAAGGACACGTGGCAGTAGAGTCAGTGACCCAAATAAAGCCCTGGAGTCCAATGAGGCCAGCTCTTGGCCTTTGTCACCTGGATCTCTGATTAATCCACAGCTTCAATTCAGCAGTAGAGAAGGAATCTGAGGGCCCTAGAAGCCTCTCCTGGGACTAAAGTTCCTCACCCTTTAGTGACAATCAATTTTCCACTTTATTATCAAATACCCAAGCTGTTTTGGGAAGAGACAATTATCTGCTAATGTGTTTGAAATTCTCTGCTCCCTTGATGGCTTTTTACCCTGCTTGTTTCTCACTTGTTAGCTTAGGGTTTGTAGCTGATGAGATATTCTGATGTAAAAAAAGGCTAAAGCAGGTAAGTATTTTCTTTCTTCTGAATTTCTCCTTTTGGAGACAAAGCAGATTTGTTCTGATGCTGTAAAAAAAAATCATCCTTGAATAAATGGAAAGGTTTAAAAAAAATGATTGCAGGATAAATGGCCTCAGTCTAGTAAACTGCTAAATTAGAACACTAGAAAAGAGATACATTTTAAAAAATCCTGTTTATAAATCCTTTTAGTCTAACAGGAAATTGGATTAAAAGGGAGAAACAAGTTTCCTCCTTTGGAAGAATTTCAAAGCCCAGAAAAATAAACCTTCAGCCTTAACAACAAGCAGCTAGAAGCCTTCAAGGGCAAGAAATATTCTCATTTTGCAGATAGGGAGACAAAGGCAGAAAGAGGGAGGAATTTGGAAAGAATCTTCTGATGAGTCCCTGTAAGAAATAAACTTAATTTGAAATTTTGCCTATTGCTTAGAAAAGTGTCAAAAAACTATCATTTTTTACATATATGAACACACATATGAAAAGACTTACACCTAAAATCATTCATTACAACGAATTGGAAACAACCTACATGTACCATCAATTGGGGGCGGTTTAAATAAAGTATGGTAATTCATACAGTGAATAGTATGCAACCATTAAGAAGCATCTCTTTACTCACACAGAAAACAAACTGTGGTTATGGGAGGAGGGGGAGGGGTAGATTAGGAGTTCAGGATAAAGATACACATTACTATGTATGAAACAGATAAACACCAAGAACTTGCTGTATAGCACAGGGAACTATATTCAGTTTCTTGTAATGAGCTGTAGTGGAAAAGAATCTGAATGTATATATATGTATGTATATGTGTAACTGAATCGCTTTGCTATACACCTGAAACTAACATTGTAAATCGACTACACTTCAATAAAAAAATAAGAATTAAAAAAAGCATCTCTTTAGATGATAGAACTCCAAGATACATTAAGTAAAAAAAAAATACTGTGAGCAATGTGTATAATGTGTTAAACTGTGTATAAAAAAAATCTCTCTGTATTGGCCTATATGTACCCGCTACAACTCAGGAAGGCTACCCAGGAAACCAGCAACAGTGGTGTCCAAGGGGGAGGGAATCCAGCTAGGAGACATACCCTCTTATACTTAACCAATGTTAAACCTCCTGAATATATTTTGGATTCAAAATTTGAATTAAAAAAACTGAAACTAAATAAAATGCTGTCTGTCACTTTTAACATAAGTTGCAATGGCAATGACTGAAACACAGGTGATAATACTTGGTGATTGAACAGAACAAACTGAAGGATTGGAAATTCAAATCCCAGCTCTGTTATTCTGGCCAAGTCATTTGCTCTTCATCTGTTCATTCAGCTTATGAATATTTACTGTGTCTGTTGTGTGCCAGGTATTGTGCTGGGCACTGGGGGCACGAGGCTGAAAGATCTATTTGTAAGAAGCTCACTGACTTGTAGAGAAATGACAAGAAAGCTCACTGTTGCAATGCAGTGTGAGAAATGTTGTGACAGGCTATGACAGATTTCTGCAGGACCTCATGGGAGGTGAAGCTAAATTAGGCTGGGAAGGTTTGTTTACCAGTGGACATGGTGCTGAGTCTTGCAGGGAAGGGGAGGCAGGGCAGTTCCCGCAGAGGAAGTAGCATGTGCTGGTTGGGGGATAGTCTGGCATGGTTGCAGTGAGGGACAGTGTGAATCAGACATGGGCCAGATCTTGCATCTTGCAGTCTGGAGTTAAAAAAAAATTCATTTGTTGTATTTTTCTCTTTATAAAAGAAATACATCTTTGATGCCAGGATTTAACTGGAAGGCCAATGGGGACGTGGTAAAGAATTTCAAGCAAACCAGTGGTATGACTGAGCTGTATTTAGAAAGAGCACTGGCAATGGTGTGGTATTATAGGGCTGGGGAGGGGTAGGGTGGCTGGGGCCAGTAACAAACACTTTGTAAACACAAACTGCAGCACTAAAACCAGACATGAGAGACAGTGGCCTGAGCAGTTGGGGTGCAGATCCTGGAGTCAGACTGCCTATACTGAAGCCCTGACTCCTTCACTTTATGCCTTAAAAATCATGCAAGGTACTTAACCTCTGAGCCTCAGTTTCTTCAACTGACAGGGGCTGGGTCAAGTGGCCTGAAGTTCTCATCTGTCCTTGGAGAACCCTCCACCATTTCTGCCCTTCACCCTCATGCATAGTCCCCGATCTAAGCCTGGTACCTCTTGGCCCACAGCAGGCTTTTGTAAGGAACTGCCAGGAGGAGCAGGGAGCAGGGGATACAGGAGCCACAGGTGGGGCTTCCGTCAGCCCCGTGCTGCAGGACCTATCATTGAACCTCAGCTTCTCCATCTGTGAAATGGGAGTAATGATACATTTTGTACGGAGTTCTTGAAAGGCTTAATTAGGAAAATAAATTCAGAAATTCTGTGTAACGTATCATGTAACATTTGCATCTAAATGACTATTTTTGATGTCTCCTTAGTGATGGAAGGAAATCACTATCTCATTTCTGAGTTTCAACTTCAAGGTCATACAACTTTTCTTGTGTATTAATAAGGTCCCACACTTATTCTTTAATAGAGAAAACTGACTTACGAAAATCATAAGGTATCTTGTGTTGTTAAGATTAAAATATATTATTATTTTATTAAGTGTCAGCTCCTCTCCCGGGTTCTGAAGCCAGAACAAAGATGTACAATTAAATTCTTCTCAGGAATGGAAGAGATAGACCTCATCAATATCAGGTATTGTGGGTTTGATGGCTTTGAATCCTAGTTCACCCTGCTGGCAGGCACGTCACCATTTGTCATCTCATCTGGCCCATCCTCAGTTTCCTCATCTGCACAGTGGGAAACTTCACACTTAACAGGAAGGGGGTTGGGAAAATTAAACAAGGATTTATATGTGAGAGGCCTGGCCCTCAGCAGGGATCAATGAATGTTTCTTCCTTTCTCCTTCATAAATAGAATACTTTATAGATGTGAACAGTCTTTGAAGATTATTATTTCGTGTAATTTTCACCTTACTGTTGACAGGCAGGTATGGAGGTCCCAGCATCATTATCTCCTTTTTACTAAAAAGGAAGCCAAGTCCTGGAAGCATTACAAGGTCACTCAAAGTTAGAGAAAACCCAGAGCTTCCCAACTACTGGTCAGATACTTTAATATTGGTAATAGTCCACTTAATCCGGGGCTTCTTTCTTTGGTAACTGTAACAGACTCAATGCCCTGAATATTTTTCCTGGCAAAAGTATCATTCAAGTGTCCTGGAATCATTGCATCTCGAAACTGGCTTGTGATTCCTCTACAACTCTCCTGCCAGTGGTCAACAAAACAAATTTCATAAACAAATGGGACCTAATTAAACTTAAAAGATTTTGCACAGCAAAGGAAACCATAAACAAAATGAAAAGACAGCCTGCAGACTGGGAGAAAATATTTGCAAATGATGAGACTGACAAGGGCTTAACTTCTAGAATATATGAATAGTTAATACAATTCAATAACAAAAAACTCCCCAAACCAAAAAACAAACAACCCAATCAAAAAATGGGCAGAAGACCTAAATAGGCATTTCTCCAATGAAGACATCCAGATGGCCAATAGACACACGAAAAGATGCTCACTATCACTATCAGAGAAATGCAAATCGAAACTACAATGAGCTTTCACCTCACACCAGTCAGAATGGCCATCATTCAAAACTCCACAAATGATAAGTACCGGAGAGGGTGTGGAGAATAGGGAACACTTCTACACTGTTGGTGGGAATGTAAATTGGTGCAGCCACTATGAAGAACAGAATGGAGATTCCTTAAAAAACAGAAAATAGTTACCCTATGATACAGCAATCCCACTCCTCGGCATATATCCAGAGAAAACTCCAATTGGAAAAGATACATGCACCCCAGTGTTCATAGCAGCATTATTTACAATAGCCAATACATGGAGGCAACTTAAATGTCCATCGACAGATGACTGGATAAAGAAGATACAACGGAATATTACTCAGCCATAAAAAAGAATGAAATAATGCCATTTGCAGCAACATGGGTGGACCTAGAGATTATAATACCAAATGAAGTAAGTCAGACAGAGAAAGACAAATATCATATGATATCACTTATATGTAGGATCTAAAAGAAATGACACAAATGAACTTATTTACAAAACAGAAAAAGACTCACAGACATAGAAAACAAACTTATGGTTACCAAAGGGAAAGAGGGTGGGGAGGGATAAATTAGGAGTTTGGGATTAGCAGATACAAACTACTATATATAAAATAGATAAGCAACAAGGATTTATTGTATAGCACAGGGAATTATATCCATTATCTTGAAATAACCTATAATGAAAAAGAATATATATATATATATATATATAAAACTGAATCACTATGCTGTTCACCACACAACATTGTAAATCAACTATACTTCAATTAAAAAAAACAAACAGATTTCAATGAGTCTAGGCACCAAAACTTGCCTCCTGTGGGGCCTACTCCATCTTTGGACACGTCTTGAGCGAAACATTTTTTCCCTGTTACTTCCACTCACTGAAATCCATGCTGTCTCTCCCACACACAACCACAGGATTCAGTGGCAGTGACAGCCAACCTCTGCTTGGTGGGATGTGCGCACCTGCCTGCATAAGTAAAACTCAGGACTAGCCCTGAACTGAGGGCAGTGGGGAAGGACTGTTCAAAGTACTTGATTTCAGGCAGGTTCCCCTGCCCTCTTTGAGGGCACCAAGTGATAACTGCCTGTGTGATGACTGTGAGGTGGAAGCTTATTTCTCATTCTTCACATCTTCTGGGCATAACACACATACCCTTTGATGTCAATGTTGAGTACACGCATATTCAATTCTGTATCTGGCATTAATTGGCATGATTGCTATTTTCTTCCCCACTACCACGACCTAACCCTGATAATTTATTAAAGTTCCTGGGAAAAAAAATCAAATCTCTATCCTAATTTATTCATCAATTACCATTTCTTTTTCAAAAACGGATTTTTAAAAAAACACGGTTCAATATTTATGTGAACCCAGATGTACTCTGGATCACTCATTTTTCCCCAAATCGAAGCCTGATTACAGGTTAGCTAATAGTGCTATAAAGAGGTTCTTAAACTGGAGGAGGATTCCATGTGTAATAACAGAAATGAATGAGTCTCTCCCATAGCAACCTGGGCCTGCCTCTGCTACAATACTGTGCTGATATTATCGGCTTCTGTGTTTATCTTCCTCTTAGATTATAGGCTCCTTGGAAGGCCAGGGGTGGAGATGACTCATCTCTGCATTCTCAGTGCCTAGCACGGTGTCTGATGCACAGTGGGTGCTCCACATATGCTGTCTAAAGGGAAGGGCAGAGTCCTGTAGGGTCAGAAGATCTTCCTACAGCAGACTGGATGAGTGCTCAGGGATGGAATTTTCTAGGAGCTGTGCTGGATGCTTAGCTAACCTGGCAGGCAGAGCCTCTGACTGGATAGGACTCAGCTGGAGTCTGCAGGGAAGCTTTATAGCAGATGGTTGAAAACATGGGCTCTGGAGCTGGGCGGCCTGACTTAGAATCTTGTTTCTGCCATATGCCAACTGTATGACATTCAGGAGGCTATTTTACTTCTCGATGCTTTATTTTTCTCATCTGTAAAATGGGTAATGTTACCTACTTCTTAGGTTAGTTTTGTGAGTTAAATCAGTTCTTGAATGTAAAACTTAGAGCCTGGCACAGAGTAAGTGTTCAGTAATGTTAGCAATTGTGATTATTTATATCTCTTTCCGTTTCCCTTTTCAATATTTTTATTTCCTATCCTCATCCCCTGAAATGTACAATGCTTCCTACACGCACCAAGTAAAAATGAATGAGCTGTCCTGTGACCAGGCAGGAAATGCACAAATGAAACATGTAGACTCACTTGGATGGCCTGTGTGCCCTTCTTGGTTTGAACTCTCCATCCTTTACTGTACAAGCCTGAGATTTGTGTCTTTCCATAAGGCAATCCCTAAGAATCCAGGAGCTACCATGTCAACAAGAAGGTTTATTTAGGGAGAGCTGGTAACACTGAACATCTGCAAGAAAAGATGGGGTCTTTGGAGCAAGGACTGGTCTGGGAGTCAGAAAGCCGAGTGTGTCCCTGTGAGTCTCATGAAGAAGCAGGCCGAGTTACAAAGTCTTGAAAAGAGTGGACTGGAAAGTGGGCTTTAGTGATGACAAAGCAAGTCTTGGCATGGAAGGATCTCAGATCCCTCACACTGCCCCAGAGCACAACATCCCAGGCCTTTGATAAGAAGAGACAAGGAAAGGCAGAAACAGAGAACAGACCAAACACTCGTGGGGCTCATGATGGTGGCATTAGCCAGTGCTGTAGACTTGCAGGGACTTCCAAGCTCATGTGGGTCACCCTCCTAACCTCAGCTGATCCGGAGTTCTTAGGTTACATCCCAGTCCTTCTATAATATGGTGCCAAAATTGCTGAACAAAAACATATAACACTAAAGCATTGTGGACACTAAATACACACAAAAAATTTACTGTAAAATTCCTCACTTGCAGCTTCTGGAGGCTCCATAAATATGTTCTTATCTCATTTCCATAGCAATTATCAACCTAATATACTCTACGTGTTGCCTGGAGCAGGACAAGGATCTCAGTCTGTTTTGTGTGCTGACGTATCTCAGATGTCCAGAAAGTGCCAGACACAGAGCAGTTACTAGGTGCTCATCAGGGGTTGAGTGAATGGTGATGATGATGGTATCTCATCCCAGGAAGTACAAACCATAATTCTTCAAGCCCTAAGGGAAGAACTAAACTGTTGTCAAGGGGTAAGAAAAAGGATCGTTTCAGTAATATAAGTGTTTTAGGATGAATTGTGTTCCTCCAAAAGTCATATGAAGTCCACCCTCAGTACCCCAGAATGTGACTGTTATTTGGATCTAGGCTTTTTAAAGAGATAAACTGAAGTCATTAGGGTGGGTCCTAATCCAATATGACTGGTGTCCTTATAAGAAGAGGGGATTTGGACACAGACATAGAGGGAAGACCATGTGAAGACACATGGAGAAGATGGCTCTCTACAAGCCAATGAGAAAGGCCCCAGAAGAAATCAATTCTGCTGACACCTTGACCTTGGACTTCTAGCCTCCAGAATTGTGAGAAAATAAATTTCTGTTGTGTAAGCCACCCAGTCTGTGCTACATTGTTGTGGTGGCCCTAGCAAACTAATACAGTGAGTAATGAATCAAGTTAATTATTTTGAACATTTGTAGCAAAAAACCCTTTTGTTTTGCTGCCCAGAATCATCCTCTCTATTCTATTTTTAATTTTTCCTTTTTGAGACACTTCTCCCCCTCCACACTCTTAGTTCCTGTGGCTCCAGGCTGGGAAAATCAGTGTATTCCATTCCCTTGCCTATGGTGATTCAATTGCCCATGGCCACGTGACCCAATTTGGGTCAGTGATCTAGAGAAGAGAAGCTGGTGGCTATCTCGGTCCCATGGGGAAAGAGTCTGTCTAAGAGGAAACAGGAAAGCAGAGCTCAGCCATGGAGAGAGACAGATTCAGGGCAAATACATGACTCTTGATCAAAGTCCCACCTTGCAGAGCTGGGACTGGGATGTAACCTAAGAACTCCAGATCAGCTGAGGTTAGGAGGGTGACCCACATGAGCTTGGAAGTCCCTGCAAGTCTACAGCACTGGCTAGTGCCACCATCATGAGCCCCACGAGTGTTTGGTCTCTTCTCTGTTTCTGCCTTTCCTTGTCTCTTCTTATCAAAGGCCTGGGATGTTGTGCTCTGGGGCAGTGTGAGGGATCTGAGATCCTTCCATGCCAAGACTTGCTTTGTTCCTGATCAGTTTCTTTTACTCCATGGTCATTTATTTCTAGTTCATTCACCTCTGAGGGGAGCAAAGAATGGAGAGGAAGAGGGCCTGAAGCCAGAGGGCTGTGGGATGAAAAGGGGAGTCCATTTATGGAACATTTAGTAAGTGCCTTCCATGTGCCAGATGCTGTGTTAGATGCTGGGGCAGGAGTCAGTGTCGCAAGGATGGACAAACGCCATCCCCCCACAGGAACTCTCAGCACCCTTAACTGGATGCGAAGCAGAGCTTGGGAGAGTGATGAACTCCTAGACAATAGAGGATTTGCAGTTGCCTTCTAGTTACCTCAAGAATCAGTCTTCTTACAGCAGCAAGTTACGCTGGTAAAACAGTAACAGCTATTTTAGCTACTGTCAATATAAAATGAACTATATTTGCCCATTTTATAAGTGGTTCAAGGTTATCCTTTCTCGCCTCTGTTCCCTGTCCTCCACCACCCAAGCCAGACACCCAACCGATTCGTCCCCGATGGCTGCCTGTGATTACTGTCCTAATTTGTTCTTTCTTCATCTGCTACAGACTGCCTATTTTCTGTCCCTTCTGATGAAGCAGGAACTCTGAGGGACTTCTGAAGCTGTTTTTGTACCATGCAGAAGTGTATTAACTGGAATTCCTGTGTATGTGTCTATAAAACCCCTCGTCTTCTCAGTGTGAGATCACCTTCAGGAACGGCGTCATGTCGATGTGCAGCTTTCGCGTGTAAAATTCTTTTCTGTTTGAACATATCAGCCCTTTATTTATACAACTTTGAGGCTCTCCTGTCTTCTGAGCTGCTGCCTCCGAGGACTGCTGGGCTCCCTGTGAAGAGAAGCAGAAAGCCCAGCTTTCATAGGAATGATATACAGTGTGACAAGAGCTAGTCCAAATCCCCAAATATTTATAGAAAGCAATTCTTCATCGTGGGAACACTAATAGTAACACCTATTTTTACCATGGAAGACACAGGGGACCCATGCGTATAGAGAATAACCTGAGACTGGTTATTAATTCATACCTGGGGTCGGTGTAATGGGAAACTGGGAAAAGGGACCTTCCTGTGTTCCAGGATTGTAATCATTTTCTTTGATCCCCACCACAAACCCTTGAGGCAGGTATTGTTATTCTTATTTCATAGATGAGAAACTGGAGGTTCTGGGAGGTTAAGTAACTTGCCCAAAGCCATACAGCTGGTAAACGGCAGAGCTGAAATCATGGACTATCCCAAACTCCTTTTTTAATGATATCTTTTTGATACTTTGACAGCTTCCATGAACGGTTATCAAATCTGCCTTGCAGCAAACAAAGTTATATCAAGATTCTAGTTTATTTCCAAGTTTAAAATGTATTTGATGTGTTAGAAAGAGGTACTTGAACAAATCTAGCAGAGAGGGAAGGAAGAGTGGGCTGCCAGAGGAGACTGGGAGCCCCTGGGGGCTCTCCGATCCCCTGTCTCCACAATCTGCAGATGGGGATGCCTCAGGGCACCACCAAGTACAATCTGCAGTGGCTTTCCAGCCCGTGCCCTTGCTGCAGCCTGGATGATACTTCCAGGATGCAGACCGGACCACATCATTCTCCTGCTTAAAGCCTTCAAAGGCCCTTACTCGCAGGATGAAGGCCAACCTGTTTAAAAGGTTTACAAGACCCTTCCTGCCTGGCTCTGGACTATCTTTCCTGCCTCACTGAGTCATCCAGCAAATATTTATTGAGTGCTTGCTCTATGCCCGGCAGAGGAGATACATGGCAGTGCAAGAAGCATATAGAAGTCTTCACTCTCAGGAAGACTGCACATACGTCCTGCTGAGAGGGAAGAGATAATACGGAAACAAGTGGAACATAAGTTATGTTTGAAGGTGATTCATGATATAGAGAAAAATAAGGCAGAGAGGGAGTGGGGAGTAGCTGTGGATGATGGTGAAGGCTGCAATTTTAAGCAGACAAGGAAGGCACCCCCCACCGACACCCCTACCCCCTGCAAGAAAGCGATGTTTGAGTGAAGCTCTGAAGAAGGTGAGGGGAGTTTCTGTGGGGCTGACTGTGGGAAGAGCAAGTGCAGAGGACTGCCATCAGTTCCTGGAGCAAGGCTGTCCCACAGCCTGTCCCTCTCCTGGGAACACACCCCTCCCTTCTAACTCTCCTCATCCTTCAGGTCTGTGCCTCCCATGACTCCCCAGGGAACTGAGCACTTCCCACCGCTGCCTGAGGTGACACTCACACTTGTATGGCCACCTCTCCTCCCCGTGAGACTGTAAGCTCCATGAGGGCAGGAACCATGACTGTCCTGTTTCCATGGAACTGCAGTGCTGGACACAGGTCTGGAGATGAATACACATTTGATACATATTTGCTGAACAAAAGAGTAATGATCACACTGGGGGCAAGCTACATGTTATGGCCCAACTCAGTTAAAAAGGGGAGGGCCAGAAAGACGCCTTTCCAGGAAGCACATGTTGACCTCCTGTCTGTCTCTGCGTAGTGCTGGCTCCTCATTCCCAAAGAGGAAAGTTACTAGTCATTTTTCAGGGCTGGTTTGCTGGGGTCACATACATTAATGTGCCATGAGATCACCCTGGGTGTGGATTTGATCATTTCCATATTTTCTAGGAGGCTAACTCTCACGTGGCTGTCTCTCTAGGCATAATTCTCCCTCCCATAACATTTCTATTACTTTTAAGTATTAATGGTGAATTGGCAGTTGGTGGGTCCCCACAGGCAGCCATCCTTCTGATGAACACCCACACCCTTTTCCTATGTTTTGAAATGTGGCTAGAGATAAAGATTTTTCTGGACAACTACATATCCAAATTTTTTTTTTGTCATCTTAGCCCTATATCTGATTAGCTTTTCAGAGTGAGAGCTCCCCTCCCTGTCTCCAGATCAAATAAAAGCATTTGGTCCAAGCAAGAATCAGACAAAGCATTTCAAGCTCTCTAGCTTCCAAAATCATGCATGAATCACTGGGTGGAATAATAGAAATCAGACAATACTGATTTGAGGGAAGTTTCTCCATTATCTCCAAGAGGAGATTTTGTGTTAGGCTGGAGGACAAAAGCCCAGCCAAGACTAGTTCCAACGGCTGGAATTGCTTTAACTCCTTTTGTGGGGCTCAGATTAAAGACTGGGGAGTCAAGAGGCTTTGAGAAAAGTCCTTCCAAGTCACTTGACCTATAAATCTTTTGATAAAACAATTCTCTTGACAGTATGGCTTATCTCCCTAATGTTCAGGGGCCATCGATTCTAGCTTGATGGAATGGTTTCAGTGAAGGGTCTAAAGTCACTGGAACGTGCAGTACTGTGTTTGCTTGTTATGTTCCAGTGTTCCAACAAATAAATGATACTGAAAGGAAAGAAGATTAAATACATTAAGAGGATTCTGGGAGGCAGTGGTAAAGGAGAAAAAGTCAGAACGTTGAAACCAGGAAAGAAAGCCATGCTTTGGGGTGGCTTTTCATTTGCTGATATTTATTGGGTGATACTGTGTTAGTTGGACAAACAAACACATAAATAAGCAGGATGATTGATATAGTGGTAAATCTACGAAGACAAGGAAATAGTGAGCGGAATGAGGTTGATGAGGGAGGGGGTGGGGTTTGCCTTTGGGTGATTAGGGGAGACCTCTCCGAGGAAGTGACATGTGAGCAGAGAACTGGGTGACAAGAAGGAGCCAGCCCTGGGAGGATCTATGTTTAGCAGTGAGTGTAGCCCGCATCTGATTATTCAGGGGGGTTCTCTGGAAAGGAAAGTAGAATACCCTGACTTCTAGGCCAGTTCTGCCCCCAGCCTTCGGACTCCATCCCTGACCCTGTGGGGCACCCCTCTGTTTTCTGGGTGGTACAGTCATCATCATCGACACTTGTAGCTCTTAAGGATGGCAGAATAAATAGTAAAGGGGGGTCAAGGTCTCAGGGTGTAGATGGGAGAAGAAAACCCGAGGAGAAAGAAAAGGAAAGTGGAGCAAGTAGAAGAAAGCAGAGATGACTGAAATTTTTTTTGTCTCTTTTACATGTATACATCGGTGTGAATGATTACAAAACTGATGGAAGGGTGAAATGTTTAGTAGAAAATCAAAACACTTTCCTTCACTTATATTGTACTGTAAATACTCGAATATTTTTATGTTCTGCTAAAAACACCTGGGAGCCTTTCTCTTCAGTAAATGAAACAATAAAGATTAATGAGTTAATTCGGTAAAGCTGATTTGAATTGCACAGAAGCTGTTGTGTAAGCACTTGGCATTTAAAAAGTTATCTGACATTTAAAAGGCGATGACTGTTAATGAATTCAAGAGCTAATCTTATACTCTGACAGACTGAGCCATGGAAAATCCAGGATTATTATCTTGCTGTAAACATAATGTGATTCAGCTGAAAGCCAGAACAAACGACAGCTATCGCTGTGTACAAATATCCATTTGCACACATATATAATGTCAAAAAACCTACAGATGATGTCCATTAAACAAAATAAATATTTCCTTTCTTACTCTTGGATTATAATATCTGAGCTACAAATTCAAGAAATCCTTCTCTCCAATAATTTTTCCTCCTCCTTTCAGCTCATATGTTTTGCAGGGTCACTACCAAGGGTTGGTTCTACAGCCACTGGAACGTCTCACCTTAAGAAGGAAAGGAGATTCTACACCCGACCAGCTAGATCTCTACCACAGAACCACCACAGATACAGATCTGCCCCGCAGGCGTCTCTTTACTTCTCCCACTCCTTTCTAATTGGGGTTCCCCATCTCTGTAGCTGCGGCTTCATGGCTCCAAGAAGAGCTATTGTCCCTCATTAAGGAGGCTGCAACACTCTTGCTGCCTAACTGCCTCCCACGCAGCTCACAACTTCATTCTGCCTGAGAGCGAGCTGCCAAGAGTCTCTGGGAACCTGTGGGCAAGCTGAGCCGGAGGAGGAAAATAGAAGGAAGGAGGGCCTTTGTAGCCAAGATCTGAAACGTGCTACACACCCCACCATTATCTTAATGCATGGAGAGCGGGGTCGGGAGGCCTTTGCTGAAACCCTTATGTGGTCTATCAAGTTGTCACATCAAACCTCTGCACACACAGGGCATTTGTCCCCTCCTGTGAGCAAACAAAAGGAAAAGAGTCAGTCACTCCTTTCGACCACCAGGCCCCCTCCTTGGCTGAGAGTCTGTCTCTGACTTCCCTGGAAGGTGGGGGTTGGGGGGGTGGCTCTGAATCCCAGTGGGGATGGATGGATAAGTCACTGGGGGTGGGGACCAAATCCTGGAAAAGGTACTCCTGCCTGGAGCTATGGGCTGAAGGGCCAGGCAAGTCCCCCTGTGCTTGGCCTTCTCAGGCCCTATTATTTCTTGCCCTTGGCAGCCTGTGGAACTAAAAATGGGCAGTAGGAATGGGGAGATAGCTGAGGAGGGCAGGGAACTCTGCTGGGCTCCCTGTGACTGGGCTGCCTGGGGAGGGATCTGAGTGGGCCCGAGGCTCTGTATACACTATCAACTCAGGTTAAAGGGGAGGGGACCCAGCCTGGGTAAGGCTGGCCACTCGGCTACCCACTCTGAGAACTTGTCTCTGCCACCCACTCTGAGATCTTGTCTCTGCCTAGCTCTTCCTGGCCTGGAGGAGGAGGAGACCTTTAGTCTTTAGGAGGCCAGATATAACACCAGGATCCCAGTCCAACAACCTGGCGGGCCTGCACGTCCTCTTTCTGAGGAGCAGACAGGACCACAGACCACAGTGTGGTTCCGCCCACAAGTCTGCCCAGTGGTCCACATGCCCATCACCTGCGTTCCTCCTGCTCATCTTGGCCACCTTTTTAAGTTCTGAAGGCAATTTGGTGCTGGTGAAATGGGCCGAGTGGACAGTTTTAGAAGGGCTCCACAAAGAGACACAATTTGGTTGGAAGCCTGAGAAGAGCTTTCTGGTCCCCCTCCTGGCATGAATTTTAGTCTCCATCCACTATTTTACACCTCAACTCTACATCCTCCTAAGCATTGAGCAAGTGAATCCAGTAGCTAGCAAACACCAGACCAGGAAGACAAACACAGTAACCTCCAGTCTTAGCTCTGTGACAGACTCACTTGGTGACTTGGCAAGTCATTGAGCTTTCTGTGCCTCAGTTTTTCTACCTCAGTGTTCTCCTCAGGGAGCTTTTGAATAATGAAACCCAGGACGCTTTAATTCCAGGGCTTCGCCTATCTGGAAGTAAATCTTATCCGTGAGTTCTAATTGATATTGTCCTCAGTTTAATTAAGCGCTTTGTTGACACAACAGAATTATTGTTTATTTGGCTTAGCAGGAGCTGGAGGAGAACAATTTTAAGCCAAAATAGGTATCTTTTCTGCCCCAGGGGACATAGAAACTAGTTTTTTCTGTGAGGGGGTGTCTGGCTGCATTCAGGCTGGAATTCTGCCTGTATCTGAGAGATGAAGTGTCCTATTTTAGATGCGGAGGTGGGACCTGGTAGGGTGCAGGGTGGGAAACCTGAACCGGTCCTTAGCTTCTTCTAACTCCAAACTTGAACCCCAAACTGTGTGCCTTCCATTTTTACATTGGCTCTGGTGTGACTTTTCCAATCTAACAACTAAGAGACAGGGAATTTCAATTTATAAACTGATTTCATTGTGAAAAGTGAAATTTTCACTAGAAAAAGAAATGCTACCCGTAGTGCTTTGATTCCTACACTGGCTCGTAAAAACCTATTTCACCCATAATTTAGCTGGGCTAAGGAGCTAAACTAGTTCTGGTGATGCTGGGACAGCAGAGGGCCGGAAAAAGAAAGACGTCCTTTCCTTTTCTTTCCTGCCCCCTTCCCCTCCATTGCCCACCTGTCCTCTGCCCTCTGTGTTCCTGGGCAGCCATGTGCTGTGGGGTTTGGGGCCCTGCAGGATACAGTGTTCCCTGCTACCAAATTCTCTGCCTCTCACCCCGCCACCCAGATCTTCAGCTGTGCTCCCTTAGGTGCAGGGCACAATGAGATATGAGAAACCCAAAGAATCTGTAATAGGTAGAATTACATAGAGTAGGGAAACAAAATTCCAGACAGCATGGAGGATATTTGGGGTGTGTGTGTCTGAGCTTGGGGGATGAGGGGGATTGGGGGTGGAAATGGTAGGTAGATTGGCTCATAGTTCTTTAAGTTATTCCTGCCATTCAAGCTTCTCCTTTTCTACATCTGAACACTGAGATTGTGTACAAGTTCCAAGTTCTGTTTTATAATAGTTTTCAAGTGAGGGAATAGAATAATAACTACTATTGTAAATTACTGAGATTGCCTAGTGACAAGCATTGTGCTAATCCTTTCTCATATGTTGTTTCATCTAATCCTTGTCCTGACCCCATGAGGGAAATAGCCTTACCCCTGGCAGACGAGGAAGTTGAGCCTCAGAGAGGTTAAATAACCTGCCTGAAGCCACACAGTCAATATGGAAGAAGCTGGGATCTAAAAGCAGCTCTGTGGGATTCCCAAACCAGTAGGATTTTTGGCAAGTGCAGATCACATGCTGAATGTGGTCCTGTATGTCGTGACATCTTTTTGCTCATAGGTAAAATGGGGACAATAACTGTACTTACCTCCTAAGGATGTTGTAAGGATTAAGGGAGATAGTCCTAAACCCTGAACATAGTAGAAACCTCAAAAACTTTGGCTGTTATTACCATTTAAAAAAACCCTCTCAAGATAATGGAGGGATAATTGTTGAAGCTTATGTTAGGTACATGGAGGTTCATTATACTATTCTTTCTATTTTTACATACATTTGAAGTTTTCCATAATGAAAATAAAAAAGAAAAAGAAATTGGGCACATATCATGTGCCTGGTTAGAACTAGCAGCCAACAGATCAATAAACACAGACTTACTGGAATAAATCATAGTCACAGTGAAAATTTAACAAATAAAAGCCTCAATTTTGTAATTAAACACAAATCCCTCTCAGTAAATTATCCTTAAATTGTCAATGGAGTTTTTGGGCTGACAAAGTAATCCTGTGGGTAAGTTTGAAACAGAAGATGAGGTTTGCTTAGATCTTCAAAAAAACCTTTGAATCAAGTTCCCCAACCAAAGCTATTTACAAAACCAGGGAGAGAGAAAGGGGGAAGGAAAGAAGAGGGGCGGGGGTGGGGAAATGCTGTGCCATGCCTTTAGAAATGAGAAACAGAAGGTGGGGAGTAAAGGGTCCTGCTCTCTATGGGGACATGCAGTTAATTCTCCCAGGCATCCCTGCTAGCCAATCTCACTTATTAGCCTCAAAAAGACTTCCAAGAAGGATGCTTAGTGACATCTCCAATCTGCACAGGACCCAAAGCTTTTGCAGAGTGAAATACCACATCGTGACAACCAACAGCAGGAAGTACCTGGGGATGGTGTGAGTTGTTACTGAAAGATCAGCTTAACTCCCATATCATTTCACTGGAAATAAAACAAATGCAATCTTCAAATTCTGCTTAGAGGATTATGGGCTTTTTCTATCCAGGACACGGACCTTAATGTCAATAAGAGATTTATCTGTCAATTTTTTTTTCTTTTTTTCCTGGCTACCATGTGGCAGGAACTATGTACTCTTAGATAACAGCTAAAAAGTTCGACAAAAGGCAGGGTATGGTTCAGAAGGACACTGAAACAAAAGGTTACCTTTGTACGCTTGCACAAAAACTTAGTGTGTCTACAGGTGTTCTTTTTTTTCCTCCTGAAAGAGGAAGGCTGAAATGGGATATGAACACCATCTGTGAAACCACCAAGGAAACAGATGGGGTAAACATAGGTTTATTCAAGCGAAATCCTTAGCGCGCTAGAATTACAGACTACTCTTTGAAATCCGAAAGAGGTAAATTTAGGACACATAATATCAAAAATAAATTTATACTGCTGTAAACTCATGAAACCTGAACTCAAGAGATAATATAGGTCAAAATAGAAGGGGCTTTGTGAAATAGGAAAAAGGGACATAATTCTTGTTTAACAGGATTTTTAGGACACTACCAAAGTTCTAATCCCCACAAAGCAACAAAACAAAACCCAAGATAAAGCAAGTGAGAAGGGATGTTTGCTCTCCCTAACAAAGAGACAAAACTGACAACGTGAAAATGGGTGAGATGGTTTCTTTCTTATTTTAAACAAAGAGATACAATGATTCTTGGGAAATCTAATTAAGGTTTGAGCTTGTACTTTGATACTTTTTACTGACAACCTCTCTGCCCCGACAACTCCATAGGCCAGTGGGATCAGGGCCACTCTTGTCCCAAACTTAACATAGATGGATCTGGATGGACTAGAGAGTTTCATACTTTGAAATCCAGACTTTTCAGAAAAATAGGTGAATTCGTTGCCACCGAAAGTCGAGGATCAGAGGGATAAAACACTGAAAAGGGGGTTGAAATCCTTAAAAGGAGAATTCTGATAGCCCTATCCAATCATTTAACAAAAACTGAATAAAGGTAAATAATTTTAACTAACAGTAATTAACAAATAATGACACTATGGTGTGGACCCTTGTTTAGCTTGCTGTATATTTGCTGTTTACTCTGACTCCTGATCATTTTAAGCCAGACTTGAATAAAACCAGCTCTCCTCATGATGCATTTTTCTTCCTTACAGGGAGCGTTTTGGGGAAAAAAAAAAAAAGAAAAACAATGAAAAATCAGGAAGACAAAATAAAAACAGAAAAACTCAACCCCAAACATCCCTAATGTCAAACTAGCATGATTGCACTTTATTGCATGCATTATTTGCAAGTTTTTTCTTTATAGATACATTAATTTTTTTACATAGTTGACATCACTTTGATTTCCGCTTTTCAAATGAAATTAGGATTCTCAAAGAGGGGCGGGGCAGGGGTATGTGTGACTTTTGCCCTTCAGGGGACATCTAGCAAGGACTGGAGACATTTTTGATTGTCACAAACAAGGGGGTTGTGCTACTGGTATCTAGTGGGTAGCTCAACATCCTAGAATGCACAGGACAGCTCAAAAACAAAGAATATCTGGCCTCAAATGGCAATGGTGTTGAGGCTGGGAAACCCTGAGTTAAACCTTTTGTCTTAAATCAGTTTCTAGCATGAAAAAGTACCATTTTTTAAAAGCAGAATTAAACTCCTCACAATTAACTTAATCACTTCTCTGGCTGTTTCCAATTTTTCCCATTATAGATAATGCTGCAATGGACATCTTCACTCACTCTTTTTCCTGTTAAATTATTTTCTTAGGATACATTTCCAGAAGTCAAAAATAACTGAATCAATGGGTACGAATGTTTTTTCACATTTCACAAGTCATACTGCCATCTTGCTTTACAAGTGGACTGAAACAAATTACCACCCACCAGAAGTGTAAAAGTGTACCAGTTTTACCCAAACCTCAGCAGTGCTGGGTGTTACCATTAAAAAATGTGAGAGGAGGCACACATCTCATATATAAAACGGTATCTCCAGTTTGCTTCAATTTGAATATAAATTGCTACTCAGGATGAATATTGTTTCCTTATTTGTTTTCTGTTATTTTTGATATGAATTGTTTATGTCTTTTGCTTATTTTTCTAACTGGTGTTCAATGTTTTTCTTTTAAAATTGAATATGATCTTTACTGAGTTTAGATAATAATGCTATTGTAGTTAATGCAATTATTTTCTCACTTTTTTTTTTTTTTAAGTTTTACTTTCTCCCTGCACAGGATAACACTTACTGTTAGAATTTTCATACTCTTTTTACATGCTGGTCACCTCCCTCAACCTTTGGCCTCTACACAGAGAGGCCCCGGGGAAGAGGAAAAGCTTCTCTAGTGATTGATGTCAGCCACCCCCAGGTAAGAGCAGTACTTGGTCTCTGACCTTATCCCAGGAACTAATTTCGCTTAATCAAATGAAAGGCCTGAGGAGGAGCCATGAGGCAAAAAGTAAAATATATGTGAAGGAGAATACCAGATTCTGTGAGGTGTTTGAAGGACCTGCATTTAAAAAAGGGCACCATACCTTTAGGACTTCAGAACTGGCAATGCTCCACATGCAGCTATTAATATGCAAAAAATGCCTTCATAAATACTTGATTCCGTTCACAGTGGGGAGGCAGTTCATTTGAAAGAGGAAATGGGAGCTTGGAGTTGAAACATGTCTGCTTGTCTCCTTTTTCTTTTTTCATTTCTCTTTTCATCTCCACATTTCCCCTTGTAGGTTTCTTTCCCCGTCTCTCCCCAATTTAACCCCCTCCTCCAACTCTTAGGAAGTTGCTGATGTCTATTTATGGGTTTACCGCCGAGGCCCTGATTCTCCTCCGGGTGTGGAAGGGCTGCCTCAGGAGTTAGTCCCACGGTTGCCACCTTGTGTGCTGAAGGCCGAAGCCGTATTCCTCCGCGCTCGGGGCCCCAGCGCCGCTCGCTGCATCGCAACCGCACGGCGGAGGGTTTTCAGTCCTACCAGCAGGGAGCACCAGAGGCAGCTTCCAGAACCGGGGAAATCCGGGAACCTAGTCACGTCTGCAAAGCACCGTCTGGCTTTCTCTCTTCCCCGCCCGGCTTTCTCTCTTCCCCGCCCGTCAGAAACTGTTTTCCAAATCGAGGTATGGGACTTGTCGTTCAAGCATGGTGATGCCAAAATAGTCCACCTTTAGGATTTTGTTTCCTCGCAGCTAGCACACTGATAAAAAAGTAAAAGTACTTTGTGTGACTGAACTCCTGACACGGTCAGACCCCAGTGAAGGGAGGGAGGGGAGTCACGGGGGGGAATTAATGGAAAGGAACGAAGAGCAGAAACCTCTGATGCTGATAAAGATCAGTTTTGTGTGATATCCTAGCCTGCTTCAGAGTGGGAAGGCGACAGTGGAAGGACTCCGCTGGATTTGCCAGTGCCCCGTCAAGGTACGTAACTGAAATCGGCGGGGCAGAAATTTGTTTCTAAATCCTTTCCAGATGCTTTATAGTAAACATGAAATTAGTCATTTACATGGAGGAGTTTGAGGAAGTAGTTAAAATTGAAGTCGGTGATTAATCTAATAAAAAGCCATTAGCCTCAAGAAGTAAGGGGGTGGGGGAGGCGCAGAAGACACATCCCCTCCCCCACCCTCCCCCATTTTCTCTGCGTTTGGGGGTCGGTGGGGGTTTTCCAGACGTTTCCTCAAATGGCTTTCCTTTCAGGGGCTAGTTTTCTAAAGGAAATAAGACTACTGTGCCTTGAGGAAACCGACTGGTTCTAGTGGGAACACCCCCCACCCCTTCACAGAGGAGGCACATGCAGTGCTCAGAGAGAGCCGGGTTTGCCAGGCCTCGCAAGGGAAACCCAGGATTAGAGTTTAAGACTGCCGGTCTGGTATTCCTCTTTCTGACTGCAAGGTTAATAATTCAGTCTCGGACTTAATTTGACATGACTGAGCCACTCTTTTATTGCAGGTGATATGAGGTCTCCAGAAATACACGCAGGGGGCTGTGTGAATTTGGAGTGTGTTTAGAATATGAGGTACTGGCAAGGCCTTGGAGTTGTGGAATTATGGAAACATAGCATAGTATACTGTCCTCAGTCACGGACTCTCTTGAAAAAGAAAACTTTCTAGATCCCTGATAAGGGGTGTCTTCAAAGCAGGCATGTAAAAAAACGTGCAAATGTTGGTTCTCTGGCTCCTCAGTAGCAGGAAGGGTCAACTCAGCTGTGTGTCACCTCAGAGGAGGCCTGACCCCGGCCTGGGGTTCTAACAGTGAGAGTTCACGTCTTCCTCAGAACCCAGCTAGGCACCCATAGGCAAACAAAACTACCTTTATTATTCTTGTTTTTTAATGAGTGTGAGGGAAGAGGAGAAAGCCAGGAAGTTGGAGATAAGGGAGAAATGGAGACCTTGCTGATGCCCCTACCGGCCCCCTCCCCAGGCTGTCGCTCTGCAGGGAGAGACCTGAGAGAGCCCTGGGCTGTGCTGCTTCTGCCTCGGCTTCTCTGAGACCCACCAAGCACTAGGAATCCCCCTGAGTCGTCTCTTTAGAGTGAACCTGAAGACAGCCCCAGCCTCAAAGTTTCAATGGAAGGGACAAATTTATAAACATTTGTGAACGTATGTCCTTGAACCACTAATAGATAATCTTAGTCCATCCAGATAAAGCATTTTTCTCCTTTCTTCACAGGATCCTTGTGCTTTTTTCTGGATTGCTGTTTTCCCTTCCCCAGTAGGAATGAGAATTGGAGTGGGGAAAAAAAATGGGCCCATTGGCACAAAGTCTTAGTGCTTCGGTGGAGGATGCCTTTCCATGTTTCCTTGTTCCCTTTTGGACTTTGCAGACGTCAGGGAAAGGCCTATTCAGCTTGTTCGTGCTCGTGAAGAGCCAGACAAAACAGTCCAAGTTGAGTTAAGACATTCCAAGTCTATGAGTTAAGGAACCTCTGCGATTTTATAGGCTACTTGTCTCATTTAATTGATGAGGCAAATGAGGCCCAGAGAGGTGAAGAATCTCACCTAGGGGCACACAGGAAGCAGGGACAAGCACCCAGAAGTCCTGATTCCCAGTCTCATACTCATGCAGAGTCAATACTGTACTGTACCTGCTTCTCTGGCATTTGGGTCAAAGGTGAGGTTTCATTAAGATTCATGTGAAGATCAGTTCTGGATTCATTATTTTCTGTGATGAAAATCAGAAAAGGATCAGAGTTGTCAGATCTAGGTCTTATGAATTTTTATATTTACTGTATACCTAGTTCATATGCGTAAGAGTATAAACACACGTATGCACATGGCATTCATACTTACTCACCAGATAACACCTGTAACCTCTATAGGCATAGTCTAAATGCCATGTTAAATATAATGCTGAGACCTTATATTCAAATTTCTAATTTTCATGTTCTGGTTGCTCTTTAAAAGAACAAAAGTAAATTCTTTGTGCTACTAAAATTCAGATAAAGCTGAAATTAAAAAGGAAATATTGATGGAAAAAAAATCTGCTGATACTGTTGAATATAAATTTTGTATGATCCTACTTCACTGAAGTAGGAAAATGCTTCTGCAACCTTCCAGATAGAGAGATCAGAGACTTCCCTTTTCCCTCATGATGTGGAGGGGCAACAGAAGAGGTGGAAACAGGAAGCAAACAAAGGCAAAGGCCAAAAAGAGGCTGGTGGGAGGGGACTAATGGAAATCATGGTGCTCATGCTGAAGCAGGCACCACGCAGACACTGACATGGGGGTGGTGTGTAATTTGCATGACTCTTCTCTATGGCTGTGCTACCATGCTCTCTACAGGTGTGGAAGCTGAGGCTCAAAAGGTAAAGTAACCTACCCCAGAGGATACAATTAGTGAGGTTTTGAGTAAGGGGTCTGAGTCCAAGACTGTCTGACTCAAACCTCAAGCTGCAAAAGGGTAGGATTTATTTTGTTTTTTTTTCCCCTATGAAAGTAAATTTAATGTTTATAAAGGAATGTTTATTTGAGGAACAGATTTAGCTAAGCGCATGGCTCTTCTGACAAGGATTTTAGTCTCTTGTTTGGGCCTAGTGTCCAACAAAATGTTCTTTCCATACTTGCTACTCCTAAGTAGCCATATGTGACTCTGCCTCTTTGTCCCTTTGACCTGAAGCCTCTACTCATTACTTGTGGGCTGCCCTTCCCTTTTCTGTTGTTTCTCAGCTGTTCTCTTCTGTCCTGTTTGCTCCTGTGCAGATTTGAAACATTTCTTATTTAAGACATATGGGGAAATTGAGGCCCAGAGTGTGGTTTCATGTGATTGGTTCAAGGCCATAACTTGAAATAGTGCAAGACCAGACCTGGAACCCTGATCTCCTGTTTTAGCATCTCCTACTTTCCCCTCCACCTCACACTGCCTCCTCTTCGCCTCCCTTGATCTTGCCACATCACTGCTGCTTGGCCACGATCCAGCCTCTGGACAAATCCAGCCCAACAGAAATGTGTTGTGTTGAGGTTCACTCCACCGTGGCTTGGAAGGAACCATGGGTCTCTTAGAAATGAAACTTATAAATTCTAATGCATAAGGAAAGTTCTTGCAACATCAGGAGAATGAATCAGTCAGCCAGAGTTCAAGAAATGTAAACACATTTTTAGATAGGAGACTGAAAAATTGCTTAAGACTTCTCCATCTCTTGGGTCAAGACCCTGATAATTTACTGAGGTCCAAGCTGTCAAGGAGGAGACACAACTCAAACTGCATTCCTGGGAGATAAAGCAATGGGGGTGGTAAAACTTCCTCTCTGAACCCCGTGGCAGGACCTACCCCTCTAATCAAGCTGAAGAAACTGACTAACCCATCGACCAGCGCAGGCAACAGGCTATGAACACAGGCCCTGTTCTTTCCCGTTGTTCTGGAGCTGGTATGTACATTCACAGACTACAGACTACACAACTTCCAGGCCTGCCTGAAACTGGAAGCTCAGAGTCTTTCTGTGATGAACATGTCTGCCACTAAAGAGATAAACAGAAAAAACATTCCTTCCCTGGCTGCCCACCATCAGGCCTGAGTAGATTTTCAAACGCTAGCATTAATCTAGCCACAGGCTTTTAGCAAGGAGATAGCATTCCCACCAGATAATCAGGCAATTTCAGAGATGACCCTTACTAGATAGGGTTTCATCCCAAACCTCCTCTGCCTTCTTCAGATCATGGGATCCTTCAGCAAACACTCAAAAGTTGAAAAGCAGGAGAGAGCATCTGATATTAGCATGGAATATGGGTGCCTTAAAATTGCCTTCTGTTTCAACCTATTGGCCATATTTAATTCTCAAGTTGTTGTTTATTGTTTTAAATAAAAATGAAACACTGTCATATTAATTTCCATTTTTCAGAAACCTTATTTCCCTTGGTACAGGATGGTCTGGTGAGGCCCATCAGATATCAAAATAGAGAGTGAACTTCAAAAAGTTACCTTATCAGGCAAAGTGGGCCACCTGGCTCCTTCCTAAATGCATGCCAGGGTTTCTAAGAGAACATCAGACCTGCAGGCTCCAAAGTGGTCAGATAGTCAATGGGTACAGGGCAGGAGCTATTGGAAGTGCTGGCGGGAGCCTCTTTAAATATGTGTAGGGCCTTCTCCCACACATACCATTTCTGAGGCATGAGTGCCCTTCGATTTCTATTATGTACTCATGGAACTTCCCCCATAACTTGCAGTGGTTCAGTGAGCAGGGGATGTATCCGTTGCCAAACAGATCTCAGCAAGTGCCTTTGCCATTTCACAGCTTTGCATGTGGACTTGCAGCAGAAAGCAATAGGAGGAGTCCTAAAAGTCAGCCTTTGTACCTTCATGGTTTTGTATTTTTGGTCAAAAATGGAAAATGCAAAGGCAAATTCCAGATTATTAAAAAAAATATTCTTCCCAGTATAAACTAAACTATAAAAGGAAAGATAATTCTGGTCCCTTTACATAGTCGTGCTGACCTTTCCTTAAGAATGATATCTAAAAATACTTTATATGATATGACTCAAGATGCCTATGACCTGTAGAGCTTTTGTCATAATAAATCTTGAGTCTGCTTGTTTAATGCAGGAGACCCAGACCCAAGATGGCCTTTTGGTACTGTCATTATCAAATTCTTGGAACAAGATTTAAGACCTTGTTTATGCTACACATTTTCACTTTAAATCTTCCTGGATGAGGAGGAGGGTGAGATGGGCATATCAAACAGTTGCTTAAGACCTGAGAAAGTCTCCAGCCTAAAGACGTACCCCAGAAAGCTCTATTAAAGGAGCCAAGTGGACAGATCTAGAAGGTATGAGTCAGACTGAATTTAAATATGGAAATGCCTAGTAAATGCAAGGACAATATTTTTCTTCCAATTTGGAATAACAGTTCTTTTACTTACTTATATCTTTATAGGCCAAGGCTAGCTCAGTCTCAAGGGTCTGGCTTTAGCTTTGGGAATACCAACTTCTCTCAAAAGCCCATAAATTATTTTTTATGTAGAGGTCCAAAGGTACATGGCAGTCTACCAAGCCCCAAATGGAAAGCAAGCTAAGATGATAGAATTTAAATTCAAGTTGTGTAGCAACAAAATATCAACTACATGAGGAACCCTTCAATCAGTATACATCATAGGATTAATAAGGATATCTGTGGTGGAAGATGGTGTGGAAGAAGAGAATTCAAAAAAGAGGCTGAAGGTGGAGCTTCATCCAAAGCAGCCAACCAACCTCAGTTCAATATGCTGCAGAAAATACTATTCTTGGTCACTTGCTCGCAAACAAGTGTGGACATCTGGTCTCCCAACCTCTAGTCTTACCCCTTGTAGTCTATTTTCTACATAGCTGGGAGAGTCATCTCTCTAAAATAAAAATCTGGTTATGTCAATTCCTGCATAAACAGAATCTCACAGCCTTTGGGATAAATTCCTTCGTTGCTGCCTCTGGGCCTTGATGATCTGGCTCCTGCCTATCCCACCAGCAGCATTTCTCACCCCCCCCCCATGTATCCTGGGGGCCAGGCATTAAGAGCTGCTTGCATTTCCTCCCATGCCGCCATGTTTTCTAACCTTCATATGGTCTCTTTCCTTGGAGCATTCTTTCCTCTTTTCCCCTTGGCTAATTCCTACATATATCCTTAGAGACTCAGCTTAAGTGTCCTCTCTTTCCAAAAGCCTTCTTAATCTCCAGGCTGGATTAGCCTGTGCTCATTCATGGCTCTTGGCACACTCCACTACTGTGGATGACTTTAAAGCATGGACTTTTTCTCTCAACTGTATTCTTATGCCTAGCACATTATTTGGCATTAGTAGATGGTCAGTTAGTGTTTGTGTAATGAATGAGTGAATGAGCAATCTTTAGGTACTCTGTAAAACAGACTCACTAATTCTTTCTATTGGACATGTTCTGATGTTCATTAATTTTCAAATGAGGAATTGCTAGGAAATAAGACAACGGCAAATGAAAATCTTTTGGCCACAGGGAGATGTGTGAAAGAAACAAGAGAGAAACTAGGAGGAAAACAAATATTCTTGAGAAAAGCTTCATGCTTCTTTATGGTCTTTTTGATGAGAAGATAACAGAAATATCTGAAGAGTGATGAAATAGAAAATAGTATTTATAGATTATTAGTTAATAAAAATTATTCTTTCTGGATCACTCTGACAGAACAAAACTTAATATTCTCAGTTTTATTACAGGTTGAGAAATATAACTGACACTGACATGCACACACAGACAGACATCCTGAAATCCATACCAGCCTTAAAATGCGTTGTGCTAAGAACGACTTCACTGCTTGAGCAAGACCCTGATCCTTTGTGTGTATTATACACTAAATGAACAGCAGATCCTGGCTACTTTAGGAGGGACACATCGTGAGAATGTTAAGAATCCTTGGATTTGTGAGTACCCCTAGTGTATATCATATCCCCAATAAAACTAAAGTAAGAATGAAAAGAGAGGGTGAGTTCTTCAGACTCTTAATGAGTCAATAAATAAAGGATTGGAGTGATTTAAAAACTATTTTTTGGCAGAGAATCATTGAATTGTTAGACTACTGCACTTTCTCTTAATTCCATCACCAGTCTCAGCAGTTGACCTTACATTTAGGGCCATTAAAAAAATCAATACTCTTCTTTTTAAAAAATAACTTCATAAAAGCTATTGCAGATGTTACAATGAATATAGACCACAACACTGAGGTTGGCTCGGAGGTTGGTGAGGTGCACTCACTCGCTTAGTGATGGTCATCTGTCTCCCAGCCTTGAGAGCTCTATGATTTGAGTTTGCCTCTGTAAAATGACAAAGTATATGTGTCCCTGATTTCTGAAGTCATTTGCAAATTGTCAAAACTGGCCTTCAAGTCCACAAATACCTGAAGTTCACCATCTATATAATTTTTAAAAATCCTATCATTTTTATCTGAAAATACTCCTTAAAAGCAATCGACCAAAAAGAAAATAAAAAGTTGAGAATGCTCTGTAGATTCCTGTAAGTAGATGTTTTAAATTGCTTTTTGAACTCAATTCCAGGGGGTTTCAGGTATTTTCAGAGTAGTGTTATATTCATTTTCTTAAAGACAAATGGGGAGTGTTAAGCTCAAAGAGATGTAAGAATTTTTTGCTGAGGTCTCTGAGCAAATCAAGGGAACAAATAAGCTTCTTATATTCTAAGCCCTGAAGCAGGTACTCTGTGCTTATATGGGTAGTCCCATTGGAATGGGGAGTTGGCATTTAATGGGTTGAGACTTTCAGTTTTGCGAGATGAAAAGAGTTCTGGAGATTGATTACACAACAGCATGAATCTCCCAAGCACTATTGAACTGTACACTTAAAAATTGTTAAGATGGCAAATTTTATGTTATGTGTATTTTACCACAATTAAAAAAATGTCAGGGGATAGGAGGAGAGGAGGAATTATGCTCCAGGCAAAGAGAACAGTATGTTCAAAAGCTTGGAAATAAGAAAGGGATTTGCATTAGCCTAAGGTCTTTTTATTACTAGGAGTTGAGAAGGAATAAAAGTTTTCTTTTCCTTTATGGGGTATAGAGCTTGCCATGGGCCAATTCTGAAGTTTCCCTTTGGCACACTACCATTTTCCTTTCTGTACTTTTCTCCATGTGCTTCCTTTTCCATAGAGTTAATGTCCTGTTCATCCAAGACCTCCAGGGTACCCACCAGTCTAGCATGTTTCACCCCTTAAAACTCTACTTATCTCCCAAATTATCCACCTCTCTTTCCATTGCATCAGAATTTTTAGTCCTTCAGAGCAGCTGTTCTCAACTAGCTTGCAAGAGGACAGCCATCTGATTAAATACATTTTTACTAAAGTGTGAATGACTGTTAACCTCTCAGAAGTATCAGCCTTTTAAGAGATTACTTCAGAATTCAAAATGAATCTATTATTGGTGAGATTTTAATAGTAGAATGAAGTAAAATTGTAACATTTTCAGCCATATTAAGAAAAGTATTTTTGGTCTGGAGAGCTATCCTGTAAACAAACCTATCTGGCTTGATAGTCTCTTTTAGCAATTTAGTTCTCCCAAACTGTTCCTATGTGTTTTTTCAGCTTCTCCCTGTATCTTTGAAAGTTGCAAATCATTTTCAGTGTTACTCACAAAAGGGTTTCTGATGCTGAGTAAGGGGAATTAGAGGGAGAAAAGAATATGCAACAGAAGTCATTTATTAGTATGAGTCATTATTAAGTCAGGAACTTCCTAAACTCTCACATATTGTCAGATAGAAACGTGCCTATTTAGATTGACATCACTACTAACCATGCGTAGTGGTAAAAATGCAGGCTGCTACAGGTCAAAGCCCAGCTTCACCACTTAGTTGTGTGACCTTGGGCAAGTCACTCAATCTCTCTGAGCCACATTATCCTGGGTGAAAAGTGAGGATAATAATAGAATTTACCTCCCATCATTGCTATGGGGATGAAGTGAAATAATGAATATAAAACACTCAGCACAATGTTTGGCATATCAAAGGTAGACAGCAATGGTAGTTACCATCTTCATCATCATCCTTCACTAGAGGGCTCCTATTAAGAGCCGTTCTGGCCCAGTTCCAACGAACAAGTGAGAATGAACATGACTGACACTGCAACTCTTCCCACCATGGTCAGGATGTCCCTTCAAGGAGAATGGCGAGAGGGGCAATGCAGAATGCCAGGCTCCCAAGTATTTCTCTGCTTAATAGATTTTGAGACTGGCAAACATATGATTGTGCCCTTTTTCCTTCTAGTTTTGCAGTCTCCAGCAAAAACAGTGTCCTCCACCCAACTCTGGCTCCAGCCCTTGATCTGTGGCATTGCTTCCTGTTACTCTAGCAGGTCCCTCATGCAGGATTCATCACTGCCTGCCCCAAAATAAGCAGTGAGGAAGACCACACACATTTCTCTATTAATCAAAGACTATTTTTAGGATTGAGAGAAAGTCTTTACTTAATCATCCTTTCCCATTGGTATGAAGCAGAAGCAGCAATGGCAGTGGGTGGAGAATGAACTACAGTCAACCTGCACTCCCAGTTTTTGCTTATTTCTCCATCGGGGAAGCGAAATAGAAGAGGAAGCTTGAAAAAAGAGAACTGGCCTCAGCCCTCCACTTAGAATACAAGCCTGAGAGCCTTTTCCAGGCAGTTTTCTAGTTTGTGGATGTGCAGATTGAACTGTGCACAACTCTGGGAGGCAGTGCCTACCTCATTATAATGTGAATTGTACAGCGTATGACCTGCAGGACCCACAGGACACCCTGCAGATTCTCCTTCCTGGTCCAGCTCAGCACAAGCATTTGGTTCACTTTTCTTCTCCCCTAACACTCACACTCACACCGTAGCACACAGGGCTCCCCACAAGTAACTCTTGAGGATACTCCATTTCTCAGGCTCTCCAAGAGATACGTTTTCTTTCCTACTTACTACTATATTTGGGGAGAAATTGTGTGTTTCTGGAGGTCGAGGTATGAAATAATATGTATGTGAGTCAAATGACATAGAGGAGAAGTAAAAGTGACTCTTTAGGGGACAGTTTTACCTTTTAGAAGATGTTGAATACTAGACGACCCCTTTCCATGGCTGGTATTTGAATTGGTAGATTCATAGGCTGAAAAACAATAAGGGTTTTACCTGTGAACGTGAAAAAGTCTTGAGGAAAAAAAGCTATTTTCCTTACCCCAAGACAGGGGAAAACAAAGTGGATGCCTTGATGCCTCAGCCTCGTAATGAATTAGATTGTTTTGACAACCCTAAACTGCTATCATGGAGGGAAGGTTGATCTAGGATTTAAAAAGCATTGGAGAAAATAGTATTTTTATTTAAGATGTTGAAGGGTGAAACACCGCAGGTGCTGTGATGCTTAAGTTCTGAGAGGAGAGCTTTTGACAGAGCAAGAGCATGAAATAGTTAATGCCTGACACCTGCCGTGAGGAGATGCCCAGATTTGAACAGCAGATGTGCAGCGATGGGGGATGACAGACAAGCATGAGGAGCCCCAGCTTCCAGCTGCAGTGCAAATTCAGAGGCTAGACCAGGGAGGCAGGAGGGATTCTAGCCCATCTGATTCCAGCCAAAAAGACAGACTGGCTTTTGCATAGCCCTGATGAATTTTTTTTGTTTGTTTTTTGAGATCTCTTAGAGTCGCCTTGGGTAAGAATTATTCTCCTAGCTGTACTTGTCAATCAAATGAAAACTAGTTAAAATAATGCTGTTTTAAGGGCTGAAGAGAATGAGGATGACACACCAGAGCAAGGCAGTTAAGGGAGAGGTAGAGTAAAGAGTGGCTCCGAAACGGAAGGACAGTTTTAATGGGAAATTTGGTGTGTGTGTGAAAGGTCGAGAGAGAGAGAGAGAGAGAGGTATGAGATATCAAGGAAATAGAAATGGGGATGAAAAAGATCAGAGGGAATTGAATACATCTGAAAAAAATCTTGAGATCTATCTAACTACCCCCAACTCGTTTCCAAATACACGTATGTGTGTATATATGTGTGTGCGCATGTATGTGTGTACGTATTTATACTTCATTATTTCATTGCTGATAATACATATACTGGAGATACTGCCAAAAAAAAAATGTTTGGTTTACTGATTTGCTGAACTGTGGTGGGGCTTGGAAAAGCCTGCTGCCTGGTGCCTCCCCACCTCGGTGCGCATGCATACAGCCACATACACACACAGAGCTTAGGCTGAGCAGGGCAACTTGGGATTCTGAGAACCAACACTGGAGAGAGAAAAAAGCCATAATTAGTGTTAAGTGTTGACCCTACAGTTCAAGAATAGATGCTCTGGAGAATGGGAAATGAGAACAAACATTAATTATTGAGTAGGGACCTTGGAGACAGACACTCTGGATTAAAAGGAGAGAGATAAATTGCATAATGAATGTTAATTTTCCCTCAAAGAATTGAGTGGTCGGTGGTTGGAAGGGAAAAAGAGGCTAAAACAATCATGAAAGAGAAAGCTCAATGTGTGTCAGGGTGAGAAGGTACAGGAGGGTTATACAAACACTTTCCATCACTGCTGCCCGCCTCGCTGCTTCCTTACTCACAGCTCCCAAGAAATCTGCTATCACGGTTTTCCTTAGAATTCTTACTATTTAGCACAGTTGTCTGCTAGGAAGCTCAGTCACTTCCCCAGGAGCACATAAGCCTGAAAACAGCCACAGTGCATGACAAGCTCAGAGGCACACGACACTGAAGTTTATTTTTTATGTGTGTTGGTAGGAGTTTGACTTAAATCAAGGGAGGTACGGGAGCTGAGTGCCACGCAGGAGGGGGCTGCAGCCCTGTGTGTGCCACGGGGTAACTCTGGCCCTGAGGCCTTGATTGTTGTTTTATCTTAATTACAGTACATGACACATATGTGTACCTCCCCCACCCCCAGAGTAGTCCTCTTAACTGAGAGTGAAAACAGAGAAACAGTAATTTGAGTAGAATATTGGAAATGAGAATTGTAGCCAGATTTGTAAAGAGATTCTACAAACGGTCTTGTCACTGGCTGCTCAGATTCAGGGTGTCTGGTGGCATCCCCACATCCAGTCGGCTGCCCCGGGGATTGTCCCTTTGCTGTGTCTCCTGCGTCTGTCCACTGCCTCCCATCTAGGCCCTCATCAGCTGTTGTCTGGATGATTCTGCAGTAACCGGAGCACTTGGCCTTTTCTCTTGCCTGTTCCTTCACACTGGAACACATATTGGGTCACATAACATCCCTCCTCAAGCATCTGTGATTTCTTATTGCCTAAAAAGCAGCATTTCAGTTCTCCCTTGGCACACAAGGCCTCCCCTGGCCTGGCCCTGGCCTGACTTTCAGCCCCATCTTCCCGCATGAAGCCCCTCCACGGAGCATTCCTACAGGCTACTCATCATTTCCCGCGTGCACTCTGCTTTCCTCTCTCTTTGCCTTTGTTCATGCTGCTTCCTCGACTGGTCATGTCTTTCTCTCTTCTCTGTTTATTCGCTTCTACCAGTTTCTTTAAGGTCAATACAAATGGGGATTCCTCTGCAAAAATCCTTTCTCGTCCGCCAGGTTAGAATTAATCACTCCTTCCCTGCATCGTGGTGTTTAGGCCTCTGTTACAGCACTCACTTCATTCTGTTGTCAGGGAATGTCAGTTATTTGTGAATTTGTTCTCACGTGGGCTGTGAGGTCCTTGAGGGCTGCAGCCACAGGGCCTGGTGTTGAGCCCTGGCAAGTGGGATAAGAAGAACACAATCCCGTGATAGGTAGCCTGGGAATGAAGACGCTCAGCTGCTCAGCAGGCATAATCAATGTGCACAAGGGGGTTAACTCCTTGAGTTTCAGTTTGCTCACCTATGATGTGTGAATGAAAATACTCCCTTCGTAGGATTATTGGGATGGTGGAATGAGATGACAAGTACCTGAGCATGTTTGCTCTTGATTTTATTAACATCCTTCCTTGTCCCTTGGACATGATGGGCAGTCCATCTATTTGATCTAAGGAGTTGGACACAATATAATGGGTCTTCTCTCTTTTAGGTCCAATAATATTTTACACTGGAATTTAACTTATTACTTTACTAGATGTATTGCAAAAATGATCTGATTTGATGGTCAGAAAGCAAATGCAAACTAGCATGGCAGGTATTATTATAGTTGCATTATATTTGTTAAGGAACATGGTTAGCTGCTGTAACAAAGAGACTCTAAAAGGTAAACATTTATTTCTCTTTCGGGTAAGAGTCCAGAGGGAGGTGGGCAGATCAGGGTAACTCTGATCCATGAAGTTATTTGGGTACTGTGGTTCTTTATATCTTACGGCTTCATCATGCCCTGAACTATTACCCTCTTCCACATGGTTGAAGCTACTTCACCACTACAACCAAGTCCAAGGGGAAAGAGGAAGAGGAGGGCAAGTGATTTCCTTGCCAAGGAAATGACTTGGAAGTTGCACATGTTGCTTCTGTTCACATTTCATCAGCCACAACTCAGTCACATGACCATACCTGGCTGCAGGGGAGGCTGGGAAATGTAATTTCTAGCCGGGTAGCCATGTGTTCAGCTAAACCTCAGGGTAGGGGATTCTATTAATAAAAAATAATGGAAAATGGATATTGGAGAACAATTAAAGTCTTTGCTACTCACAGTTTTAATCAATATTTATGGGCAATGTTCTGGGAGCACCTATGGTGTTCTCTGGGATATTCAAAAGTAGAAGATCTATCCACAGGAATTTTAAATCTTGGAGGAGAATCAGAAAGAGTAAAAAAGATAAAGGAAGTGAAGGAGTGCCTAGTGAGAGACCCAGGTAGATAGTAGCCATCATTGTGGGCTGAGGTGGTTAGGTGAGGTGTTACAGTGAAGTCCCCCCTTAGACAAGAGGGACCAGAGGCAGTAAGATTTAATGAGAAGAGCTTTGGCTTAAGTAGGTGCAGGAAGATCTGGGTTTGAGCCTTAGATTTGCCACACAGAAGCTGTGTGACTGAGCAAATCACCATGCCTCTCTGGGCCTCAGCTTCCTTATTCATAACATGAGAATTTTCAAACTGTGGTCTCATAGTTCTAGTGGTTCTTCAGAGACCCCACTCCCAAGAACCATTTTGGGAGAGAAAGAATTAGCTGGGCTGTGAAGAAGTTGGGGGAGGACACAGTCAGACCATCCTCACTTCAACCAGGCAGCTCTGCTTTCATCCATTTTATCTGTAGGTGTCCTCAGAAAGTCATTTGATAAAATTCTTCACTGCCTAAACACTGTTGGAGGTGATGCCTACGTTCCCTCTTGACCCTAGGGTTCTCTGAAACAGAAAAAAATGCAAGGGAGGTAGAAGTCACAGCTTCACAGGCTCTGTAAGAAAAAAATACGAGTACATATGCAAAAAATGAAGAGGAATTATATATTCTTCAACACTTCATATCGACTTTTTCCTTAAAAAAAGAATTTCCAGCAGATTCAGAGAGAACTATTATTTTTGAAGTTTTTCTTCTTTGGAAGGCATGAAGTGGTGATAACATTACATTTTCAGCCAAATTTGAGGTAGGGGTGTCTTTGTACTTGGAGGAATCATGAGAGGTTTTTTGTCAAAGGAAAGGGGACTCCCCAGTGGCTTTGGTGGCTCTCTGTGGGTGGCCATCGGAACACTCCAGAGTGGGCTGCTGATGCTGTGCTGGTCTCCCTACTGTGAGGGGAAGGACCCTCTTCTCTCTGAAGTCCCGACAGGCACAGTTAGCACTGCCTTGGAGTCCTTGTGCCGGACCCAAATTAGCCCCATGCTGAGCCTCGTGGGAATCATCCCTAATTTCTGCAAGGAGAGGAGAGTATATGGGTCAGGAGAATAGAAACCTCCAGGTATTTTCGGAAGAGACGGAGCTACTGAAGAGAACTCAGCACTTACAAAGTTGCTGCAGCAACTGCCTCTTGACACGGTCTTCACGAGCTCGCCTGCCAGCAGTTAGCTGAAGCGCCTCACTTCTGCCCTTCAAATCTTGTGCAGGTGTATATACTTGGCACCACCTAATTTGCTTCCAGCCCCCGAACTGCAAAGGTTATCTGGGAAATGTGGTCTTTAGCCTCCCAGCCTCTGCAGTACAGGAAGGTCCCTGAAGGAAATGCTGGGTGCCAGGCGGCCATATCCAACTATGTTTTCCTTATTCCAACACTTGAGACCTGGTTCGTCCACCAACATGATTGCTTATGGATTATTAACAAACACTGATTGGGCAAAAGGGCCTTATTGCCACTCAGGCTTCCTCCTACTTTCCTCTACTTCTTTTTACTCCAAAATGGAGGGATTGTGGACTCAGTGATTCCGAACTGATGTTTGGAAAGTGAAAACAAGAACAGTCATGAATTACTGAATGGCTGAGATCCTGCTTCAGGATTTAGACAACAGAACTGCCCTATGGGGAGAGTCTCCTTGGGGAGAGTCTCCATGGGAAAGGGTTTTTTTGTTTGTTTGTTTGTTTGTTTGTTTTTAAGTAACATATAGCATTACAGCTGGAAGGAGCCTTAGAAATCATTAGTTTAGCATTTTCCAAAGTGTGTTCCAAAAACTATTTAGATGGACATGATGCTTTGTTAAAAACAAGGAAGGATTCAGGGGTCAAATAGGTTTGGGAAACATTGCATATGCTCATCTTGAGCCGTAATCCACGTCAGAATTGTAGAGCTCTGTGAAGTCCTGCAGTAAGGAATCTGCTTTGCTTTAGCCCACTAGTTTCCAAACTTATTTGGCCTCAGAAACTTTGTTTTTTTTTTTCTTTCTCCAAAATGCCTGGAGTTGGAATTCTATGGGACATACACCGGGAGGATTGGATCTAATCCCAATTCCTCTTTTTCCATATGGAGAACCTGAGTTCCAAAGCAGTGAAATCATTTGCCCATGATCACAGGAATCACAGGTGGTAGTGCTGAGAATAAAACCCAAGACTTCGGGCATTTAATGCAGAGTTCTTGCTTCTTCATCTGACAGATTTCTCTACTTGAAAATCTCCAGGCATTTTCACTAAGGCAACAGCTGCTAAGAGAAAGGCTACTCAAGGAAAATCATACTTTGTCAAATATCCACAACATGGGAGGATCCTTTTACCCATGGGTCCCCACAACCAATTATCACAAATGACAAATCAAGAGGACACAGGGAAAGTCAACCACTTAGCATATGTTTGCCCCCAAATAATCGGTGTTTTGAGACCAGCTAGGATATTCTTGGACGCTTCATCTTTCTGTTTACCAAATTACAGACCTTCAGGAAATGACACCAAGTATATTATCTATTATGAAAACAAATTACCCCCAAATCTGGTGACTTAAAGCAATAAACCTTTATTATATCTCTTTGGGAATTTCTTTGGGAATCTGTGAGTGGCTTAGCTCTGTGATTCTGCATTGAGACTGCAGTTACAATGCCAAGCAGAGATGCAGTCATCTGGAGGTTTCACTGGTACTGGACTGTCTCCTCTTAAGGTAGTCTCAGAAATCACACACTGTCACTTATGTCATATTCTTTCTTTATTATACGTGAGCCACTGTGTCTTGCCCATACTCAAGGGGAAGAGAATTGGGCTCCCCCTTTTGAAGGAATAAGTGTCAAAGAATTTGTAGACATATTTTAAAACCATCACACCAAGAAAGAGTTGTAAGAGAAAGGATGCTAATTAAATGGCCAAAAAACCAAGGCATATTTTGGGGCTAGAAATCCATTTAGGACAAGAACAAGTGTCAACTGGAAACTCTGAAAGAGATAAAGAATTTAAATTTGCATGGGACCTAGAATCCCAAACTGAAGCATTGGCACAGACATCCTTGAATGTCTTGCAATAAAAAACTTCTGAATAGAAAACCTCTGAAAGAAAACTTCTATTGCTGCCACCGTAACTAGGAGAATAGGTGAAGGATTTGAATCAAGGATAAGCAATTTGGAGAGCATAGCCAATGTTTTGACTTTTATCCTTCCAAGTTAATTTTTACTTTCTTAAGCCTTTGAATTTTCTAAGTGTTGCAATATCCCAACATGACCAAGAGGGTCAAATTCCAGCTCAAGTTTTCAAATCTTTTTTTTCCTTCTGAAGGTTTATATTCATTTCTCTATGCTATCTGAAAGCAAGATACCATGATCTAATTGCTTAAGAATTCATTTCCAAATAGATGTTGACAGAGTCTGAAAGTCTCAGAAAGATCAGACAGATCATATTCTCTCCTTTACCCAAGATTTTTTTAAATTAAAAAAACTAACAACTATGACCCCCCCCCCCAAACTTTCCTTTGTGGCACCTGGGGTATTCCATCAATCAACATGTGTTTCTTGGACATATGATAAAGATAAGAGGTTCTCTGGGACTCGTAATGTATTTGGGAGTTAAACAGAAAACAGATGCAGATAAATACAATAATCACAAACGTGGGATTGAGAGAGATGAATGGGCTGAGGCTACATTGGGGCAGTTCTGTGAGATAGGTGAACTTATTAAGGACAGTGTCCCATAAAAGATGTGCTTGACCCTGGAATTTAAAACTGTTCTAAATATTTGAGGGCAACATGGGCAAAGGCTGGGAGATAAGAGAAGGAAGATTGAATTTTTGGGCCATTAAACAGATGGTAAAAGGATGGGCTTGAATGTAGTGGGAGGTGAGACAGGAAGAGTAGGGTGGGGATGTTGAGCAAGATGAACAAACAGCTGCAAAGAATTTGGTGTGGTTGGAGCAAATCTTTTGCAGGAGTTGAAAATTTTTTTCAATATACTGCTTCTCAAACAAAACAAAATAAAACAAGCCTTTCAATTAATAGAGACTTTTAGAAAGCTGGACCTGTTGTGTAGGGAGATATGGGTTTAAGGTTCTGCCCTGCCTTCCAGGGCCCTATCCAGTCACCATCAGGACGGGAGGTACACCAGCTGTAGATGGAGGAAAGGCTAGAGAGAGGCCAGTGACCGACCGACTGACTGGCTGGCTGGCTGGCTGCTGGCTGTTTGATGATTCATTTATTCATTTATTCAACAAGCTCACAGTGAATGACTTTAGGTTTGAGAGGCAAGTAGGATTAAATACATTGTTCATGGGACTGGGACAAATGGCAGGCAAGTCTCAATTTATTCAGCCTGAGTTTCATTTCTCTCTCTCTTTCTTTTGTTTGTGTGGAAATTATTGGAAGATTTTGATGAACATTTATTGTGCTCCTGCTCTGTATGTGTCAGGGACTATGCTAAGTGCCAGGGATACCAAAATGACCTAAACATGATACTGGCGATGTGACGACAAACTGAAATATGTAAGCTAAATATTTCCTTTCCTGCTTCTGGCTTTTGCTTTGCCAAAAGGGGACTATTTCTCTTGGAAAAGAGTGGACAAATGTGCAGCAGGTGAACAGCATCATATTTGTGTTCCAGCTGTTGTACCAGCTGTGTCCCACTGACTGGCCTCCACCTGTCTCACTCCTGCTTCCGCCAATTCCAAGCTGAGTTATTTTTATATTCATATCATGAGATGGCCCAGCTGGTGATGGAAGTGCTGTCATGCTGAATTTGGAACCGAATGCATTCTAGTTTCTGGAAACACACGTAGTAGGTGGCTACTTCCACAGCAACAGATACAACATGTAAAGTGCTGCAGTAGTCAGGGAACTTCTCAGTTGCTGATGGAGGAGTGGGATCCTCTGATTTCAGATGCATGAGGAATCTTGGACACAGGAAAAGACTGACCCAAAGTCATCTGACAACACAGAGGACAAGCCAGGGCTGCTCAAATCTCTTGACTCCAAATCCATGCTCTTTTTATTAAGGCAGTCATGACATAACCCACCAAATGAGTGCAGATTTCAATCTCCCCAGTCAGGAGGCCTGCTGGCTGGACAACTCATGCATACACATGATGGTTCCTGGGTGGTTGACACTCATCACCCTCTGACTTCATTTTTTTTCCCCCTTTGCAAGATGGTTATTGCTCAGAGCCAGCATCTCTTTTCCAAAAAGTGAACATGCCAGAAGGGTTTTTGGAAACTGCCTTGATATCTGTCAGGAGCCAGATGATTCGCAGCAATGAACCAATGCACATAACAAGGGTACCTGATTGGATTACCAATTAGCCACCTCCACCTCTGGAGGGCGGTTGGGAAGAAGAGAAAAGGCAATGTTTAGTTTGGGCAAATACCAAAAGGGTTTTATCATCCTCATCAAGGCATCAGCACGGCACATTAGGCCTACTCCAAAGCTATTCCACGGGAACGTCTCTCTCCAGATGCTCCAGCAAGAGCAAACTTGTTATGCAAACATTGGGTTATTGTGTCTGAGCTGCAGAAGCACCTCTGTCTGTGTCAGCGAGAGGGGAGAAACTGGCTGACTTGTGTCTGTTTTTAATGATGTCTCTGCTGCTGGGAAGTTTGGAAGCTGCAGGTAAAAATCTCCCCCCTGTGAAAATGAGGCTGACCTGGGATGTATCATCTTACCTTCAGCCGGCAGAAGCTCCTCGGTTTGGGTCAGCCCTGGGAGGGACAGGCAGATGTTTTCCCCATCTGGACCCAGCAAGAAGTGTCCCAGCGTGGGGTCTCTGGAATTTTCTTGAAAAGAAGCACAAGCATGGGCAGTGTTAGCACCAGTGAAGGGGAGGGAGGCTGAACCTGGACTGCGCTCCCCGAATCCCCCTCGGGCAGGTGCATGTGCTTATGTGCTTGCCTGGGTGCAAGGTCAGCCCCATTCCTGGGATTCAGCAGAGCAGGGCCATTGTTTAGGCCCCTCACCTGGAATCCATGTGGGATGAACCGGATGGGGCTGCCACTAGCCTATGTCATGCCTTTTGTGAGGGTCTGGAAAAGGGGGATCCTCTGGTCTCAGGCAGCCCTACAGGGCCGAGGTGAGGCAGGTGAGGGGCACCTTGTGCGGAGGAAAGGGAGTCCAGTCCTCCAGGTGTGTGCAGCTCAGCCCCTGTGTGCAGGGCTCAGTGATTCTAGCCTCTGCTTCCTGCTCTGTCACATGCTGCTGTGCGGTACCCTGCAGCACAGCCGTGCCCTATGCAGATGCTGGGACTGCTTAGTGATTCTAGGGCGCTCAGGCCAAGGAGGAGAAGGAAGCAGTATTTCCCTGAGTTACTTAGAAAGATTGAAAGTGTTTCTGTAACTTTATCTTCCCTATTTCCAAGGCAAAATGTCAGGAGTAGAGTTGGCCATCAGCGATAGTGGACACTTACAAGTACGTAAACACATACACAGAGGCACGGCACACACACAGAAACACAGACTTACACATGTTTACACTGAGGCATGCACACATATGCATATACGCACTCATGAGGCATGCACACACATGCACTCATAGGCATACAAACACATACGTACCCTCAGACACACATATGCCTTCATACACACACTGATTTACATACACTCAGCCTGCACACTTGAGGCTTCGGGCTGCATTCTTGTCATAGTTATGGCCCTGGCATTCATTCTAATCAGATTCTTTTTATAAAGATGTCCAAAGTAGGGTGTGTGTGTCTGCGTGTCTGTGCATCTAGTGTCATTTGTCCTGGGCTTTGCAACCTCCTAGGAATACCCTTGGCGCTAATATGACTGTACCTAAAGTTTGATTCATTTGCTCAAAGTTAAGAGGGCATCATTCTCACAAAAGTATAACAGGGAGGGGAAGCGGGGGGATTGTAAAAGGAAGATTCCATCTTGAAATAGTCGGTAAGTTTCTTTGGAGGGAGGGAGGGAGAGAGAGATAGAGAATTTGATTTTGACCATTTCAGCCTTAAACAGAGACGCTACAAACACATAATGTAGTTACTGATCCAGGTATTGAATTGACACTTACAAGGCTTCAAATATACATGCTCGGGTTGAGGCAGGGGGAGAGGGAGGCATCTGTCTCTGAGCAAGCATGAGATGAAATGAAAGATGTGGTATCTGTTGTCTTCCTGGTGGCCCTCAGTTGCCACATTCCTCTCAGAGTGTGAGTTTCTCATGGCCCTGAGTGTGATTCTGCTGTTATCAGAGATACTTTCCGTACACTGTCTGGTACCCAAGCACACACCATCTCCTTCATCTGGAGAAAGCCGCCCACCCTCTGATGAGGGAGAAGCAGCCATTGGGCTGTGCTTTCTAGAAAATGGTTTGTTGGTCTCCAGCATGGCACCTCCCTAAGGGATTTTCAGGGGTAATTTGGACTCTAAGCAATTTTTGCTTTATGTGCTGCCTTTAAATCAAAGCCTCCATGGAAACTGTTACCGCACTGTCTTGGTTTCCTCCTGGACTGTTGGCTCTTAGGGAGAAGAACTCCGAGTGGGGCTAAGTCATGGAGGGTGTGGCCCTGCCTCCTTCACCTTTCAGAAATTCAGAGTCCTTCTCCCTCTGTGAACATGCCTCAGACTCTGCCCTGGACCGGAGGGTGACACCTCCCCAGGGACTCTTCCTGTTGGCAGGGTCCCCAGGCTCCCTTGCCCCGGGGGAGGGTCACGGCTTAGTTTTGAGAATGCCGGCTAAACCGAGTAGCGAGTCTCCCTGGTGAGTGCAGGGAGCTGTGTCATCTCATACTGCTGCCAGGAGTGAGGAAAGCACAGAACAGCTTGGCAGTGCGTGTTGGTGCAGAAAACCCTGAACACATGTACTGACTCTTGAGGAATATGCGTGGCTAACACTAATCCCACTGACATCGTTGGAAACATTGCCGATTTCCCCTTTTCAGTGGGTGGCTTTCAGACAGCTTACGTGTGGCCCTGGAAGATGAATAAATTGAGCCCAGAGCCACAGACAAGCCAAAGGTGTGCATCCACGCACCCCAGGAATGATTACCTTGTCCTTCTGCTGAGAATGTCCCCCCAGCCCTTCTCACATTGGAGGGGCCCGTGGGGCTGCTGCGGCCTGATGTCCTGGGGCTGTCCAGACCCCTGTGGCTCTCTGGACTTTTTCTTCCTTTAAGCAGGGACAGTGGTGGGGTCCCATTCTGGCCTGAGGCATTATTCTCTTCAAAAGCAAAAGGAGACAAAGCATGAGTGAGAATCTGGATCAGTAAGGAAGAGAAGGAACATCTTTTCTAACTTTGTTGTTGGCTCCTGGTGTTTAGGATAGTTTATGCCCCTCATTCTCAAGTCTGTCTCTCTTTTTCACCACTTCTAAGGGGCAAGTATCTGCCACAGCCAAGGTAGGATTACTCTTGACTAGAGTAGTGGCTGTTGGTTGGGGAACCTCCAAGAACTGGGAGGAACTGAACAGTGGTTGTTGTTATTCTCATCTTATTGATGGGCTCCTGAGATAGAAGAAAGACTAAGGCTGCAAGGTCCTTCCAGCTCTCAGTCCCAAGGCTCTCACTAGGGAGACCCCAGCTTTAGAGCTCATTGGACTATTGGGTACAGATTCCAACCACAAAGCAATTTTTCTAAGCAGAAATAACAATCACATGGCTCCTCAGGGTGGTAAAGTACAAAGCAGCCCCCTCCAGATGGTAGTTAGAGGGTAATGGGGGGGGGGGATGATAATGCCCCAGAAAGCACATCCTGCCCTCCACCTCTGTTCTTTCTCTCACTCTTTCTCCAAATCAGCAGGGACTGCTCTAGTGAGGGCGAAACCCAGTAATCTGTGATTGAGACCTTGTCTTAATCTCAGAGAACGTGATCTTTATTTCATGTTCAACACATTCTTGCTGTTTGTTTAAAAGCTGCCTTCACACACAGTCTCAAAGTATCACAAGCTACTTCTTTACAAAGGGAAAAGGTGTCTTTACAATGGGGAAATCTAGCAGACACCTCTTTAACCAAATAATGAAATTTAACATCACTTATAAAGCAAATAATAACACATAGAATAAATCTAAAGAGATGTTTTGTGTCCCTTAATGTAACAGCGAGAAGGATACAACATCACCTACATTCTAGTTTTGCCAGAAATGTTGGATCTGAATCTAATCACGAGGAAACAGACAAATCTAAATTGAAGATAATTCTGTAAAGCAACTAGCCCATCCTCTTTACAAATGTCAATGTCATGAAAAGTGAGACTGGGGAAGTGTCCTAGATGAAAAGATTCTAAAGAGATGTGACAACTAAATACAATGTATGATTCTGAATCGAATCTTGGATTGATTGGGAAAAAAACAGCTATGAGGAACATTATTGGTATAATTAGAGACATTTGAATATGGGTTATATATGAGGAAATAGTGTTACATCCAAGTTAATTTTCTTGAGTGTGATCGTTGTACTGTGGTTATGAGGGAGAAGAGCCTTGCTTTTGGGAGATCTGTGCTGATCAGGGATGAAATGTACAAAGTCTGCAGTTTAGTCTCAGATGGTTCAGCAATGAAATAAAATATGTATGTGTGTATGTGCATATGTAAAATCTGGCTTCACTTTTATGATATTAGAAGTGAAACAATCCAGGGCTAAGCAAGTAAATGGGTCTGGGCAACTTCTGGGGCAATGGGACAGTCCCACTTACTAGCTTTAAACGCCCTTGCCCCAGGGACCCCTGTGTGAGAAAGACTGGCATGCAAATCTTACCTCTTTGGACTTTTTTTTTTTAAATGCGTCTATTACCAGGCTGAGTCACATACTGGACTAACTAACATACTGAACTAACCAAAATATCAGGGACTTCTTAGACCAGCTTTTCCCTGGAGGAACACCTCGGGGACACAGCAGCTCAAAACGAGTGGAGGGCAGTGTGAGGTGATCAGCACCAAAAATGACACTCACTGGGGTTGTCATCCCTTCCAGTGGCTCAGGCTGTGCCCTCAACACTGTGGTGCACAGACGGAAAGCTGCTTTCTTACCTGTCTGCACACAGAGTGGCCCTTGTGCATACTTGGATTTTTTTTAAAAAGGAAACTTCAAAGTCTTTAGGAACATTAACTGTCACTTAAGGGATAGAGTAAACAAGCCCTGCTTCACTAATCAAAGGACGTTCTCAAAACTGAAATGTCTCAAGAATGCCCTGATCTGGGTTCATTGTTTTGTTCATTTATTCCAAGAGGCAGTGTAGTATAATGGGGATGACACACAGGTTCCGGCACCAGAAGTCCTCAGCTCCAATCCCAGAGAGGCCACTTGTTGTCGTGTGACCTCAGATAAGTTACTCTTCTCCCAGGGTCTCAGATTTCTGATCTACGAAATGAGGGTAAGACTGTCGTGAGGTCTAAATGAGACACGATGTGTTAAAAACCGAGGACAGTGCCTGGCACAGGGGAAGAACTCCTTAAATATTAATGGCCATCCTTCTATTTCTGACTACCACTAGTCAGAGATCACCTAACATTTGTGATACTGTCATCTTGCCTTTGGGGAAGGAGGTTCAATTTTCTGAAAATGAAGGGCTTTCTAAATATGGACCATTATTTCCAACCTATCAACACATAAAGATAAATACACTTTGATGCACTCACGTGTATAATTTTTAATGTCCATATGATGTTTTGAAAATATGGAGTAAGCACTTTTATTGATAGCATAAACTTTTAATGAATAAATGTATATTCCCAAGTAAATTAGAAATGAAATTACATTGGTTAAAAACATTAAATAAACTATAAAGCATGCAGCAAATATTTAGCAAGTTTGGTGCTGTTTTATATTTGCAACCTGAAAACATTAGTAGGGGGATGATTCAGTGAGTAAGTGATTTGTGAGCTAAGACACCAAGTTGGTTTTACTGCAGCACTTTGGGTAAGGCAGCTGCTGCCTGAACAGAAGCCATCTTCATGTGACTGGGGAGGAGCTACCTCCCTTATAGCTTCCTTTTTTGTGGCTGAGGATCCTCATGTGTCTTGCCTTGTTCCCCTTTGGAGTGAGAGTCCTGTGGGATGCCAGAGGGAAAGAATAGCTACCTTGAGGCGAGAGTGTGTCCCTGCCTGTGTCCACTGGGAGATGCACTGTTAATTGCCTTGGCCATTTTAGGGACGCATGCTTCAGGGGAGGCCTCCGTAATAAAGGCCTGGACTCTTCATCTGTTTCAGGTGCTGACTCAGGGTGTGGAGCACCTAGGAGACAAAGAGAAAGCCAAGTTATAGTAGACATACTTGCCAGCTGTCTCTTCTTTTCGGGGACCCATCTCTCTCTCGCTCATACCATGTGGTTTGGGTGGTTCATTCCCTGGCTCCCAGGGATGGGCGTGTGACTGAAGCCTGGCCAATGAGAGCACCTCATTGCCTTAGCCATGGTGATTGGGTCTAGGGTGGCCACAATGCCCAAGCCTGGCCAGTCAAAGGTAATTCTGGTACTTTATGCAAGAGCTTTTAAGAGGCATATCCTTTCTACTGGGATTAACAGGTAGGAGATTATCACAGGATTGCAGGAGGCCATCTTTACCACCACATGAGGACAACCTGCTTTGAGATGAAAGGCTAACAGAGCTGAGAGACTTAGACAAATAGTGTCCAGACGTTTTCTGAGGCAAGGATCCAGACGAACCTGGAACTGGCTGATCCTTGCCCTACCCAATTCCATGAGCTAATACTTTTTTTTTTTTTTTTTTGCTTTAGAGAACTTGAGTTAGGCTTCAAACTCTTGTTACTGAACGAGCCCTCACTGATACACAAAGGAAGGAAGAAATCAATGGATTCACTTTTTCTAAACTTTATTCCTAATTTTCATTTAGCAGTGTGTTGGCAAGCTCAGTGGATCTAATAGTTTTAAGAATCTGGTTCATGATGGCCTGGTGACATTCCTTAACAGGGTCATCAAGGAAGATAATCAGGATTTAAATGAATCCTGCTAACAGTCCTATCTTTGTATGCATTAAACATGTCTTTTTATTCTACTGTTTTGACATCTGGGACTTTACTGACCCTGGGGAGACTGTTCCTCCCAGGGTCAGCCAATTCTTAGAGACAGTAAAGGACCACCTGGGAAAGGGCTATTTCATATAGAAACCGACCAATCTAGAACCCCCATCTCCCCGCAGCCCTCACCATGACTTCCTTTATCCAGCTCCTAACACTCCCAGGCCACTATCCCCAGGGTCAGTATCAGAAATTAATTACCTTAGTGCTAGGTACCAGAAAACCAGGGACAGCCTGGATGCACAGAGCCTGCCTGAACTGTTCAAACTAGCCAATCCCAAATCTGCTTAGCTTGCTTACTCTGTCTTGCCCATTCCTTCCCGCAAAAAATGCAATAAAGACTCTTGCCCGTTCCCCACCCCTCAGCCCTTCTGCCTCCTAACTGACCCTGGTTCTTCTCCATGTGGTCCTGTGGGGCATGGCATGTCCCCTCCTCTTGGGAACTGTGAGTAACAGGCTATCTTTTCAATGGCTATCTTTTCCTGATCTGTTGGCCTCATCATACCTGAATAATTTTTAAAAAAGCCCTATGTTTAAAAATACTGTGTGTTTTTTAAAGGAGCTAAGTAATTTTTTTTGAAAGGTAAAATCTATGTACAGTGAAATGTGTAAATCTTAAGTGTACCATTCAATGAGTTCTGACAAATTGTATATATCTATGCAGCTAACCAAGACTCAGAACACTTACATCACCACAGAAAGTTCCCTTATGCCCCCATCCATTGACTGGTCTTTTAAGCACAACAGTTAGATATTCTTCTTCACAGTGAGAATTCCAAAGAGCCGTAGAATAAAAATTGAGAAATGAGTGGCAGTTTCTGCTGAAGTTTCTGGAAAGCTCAGAACTAGGACTCTTTAAAAATTAGAGTCAGCTTTTTAGACAGTTGCCTTTTGCCTCAGGCTGCCCAGAGAAGTCCCAGGGACAAGAATGTGTCTTAGACTAGGGTGTTGTGGAATGACTTGGGAAAGTCAGAAAGAATTTCTCCTTGTGGTACGGGGTGAGTCGAGCAGTCACTCAGAAAGCCTCTTTCAAAAAGCCTTTCTAAGTAGATCCCAGCTGGAACTGAGCTCTCCTTTACCCACACTCTCTTAGCACTTTGAGTAGAAGCACAGAATCTCTGGCCTGACAGAAATTGTAGAAATCACCTGATGGTAATAATAATGCTGCCTAATTCAAAATCAGGAAAATGGCTCTTCAGACAAACTTTTATCTTTCTTTTCTAAAACGAAGATCCAAAGATCAAAATATCCTTTTTTATCTTGGCTACCAGGTAACTCATCCAAATCCAGTGCTTACCTAAAGCAATGAATTCATCCCAGATGTCTGATAACATCTGTTTCTCTATTCTATTTAACCGGCTTTTTAACTTTTTCAATTTCAACTTTAGTTGTCCTGTTTGTATATTGTATTTTTATTTGTTGTAAGCTGCCTGAAAGTTCTGCACCTTTATAACATCTGCAGTGCATTGGACTTATTTATGGGTATAATAAGTCCATTTCCTTTAACAGTTTAGCAAAATGCTCTGCTTGATGAAGGGCTCAATAAGTATTTAAAAAAACTGAGTTGAATGTGACCAGAAGAGACCTACTTCTAGATTTATCCTTTTTCTTTCTTTGAAAAAAATTCTCTCAAGGTGGTGACCCTGGAGAGGATCAGCCGTGATTTAGGAGAGGGTTGCATTAGCGGGACCCACACCCGAGTCCTTCCTGGCCTGCCTGGATTCTGTCAGGAGACCCATTCACAGGGACCTACCTCTTCTTCGTGCTTTTCCTTTTGAGGGGTGTTGGGTGTGGAAATGAATCTCCACAGGGAAGATGAAGAGCTCTTCTGGGGGCTCCTTGGCTTTAAGGTGACTCCTCGGGGGGTCCAGGGCGCTGGGTGGTTCTTCTGAGATAGGAGGTAATTGCACAGCTTTTGGTGCCTGGAGAAAATTTAAAAACAAACAACCCCCAATATGGCAGGTATCTAAATCCTTCTGCCTGCAGGGGACAAATGACATTGTATCTTATCAGGTGTGATTTCACTACTTCTGTACCCAAGGTTGAGAAATAAAGCTGACCAACCTGGGAGCTGGTTAACTCACTGGAGTGGGGGGAACTTGGTTATTTCCCCATTAACCAGCCTCTGATTCCTCTGAGAAGTACAAGTGTGATAAATGCAAGAGCCTTTGTGAGGAAATACAGTCTTTCTTTCTCTTGCAGTTGGGAAAACTGAGCTGGACTGAAACAACAGAGCTGAGATTTCCATGTCTGGAGAGGGAAAAATCTTGGCTTGTGTCTTTATGGGAAAAAAGGAAGGCTCAGACTATGGCCTGTGGTAACCTTTTAGGTAAGAAAGGGTGGAAAACAGGAGTACACGTTTGTATTTGCTTACCTCATGTGGTCTCTCTAAGCCTCGATTTCTCCCTCTATAAAGTGGAGGGAATCATGCTACCCACCTCATAAGGCTGCCGTGAGGATTGGATGAGCAAATTATATATGGTAACAATAGTGTTTGGAACTAGGCTTATTTATATGATATTTCTTTGAGAGAGGAGTCTTCTCTTACTAGGGTTTAATATCTAATCTTACCACTAGCAGAATACCTAGGTGTCTCCACACATCTGCATTATGAACAGAGCTAAAAAAGAATCACTGTGTGTCAGAATCAGCCACAATTTTAGCCCAGTTTTTTAATATCCCCAACCCCCCAAAACGTGTGTGTGTGTGTGTGTGTGTGTGTATACACACAGAGAGAGAGAGAGATGCTAGGAGCAGTACTTAGAGCCTCCTGTTTCCAATTATTCAGAAGTTGCTGAAAATTTCTTCTTTTAGTTTGCAGCTTTTAACATATGAACTTGGCTCTATGAAATGTATATGTGTGCTGGGTTTCAGGGAGTTCAATTTCACAGGCAGAAAAATAAAAACGTTTCTCACTTTTTCGTGTTCAAAAAGAAAAAGATCAGAAACACACACAAGCATCTTACGTGTTTAGAGTTGAATGAGGAAGGAAATTCAACCAAATAAATTCAGGGTAATATGTATAATTTCGAGACATTAAGAAAATGATTAACCCAACACATGCACATAGGATCTTTATGTTCCTGGAGACCTTCACTGTCCAGGTGCCAGCTGCCCACCAACTGCCCTTTTCTGAATACTGACCTTGTGTATTTTGTTTGACAAGGTTTGCATTGGGAAATCTATGTGGAAACTCAAATGGTTTATGTGACATTTTGCTGACAAGCTAAGCCTTAATTTCGCTATTGTAATTAAAATTTTACAGAGTTTTAGCATAGTGGAAATATTGCTTTTCTCTGCTAAGTCATATGCATGGGTTGAGGAAAGGGATTCCTGTCCTCTGAGCCTGGCTTGATTCCAGGCTGACCTGGGTGTGAGACTGAGGGCTTTTCTTAGGCCTGAGTGACCCTGCCAGGTCAGGCCTGCTGTTTAATCTGGGTCCAAAGGAACCTGGGAAAACTGAGGCCCTTCTGGTGTAGATGGAAAGGTTTATTTAGATCAGCTTAGATACAGGAAATCAGAGAAAATCCTGAACAGATAGAAAATGACCTCCCTCCTTGTTACTGGGACCGCCTGGTATGCCCCTGGTTCCTCAGGGCCACTTCAGGTGGCAGAATCCCCACCATGAACTAACATTGCTGTAGTTCCCAATCGGATACATGCTATTGTCACAGAAATGCATTATCTCCTTTAATCCTTCCCTCAGCCCTGTGAGGTTGGCATTAATATCCGTGCATACAGAGGAGCTCACTGCAGCTCAGAGTGGTGAGCCAACTGCTCAAGTCACACAGCTCCATGGGGCAGAGGCAGAACCAGGCCAGGGACAGCTAAGGATCTCTCTAAGGAAGGTGTACCTGACTTCTGAAGGGACTGATAAACCTGCAAAATTTATCCTACATTTTCAGAGATGACAGACCCTCAATTAAGCAAAACCATTGCTGGGTCCCAGCATTTTGAGTTTGAAGTGGGTCAATTGCTTACAAACTCAAATTCTGTCCTTACACGTTTACAGAGAACCCTCACCTCTTAACAGAACAAAAGATTCTGTTACCACCAGGGAGTGTGGTAACAACATCACATGCTTTAAGGTAGAATCTGGGGCAGCACAAATTCCTTGTAAATTTAGTGTATTTAGTAAGTTACTAAATTTTCACCATTTAGTAAATTACAATAGCTTTAGTCCAGCTCCACATGGTGAGCTCAGAAGCAAGTAAGGCCAGTTCTCTGAGACATCCCTTTGAGTCATCTTATTCCTAGATTGAGATTAGTTGTTTAAGTGCAAGTGCACACACACACACAACCTTTTTCTTCTTCACTTCCCCAGGTGTGTTTTTTTCTGAATTAGTAGCAGATGCTACAGGAGGGAAGAGACATCTTTCAGCAGGAGGCTCCTGGGACAAATGGCTGCTTCTGCCCTGGTGGAGTTTCATATTCTCTTGTTTGTCTATAGAAACAGGATGGAAATGAGAACTTATTAGTTGCAGGTGTGGGGATGGACAGTTGACTTTCTATTTTTATCACTTTTGGGTTGATGGGAAGAGAGGCAAGGAGAGTGCTGGGGCACCCAGACAGCCATGGCTTTGACTGAGGCAGCTTCAGGGAACCCTGATCTCATTATCTGGGTTGGGTTCTCGCTAGGTGAGTCAGGTGATGGAGAGAATGATAACAATCATAATAACTATTCTGATGTATTAAGTGCTAAGGAACAAAAATTGTGCAAAGTATTTTCTATGCATTCACTCAATCCCCATAATAGCCCTATGGAGGTATTATTATTATTATTCCCATTCTACAGATGAGGAAACAGAGCCTCAGTAAGACTGAGTAACTTGCCCAGGATCACAGTTAGTAAGTAGGGGTAATTTGACCGTGGGCAATCTGATTGCAGAATGTGTGCAGTTGAGGACCATTCTCATTCCCACCTCCAGCTGGACTTCGGTGCTTATTTTCTAAGGTGACTGGCACAAGGAAGTGACACTTGGTGTGCCTCCATGTTCTCTGCAGGATCAGGTTTACCCAGATTAACAAGCAAGACAATCGACTTCTTACCGCTGAGACCTGCCTTCTTACTGAGGAAGGTGCCTCCATAGAATGTAATGTGGGATTTGTCACTCAGGAGCCAAGAAGGATGGATGTGGGCATGCCCAAGGTCCCTCCTGGGGGGTTGCTGGGTTTTTTCATTGTGGCTTGCCTTTGAAGTGTCTATATGGCGGTGATTCTCTGTTGACGTGGCCTAGGGAACAACAGATACACAGTCCTATAAACAGGCTTTATAAAGGAACAGAGCAGGTTTCTTTAACAGTCAGACCTGGTGGCTAGACTTGTGGTTCCAAGGATGAAATCTCCTTTACAGCCTTGGAAGAAAAACATGGTTATAATGGCAAGATCTCTAGTGCTAAAACGTTTTATTATTGGTGATAGAAAGAATGGCATTTAAGCATGCCTTATATATAGTGCTTTCTTGCAAAAAAAATTAAAAATCAAAATGAAGCTCTAGTATTATTGTCTTTATATCCATCATAAAATGTCTCTCCCCTTCTACTGTGTGGCATTTATCTTCTCCCCCTTTCCTGTCTCATTGGCATATGACCTTCTTGTAAGTCATACATGTTTATTCAAGATAGGAGCATGTGCTATCTGTGCTTCTCTGCACCACTGTCATTTTGTGCATACACACACACACACACACACACACACACACACACACACACACACACGCCTTAGAGTTTAGAAAGCATTTTTACATTTTAACTCCTTCAGTCCTTGTGAGGTATGTATGGTAACAGCTCCGTTTTACAGAAAAGGTGATTCAGGCTCAAAGTTAGTTAAGTTTCTTGGACAGGCTCACTATAGCTAACAAGATGCAGGAGTCAAACCAAGGCTTTTTCAACTCTAAGGCCATAAGTTCTTTTTCGTAAAGAAGATTAGAGCTGGCTAGATGGTATGTAGGGAGGATCTGTGGTTGAGTAAGTTTGGAAAACCATGAGTTAATTAAACCAGCAACTTAACCTATAGACCTTCTCAAAATGGTCCTCGTTCAAATGTGCACTGTGATTCTCTGGGATGAGAACGTGGTGTGCAGCATTTTCCAAATGTATTTGGCCATGAAACCCTTTTTTCCTTCATAGAGCATCTAGCACTGCTAGGATTCTGCAGGTGACACTTTGGGAAACAGTGGTCAACAGGCTCAAAGTACTCTTCTCTGGAGGACCCCAAGAAATGGTGACAGGAGGGAGCATCACCTCTGAAGTCCAGAAGAACAATAACAGAAGGGACCCCATTAGAAATGGTACCTCTGCCTGGATTTCATCTTCCTGCCAAGGCTGCTTCCTGAGTGGCTGCAAGCGAGTCCCCTGATTGCCATGATCCTTGGCTATAGAGCCCTGGTCCACATGTCCAGCAGCCCCAGCTTCCCCTTCATCCAGGCCCTGCTGACCTGCAAAAGTGAACAGTGGGTCAGCTTCGTAAGCTCAGAGATAGGCATAGTGCTATTAGCTGCTTCCAAACTGCCTCCCTTCTTGCTTTTCTGAGTCTTGATCAAGGCCCTTGTTCCTCCACACTCCTTAATTCTGTATTTCTGCTAGTGCCTCCACAGAAGTGGCAGCCAGGTCAGTGGAACAGAACTGCCCTGGGAATTGAGAGGCTCAAGGTTGAGTCTTCATTTCTTGGACTCAGATTCCTTGTCTGTAAAATTGCCCTTACTTCCTTGCAGAGTTATCTGGAGCTCAAATAAGATCATGAATGTGACAGTCCTCTGTGAACTGTGTGGGGCTGAGAAATAACAGAGGTGTGATGATGGTGGGGTGAACTGCAGTTGTCACTGAGATGCTCAGTCTGAAGAACTGGATTTTCTGGGCTGTCTGCTGTGCTGGTTGTTTACTTGTGGAAAAACTCAGCTGAATGCACTGCGGTGGACGGCTGCTTAGCAGTCTGCACTTACCCTGTCTGTGCAACCCTCAGGAAGGATCTGAGTCAACAGATGACTCCAGCATAGTTAACAAATCTTTCGTCAATGGTTTAAAGGGTCCTGCAGCTATTTTCATCACTTACTCAAGGTAGATTTATTGCTGAAACAGTCTGGCAAACCTTCCTTGTTTGGAGCTGCTTTAGCAACACCTCCACTCTCTGCTTGCAGCTCCGTGGAACAATGTGGGGTTGTCTTTCAACCGGGGCTCTGGAAGCCTTCGGGGGCTCTGTGTATGCTGGAGCACTGGACTTCTGGAGGCTCCCAGGAAGCCTCGTCTTCCCCTCTCTGTTCCCTTACTCTCATCATTCCCTGCTTCATTCTTATCCTTGGTGTCACTGGATCAAGAGCCAAGTGCCCACTTGCAGGGCTACTCCCTTCCTCCAGTTCCCCTTCCTCTGCTCAATGGCTCCTTAAGGCTACTTTGGGTCTGAGCTGATGCTGACAGTGTTGGTGAAGCAGATGTAGATTCAGGCTTAGGTTCAGGGGGTCTGCTCAGATTTTGGTGGCCCAGAGGACCCCTCGGCCCAGGGCCACATTAGTCCTGCCCCGAAGAAGACCTCAACTATATGATGTGGCACTAAAGACCTTTTTGTGTATTCTAGAATGATCCTTTGGGGTCAGACCAAAGGAGACATCCTTCCCGGTCAGATTCACCTGGGAGCTGAATGCATTTCTGAGGGTAGAGGAAGTGAAACTCTGGCCAAATGGCTATTCATCTGCTGAGTGATCTTATATGGAAGACTGTCTAAGTTGGGTCAGGGATGCTGTGGGTGGGGGGTATAGAGAAGTATTCTTCCCTTTGGCAGTATCATAGTGATACTGAGTATATGCCTCAATCTATGAGAGGGAAACCGAGATTTTTCTTAGTAAACATCATCTCTGGCTCATCTGTTTATGCTTAATAGAAACAGGTCTACCAGCAAGGTATTGCAAGTTTCACTTGTTGAGAGGAGACCACAAAACTTTGTCTCTCTATATTTCAAATATGGATTCAGATTATACAAATAATGTGAATTGGGATAGTAATTTAGAGCTCTCAGCGAGCTTTTTTACCTCTGGTCTCTCCTGTGATTTTTTACAACAACCCAGAAAGGGTCGAATGCAAATACCATTACTCCCATTTTATAGATGAGCAAACTAAGGATGCAGGGAGCATAAGTGACTTGGCCAACATCACACTGTTGAGGATCTGGGATTTGCAGCCAGGACTTTTGCTACTTCCCCCAATACAGTGTCTGGTAAGGTTAGGGAGGCTAAGAGGAGATAAAGTTAAAACCAATAAAACCATCAGTCAGAGTTCAAGTTGTAGCCTCTGAGCTATACCAATTGATTTTTGGTCCCTGTGATAATAGGCAGTTGGGCACTGCAATTAATAATTATGCTTTAAAAACACAAGCTAGGAATGTCTGTAACTAACATTTATTGCACACTTATGTGTCAGACACTGCGTTACCCTGTTTACCTCCCCTATCCAAGCTTATGAGGTAAAAGTGGGTATGGTCATCTCTATTTTATAAATGAGGAAACTGAGGCCCAGAGAGGTCACATAGCTTGGAATCTGGTGCAAATGGCCACACGGTTAATCACTGTTCTATATTGGCTCTGTGTCTGCCTGATTGTGACAACTTCTTAGGGAAGTCACTTGATCCCTTAGCTGTGCAGGGTTGATCTACTCCCAGAATGGAAGTACTGCAGCCCAGTGTCCAGTGTTTTTAGATCCTACAGCATCAAAGTTAAAGATATTAACTGGAGACAATAGGATATTTATGTGGAAGGGCATAAGGGAATGGTGAGGTGTGGAGGGGCAGAAGGTTCTAACACAGGAGCATTGCTGGGTGAGTTCACCACTCTTAGGACACGGGTGGCTCAGAAACTTGATATCTTCAGTGCTTCAGAATCAGCTGGTCTCAGGGATGTTGACCCACATTAGCCAAAGTGCATAGAGACAAGGACATCCATTACAAAGAGAAATACAGTTGCCTGACTAGCATGTTTCCCGCAGATGAACTACATATGGATCAGTTATGACCAAATCTCCCTGGTGCCAGTATCAAGACTTGAGGGAGGTGCATGGCAGGAATGTTAATGGCACCAGCCTCTGAGAACCTGCCACGTCCTTCCATACTCATTTGAGAGATCAAATTCTCTACTTATTTTGACCAGGTCCTTTCCCAAGTACAGGGCTTGGTTAGGCACTACTATTGTTTCCGGAAAATTCTTGTTTTATTTCAGAAAAATTAACTTTATATTATGTTAGCCTCTTGTCCTTTCCTTCTCTTTTCTCAAAAACTTTGGTTCTAGTCAAGACCCTCTTCTTTGCCCATTAGTGCTACCCAGTCATCTTGCCCCATCTCCCTTAGCAAAGGCAACTCTGGCTCTTTTTATGCTTCAGGTTCCCAAGAATAATAGTGATAGGTGGAATCCCCATAGCACTGAGCAGCTTACAGATGGTTCACAATAATTTTCTGTGCAATAACGAGGTAGGTCTTATCATCCATTAGAGAGATGGGTAAACAGAAGCTCAAAGAGGTTAAGTGATTTGCTCAATATCTTACATTTAGTAAGAGAAAGAACAGCCATTGCAATCTAGATTTCTGGCTCCAAGGCCTGTAATTTTCCTTATGATATTTACATAAAACCACAGAATTAAAGAATGTTAAAGTGGAAAAGACCTAAGAAATTATCTCAAATCTAGAGTCTAGACTTGCACTGTCCAATACACATGTGGCTATTTAGATATAAACTAAAAGTAAATAAAACTTTAAAACTAATTTTCACAGTCACACTACCTATGTTTTAACTGCTTGATGGCTGCATGTGGCTAATGGCCACTATGTTGGACAGCACATATTACAGAACATTCCCTCACTGCAGAAAGTACTGTTGGACAGTGCTAGTCTAGGCCAACTCCCTCATTTTGCAGATGAGGATAATGAAACCCAGAATCCCTAGACTTTATTTTGGAAAACTTCATTTTAAGCTGTTAAAAATCCAAGTATGAGAGATCTGGTTTGATAAAATCACATGTACCTTGTTCAAAAGATTTTCTTTGTTGAATCCAAAATGGAGGAAAGACAGGCAGGAGGTGGTATTTTGGGGGTACACCTGAAAGATCCTGTTGTGGACTGAGATTCTTTGGTGCATTAAGTTGACTGTCCTGGAGCAGCACAGAATCCTTGATGTAGCCTGAAGAGTAGGTCAGGAGTTATTGGTGGAAACAATGGTTGCCAGTCTAGAGGTCTTGAAGATAACTACTTGTCCTAGTCTTACCTTTGGACATTGCCCATTAAGGAAGACAATCAGATGGGAGGGATTAAAAAATCAGAGAGAACCCATCAAGAGTTCTCTATCTGGTGTCTTTGGTGCCTCTGGTCCTGGGCCACATGTGTGCTGCTTCAAACCCACCATTCCCCAGAACTGGATCTCCCTGGTAGAAGAAACATGGCTGCTTCTTTGGCTTTGAGTAAAAGGCTCCTCTTGCCTCAGGAGAAGAATTTAAGTTTTCTCTTGGATGTATCCTGCTTGCTTCTGTAGCCCTCACGATTCTCAGTCCACTCCTTAAATATTTATTGAGGACTTACCAGTGGTCCCATCTCTGTGCTAGGCAGTGGGGTAGATACAGAAGAACCAGACATGGGTCCTTTTTAAAGGCACTAGCCTGTTGGAGAGACAAAACTCTCCTGTGCTCAACTGTGTGGCCCCATGTGTCAGGGTTACATAAAGCCAGAAAATGAGGATCTCAACACTGGCTGAATTTGTCAGAGAAGCCTTTGTAGAAGATGTGGGCCTGAAGGGTGGGAAGGATTTATCATAGGAGTGGAACAAAGGGACCAGAGAACGTGCTAGCATCACAAAGGTGGTGAGCTCTGAGATGAGTGGCAGAGGCCTCTGGGCCACTCATCTCATACCACAGTATTGCTATTGCTCCTCCAGCTTGAGGGTCTCACCCTCAAAAGGGTCTTTGGTGAGGAATTATGGCAAGGGGCCCAAGAATGCACATACAAGTGGATTTTTTCTTAAACCACACATTGTAGCCATATGACTTCCATAGAAGAGTCTAGGACATTTTTTTGATGTTAAGAGGGGCTCCCCTCCTTGAAGATGTTGGGCCTGGGTTATGGGGCCGTGGCCTCCTCTGCCCTCTGCCCCACCCAACAGTAAACATATCTTTGGTTAAGAGTTTCTTTCTCACAAGTCTTAGATAAATGGAACTGCCTAGAACTGTGGCCCTGCCGTGAATGTAAAACCAATTACTGGACAAGCCCACAACTCTCATTTTCCTTCAAGTCATCACTTACTGGGCAGAGAGTTGTTTTCTCTCCTTTCCCAAAGTAAACCTATAAACCTGTAAAGCGAGAAGAAAGTCCGTCTTCCTCTGGTCCTGTCTGTTTGTTGGTGCTGAAGGAATGGCAGTTAGCCGAGTAGGCATTGGCAGATCCTGCTGCTCACCCCTCTCTTCTCCAATAGGTTTACCAAATAAAATATGGGATGTCCAGTTAAAATTGAATTTCAGATAAACAGTGAATACTTTTTAGTAGAAATATGTACCAAATATTGCAAGTTTAACTGTTTCTGTGCATGAGTGTGTGTGTGTTAATCTGGGAACTCTGATTCCCAACCATTTCCTATTTTTATTTTTAAGCCTTTATGAAGTATGTTTGGGGGTCTCTGTTCAGCAGCAGAGTGTCCGTCTCACTCATAGATGAATTGTACCTGAGAGCCGCATCTTTAAGAGGGGGAAGCCTAACATTTTTATGTCCGGGGGGGTCTGAGGTCACCTCCACACGTTGGGAAGAGTGTGGAGCCGCGCGTGTGGGGAGGATCTGGCTTCTGGTCTCAGCTCTGATTTTGGCCAAGTGACCTTGGACAAATTACTTTGCCCCTCTGGGCCTCTTTTCCCTTCTCTTGTAAAAGATAGGAATTGAACTGGAGGATCTGAAGTCCCTGAGTGGGGGAGGTTGGGCAGCACGGTCTAGGGGGAATCTGGAGTGTGAGGCCGCTGAGAGGTGTGAAAGTGAAGGCGAGACTCCAAGCTGCAGTCCCTCTGCAAATGCTGGGGAGGCTAGAGGGCGAAAGGTATGGTGGGGGCTGGCGAGCTACCAGGATTGAGCACCTTTAACACAGAACTGGGCCCAAAATTCTGGTGTTCGAGGCCTTGATAGGAAAAACGTTCTCACACTGGAATGTGAGGCGGGGCAGCTCAGGGTCTCCCCACTGACCTGCACATTGGAGCCGGTACGTGGTGTCAGGGGGCCATGTCCGCAGGAGGCCACGGAGGTATCTCTTGGCTGAATACCCAGGCTGGATCTGCCGTAGGCCCTGGCTCTCTGGTTGGCTTCGGAAGTGGAGGTACGGCTGCCAGGCTCTGCCCTGTTCTCTCTGTGGGGACACCAGTCAGGAAACAGCATGGCTGCTGGGCCCTGAGCCTCCCAGTGATACAGGCTGGTTAGCACAATCCTCATCAGTAATCTGGGAGACTCCCAGAAGGTGCCGGAAGGCACCAGAAACAGATGCCTCAGCCAACAGACATAAACCAAGAGCCCACAGAGCAAAACTCTGAAAGGCCCCTGTGGATTTACAGTTGGAAGGAGAAGGAGCAATGAGAAATACCAGACCCTGTCTTGAGATGGAGCATCAGAAAAGGATAAAGGGCCTCAAAAGAAAACACATTACTTAGTTCAGCCTGTGGAAATCAGTTTAGTACCTTAAAAAGCACAGCAATTTTCAGGAAAGCCAGCTTGACAAAGCAGCATCAATATTTAATGTTTGTAATGTGAATAATGGGACAAACTCTGTCCATGTTATAGGGAGCATGGCATTTGAAAATACCTCGTTTTGCTGCATTTCATTGCAATCAGGGAGCAGTTTCTGGAAACCTGTCTGCCAAAGTCACTATGCAGGACATCATGGGAGATAAATGTAAATAATAGCATCTTACACTTGGTTAGGGCTTTATATTATACAAATAACTTTCACCTCATTATAATCCTTTAAGGTAGATGAGTTAATATCATAACCACTTAAATGAGGCAGAAACTCTCTAAGGATGATCCCTCGAGCGCAAGAATAGCAAACATGTGGTACTTCTGTTGACATCTCTCCCTCTCCTTGTGGCCCATGGCAGACATTATCAACAATCATGGCATTTTTTCCCCCTTAACGGAGGCACTGGGGATTGAACCCAGGACCTCATGCATGCCAAGCACACACTCTACCACTGAGCTGTATACCACCACCCCCAATCATGGCATTCTTGACTGATGAATTGATTGTGATCTCAGAATCCTTCTCTTAAAATTAAAAAAAAAATCAAGTCATAATTTATATATAATAACATGCATATAGCTTAAATGTTCAATTTAATAAAATCTGATAGTTGTATACACCTTTGTAACCACCACATGAAACAAAATATAGAACGTTTTCATCAGTCCAGAAAATTGCCTCATGCCACTTTCTGGTCAATGTCTTCACACCCACCAGGTAATCACTATTCTCAGGTGAGGTCAGTAAGCCACTGGTCTGAGTTTCTTTGCCGTGTCCTGCTTGAATTTTCCAAGGAAGGGTTAAAAAAAAAAGAAAAAAGAAAAACATGATGGTAATATAGAACCTGCTTGATGAGGGGAGAGGAAGACCTTAGGGTTGGGTCCTTGCCCTGCTGGGCAGAGCTGTGGTTTGCTCCCATTCTGATGTATTCAGAAGATGGAAATGCCACAAAGGGCAGCCCACAGCTGTGGCTGAGGATTCAAGACCACCAGAGACTCCTCTTTAGCTAGAGAGGGTTGAAAAGCCACAGTCTATAAAATGAAGGAATCTCTCTGCTGGGGAGAGAGAAACAGGTAGCCAGGGCATCATTCATTCATTCATTCATTCATCCATCAAACAACTCCAATGCCGGCACTGGAGAAAAAGTGATGAGTAAGGCAGTTTGATAACTAATAAATAAGTTGAGAAGTGATAAAAGAAAGCATGGCTTATTATTCAATTGGCTCTACTCTCTTAGAATTAGTTAATTACATGAAAGCTTGGAATCCAAGTACAGAGCACCAACTGAACCTTGATGTCTGGACAGTTTATGTGGCAGGTTCTTCAAGTGCAAAAAGAGCCTGAAAAATTCAGACCCACGTAAATCTTGAGGCTTTTTCTGGAGGACTAGAGAGAGAGTTGTAGGGAAGGCAGTGGAAGCAAAGTGACTTCAGTTCTTTCACTCACTCCATTTTTTCATTTGGTCATGCGATAAATATTTGTTGCACAGCTTCTGTGTGCCAGGCACTGTGTTAAGCCCTGAAATGTGGAGCCATTAGATCCAAGGCCTTTTCTGGATGAACTGGAACTTCATTTCCTCCTGTAAATCTTTGCTTCCAATGACTTCCCTCTGGTTGTGATAAGACCAAGCCTCCCCTGAGATGCTGTGTCCCCTGTGCAGGTGGTGTGATGCACTGTCTGATCTGGACAAGAGCCCCTTGTTGTTTCTCACTGGTGGGCATTTCTGATGCAACTGCACTAGACTGCTTGATCAGTGGGGCAGGGAGTTGCCGAGAAGTTAGGGAACCCCTTATCCTGGAATTTGGCATATCTAAATACATTTTTGCTTAGAGTTTGAAAGCTGATCTTGGCTTCTGTAATAGGGTCCTATTGCTGCTGTAACAGATTACTACACACTTAGTGACTTAAACAATATGAATTTGCTATGTTACAGTTCTGGAGGTCAGAAGTTTGAAATGGGTCCCACTGAGCTAAAATCAAGGTGTTACAGGGCTTTCTGGAGGCTCTAGGGAAGAATCTGTTCCTTTACCTTTTCCAGTTTCTAGGGGCTGCCTGCATTCCTTGGTTTGTGACCCCTTCCTCTATCTTCCAAACCAGCAGCGTTGGGCTGAGTCCTTCTCATGCTATCTCTCTGGCTCTCTCTTTTGATTCCTTCTTCCACTTCTAAGAATCCTTGTGATTATACCTGGCCTGCCTAGATAATCCAGGATAGTCTCCCTGTTTTAAGGCCATCTGGTTAGAGACCTTAGCTCCATCTGCAACCTTAATTTCCCTTTGCCATGTAACCTAATATATTCATAGGCTCCAGGGATTAGGATGTAGACACCTTTGGGGAGGGGGGCATTATTCTGCCTACCACAGCTTCTTTAAGTTTTTTCTAGTTTTCTGGTTTCTCTTAGTAATTTCTCTAAGTATGCATATGAAATTGGTTGATAAATTTCACATCCTATTGGATAAACTGAAGCACTGAAGAAGGCCTAAGGAAAAAGATCAGTCAGGGTTAAATCTATCCACTTATTTCCAACGTGTGGATGATATGTTAAGTGGAAAAAAGCAAGATACGAGAGAGACTGTGTGCAATGACAACCTCATAGAAATTTATTTTATAAATGTATAATCATGGTGGAAAGACTGAAGAAGATACATTACAATTCTAATAACAATGGTATTAGGGTGCTGGGCATAAGATTACAGATAGTTTTTCCTTCTCTCTTTTTTTATATAATCAAAATCTCAGTAAAATGGTTAGATTGTATTTATAAATGGAAAACATGCTAAAAATTTAATTTATTTTATTGAACCCACCCTCCTCCTAAACATTCTCCACATTTCTCTATTCCTTCTCCAACATTATCCTGGACCGTTAGCCATCAAAAGTTACTCTAAAACATAAAAGGAGACAGAAGGGAGCCAGGAAGGGAGTTTCTGGAACAGGGAAATAAATGACAGCAGGAGGCTGGCTGCTGATGGTTCCAGACTTCTCAGGCCTGCCTTGGCTTTGCTAACCAACCCTGCTCTTGGTCTCTTCTGAAATGAGTAATTAGTGTGCACAGAGAGGTCTCATATCCACATGCCAGCATCAGTGCTTCCTCTAACGAGGGACTTGCTCTGGCCCTCTGCCTTCCCAGTGCCCACCAGGCCTCCATATGCAGAGGGGCGAAGGGGCGCCCCTGCACCTGTCCCCATCCCCACACGGGCTGTCAAGGCCCCCCACCCCAGTGCTGGCAGGCGAGGGTTTTCAGCGGATGGAAGGAGCCAGTGTGGGCAGTGCTTCCGCTCATGGGGTGGCAGGGTGCCAGTATCCCCAGGAAGACAAGAAAGGCCTGGATCACCAGCTGCCATCGTACCCTACAGGGTGGCCAGTCTTTGTGTGCAGGAGTCAATAGAGAGGTGAAGAGAGAAGTCCTGAAAACCCAGGACTGGCAAGCAAAGCCTTCTGTAATTTGACCCCACCCACTTCTCCAGGTGAGAGCCACACCTAAGTACCCTGACTTTCTTCTGTTTGCTCTCCCCTCTGGGACTTCACTCACCTATGCCTAGAGAGTCTCTCTCCACTTATTTTTACCACAAGACTCAGCTCAAATTTTACCTTCTCCAAGACGCCACTCAAGATTTTCCTAGTAAGTAGCAATCACAGTCACTATCATCTACGTACTTTGATAGTATTTTAATAGATTATAGTCCAGTGCCTCTCATAGACTGCCTTGCATCAAGTATCACGGGACACAAATCTGCCTCCCTGACCAGATTGTACCTGTGGGTAGGGGTTATGGCCTCCCCTGCCACACCCTGGCAACAAATATGTTCATCTGACAACTATTTGTTGAGAATTTGCCATGTATCAGGCACTGCTAGGCACTGACTAATAAATACTCAAGATGTTAGCTCAGTGGAATGGGAATCTCCAAAATGTCTGTACTTTGTGCTGGCCACCTGTGCCTTGAGCTGCCCACTCCAGTCAGAAGTCCTTCTTTCTGGAGGAGTGCAGCCAGAGTCTTCTGCCCCTGGGTTGGGCTTGCTCCGGCAAAGGCCATGCCTTAGAACAGAGGGTGTTTACCATTGTTATTCTACCTGTGCAGGTGTGTCTGGAGCCAGACTTGGGGCTGCCAAGTGAGTGCAGTTGGAGTCGAGGTGGGGGTGAGGTGGGAGGGGAGATATGTGTGGCCACTTGCAGCTGTGGCTGGAAAGTCTTCTCAACCCCAGCCTGACTTTAATCAGCCTTGTGTAAACACCACCACTTTTAGCCAGCTTTCTCTGCAGGTTTAATTTCTGAGATTCCATGCAAATGATACTATCTTTCCCAAATATTTTTGGTGGGCATGTGTTCTGGGTATCAAGCCATTAAGAAGAGAATCATAAAGTGTTCTGAACTTTCCCATAGTTGCAATATTGTAACAGGGTTTGATTCCTGACTAAACTATTTGGCATCAAAGATCTGACCAGCCATATGTCACAAAAGCAAAGGTACAACAACTAGAATTGAAAACAGAAAAAATTAAGCTTCAGTTCCTATAGAGCTCAGTCTTCTTCAGTCTGAAACCTGGTTTCATCATTTACTAGCTTTGGGGAAATTACTTGCCCCATCTGTGCCTCAGTTTCTTTATCTGTCAAATGAGGATGATAAAAGTGCATACATGCAAAGAAATGAAGTTGGACCCTTACCTTGTGCATATATAAAAATTAACTCAAAATGGATTAGATTTAAACATAGAGCTAAAACCATACACCTCTTAGAAAAAAACATAGGGGAAGAACTTCATGACGTTGGATCTGATGATGATTTCTTGGATATGACACCAAAAGAACAGGTAACAGAAGAAAAATAGATAAGCTGCACTTCATGAACATGTAGAACTTTTGTGCCTCCAAGGGCACTCTCAGGAGTGAAAAGGCAACCCATAGAAAGGGAGGAATTATTTGCAAATCATATATCTGGTTAAGAGGTTAATATCTAGAATGTATAAAGAACTCTTACAACTCAAAAACAAAAACAGCCTGAGTTTTAATGGGCAAAGGACTTGGCTAGACAATTCTTGAAAGATACACAAATGGCCAATAAGCACATGAAAAGATGCTCAGTATTACTTATCATTGAGGAATGCAAATCAAAACCACAATGAGGTACCACATCACACCCATTAGATAGCTATTATTAAAAAAACCCCAGAAAATAAGAAGTGTTGTTGAGGATTTGGAGAAATTGAAATCCTTGGGTGTTGCTAATGGGAATGTAAAATGATGCAGTGACTGCTATGGAAAACCTGCTATGGTACGTCAAAAAACAAAAAATAGAATTACATGTGATCCAGCAATTCTACTTCTGGGTATGTGCTCAAAAGAATTAAAAGCAGGGGCATCAACAGGTATTTGTATACCCATGTTATGGCAGCATTATTCGCAATAGCCAAAATGTGGTAGCGATCTAAATGTCCATCTAATGTCCGATCTAATTATCCAACTGATGAATGGATAAACAAAATGTGGTATATTCATATATTGAAATTTATTCAAAGCTGAACATATATTCAGCTTTAAAAAGAAAGGAAATTCTAGTACATGCTACAACATGAATGAACCTTGAATACGTTATGCTAAATGAAATATGCCAATCACAAAATAACTACTATGATTTCACTCATATGAATTACTTACAGTGGTCAAATTCATAGACACAAAAAGTAGAATGACGGAAAATAGGGAATTATTGTTTAAATGTGTACAGAGTTTTTTTTTTTTTTTGAGTAAAAGTAGCTTTATTTAGAGAGAGAGACACAGGGGCGGCGGTGGTGGCACTGGTTAAAGTAAAGGTAGATACACACTCTATAAACAGAGTGATGGCTTCTTGGAAGGCAAGAGAGAGAGAGCGCCAGAGTTTTAGTTTTGCAAGATGAAAAAAGTTCTGGAATAGATGGTACTAATGGTTGTATAACAATGTGAATATACTTACTGCCACTCAGGTATATATTCAAAAATGATTAAAATGGTGAATTTTATATTATGTATATTTTACAACAATAAAAATTACCCACCTTATAAAGTTGTTGTTATGATTAAATGAGATAGTAAGTATAATGTGCTTAGAATGGTGGTGGGTATAATAGTGTTTCATAAATATTAGCTGTTATTATAAATATTCTCTACCTAATGGCTGTACAAGGGAACCAATGGATGAAGTACATAAAGCCTAAGAAAATAGAAGTCTACTGGATCATATAGATGGCTTACTATGAACGTGTTACCTGCAACACAGATTAGTTTTAATGAAAATCTGATTTGTGTTCCTAGAACTGTAGTAAAGGGTTTTAAGGGATGTGTTGGAAGACTCAGTTCCTTTTTTAAAAATACTGTTGAAGACTCAAAGATATAGAGAACAAACTTGTGGCTGACAGTGGGGAGAGCGCGGAGGGGCAGTGTGGGGTGGGGAAATGAGAAATACAAACTTTTGGGTGTATGATAGACAGGCTACAAGAATGTATTGTACAACACGGGGAGTATAACCAATATTTTGTTATAACTGTAAATGAAATGCAAGCTTTAAAAATTGTATTAAAAATTTTTTTTAAAATGCCTTTGAAGTAGGAGAGATGTTTCTTTTCCCTGGGGCACATGAAGTCTTCAAAATCAGGCCCTCTAGGGGTTAAGAGTAGGGCTTTGGAATCAGTTGTCTGGGCTCCAATCCTAGTTTCACCACTTAAATGTGTAACTTTGGGAAAGTTACTTCAAGCCCCAGTTTTTCCTGCTACAAAATGGAGGTAATGCTGGTACACAGCTCATAGGCTTATGCAGATTAAATGAGGTTATAGAGATTAAACTCCTGGCTTACATCAAGTATTCAACAAGTGTTAGCTTTCATTGACAATACCTTTGATCTCATTGTCATGGATGACCCATGATTCTCTCCTGATCTCCCCTACTTCTAGGTTTTTTAAAGGCTCTAAGTACAACTGCTCAGGAGCTGCTCAAATGGAGGTGTGCAGGTAAGTCACTCTTTCTCCCCTCCACTTCCTTGTTGCCCACTTGATGCCTTGGTGACAGCCGTCAGAGCACTTCTTAGGGACACTATCAGACAAGTAGCAGGTTATTGATTAGGACTTGCAAAGGGAACTTTGTCTTCTTGATCTCTGGCTGAAAGGATAATTTATTTTTCTTTCTATTGTTTTTGTATCTTTGTATTTTGCATAATGAGCTGACATTATGTTTAGGATGGAGAAATAAACTTTATTCAAAAAATGTTATTTCTCACAATACTGCTTAATAAAATAGTAGCCTGAAGGTGCCTTATGAGTTAGATACTGACTAAAAACACCAACTAAAGAGTTAAGCACCTCGAGTACTGAGATGTGGGGAGAGATTAGGTAGTGGAGAATCAGTAGAACAAGGTTGAGAATACTCTTAAATGTAACCACATTTATAGGGGAGATGGCAGGTGCAGTACAATCTTGGTTGAAATCAGCTATAGTAATCAAATCCTGTTTATTCTTCAGTGGGATAAAGAAATGGGGTGCTTTGTGAATTGAATTTTAAGAGCAAATTGTTTTAAACACATTATTTAATCAATGTACCATGTTGGACATTTAAAAAATCTCACTGGATTTACAAAATTCTAAAAATATGAGTAAGAAATACAAGAACAATGTGAGAATTATTCAAAATTGCCAATGACTTGAGAGGTACTTGAGGATTCTACTGTGCTTGGAGAGCATCATTATGACCATCATTTAGATACTACCCCAAATGATGATGATGGTTATTTAGTTTTCATAGCTATCTGATTTCTAAATATATGATGGGAAGCTGATTGATTTAGAGACCTCAAGAAGAATGGTTTTCACTTTGAGAATGTTTGAACAGTATTTCCTTCTGTTTAAAAGAAAAAAAGCAACATATCTGTGTGTATCTAGAAGAGTAAGAACTCTGACATCTAATCTCTTGACTTAGCATTTATCTTTGCTCATTAGGAAGTTGGGCCATCAAGAAAGTTAGAGTAAGTGTGTGTTGCACTATAAAACCCAGACATATTGCCATATGCATTCATTAGATTCATATATAGAACTGGAGATGGTGTGAGATGCTTTAAAAATGTACTTGTACCACCCTGCGACAGCCTTGATTCCCTCAGGTCTGAGTGGAGCCTGCGTTAGGTAGGTTTCCTGATTCACAGCACAGACAGGAGAGAGCCTTCTGTGAGCAGCACTACTGTCGGTTACCCAGCCTCGCTTTCATCCCCCTCCCCATTTTGGCTCTTTTACTTTGAATGTGGTGTGTTTAACTCTTGAACTATTCTGTCTGGATAAAGAAATACTGATCCCAAGGAACAGATGGTGTGGTTATTGCAGGGCTCAATTTGCAGCACTGTTTCTGTTCCATCTTTCTGCCTCATCCCACCTGGCTCTCTAGGGTTGTATGGGCTCTCCCTTTCATGGTCTACCTCCGTCAAACCCACAGCTTTTTATTTCATTAAAAAAGTCCCATGACTTAAAAAAATAATGTTTGGTGGAAAGATATGCGTAAATAAAACTATAACTTATAATCCCTCCACCCATGGTTAAATTGTGATATGTATCCTTCTGCTTGTATAACTAATTTTTAAAAATTGGGATTATATTTGAGAGGTAATGTTTTCCATACTGTCTAGTGTCGATTTCTGGTGCAATTATCTACATGGCTGTATAATCCTGAGTGAATTACTCAAACTCTTTGTGCTTCAATTTCCTTACCTTTAAAGTGGGATAATAACAATACTTACCCCCAGGACTGATACAAAGCATACATGAGTCAGGCAATGGAAAGCACTTACAACAGTGGCAGGAACATAAAAAATACTCAAAAAATGTTGATGAATATTGGTATTTTCATTATATGAGTACTTTTACAACCTGCTTAAAAAAATACAGTGTGTATTTTCTCATGTTATTCATGAATAATATATGACTTTATTGCCTGACTGAAAATCCATTGTGTGACTGTATCATAGTTTATTTAATCAAGGTTCCATTGTTGGACATTTACCATTTTCAATATTTTATATAGCAATAAATAACCTTGCAGTGCACATTCTTGTGCATAAATCTTTGGCCACATCTCTGATAATTTTCTAAGGCAAATTCCTAAAGATCGAATGCTGAATCAAAGAGTATTAGCCTTTTTTAGATTTTTGCCAAAATGCCCTCCAGAAATGTCACATGAATTTGTGCTGATACATGAGACAGTTCATTTTCCCCACAGTCTTCCCAGCACTGGATATTATAATTTAAAAAATTTCTTGCCAGGCTGTAGTTTTCATAATCAGATGGTGCTCTGTAGTTTCCAAAGCTCTCCTCTTATGAGGTGTTCATTGTCTTTAATCCCAGGTCCCTCTTGAGTTGCTTTTCTTCCTATTTTAACCTATCATGTCCTCTAATCTTAAATTCCTGTCCTATTACTGCTCCCAACAGTAATTTCCTTTCCTTTCTGATTTCCTCACACCATTTCCCTTCTACTTATTCAGAATTAGACTACGGTGTTCTGTTGGTACAGATATGTGTTGTAAATCTAGTAGGTAGATACTTCAGGAAGACAGGAATTTCTTTTTCTCACTGAGCCCAAGTCTAACTAAAAATGAAGCCATCCCCAAACAGACTCATCTACTTCGTAGAGTGAAAAGATCCCTGTTGCCCAAAAAAGCTGGGCTGTATAGACAAATGTCTGAAAGCTGTGGAAGGTATTCTTGCTCTGGGCTGTAAGCCAGCCTACATATCACTGTCCGACCAGGAAAACAGAAACCACTCTAAATATTTAAACACAGAAAGAATTTAGTTCAGGGAATTGGTTATACAGGTGATTAGAGAGCTTGGAAGCCAAAAAGATAATGAGGCAACACTGAGATTAGTAACAGCAGGAAGCCAGCCCTTCCCCTAGGGAAAGGACAGAGGGAGGAGCTGGTAGGTTCACCTTGAGGAAGCTGGAGCCAAATGGCCCTGCCAGTCTGTTGGGAGCTGGACCACAGAGGTGATGCAGGTATATTTCACCACCACAGGTAGAATGAGAGGGGAGAAATACCCTGGCTTTTCTCTTCTCCATCTCCGATCTCCTTCGTGTCTTCCATTGGCAAATTCAATTAGAAGCCAGTTGACACAGATGTTTGTGGAATTACATGTAGCCTGTGGTCAACCCCACTGTGATGCAGAGCAAAGTAAGGTAAGCTGAGGAGTGAATTTAAGGACAAACAGGCCTGGCACAGTGACTTCTGGAGACCTTTTCAAGTCCACAGGCAACAGAGTGAAGTGCCAAGCATGTGGGCCCTGGAGAGGTAGCCAGTCCTTTGTTTGAATCCAGGCTGTGTCATTTACTAGCTCTGAGACCTTGGCCAAGTCACTTAACTCCTCCAAGCCTCAGTTTCCTCATCTACAAAAAGGGGCAAGAAAAACCATATCTTGCAGGTCATTGTGAAAATTTACTAAAATAATTGGTTTCCTTTCATCCAAGAATTTGTGATTTTAAGACAAAGGACAACTGAGTATTTGGTCAAGGTCACTAAGCTTCTCTGTATTTTGAAAGAAGGAAAAGTGCAGAGGAACTTTCCTTTTGGAAGCTCTGCCTCAGATGGAGTAGATGATAAATTGCCCAGTAATGATACTGGCGGAATACTACCCAAAGCAATCTACAGATTTAATGCAATCTCCATCAAATTGCCCACCATATTTTTCACAGAACTAGAACAAATAATTCTAAAATTTATATGGGACCATAAAAGACCCAGAATTGCAAAAGCCATTCTAAGGAAAAAGAACAAAGCTGGAGGCATAAATCTCCCAGACTTCAGACAATACTACAGAGCTACAGTAATCAAAACAGCATGGTATTGGCACAAAAACAGACATACAGATCAATGGAGCAGAGTAGAGAGCCCAGAAATAAACCTACACACCTACAGTCAATTAATTTTTGATAAAGGAGGCAAGAATATACAATGGAGAAAAGACAGCCTCTTCAGCAAGTAGTGCTGGGAAAGTTGGACAGCTGCCTGTAAATCAATGAATTTAGAACACTCTCTCACGCCATACATAAAAATAAACTCAAAATGGCTTAAAGACTTAAACATGAGACAAAATACTATAAACCTCCTAGAAGAAAACATAGGCGAAACATTCTCCAACATAAATCTTAGCAATGATCTCCTAGGGCAGTCTACCAAGGTAATAGAAATAAAAGCAAAAATAAACGAATGGAACCTAATTAAACCTATAAGCTTTTGCACAGCAAAGGAAACTATAAACAAAATGAAAAGACAACCTACAGAATGGGGAAAATATTTGCAAATGATGAGACTGACAAGGGCTTAATTTCCAGAATATACTAACAGCTCATACAACCTAATAACAAAGAAACAACCCAGTCAAAAAATGGGCAGAAGACCTAAACAAACATTTTTCCAATGAAGACATACAAATGGCCAATAGGCACATGAAAAGATGCTCAGTATCACTAACTATTAGAGAAATGCAAATCAAAACTACAATGAGGTATCACCTCACACCAGTCAGAATGGCCATCATTAAAAAGTCCACAAACAATAAATGCTGGAGAGGCTCCTACACTGTTGGTTGGAATGTAGTTTGGTGCAGCCACTATGGAAAACAGTATAGAGATCCCTTAAAAAACTAAAAATAGACTTACCACATGATCCAGCAATCCTACTCCTGGGCATGTATCCAGAGGGAACTCTAATTCAAAAAGATACATGCACCCCAATGTTCACAGCAGCACTATTTACAATAGCCAAGATATGGAAACAACCTAAATGTCCATTGACAGATGACTGGATTAAAAAAGTTGTGGTATGTATGTATGTACGTATGTATGTATGTGTGTGTATATGTATATACATATACACACACATATACACAGACAAACACACACACACACACACACACAATGGAATACTCCTTAGCCATAAAAAGGAATGAAATAATGCCATTTGCAGCAACATGGACGGACCTGGAGATCATCATTCTAAGTGAAGTAAGCCAGAGAAAGAAACACAAATACCATATGATATCACTTATATGTGGAATCTAAAAAACTGAGACAAATGAACTTATTTACAAAACAGAAACAGACTCACAGAAGTAGAAAACAAACTTGTGGTTACCAGTGGGGAAAGGGGGAGGGTGGAGGGATAAATTGGGAGTTCAGGATTTGCAAATACTAACTACTATATGTAAAATAGATAAACAGCAAGGTCCCAGTGTATAGCATAGGGAACTATATTTGATACCTCATAATAGCCTATAATGAAAAAGAATATGAAAAGGAATATATATATGTATATATATTCAACTGAATCAATATGCTCTACACCAAAAATTAACACAACATTGTAAACTGACTATATTTCAGTAAAATTTTTTTTGAAAATAATACTGAAGGATGATCTAAGAAACATTGAAGATCGATTGATTCATTCCATAAACATTTATGGGTACTCACTTTTTTTCTGGAGACTAAGATTTAGACATGGTTCCAGTCCTCAAGGAGACAGCAACTGATGGGCAGAGAGATCAATTGCAGTGTATGATGGTATGGGAATGTTCACAGAGAAGGGAGTGATGGGCTATCTCTCCCTAGGGAAGCTTCAGTGGGGCGATGACATTGGAGTTGTGTTTTGAAGGATGAACAGGAGTTTTCCAGCTGTAGAAGCATATGCAAAGAGTGTACGAAAGGGCACTTTGTGGAATAGTGAGCTATTCACTTGGGCGGGGCCTTGAGTAGTCCATATTCATGGCGGTGGTTAGAAAAAGTGGCAGATAGGGCTAGAAATGGAAGAGAAAGCCAGTGCATGAAAGGCTTGGTATAAGAAGCTAATGGCTTTATCCTGTGGGAATGAGAAGCCAGCAGAGACTTTTAAACTAACCCACCATCTATAACCTAGAATTTCATGAAGTGATACTTCTTCCCAGCCTCTCTCTTGGCCTGAATCAACCAAAGGGATGATGCATGCAGTCATGTAAAGCAGGACCCACTTATACATCTCTTAAGACATTAGAAATTATGAATCAGAAACATGAGCACAGGGCTTTTCCCTTAATATTAAATTCAGAATGGAAAATGTCATTAACTTATCCTGCAGACGCTGAAGGGCTCAAAGTAAATATTTAAAATGTTCTCCCTCTCATTTCCACAAAGCCAAGAATATCAGAGGTGTGATGATGATGCTTGTGGCTCTAAGACAGAATTTCAAGGATTCTGACGAAATGTCTGCTGGCCCCAATCTGTCTGAATGCTGAAAAGAACTTTGTGTTTCTCCAAGCAAGGGAAAGGAAAACACAAAATGATAATAATATAACCCCTTATGCTTTTCAGAGCCCTTTTGTGTATATTATTTCATTTAAGCCTCCTGATAGTTGCATGCCATGAGGACAAGCCCATTTCTGAGATGAAGAAATGGAGATCTGAAGGTTTCATACTTTCCTGGGGTCTAAGAAGTTACACTCAAAGCTACAACTGGATTTCTAGACGCATAGGCCATTGCCTTCCCTGAACCCAGGACACAGTTCTGCCTACCTGTCTCCTTCCATATGCCAGGATGGCTTCTTTGAGGTCCTGAAGTGTGTGGAGTTCAAGATCCAGCCTCTTCCTGTGGCCTTTGGGGCGGTAGGGGCCTTTTCTTCTCTCTTCAGGGGTCCATGCTGATATGGCTAAACCTTCTGAGTAGAGGATCAGGGCACCCTTTCTAGTGCTGAATGTTTTAGGAAGAATGAGACTCCACATGTGCTGGTCAGCATTGTCCTCATCCTGCAGTTTGCTGGCCAGGATATAATCTTCTGGGGACTTCCAGTTCAAGTAATCCTGCAATGGCAAGGAAGCACCTTGATTGGTCCATGTTGGACAAGGCCCTTTTATAGCAAATACTGCTTGTGCAGATATCTGACTTGCTTTTAGTGACTGGGTTTCTCTGAATTGCTCACATGATGTCACAGAACACAGTCACTCTTCTTAGCAACTGATTTTCTTCTCCACGTCTCAGAGTTAGGGGAACCCAGGGCACGGTTCTTTTTTACCCCATGTAACTTTCAGGAGAGCCATTCATGCCTGGAGGCTTAAACAGGGTAGAGTGTAGCTTCCAGATCAGTTAAAATTTCCTGGTATGCAAGGGAGTTATCAAGGGCAGCAGGTAGCTTTGAAATTAGACCTGGACTAGCTGAGAGTTTAAATAGGAGAAAACCATTCCAACCCATCACTTTGGCTGTATGCAGGGAGAATGTCTATACATTCCAGATGCCATGTAACATTACCTAATTTGGCTGTTTAGGAGCCTATAAAGTAGTTACATACCTTGTAAGTAAGTAAATGCCATTGGCCACAGAGGTCCTTTGAAAGTTTGTATGTCTTTTAATACAAGATAGGTCAAATATCATGACAGACTACCATAACAATGGAAATCTCTATGTGATCCAAAAATTTTCAAATTACCCCCAGTAAATTTCTTGTTCCTGGCAGGATTCAATGAAATAAAATTCCAGTACAGCAAGGGAATTTTGCCACCCTTTAAAATCCTCTAAAATGAGATTTTTTTTTGCCTATATTAAATGTGAGTCTTGTGGGTTGAATTCCAGAAAGTTCAAGGAAGCCATTGAGCTGGCACGAACATACTCAGCATTTCAACCACAGAGCATGATGTCTAAAAAACCAAACAGCCATTAGCTTGCCTAGAACTCAGGTGAAAATTCTGGTCTTGAACCAAACCATCCAAATTCTAGACAATCTGGAATCTCCTCCAGTCTAAAGCAAATGAGGTGTTAAGTCAGCGTGTGAGGGGGAGGAAGAGGGTGCCAGTGGCAATCTCAGTGTGTCAGGCAAACGACCTTATTTTCTTGAGTTTCACCCAGGAGGAGGGAAGATCTCTCCCAGTGACCCCCACCACCTCACCACAATACAAACCAAAACACAGCAAATGAAAAAACAGCGCGTTCCTCCCCCGCCCCCCAAATAGGCCTTTATTCAGTTATAAGACTCACCTCTGGTTCAAAATAGACTTCTAACTTCTGTTTGTTCTGGACCAACTTCCCGTGTCCCCGGCTTAGGAGAGAGAGGGTGAACATGTTTTCCCTCTGACCACCCTTCTCAAGGGCAGTTCGTCTTGGTTTTGAAGGCTGAAAACTGGTCACACCTCAAGATTTCCTGAGCTCAGCAGTGAGCCCAAGAAGACCACAAACACTGGGCCTTTTATTAAATACATTTTCCCCTCGTCCAGCAGCTTCTTAATAACAACCAGCCACACAGTTTAGACAGTGTGTGTCTTTGTCGGGAGAAAAAATAAACCTCAAACCCAGACTCTTCAAGCCCTGGATTGTCTGCTCTCTGGGCAGCCTCTTGCTCCCCTTTGCCTGCACCCTTGTTGTTCGCTGGCTCCGCTGCTCTGTTACTGTGTGCATCGGCAGATCTGGGCCACGGCACCATCCTTCTCATTGTGAGCGGAGGTTGTTTCCTGGTTGCTATGGCAGCACAGGGAAGTGAAGTCTCCGAAGCCCGCCTAGGCAAGGCAGAGATGGCTGAGGGCAGGGTTCACACCCTGAGGGGAGGGAGGGTCAAATGGACATGGAAGGCACCAGGCTCCAATTTCAAGTTCTGATTGCTGGGTTGAGGGGGCACGTTGGGATATTTTTTCTGTTCTAGTACTCATCTGCTTTCAGAGTATTTTCCCCCCTTCTCCTGATATGTGAGCCTTTCACTGTCAACTAACCATTAACAGACTCAGAGGAGTTGTCTAGGTTACCTAAGGCGCCCTGTTACGTTTTTCCTTGGCTGAGCTCCAGCATCTCCTCTACTGGACATGAGACCTCTTTCAGGTGGTTGCTGCTTTGCATGAGTGAGTGTAGGACACTGGAAATCTCCAGATTCCTTTGCATACCTGGCTCTCACTAGGGGACCTCCCATCTCCAGAGGGAGGAGGTACTTGGAAGATGTGAATGGGGGGCATTTAGTTGTCACAGTGACTGTCCACTATCCTGCATATTGAAGAATGAATGGTCTCACTCTGAATGCCAATAGGACTCACTTTGAGAAACATTACGGTGGCCTGGGCTGCTTGGTTCTTCTTGATACTGACACTGTGAGGAGGACAGGACTGGGGGAAGAGGGTCAGGGGACAAAAAGACCCTTTTGCTGGTGATCTAGGACCTTGCTTTGGTCTGAGAAAGTGACCTGTCCTGTCATCTGTTATTGGAGCCTCCAGGGCAGTCCTGTGGGAGCGCCCCCTGCTGCCCTGAGTGAAGAAGTACAGCCAGTCACAGGCCCTCTTACCTTTTGGTCTCCCTCTGTGGTGGCAACTTCCCCAAGAGGCAGGCTCAAGGCTTATGGGGAAGAAATAGAGGTCATGCTGTATTATTATTTTGGGTTTATCATGGGGAATCAAGGCATTGAATGTAGAGGCTCAAAACTGAATTTAGTCAAAACCACAATGGATACCACTTCAACACCCATTAGAAATGACTATTAAAAAAAAAAACCCAACAAATAAACAAAAAGCTCAGGAAGCAGTAAGTATTAGTGAAGCCATTGAGAAATTGGGACCCTTGTGCATTGTTAGTGGGAATGTCAAATGGTGCAGCAGCTGTGGAAAATATTCTATCAGTTCCTCAAAAAATTAAACATAGAATTGCCATATGATCCAGCAATTCTACTTCTGGGTATATGACTCAAAAGATGTGAAAGCAGGGACTCAAACAGATATTTGGGCACCCATGTTTATACTGACATTATTCACAATAGCCAAAATGTGGAAACCATTCAAGTGTCTACAGACAATGAATGGATAAACAAAATGTGACATATAGATGCAATGGAATACTATTCAGCCTTGAAAAGAAAGAAATTCAGATACATGCTACAATATGGATGAACCTTGAAGACTTTATGCTAAATGAAGTAAACCAGTCACAAAGGGACAAATATTGTATGACTCCAATTATATGAGGTACTTAGAATAGTAGAATTCATAAAGACAGAAAGTAGAATGTTTCCCAGGGGATGTGGGAGAAGGGAATGGAAAGTTAGTGTTTTATGGATACAGAGTTTCAGTTTTGGAAGATGAAAGAGTTCTGCAGATGGGTGCTTGTGATAATTGTACAACAATGTGAATGTACTTAATACCAATGAATGGTACATTTAAAAATTATTAAAATGATACTTTTACATTATGCATATTTTACCACAATTAAAATCTAAAAGAAAAATGTTTGGCCAAGAAAACACAAAACTGAATTTAGCACTTTATAATCTGAAAGCGGACTGGTCAGCCTTATTGTAGAGTGAACTCCTCACAGTGGATAAGACAAAATCCTACAAAATGAGGGTTCCAAAGAGTTTCCAGAGGTCTTAAGCCATAGCTGCTCTCTCCCATCCCTTTCTCTGTCCCATCAAAGTACCAAAAGGACCCTTCACCAGAACTTCACTGAGAGAATACTGTATGTGAAACATGGTCCGTGCCCTAGAGAAGCTCCCAGCAGGATGAGAAGATGGGCATCTGTGGGCCAGTATCTGAAAGATGATGTGGCTGCGGTGATGTAGAGGTGGAAGTGAGTAGGTGCCCTAAGAAAAGAAGCAGGGACGGTGGGGGTGATGCATGGTGGTGGGCCATGTAGAGGGCTGTGAAGATGAGGGATCCTGGAGGTGGGCTTTAATGGACAGTAGTGGATGGTGAGCAGGGAAGATGAGTAGGCCTATTGCAGGAGGGATGCACAGGAAAGTTTGAGATCTCCGGGGAAGGGACAACTTCTTTGGTGTAGCCACAGCCTCAGGTCCTGTGGACAGAGAGGAAGCTGGAGAGACTGGCTAGCTGGCCAAGGCCATGAAGACCACATGTACCCTGCGAGGGGACTTTGGACTTTATTCTTCAGGTAGAATTTTTAAAGCAGGAGGGTGGTGCAATTCTATTTGGATTTTAGAAAGTATAAAAGATGGATAGATTGAGAGATGTTTGCTTATCTCATAAACTTCTGGGTGAACATTTAGGACCTTGGATTTGAATGAATTGGTCAAATAGGCCAGAAATAGTCACTTGCTAAATGGACTTTGAGTGAGACCTAGAGGGGTAAACTTCATACCAGCTGCAATAAAGTATAAATATTGCCATTTTGAAAATGCCGTGGCTCTGGGAAGAGAGCATAAGAGGAAAGTGATGGAGTAACTGGGACCAGAGTTGTCAGCCAAGGAATAACTCCAAGTTTCTGCAGTGGAAAATCTTCCTTGGAGCTCACCTGACTTGGAAAAGTTAACTCACCCATAGACAGTGAAGCAGGTCCCCAGGAAGTGATCTTTCTGAGTCTAGACTGAGGGAGCATCTCACCTGGGAAAATACCAGGTGCCCATCTGGCCCTCCCGACGCTGTCGTAAGGCTGCCAGGCCCCTCTGGGGTTGTAGTATTGGGGCAGCCAGACCTCAGCCCAAAGCGGGCCTCTCCTAAACTGTCGTGTTTACATCCATGCTGTTTAATACCGACAATGAACAGATGTACAGATCAATTAACAGACACTTAAAAGCATTTACTCAGTCCACACAGCAGTTTATGGAAAGTGCATTTAGAAAGCAGTTGAGGTTATTGCTATTCTAAAGTGCTGGGGGATCCCAGATGAAAGGCCCTTGTAACTGGAAAGTATTTATAACTCAAGAAGAAACCCTCCACACCCACGTTATGTAACACCAACACCATCTCCTGGCATGCCGGACCTGTCAGCCCATGCAGCATGTCTGTTTAAGTTACACTGTAAATTCTATAGAGTGGAGACCTTATTTTTATGGCTTGTAAAGCATCACGAATAACCATGGCACTCTGTAAATAAATAGAAACCACATGAAACAATGAAAAGAGATGTTAGTCAATGGCTGTGTCCTCAGCACATCCAGGAATTTGTCTCTTGCTCCAAAGTGCTCTGGGGTAAATGGATGCCACTTTGGGGAAGCAGCCTATGGGGTGGTGCCAGGGTCCTCACCCCGCCCCCACCCCTGCTTTAAAGGGCAGTGTGAGAGTGTTGTCTAGGAATTGTAGTCACCAGCACGGGCAGCCTGTAAGAGGAGTCATGGATGTTGCCCTTGTTACCCCAAGAGGAAGGACCAGGGCACAGAGAGATTAAATGATTTGCACAAAGTCACAGAGCAAGTCAGAGGTGAAATAAGACCTTGCCCAAATTTGGTCCTAATGCTAGCCTGTTGTTCATCCCACTTCTGCAACAGAGTAGTAGCAGCTATTGATAAGAAGCTCCATTACATCATGGCTAATATCCACCAGCCAGGAAGCTGCTGACTGAGGCCATCACAGCACCCTCTTCAGCCATGAAGCTGGAGACTGGACACTGGCTCTGTGTCTGGCGGCTGTGAAAGCCTCCAAAAACTCATATCTCCCCAACCTTGTTTCTCCTCACTTTACCTTCCAAATCTAGTTGCAGGGGGGCCTAGGAAATCACAATTTTTGCTTTCTAATCTCCTGCATGGGAGGGAAGGTAGAATGAAGTTTGATAGAGCCATCTGCAGTTATCTGCCGTAAGCACCAAAGACAAGTTGTATGAGCAAGTCCAAACAAAGGACTTAAAAAAATATGGGCTGTATATATGACAGGCAGCATGGCCTTGCATTATTAAGGCTCTTTCATTTGCTTGTGTTTTATAACCCCAACTGGCCTGTCTTTGGAAGGTAGGGACCATATCTTATCATGCTTAGTACTTCCCATAGCACCCCATACATGTAGTAACAGCTGAATAAATGCTTGTTGCTTGCTTTTTAACTTGCACAGAGAGAAGTGTAATGATCTTTGAGCCAGTATGAGTGATACTTAAAAGAAGCATGTCTGTTTAAGTTACACTGTAAATTCTATAGGGTGGAGTCAAAGCCTGTTTTAGTCGTAGTAGTTGCCTGTTGTACGAAGCTTAGAGTTGTAGGTTAAAGACACTGACCAATGAAAATTTGGTCTTCAGAGGCTGACAGGGCACCAAGAGAATCCGTGCGGAAGATACAGAACACTCAACTGGTTGGAAGAAGCACACACTTGTTGAGGATAAGTTATTTGGATTGTTCAGAGGCTAGGGTTAATTTCTCATGTGGCCCAGGTCAGGTTCAAAAGAAGAAAATGCAGAAAGCAATAAAGAATACTCTAGAATCACAGCAAGGAAGAAAATGTCAGTGATGACTCCCTACTCCCTTCCTCTCCTTATGTGTAAATTATGACCACATGGCCCTCCTAGCTGAGGAGCGAGGGGGCTGGAAATCTATTTACTTTAGATCTTTCTGAAGAGTGCTTTGGGAGTCTAAAATATTTAGTTATGCTTTTGCTCAGGGTTTCATTTTATTAGTAGGAGTGCTCATGGTAATTTCAAGCTTTTGAATTTATGGTGGGGAGATAGTAAGATTGGAGAAGAAATAAAAATCACACATTCTTGGTTCTTTCATGACATGGGGAAAATCAAACACTGTTTTGTCTAGTGGCTCGGTCACTAGGGGCAAACGTAACAAACCTTCATAGGAACCAACTTGCAAAGGGTGACAAGAGCAGTGGTGATTTTAATTCTAAGTGGAGAATCTCAGAGCAGATGGCATTTATCAAAAGTACACAGATTCTGGTAGTTTAGAACCACTGGATATTAGAGTGAGGAGGTAAAATGCTTTTATTATGTTGCTAGTATGGTGGTGAGTAAATTTTTTCTTTTGATTTTCATTAAATGTTGTTACAGTGATGTTTATTTAATTAACAAATAAGATGACTTATGAAAGGCAATGAGTCTAGTGCCTGGCATAAAGTGCATGCTCAATAAATAGAAAATACTCTGTAGGGGAAGATAGAGCTCAGTGGTAGAGTGTGTGCTTAGCATGTATGAGGTCCTGGGTTCAATGCCCAGTACCTCCATTAAAAAAAAACAAAACCCTAATTACCTCCCTCCCAAAAAAACAAACAAAAGTAATAAAGTAAAAAAATTTAAAAAGAAAATGTTTTTCAAGAAATAATTCCATCGCATGAGTGAGAGTACACATGAATTCTCTCCCCTGTATTAGCACACAGTAATGGAGTTTTGTCCTACAAAATGATGCTCTGAAAGCCATTTTCTCACACTAGGGAATCTCTTGTGTAATAGACAGTAAGTTGCTGGGCTGTACAGCTAGACACCTCTCTGTTACCTGGTTTCCAGCTCACTCTTTAAACTCTATGATGAGACTAGTTTTTACACTTTCTAACTGCTATAGAATAAAAATTGTGAGTTGTTTGCTAACCATTTTAGAGAAATATTAATTTGATGTACAAAACGTGTATATTTTCAGGGACATATGTATTGCACAATCCAAGGTACACAAGTTCTCTCCCCACTGTTTGCCTGCACTGGTGAGGTTTTGAGGTACGCATTGATGAGCTCAGCTCCAGGAGGGTAGCAGCCAGGGAGCAGGAGCTGACAGTCTGAGGAAGAGGAAAGGGCATTAAGGAGCCTGGGTTCTGGGAGAACCTCCCTTCAAAGGCCACGTATTGCTAGAGTTCACCTTGTAAGCCCAGGAGCCGCTAGTCCACAGGTAACCTCACTGCCTGTTATTCAACCATTATAGTTTCCTTTGGGAAGGCATTCAGCTCTTCCTGAGAAGAGAGTAAAGATGCAAGTCCCTCTGCAGAGACTGGACTAACTATGCTCCACAGGAATGGGACCCAGAGTGGAGGCTTGGGTTTGGGATTGGTGGGGGAAAAGTGAGAAGGAGGAAGAAGTGGGGCAAGATGGAGGATCTTGGGAGGTAGGTCTGGAAGCCCATCCACAGTGGCTTTGCCTGTTTTCCCATTTTCCCAGAGAGCAAGCCTGTGCCCACGTTCCTACAGGCAACAATCTTAAAATGGGGCAGAGGTTACTCTGCCTGGCCCCAGGAAGCTCTATAAGTATACATTTAGGGAAAAGGGGAGGCATTTCCTTCTTACCTTGCAGAGCAGACCCACCTGGGGCAGCGGAGTCCCTTCTCTAGAGGCCAAACACCAGAGACAACTCTACTACAAGTTGAGAGGAATTAATAGTGTTATAATTATAGAAAGCCCTGTGAAGAGTCCACACAAAAACTACTAGAACTGATAAATGAATTCAGCAAGGGAGCAGGACACAAGAGTAACATACAGAAATGTGTTGCATTTCTTTACACTAACAATGAAGTATCAGAAAGTGAAAAAAAAAATCTCTTTTAAAATTGCATCCAAAAAATACTTAGGAATAAACCTGACCAAGGAGATGAAAGACTTATTATATGCTGAGAACTATAAAGCATTGATAAAGGAAACTGAAGATGATTCAAAGAAATGGAAAGATATCCCATGCTCTTGCATTGGAAGAATTAATATTGTTAAAATGGCCATATTACCCAAAGCAATCTACAGATGTAATGCGATCCCTATCAAATTACTTAGGACATTATTCACTGAACTAGAACAAATAATCCTAAAATTTATGTGGAACCATAAAAGACTTAGAATTGCAAAAGCAATCCTGAGGAAAAAGAACAAAACTGGAAGCATAGCCCTCCTAGACTTAGACAATACTACAAAGCCACAGTAGTCAAAACAGCACGGTATTGGCACAAAAAGACATATGGATCAATGGATTAGAATAGAGAGCCCACAAATGAACCCACATACCTATGGCCAATTAATCTTTGACAAAGGAGGCAAGAATATACAATGGAGAAAAGACAGCCTCTTCAGCAAATGGTGTTTGGAAAGTTGGACAGCTGCATGTAAATCAATGAATTCAGAACACTCCCTCACATCATACACAAAAATAAACTCAAAATGGCTTAAAGACTTAAATATAAGACATAACACCATAAAATTCCTAGAAGAGAACATAGGCAAAACATTCTCTGACATGTCATACCCGTGTTTTCTTAGGCTAGTCTCCTGAGTCAATAAAAATAAAAGCAAAAATAAACAAATGGGACTTAATCAAACTTGCAAGTTTTGCACAGCAAAGGAAACCATAAACAAAATGAAAAGACAACCTACAGACTGGGAGAAAATATTTGCAAATGATGTGACCAACAAGGGCTTAATTTCTAGAATATCAAATAGCTCCTATAACTCAATAACAAAAAAACAAACATCCCAATCAAAAAATGGGCAGAAGATCTAAATAGACATTTCTCCAAGGAAGACATACAGCTGGTCAATAGGCACATGAAAAAATGTTCAATATTTCTAATTATCAGAGAAAGGCAAATCAAAACTACAATGAGGTATCACCTCACCCCAGTCAGAATGGCCATCGTTAAAAAGTCCACAAACAATAAATGCTGGAGAGGATGTGTGGAACCCTCCTACACTGCTGGTGGGAATGTAGTTTGGTGCAGCCACTATGGAAAACAGTATAGAGTTGCCGTATGATCCAGCAATCCCACTCCTGGGCATATATCCAAAGAAAACTTTAATTCAAAAAGATACATGCACCCCAATGTTCACAGCAGCACTATTTACAGTAGCCAAGACAAGGCAGCAACCTAAATGTCCATTAACAGTTGAATGGATAAAGAAGATGTGGTATATATATACCACAATGTGTATATATATATACACACACACATATATACATATATTTATACAATGGAATACTACTCAGCCATAGAAAGAATGAAATAATGCCATTTGCAGCAACATGGGTGGACCTAGAGATTATTGTACTAAGTGCAGTCAGACAAAGTCAAATATTGTATAGTATCACTTATATGTGGAATCTAAAAAAAATGGCACAATTGAACTTATTTACAAAACAGAAGCAAGACTCAGAGACATAGAAAACAAACTTACGGTTACCAAAGGGGAAAGCGGGTAGGGAAGGGATAAATTAAGTGTTTAGGATTAGCAGATACAAACTGCTATATGTAAAATAGACAACATCCTGCTGTATAGCACAAGGAACTACATTCCATATCCTATAATAAATCATCATAATAGAAAAGAAAAAAATGGTGTTACAACAAGTGTGATCAGATATGAGCAGTGCCCTTTGCAGAACCTTGTGTTCCTAGCCAGCCCTCATTCATGCCCCCCTCTGATGCCAACCCACTCTAAGGTAGGTGTCGGGGCAGTAATTAGTCAAGCAGGGGAACCTCTTTGAAATGGTACATTCCAATGGAAGATGCTGATAGCAGGGGTAGCTGTTCAGATTTTACCATGATTCTTCTCTTGATTCACTGTCTAGACATGGTTAGGTGCACAAGGGGTTAAGAGGCCTTGTAGGACTCGGCTGCCAAGTACACTTAATGCTCAGTCCAGCACTCCTGGCTTGTATTCTTACGCTGCTGGAGTGGCCTGTTCATGGCATCTGGTTCCCTGGCAACAGCTTTCATTGGCTCAATCAAAGCCCTTTCTTCTTAAGAAAGCTCCTACTGAGACGCCCACCACCACCACTAATCACCATCTTAACTCAGGGTTTAGGTTGCAGCTGGTATGAAAAATAGCATTTGTGGTTGTGAGAAGATAAAGCAACGGGACTGGGTTGAATACACCTGCCTTGCATGATCCTTGCACTGGTTTTCTACAGGGCTAGTTGGAAATTACCTGCTTTTCCACTGGGACAGAGAGAAAGGCTGGGCCAGAAAGTTTCCCAGAGCTGGCTTTCTTTGTTCGGCAGAAATCCATGAGCCTCTGTGATTCATGACTAGCTGTTTCCTGGGCTGATCTGTGATATAACTGCAGGCTCTGTGCTCTGACAAGGGGCGTTGCTGAGCCGAGGGAGTTCAGACAACGAAATCCATATTGTCGAAGGCTTGTCCCCAGTCAGCCACAAGCTAGGGAAAGAAGTCTGCCTCCAAAAGAACCCGGGGAGTCTGGCGGCTGCTCCACCTGCCCCAAGAAGTCTCAGCAGCTCCAGATTTGCTAAGACTAGCAGGAAAAAGTAGCTCTTCGTGCAGCGTTTGGGGGGAAAAAGTTGATGAGATTTTTCTAACTAAAATTTGGGCATTTTAGAGGAAATTCTTTAGCCTGACTGATAATCTCTTTGAGTTTTCTTGTTTTGTCTAGGGAATGAATAAAATGAAAGCAATAAAATAGAGATGAGGAAGAAGGCAAGCTGTTTTCACGTTTGGTTCGCCCATATCAATCCACTTAATTCATTTTATCTTTTTTAAAATCAAATTTCATCCCATGTACTTATTATACTGGCTGAAATCTAAACACATAGCATCCTTCAGGAATAAAGTGTTCAAAATTCACAGTGATATTTATAAAAGATGTTGACTTTTGGCCTGGCCATCCATCCTAATATTTGTGCTGCCCTAACCTTCTGGTTCCTCAAGAGAAAACAGTCATCCTGGTCATGGTGCCAAGATGTAATGGGACAGTTGACAATTCAGAGACAGTTAGGGTTTGTGGCTGCTCTGCTTGGCAAGCGAAGGTCCTCTCCTGCAGCTGTGTGTGTGTATGAATGGCCCTCTGTGTCTGATACCAGCCTGTCTGCAGTTTAGCAGGGTAAGGGCTCTGGGTGGTGCTACCTCACAAGTTGTTAAAATATGTTATTGGGGGCACTTAACAAAAACAACATACATTTGAAAGTTATTTGGGGACTAGGCTGGTTCCATCTCTTATTAGATGTGTAATAGAAAAATTCTTAACCTCTCTGAGCCTCAGTTTCCTCATCTGGAAGGTGGGGATGCTAGCATCTATCATGTGGGGCTGTGGCAAGGACTAGGAGAAATAATGGGCCTGGGCTCCACCCCCTAACAGATTCTGATTAAAGTGTTCTGAAGTAGGGCCCTGACACTGATCATTTTTAGGAGCTCCCCAGGTGATTCTAATGTTCTGCTGGTGTTGAGAACCACAGATGCAGCAGATAGAAGGCACTCTATGGTTCTTTAATTTTTAGGCTGAGGAATTCCTTGAATATCAGGGATTCTTGGGGATGGAGATGAAGAGGAGGTAATAATAGAAAAAAAATTCCTTAACTCTTCAGATCTAGGAGTTTCAACAGATTGGAGTGGAGGTGTAGCCTGGTACAGGGTAGTGTCCTCTGTCTTTGAGCCCTTTCCAGATAGGTCTTAATCAAATAGTTTTCACATTCAAAAAAAGGAAAAAATTTATCAAGCATCTGTATGACTGTTTGATAAGAGAGAGTATAATAGGGATAAATAGATAAATATATAGTCCCTGGACTCAGGAAGCTCACAGCCTAGCAATGGAAAAGAAGTGAGCCTGTATGTTACTGGGCTTGGCATGATTAAATAGCAAGACCCTGAGCTGCTTTCCCCTGGGGGAAGCTTGATGATGTGACACAGAAAGTTTTAAGACACTCTGAAGTGGGGGACACATTTTCAGCTTGGATTCTGAGCAGGAAGTGATTCTTACCCTTCCTAACAAAGGATAGCACACTCTGATTAAAGACCAAGAGAATAAAGACACAGAACCCTTGGTGAGAGTGTTCAACTTTATGAAATACCACATCGCCAACTTTTTGTTAGTTAGCAAGCACTGCAGGACATACGGAAGAAAATCTTTTCAATATGTCAGTTGAAAGATGATTGGTACTTAAAGGCTGTGTAAGAGTAAATATGTAAACAGATACACCTTTTTGTGGTTACTAACAAGGTGGGGTGGCCCAAAGCAACGTGGGGCATGAGGTCTAGAGATTCCAGAACCTGCAAGAAGATCTCAAGCTGATCCCCGAATGATTCTTTTGGTCACACTGTTGTAAGTTTTCACTAATTCTTTAGAGTGGAGAAAGAGGAGCCTGGGGTTAAACCCCTTGTATATTCTTTGGAGTTAATTCCATAAAAGAACACAGCACAGGGATGACATGTAGGTTTCCTGTTATGAACCAAATAGAATCAGTTGGTAGTGGCTGCCTAAAACACTTGATTGAGAATAGTTTTGCTAATCCTCACTGAGCAAAAAAGAGTTCGATAGCTGATTAGTTATGTCTTCCATAGGCAAGGGAGGAAGAGTGAATTGTGATGCATATACTGAGCTTTGCCAGTTCAGTGTTGTAAACTGTACAGATTCTCATTACAGGGTGTGGATTTAATTATTCTTAACAAATCCTTTTGGCATTAACCTAAAGTCAAAAATTAAAGAACTGTTTCACTGATTAGTATATTAAACCTAGTTCCTCAATTCCAAGATGACATATATTTTAAGATAAATTGCTGATTTACTAACAGGTTTTAAAGGGAAAAAAAAACCACTACCAAAATATGAACACTAAAATTAGCACTTATCCAGACATTTACTCAACATTTGAGAATAATCCTGTTTCAGATTCAGCTTGAGTCATTTTTGACCATTGGCAGCTGTGGGACTTCTCTGCTTTTTATCACCTGGCCTAGTGATCCCGACCTCCTGAACGAATGTAGGCTAGGCAGTCTAATTGTTCGTCATATGCAGACTACCAGGGCTTCATTTATATTTCCTGTTTGTTTAAGCTCATAGTTTTGTCCTACCCTTAATTAAATTATTTCTTTCTGGAAGGTAAACAGCTTGTCTTGAAAGTCATCCAGAGGGTTCTGAAAGATATTTAGTACCTGCGGGTGACTTTGCAATGAATGAGTCGATCATTCCAACCTCCTTTAATTTTAAAATTCTATTTCTCCTGAGATAGCTGTCAGTTTTTATTGTATGTAACTACAGTGCCCATTGTGTAGACTGGCAATCCCCTTCCTGTGTCCTCTGAAGTGCTTGGCTGTTGTTTTGCTAGAAAACATGAAAGTGTAGTCATGCCTTCAGCAATAAATATTTGCTTCACTTATTGTAAATACACCTTGCCAAGCTCTCCCATGGGCAGACAATGACAACTCTGTCTCAACTCACTTTGCTGCCAGCAGGTGGCAAATTTCTTCTGACGTGTTCTAAGTGGCATCCCAATTTCAGAAATGTTACGATGTGAGCAAATAAGAGTCTGAGAATAAGGGAAATAAAGCAGGTATCCAGACGAGGTAAACTGAGTATTCAGGTCAAGATTCCAGTGCCCAGAGTAAGCAAATAAGGTAAATAAGATAAGCAGCCTCCTCCCCCACCCCAGCCCCCTTACAGAATCATGTATCTGGGTGTGCTGCATATAACACACACAATAGAAAATAGAAAGTCTTACAAGAAAGGAATATAAGATAGAAAGTATTAAGTTGTGTAAAAGGAGTGGAGAAAGGGCTATGGGAATGCAGAGGCATAGAGCATGTCTGCTTGTATAAATCAGGGCAAAGGAGCAGGTGGTATTGGACGTTGAAGAGATAGGTCCTGGATGGGGTCATGTGGAGAGAAGGGGCAGATTGTGGTGGCCGTGAAAAAGCACCTCTCAGATCTCCAATTGCGAGGAGCGTAACTGACTGAGGGCCCCAGTTGTGCACTCTGAAGTCCATCACCACATGTGTGCAGAGGCCAAGCTTCCCCCAGACTGCTCCCAGCCGAGGACTGAGTATGACTGAGGTACCACAGCAGGAGGCTTGTTCTCGGGAGACGCTGCAGTTGTGGGACTCCTTGTGGGTGACTTTGGCTCAAGGACTCCCTGGCAGCCTTGCTTCTTTAGAACTGCACAGAGTCTAAGATGCATCCATCCAAACTTTCTTCTCCCCTCTTCACAGGATCAGATTTGTCCCTGGTAATTCTCCTGGCTCCCTACCCATTTTCCTTCACAGGTGTTTTCGTAATAAATCTCTTGCACATCTAATCCTGTCTTGGTGTCTGCTTCTTGGGGACTCAGACAGATACTCAGTCTTTGTGGAGGTGCCAGGTAGGTGTCCTCAGTGCACCCCAAATCTACTGGTTCATTTGCTTTGTTATTTCCCACTCCTTGTCCAATTACCACTTTATTTTGGAAGTTGGCATTATTGGATATCTTCCAGGGTAAGAGATATTTTAAGCAGTAGAAGAGCATATGGGAAAGTCTTGCTGAGAAAAGGAAGCAGACCTAAAAGATGATTAGAAAGGCATCCTAAGTTTTTTCTTATGATAATTATTTCCTTAAATAGAGTTTGTTTTTTTTAAAGAAAATTTTGTTTTATTAGTCAAGATTCTTTCAGTTACAAATGACAGAAACCCAGTGAAAGCTGGAGTAAGCAAAAAGGGTTAACTATGGTGATGATGATGATGACGCTGAGTCCTTGTATCTCAGGAACAAGCAGAATCTGAGTCCTGAATGGCCTTAGGATGCTACTGCTGCCTCTCATTTCTGAGGCCTGTGAGATGGCCGCTATCGGCTTCTGGACTTTACATCCTACAACCCTGTGATCCAAAGAGAGACTGATTTTCCCCTCTCAACTCCAGTTCGAATTCCCAGGGGAAAGCTCACCTTGGTCCAGCTTGGGTTAGATGCCTACGTACCACGGTCATCTGTGTTCAGGAAGCCTGGCTCAGGGAAGGGGCTGTGACTGGTCCATGTTATAACAGCGTGGTGGGGTTCATGGTCACTACGTGCATGTTGGATGTTCTCAGAAGAAGGAAGGAGGGTTGCTGAGAAGACAAAATCATATTTATATTGCACAGGATATGTTTGCAGTATATGTTTCTGCACTGCTGCTCAGCCACACATAAATACCCAGACGTCTCTCTTCTGTAGAGAGCTTGACAACGTCTCAGGAGGAGACCGAGCAGGGAATGAACCCATGTCAGGGCACACAGCTCTTGGACTTGATCTGGGCAGATTTTCAGAGCTTCAGGGAGTGGCTTCAGCTCTGTTAGGGACTGCAACCTCAAAGTTACTAGAAACTGTCTCCCACCCACCCTAAATCATTAGATTTGCTGAGCCGATTTCCAAGAGCCTCTTATTTCACTGACCAGAAGGAATCTGTGTAAGATAGGTGAAAGAGCCCTAATTTTGGAGTCAGGAGTCCTGAGTTCTTCTCTTGGTTATGCTTTTAACTAGCTATGTGCCTCTTAATCTCTCTGCACAGAAATTTCTTCAGTTGGGGATTTAGACAAGTGAAGATGGCTCCCAACTCAAAGATCCTGTGAGTCAATACATTGTCAATCTGTTAGGAATCTGTTGGGCGTTTCTTTTGCTTAGCACCACCTTCTCACTTGAAACTAACTTCCTCCCTCCCTTTCTTCTTTCCCTCCTAACACATCTATTAAACAACTGGTATGTACTAGGCACTATGATTTGGACATAAAAAATAAAACCCAGTCCCAGCTCTCAGAGAACTCAGAGTCTACTGGGATAGCAGACTCATAAATAGATAATTAAAATACCACATGATAATGCTTGGTCATGAACGAGGATATTTCTACAAGTAAGTTCTTCTTGCACTTATCACGAGTTTTTCTTTTCTGTAATTACATATTGGCATTTCTGCAGGAAATGGCATCTGCCAGTTCTTCTTGAATGAATATATTGAATACAGTGCTTTGGCTTTTGTAGCCATTCTGTCAAGAATAATAAAACAGTTTTTGGAGCTAGCACATTTGTTCATTTAACAAATATTTTTTGACATCTAACATGTGCCAGGCTCTGTGCTAGAAACCCAGATGGAGTGACAAACAATAAGTACACAAAGAAGCAAAACAAAACAAAATGTATATAATTACAAGTTGTTGTAATAAGTTCCAAAAAGGAATTGAACAGGGAATGTAGAGGGAGAATGGTGGGGTGGGGAAGGTACCTAGTTAGATAGTGGAGTCAGTGAAATCCTCTCAAAGGGGACATTTCAGCTGATACCTTGGAGAGGAAGGGGCCTGCTGGGCTAAGGGGAGGCAGTGGGTAGAAAAGCATCCCCACACTGAGCACCTTGAGGTAAGAGGAGCTTGGTCTAACCAAGTGGGCTTGGTTGGGTCTAACCAACTGAAAGGAGGCTAGCGTGGCCAGGGGAATTGGGGAGCAGTCGGCAAGGGAGAGGGTAGTAAAGGATGAGGGTGGAGGAGGTAGAGGCCAGATCAATTGCGGCCTTGGGAGCCAACGTTAAGGGGTTTGGAATGAGAAGCCATTGAGGGTTTTGAAGCAGCAGAGTGACTTGCAATTTGTGCTTTAAAAGATGGTTCTGTCTCTTGGGAGTGTTCCGTCTTCTGCTTGATGGAAGTGGGGCCCTCTTGTACACTCACACAGGAGTGTGTTTTTGAGAATTGTTTTGCAGGTGCTAAGAGAGACAGAGGAGGGAAGAGAAGATGCTCTTGCCCTGTCCTGGCTCAGCCTTGTCCAGCACATCCTTTAGCTTTGAGTGAACCATGTGGGCCAGATAAAGAAATGGGGGTAGCTGTCTTTTCTGCTTTGGCTGATGGCTCTCTATTTCATGGAAAGGTAAAAACAAAATAGAAAAAAGGAGGAAACTGGATATAAGTGCATGGTGATCTCCAGAAAGGGTGAGAGGAAATAAAGAATGATTGAGAGAGGAAAATACCATTTGACCCCTTGTGCTGTCCCCAGTTGTCTTCACCCAGTTGTCTTGGCCCATCAGTGGGGAGTGGAGGAGAGTGCAACCAGGCACCCCGGACAGCACTGTGGATTTTGAAGTCAGACAGGTTTACACTGAAATAATGGCTAAACGTTGCCATAAGATCCAGGACCAAGTACTCAACCTCTTTTGACCTCATTTTCTGTATCTGTAAAATTGGACTAATACGGTCAGCCCTGCAAGGTTGTAGTAGGGATGAACTGAGGCGGAATGTGCCCCAGGTGTGCTGGGTAAATGGCAGCTGTTGTGATTGTGTTTAGAGCTGGTCACCTCTTAGGGCTTCAGGATCAAACCAGGCTTTGAAATCCCCACTTCCTCTTCCAGGCCTCTGGCTCCCTACCTTCCTTCGTGCCTTAAACTCCCTGTAAAGAAAATGTCACTTTACTAGAGCTTAGAGCAGTGAGGGACTTCAAAACATGCCTCTGCTTTATAATGGTTTATGGATTATTTTTATTTTGCACCTTATTAAATTCCTATGGAATGTACTCACTTTTAGCAGGCACCTGGTGACACTGCTTTTGGGAATTTGGGAGCACTGAGAGGAGAGAGATCTGTGCTCTCCTCCCCCACTCCATTGCAGCTCCACTGGGCTGACTTAATGTCAGAATGTTCATGCTGTCTCCAAATCCTCACTGTTGGCTCCCGAAGTTACACACAGCCTTTGGCACTCATAGTACTTTTTAGTGCTTTGGACATGAGGAAGCTAAGATTTCGGAAATGCCCTCCGTTATCTTGATGGCCCTCTCAGTGCTGGGCTCCTTGTCCAGCCCCTGGCATATACTTGCGGTGACTGCCGCCAGGTAAGGCTGCCTTTGAAAACCAGTGTTTTGCTGGGAAGAAGTCAAGCTCCAGTGGCAGACTTGGGTTGCAATGGAAAGTAGATTCCAAAGCCGCCCCTGGAATGTGAACTTTTCCTGGAAACTTTCCACGCTGCCTCTTAGAGAACAGCAGGCATCAACGTATTCACACCAGGAGTCAATTAAAGAAACCGAATTACTGCCGTTCCAATAAACAATGATCTCTCTTCCTTTTCAAATAAACTTGTTAGGATGGCCTGAAAGCCAGGTCTAATTACACAATCAGATAGCACAAATCTGATTAGAAACTTTTCGTCTACTTTAATTAATTTTCCCCTGCAATCAGAGCTATTTTTAGTAAATGTTAAATATGTATTTACACAGCTTTAATGTTCCTCTTTTCTAAAACCTTCTCGGGTTCCCTTTCATTGATCCTTTTTCCTTTTTGATGAGGCATGAATGTTCCTAGGACACTATTCAGAAAGGAAGAGTTAGGAGAACACCATACCCTCATAATTTAGCCTGAGATATAAATACATGTGTCCTGGGTACAAAACATATGTCATGAGTGGGAGTGGGGGTCATTTAAGGTGGTTCTGAGTGAAATGTTTGATCCACTGGAGGGAAAGAAGAGGAAGTAAGTAAGTAAGGATATTGGCAGTAGATCATAACTATGCCTTTTAAACTTGTCTGAAATAGGACCTTCCAAGGGCAATCATTCTTAGCAATCATCCATCCCCTGCTCCTCCAGCTCACTTCCCCTTCCCATACACACATCAGAGACAATTTCCTTTTCCCAAGGTGCATGTTGGTCTATCCAAATTTGCCAGACCTGCCATCCCAGTGAATTACTGATCTGATAGGAGTAGAATGTATGTCATTCACCTTTGCTTAGCACAGTGCTTGATGCATAATAGGAAGGAGGGAAAGATGGAGGGAGGGAGGGAAAAGGAAGGAAGGAAAGGAAAAGATGCTCATACTCCACATTGTTAGGGTTCAGTAATCTCTTTGAAAGGTCATCCTTCTGGTTGAAGCACATGATTGGTGAAATTTGGTAAAATGTATTTTGACCAAATGCAGAGCACTGGCTCATGTTGTATGTCAGGTACCCTTAGTATGTGGCATGAGGACTGGGTAATTGTGGGTGAATCCTTTTTCCTTTGTAGTGAGATTTCTTAAGGATCTGAGTTAAGATTCTGTGTCATCTTCATGTTGATGAAAATTACTGCTGTCATTTCAGGTTTCTCTTAGTTCACTATGTCCTTGTCAATTCTGATGATGAAAAAAGCTCCCTTGGGATTTTTTTTTTTAAAACAAATTCCCGTAGAATTCAAGCGATTGCTTTTTTTGAATATAAAAAATTGTTAGTTTGAAACATTTGAGTTTAACTGCAATTTACTAATTGTAGAAATTACTCTTTTTTTTGGTTACATTTAATAAGTTCTAAGACAAATGTCCCTGAAACCAATGGTCATCATGTTTCTCTCCTTTTTTTCAAATTGTTCAAGAACAGCAGAAATAAAGAGGGAATTTCTGTGTAATCATTCCTCATAGGTAATAAAAAATCACAACCACCAAACATGAAATAACATTTATTTTCCTGTTGATATATTTATATAATTTGCATTGAAGTTAACACACACAGGAAAGGAAGAATTCCGTAGAGATTATTGCTTTAATATTTATGCACAAAGAGATTTGGGGCTCACTGTTAGTAAAGGATGGAGCTTTTAATCAAATGTAGTCAAATGAGCTGTTTGCACTGCTCAAGGGGAGGTGGTAGGGTCCACTTATCAGAGTCCCCAACACCAGTCGCAGGGGACCTCCCACACTCTCTTCCTTAGAGAAAGAACCCAATTTGGCCAAACAGTAGATAAGAAAAAGGACTCACCACTGGCTGGGTCGATGCTGGCAAGGCTGAAGTTTGATAATGTCTAATAATATCTCATGTTTACATAGGAACCTTTCCCTGGGGCAAAGTGCTTTATCAGCATTATCTCATTAACCTGTCCTCTGACCCCAAAAGCATCCACATGTTACTGGGGCTGGGTGTGAATAGAAGAGAGAAAGAACAAAAGAACTAAATGGCAAAGCTGGATTTAAATTTCAGGTCTTTACATTTCCAGGCTGGGTTGCTCTCCTGTATCCATCCTCACTCTTTGATGCACCATTGAAGCCCATTCCAAATGGTGGGGGTCTCGTGATTTGGCCTTTAAAAAAGAAGAAATAACTCTGTTGCCTTTCTCTGTTTTCAGAGTGCCCAAGAATTGGTGAAAAATCTTAAATATTCTACCTGTATCTTCTAATTCAGGAGTTCTGAGTCTTGGTTCAATGGATTTTGGGAGATAGGAGGAAATTGTCTGCATTCTTAGACATATGTGACCGTATATGCATTTTTCTGGGGACTGAGCCCGTAGTGTCTGTCAGATTTTCAAAAGGATCTATGATTCCTTGAAAAGAACATCAAGGTTCTTAGTTTTGTTCATTAGATGTAGTGAAGTATTTTAGCCAGTCTATAGCAAAACTAGTACTTAGAGTTCCAACTGTACATTTAGCTCTAATCTAGTTAGAGGATCATGGGGCATGAGAAATAGATTTTGGCTGATAAACTATAAATCATATTTCTAAAGGTGCTATACTTTATTTGGCTCCAGATAATTTTCCACATGTGACTCATTCATTCATTCTTTTATTTGTCCAACAGACATTCACTGAGTGTATTAATTTCCTACGGCTGCCGTAACAAATTATCACAAACTAGGGGTCTTAAAACAACAGAAATTTATTCTCTCACATTTCAGGAGTTTAGAAGTCTGAAATATGTCAACAGGACCATGGTCTCTCTGAAGCATCCAGGGAAGGAAACTTCCTTGCCTCTTCTTGCTCCTGGTGGTACCCAGCAATCCTTGGTATTCCTTGCCTCATAGACACATCACTCCAATCACTCCTTTTGTCATCATATGACATTCTCCCTGTGTGCCTCTCTTCCTCTTCTTAGAAGGACAACAGTCATATGGGGTTAATTGCCCACCCTACTCCGGTATGACCTCTTCTTAACTTAATTAACTATATCTGCAATGACCCTATTTCCAAGTAAGGTCACATTCTAACGTTCTGGAAAGGACATGAATTTTGAGGGGGGAGATCTCTATCTACTGGACATTACACTGGGCACCAGAAATTAATGTAAGACAAAGCATTGTGTAGGCACTAATAATACTTAATAACCTTGTTTGACTTTTTTTTTTAAGTCCAGTTGTGTCCTTTCTTCTTGGAATTCCTTTAGTTGTCCCAGAGTGATATAGGAGTGTCCCAGGGTGATGATGGAGGTATTTAGTTCTCTACTCTGATTTTCTTCTGGATCTACATTCCTGTCCATTTTTGCAGGGAGCAAGAGAGCTGGGCATCCAATAAGGGGCTTGATTAGCTTTCAGTGGTTGAAATAGCTACAAATTCTCCCTTTCATCAAAAAATGAATTCCTAATAAATGAGCAATAAGGATTTGATGTATAGCACAGGTAATTATATTCAATATCTTATAATAACCTATAATGGAATATAATCTGAAAAAATATACCTGAATCATTTTGCTGTACACCTGAAACTAACACAATATTGTAAATTGATTATACTTCAATTAAAAAAAAAGAAATTCATGTGATTCATGAGTACATAGGGCAACTGTAAACAGATGGACATTACTGGAGTACTCTCTGCAGAGCAGGAATGGTGGGAGGTGAGGCTTGAGCACAAGGCAGAGAGCATGGAAGGCCTTGTATACTGTGCTTAGAGTTTTAAACAGGGAAGAGACATAGTTATAGTTGCACTTGCCATGATTGCCTTTGGTGCAAAGTAGGGATGAATTGGAGGAGGAACGAAAATGAAGGCAGGGAGCCCAGTTAGGGGGACATCACAGTGATCTAAGCAAGAGATGGTGGTCGTGGGGAAACTGGAATCCAAGTTGGTTGGCTGATTATAGGGCTTTGGAGGACAGAGCCAAGGATAAATTGCAGTTGCTGGTGGAGTGAAATATGTAACACCAGCTGTTGGATCTTAAACCATTGACCTCGTCCTGGCAGGCCAAGATGCCTCTTAAACACCAAGACCCTGCAGGACTGCAGGGGAAGACAGTTCCTGACAACCCCAGAGCGGGTATGATTTCCCTTGTAACCACCCCCTCTCCCCTGAGGCAAGTCCCACAGAGGAGCTACAATATCCAGTTCTGTGAAGGAGAGAGGCCTGCTTGGCTTTATTCTTCTAACAGTGCACTCTTACCCAGGATGCCTCTGGTAGAGAAAAGGGACATCTCAGGCTGAGGGGGTGGCAAAGCCTAGGTTGGCTGTGAGACATTCTTTTGTCCCTTGACCATCTTAGCACCATGCAGTCGACAACTTAGCTGAAGTTATTTCCCCAAACTAGAATTATAGCAATGACTTTTTTTTTAATGCTTGGAGGGAGCCATTAACTCAGTTTTCCAAACAACTCCCAAGCTCCTTAGAGAATCTGTCATTATCTCCCAAATCCCTCAGCTTCATGGGGAGTTTGGAGACAGGACTGAGAATGAACACTTGGGGAGCACCTGCATTTGTCATGTGGACTTGGATGTTGACTTTCTGGAGTCACTTTGCCGAAGGGGGACTCTTATTGGGCTCCCCTGAAGCCCCTTTTATGTAAGAACATGAGACGAACTAAATCCAAATCCATTTTGGCTTCACCAGTCATCAGCTCCCCCACTGGTGGCCATGATCCTCCTGTGATACCCTGCCATGTAGGGTGAAGTCATTAAACACAGATCATGGAAAAACAGGGTCTGATTCCCTGCTAACAAGTAACACATGACTTGGAATAAATATAATTCACAATCCCAAGAAAAACTCATCACAGTTTTAGTGATATTTCAGAGAAACAGAGTCGATTCTCTGGATACTGACGATTCAGTAGTCAGGGTATAAAAAAAAAAGCAGGAAGAGGGCTGCAGTACAGTATAAGAATCAAGGGGTGTTAAGTAGCTTAACCTTTTGGTGACTCAGCTTTCCTTAGCTTTAAATTGAGATAATAGTATCTATCTCAGAGAGTTGTTGAGGGAATCAAATGAGATAAGACATGCTTAGTATACTCTATATATGCTCCTGGTACATCAAAACCCTCAATTAATGTTACCACTCATTATAGCTCTGGGATGCAGGGAATGAGAGTAATGATGGAAAGTCAACTAATAGTTGTCAAAGGAATGATTGAATTGAGGTGTCAGTGGCTCAGATGCAGGGCTGTGCTCAGAATTTTTTCTTGCTATCTTGTTCTCGCTCTCTCTCTCTCTCCTTCCTGGGTTTTCACTTTGATCTTTTTTTTTTTTTTTTTTAAACTCATCCCATCTTTGTGTTTCCTTTTTCTTGCTTCAGAGTGACAGGTAAGAAAGATCTCTAGGTTAAAAGAAGTGTCCCTGAGGAAAATGAGGCTAACTCCATTCTGTTTTTTCTTGAAGGCTGATCCTATGCAGAAGGCTAACCTTGGGTTAAGTTCTTTCATTTTTTAAATCAAATAGTCAGGATTAAGAGACACTGTAATGTTTACCCTACACAGGCAGTTACCTGTCTTGGAGGTGGAACTTGTTGAGTATTTCTATTCATAAGCAGAGTCCAAACCTGGTTTTCTGACTACAGAAAATTGTGTTTTATGATTTAAAAATAAGAAAAGGCAATTTAGGTAGATTCTGATTGGACAGCAGAGATCACATTTAGATTTTTTCAGTCGCCACTTCAGCTACTCAGGCAGATTGGAGCAATGCTGAGAGACGAGCACAGAGCAGTTATAAATGCATAATAGTGGTGGTGTGCACTGAAAGAGGACTTAGTTATCTGGAGTAAACATTTTGTACAACCTGTAGACCAAAAACCACTTGGTGAATGGAGGAATTGTACGTTGCCTTCCTCTCATCAGAGATGAACTAACTGAATTTCCTTGCTGTTTCACTTAACTCTTACAGTGAAATAGATTCCCACCTTAAATGAAATATGAATCCCCGTTTGTACAGGGAGTTCCCTTAAGTGAGCCCTGAATGGAGAACTTGAAAACTTAATGTCTAGCTTTCCTTTTTGTCAGCCACTTGTGCTGGCAGAAAAATAAAACGTCTTTGTGACTTGAGAGGATGATTTGGTTTGAACATTTGTTCTCATTTTCTGGGGCTCTTCTGACTTTATGAAGCCTTGTGGCTTTTTAAAGAAGGCTGCAAGGAGTGCTGGCAAATGCGTGCTGTGCTGGAAGTATTGGTGGCAAATTAATATGACATTGACTTGTCCCTAAAGAAAGTATACTATTTAGTAGTTTAATTCCTTGGAAATGCTAAGTGTCCATGGTGATGAAAATGGCAACAAATCATCCTTCGAGTGGATTCTTTTCTGATAAAAATTAAATAGTCTTCTAGGCTGGTATGTGTCTTTGTGCAGGGGTGTCAAATGACATCCATTTGACATCCATGTCAACTCTTGTGGAATGAGACCCAGACGTTAACAATGAGAAATGCAGCTATAACATTTCATTGTTTCATATATATAGTATTTAAAGTATAGTATATATAGTATTTCAGTGTTAATCATGAAGGGTCGAGCAAGAGAGAGACAAAGGGGGGGAGTGAATATGTGTAAGATATAGTGTTTGATAACAGATTAACTTAAAAAGATCTTATCTTAACATTTAGATTTTTCCCTCCAGTCTGCCTCCTGTTAGAGCATCAAAGTTCAGTTTGAACTCTCTCTCACACACTTTTTATTTAAAATAGTCTGCATATACACAGACACCCCCCATCACCACCACCACCGCCACCCATCTTTCATATCTGTTATGAGTGACTTGATTTTCTGTGAGACTGTGTGACTCCTAAGCAACCTAGGCTCACCTAGACCCATAAACTAAAGAATGGGCTCCAGATCCCCATCATATCTAAGTAACAGGCTTTAATTAGCAAATTAACAGGTAGTTGTACTGGGCAAAACCTTCTGAGTTTCTTATTTACCACTTTCTGCTATAAAGTCGCCTGTGGCTGGACCCTTCCTCCAATTGGAAATCTGGTTATCTTGCTGGCAAATGTCGTAAGCCTTTAGCAATGTGGCAGGGGGAGGTGCCGCGGGCTCAGGGTTCCACCCTGACGTTCAGCATCGGGAGAGAGGCACTTCTTTCCCACTTCTTCCTCTGCAAATGTGCTGGGTTTGTTGTTTCTGTTGTTGCAACTCAATTAGTTAATTTTTTTTTTGTAACTAAGGAACAACAACAACAAAGACTGTTGCCTCATAATTCACACTTTCTGGAGCCAAGGGTGGGAGGGAAGAGGAATTTAACTACATTCTCTGAAATTGTTTTTACTCTCCACCCCCAACTCCCAAAATCATTTCTTTTTTGTCAAAGAGCACTCCAGGGAGAAATAGACCTAAAATATTCCTCATTCTACATCCTTAAGGCCCAGATAAATTCTCTGTGCCTCAGTTGCCCCTTCTGTAAATGGGCGACAATAAAAGGGTATTTAGAGTAGGATGCTTGCACAAGCTCTCTCTTGAGCTCATGTCCAACTCTAATGCTCAGTATAATTCCAGAATTCCATATTGAGAGCCTATAAAATGAGAATAAGAATAATTTTCAACTCATAATGTATGGATTAAATGAGTTAATGTAGGTGCTTAACACAGAATCTGCACACAGTAAGCTATCATGTTATCCTTTCATTATAACACTGACATATATGATCCTAGTGCTGTGAAGTTTCCTGTGATTCTCTCAACAGGGCTTTAGGAAAGGGGTTTCCACCAGGGCTTACTTTCCTCATGCTCCTACTCACTGACTCCTCCTTAGCAAGGAGCATGAGCTTTCCCACTAAGCCCCCGTCCCAACCCTCAGGCTGGAATGGGCAGGGAAGGCAGCTATAGCAATGGAGAAACCTCTGGAGGGACTCAAACCAACTCTCCGAGGGGCTACGTCTAGGTGGCATCTGGGAAGCACATCTGTGGGCTTGTTCTTGCTGCCTGGCCCTTGGCCCCAGTGTGGAAACTCATGCCAGAACAGGGAGCATCCAACCCAGAGAATTCAAACAGCATTTCTGCTTCTCACTAAAAAGAAAATAAACCAACCAAACAAAAATATCCCGGGACTAGCACTGCAAAGGCCCTCCTCGATTCCATTCTGTCCTGACGTAAATTATTTCCCCCACTTATCCTCACTTCAATTCTGGGTTAAATTAGAAAGAATAACAGAATGGAAGACACTGAGACCTCAGTAAATATTGTAGCTGGGTGGTTAGGGGCACAGGCTATGGCCAGTTCGGTGTCTCTGTGGCTTACCTTTCAGAGCGTGAGCTTTCTCACATTGAAACTGGGGAATGATAATACTGACCTCAGAGAAGTTGTTCTGAAGGATAAAAGAGATAATTATATATTGCAAATAATAATGCTGACATTTATGGATCACTTATTAGATGTCAAGTACTGTGGTTTGGGCTTTGTGTGGATTATCTTAACTGCTATACCATGTTGTACCCAGGACTTAGCATATGGTCAACATTCAGTGAATGTTAGCAGTTATAAAGATAATGATCATACCAACAAAGTGTGAAGATCCAGTCTTCATTGCCCTTGGCAACATGTTTGTGCACTCATGCTCCCTTTCCCAAAGCTGGTCCAAACCATCCATTACTCCCCTGTCCCCTTTAGGTCCCCCTCCTTCTGGCCACACATCTCGAAGCCCACTGCTCTGAGGGAAAGATGGCCAGATTCTGAGTCTTTGGGAGACCTGAGTGGATCCTTCACTGTGGCCTGGCCTGTGATTACTCTTGACAGGGAACAAGCTGCATTTAGCCTCACTAGTTTTCCCCATCTTCAGAATGTGATCACCGTATCACTACCCATTTACTGTTAGTACTTTAGGACAGTGGGGAGAAAGATAGTTTGTAAACACCAAGGATGGTGTTTCTGGCCCACTCCCCACTTGAGAAGTTGATGTGGGAAGTAAGTGAGGTGAGGAGTGTGCACTTAGCTCTGGCTAAGACTCAGGATAACAATTTTCAGAAGCCAGTCTGCTAAGCCCAGTGCCTGACACAGCCCCTGCCACATCCTTGGTCCTCAAGAAACAATTTGTTGGTGCTGGAGATAATTCATGATTTTTAGTTCAAGGGCTAGTTCTCTATGTCTGCTACCAAAAGCAACTCAGGGACCAGCTGCCACCCATCTCTTCTTCCAGCTATCCCAGATTTGGAAACGGGAACTAAATGCTGCATGCCATTTGTTTTCCCTTGAAAATTAAAAAACTGTAACTGCTGCTAGGTTATGCCCCATAAGGTTTCATTTCCTAGTCCCTGTCCCACCGCACCCTCCCCAAGATGCTTTTCCCTGTGAATGAATTGTCCTCCAGAATCTGCAAGGCCACGCTGAAGTTTGGGGATCACATTTTCTAAGGGTGAGTAGTAGTAGGTTGTTGTCTTACCTAAATCAGTTGAGCAGCTTGTTCACTCGTGGACTTGATGGGACTTTATCTCCTCACTCTTCCTACCCTTGTTGCTGCCTCCTAAATGCCCTTTCTTGCTCCTGATATGCCCATCTGTTGGAGACCGCTTTGTGAACTCGAAGCTGACCTAATGCCAGGGCTAAGCCACATAAAGAGATTTGCAGGTGTGAAGCATTTTAAAGGAAGATCCATAACAAAAGAGATGAGCTTGAGCTCTCTGAAAGTTCCTTCCGAGGTGAAGTAGACTCCCAGCAAAAGCACAATGGAATCCCTCAGAGTAGCTTCAATATTATTTTGTTAGTTTGAAGTCTTCTGAGAGAGGCTCTGGGGACAATGACCTAGAGAAGCATTTAAATTTTTGGCTAGGATAACTGATCAGAACCAAAAACCTTTGTCTTATTATTTCAGCTACATAAAATGTTGATTTGGCTCTAAAATTCCCAGCAATGGGAATTCCAACATATGAGACTGTGGCCAATCTGGCTGTGATACGGACATGGTCTTTGAGAGAAACCAAGAAGATCTGATGCAATAAACTCCTTTGGTATTGAGGAAGGCTAACTCTCAGTGGCAGAAAGCAATTGCTTATGAAGAGGAGTGAGGAGTGGCACAGTAGCCAGTTCAAGAGACTAGACAGTCTTGTATTTTGGCTTCAGTATACGGTAATACAGTAATGATCTTACCATTTGAATTGGGCTTGTGAAGGCCAACGTAAAGCTCACTTTCCTTCACTGAGCACACACTGGCTTGGTTGGCTGAGAAATGGGACACATTGGCTACCGGAGGGGAAAACAAACAGTCAGGGATTTCAAAATAGCTGTGGATAATCCACAATTGGTCGAGCCGGTTTGTACTTCAAAACAGCCTCTTGGAATCACAGGGTGCTGGAGGAAGGCCATTGTATTGGACGTCATCTTGTTCCGTTGAGGAAAGCAAGGCCCATGGAGATGAAGGAACCGATCTAAGAGCATGAAAATGATGGAGAATCATATAATGTGAGTTCTTGGGAAATGCATTCTTGTTGGATACCCACCCTCTGCAATTCGATGGGTCATCTGCATGACTGAAGCTCCCAGTACCTTTAGAGAGAGGCTGGTATTACAGTAAGTGCACTGAGCACTGATCTGAGGACATGAGATGATTCCTTCCTCTTTCTGTGTCACTTCATCTCAATAAGCCTCTCAGCTTCATTTTTAAAATAGGAATTATTCCATGTTAAAAGACTGTTACAATAATTGTGAGAATAAAGTAAAGTAATGAATGTTAGAGCAGCTTTTAAAAACAATAAATGCCACCAAATGTCAAGTCATATTTTTCCATTAGCATTTGGGCCTCTATAGTGACACTTGCCAAATTCTGTCTAGAAAGATAATTATTTGCTTATTCCTCTGTGAAGGATGGCATCCTCATCCTGAACTATGTTGCAAGTTACCTCCAGACCCTGTCCTAGTACCTTTTCCATAGTGGCTGCTTGATCAGATCTTCTTGAACTGAATACCTTATAATAAACTTCTGTTTTCTTGGTCAAACTTCCTTTTTTTCCACCACTGTGGTACTAATTGAGAAAATTCCAATTAGAACTTTAACATTTTTTTCAACCAGAGAGAGAGAGAGAGGCACAAGGTGTGTTTACCAGAGACTTGACATTTTAATGGTACATTTTTAACTAGTTCACTTTTGTATGAAATGTGAGGAACGTAGAGATTCAGACATAAGAAATGTCACAAATTGGAAAGTAAGAGTTGAAGAACCAAGTTTTATGAAATCACTTTAATGTCACTGAGAGTAAAATAAGAGAAAAATAGAACAGATTTATAAGTTTAAGTCCACATCGGAGTGCTTTGGTCTCTTCTAGGATTTCCTGGAGCCCTGTAGACTGTTACTCACCATCCACATATGCATATATAAAAATATACCATCTATAAATAGCCACCTGCCTTTCAGTGAAATTAAAGATGGGAGAGTTAGAAGAGAATTCCCCAGTATAATTACAGGGCTCAAACCTACAGCTGTTATACTCCTATAGTTCTACCCAGAGAGTTTCTAATATCACTATTTTCTATCAAACACATTTCTTAAAAAAATCTGCTTTTTCTTTAATGGCAAGATATTGTCAACAGGACATTTATTTGCTTCTCCCCAAGATTTCTCACAAACCTACTTCAAAAGATCGGGTGTTGCATAAAGTTATTGTATAGACTAATTTTGTTTTATAAACTGAAGAAAATTTTCACAAGTGTTTCTGCTCCTTATCTAGGGATTAACACCAAACTCCTGCTAATGTTTTTCCTAAACCCCACACGTGCCCTTTCACAAACACTCTCCCTCACCTATTTTCTGCTTAGGTGCACCTCCTTAAAGATCCCTGAGCTTCTAAAATTCTTAGGTAAAGAGTCTACTACATACAGACGCACCACGATGTGAGAAGAATTAAGCTGAACACTTTTATCTTTGCTTACAAAAAAGCAGGTAGTGATTTATTCATACACAGTCTTTGTTCCCTCACTACAGACCAGTGCTCTTCGGTCTTTGAGAGCCCTGAAGGATGAGGCAGCACTGACAAGAGGGAGGGGACACGTTTACGGGAGCAGTCACATAGCTCTCCCCACAGAAGGGGCTAAGTGCCTTTAGCAGTTAATTTGCGAGCAGAAAACCCCATTGGGAGCCTTCCACCTACTCTAAAAGCAAACATTCTTAACAGGCAGTATTAGTGTGGTGTTAAAAGAGGCATGCTTTAACCTAAAAGGTGTCATTTTATGAGCAAAAACTGAATAAACCTTAAGAGACTTGAAGTCGCTATTTTTTTCCTTTCTCGATGCCAGAATCTTCACAGGTTAAGATGACCTCACACTCATTGTGATGTTCAAAACCCAGGAGGATCTTAAAGCTGCTTTGCACAGAGTGCAGCCACAAGCCTTCCTCCTCCTGGTGAGGACTGTCTGTCACTGGTTTTCATTCTGTATGTTTGTAAAACACACCAGCCATGTGTGTGAGCCTGTTAATTAAAACAAAAACAGAACTGTTTCTGTTGAGCTTTAGAAGTACAGAAACTCAGAGCCAGAGCAGGGAGGGAGAAACAGCAAAGTCCAGTCTGCTGCTGTGATGGCTGCTGGAGAATGAGGGAACTCTGTTATGAAAAGCCAGCAAACAGACACCTGAATTAAAGAGAGACAGACGAAGGAAAGGGGGGGGGGGTGTGGGGAAAGCAAGCCAGTGAGGCTTGGAACTGGAAGTATTTAGAATGCCTTTATCATTTCCCTGAGGGACTGTTTAATATCAAAGTGGCTGGATAGCGAAGGCTTCTCGGTCTAATCTGATTCCAAAGTTAGCCTCTCTGACAAGAGGAAAGAATAGCTTCAGTGGCTTCTGAGGCCATCCTGGGGTCAGGCATGGAGTCTATTCCTGCCGGAGCTGCTGAGTCACAGCCACCTCAGGAATCACTTGACCTCTGGCTCAGTTGACCTAGAAGGTAGAGGGAAGCCTGCAGCTGGGAAGGCTCCACGTGCAAGGCCCCTGCTACGATCTCCCTCTGGAATCAAGTACAGACTTTCCCAGACACCTGAACCCAAAGGATTTAAGTATTAACAATTTAGATAAGGGGCATTAGAACACAAAAACACCAATCAGTGATAAAAAAAATTCAGAATGCTCCCCCAGGAAAACATCTCCAGAAAAGCAGACCCAAAATATCTAGTCCTCTTTTAAATATGGACTTCATGCCTGAAGAGTAGTAAAAACATGGATCAGATAGCACCTCTCTAAAAGAGATGCTTATTCTGTACCTTCAGTGAATTATCCAAAGCAGGATGTGAAAAAGCTTAAGGGTATGTGTGGTGGGGTGGTGTGGAGAGGCAGGAAGCAGCGACAACAGAAAAAAAAAAATTAAAGGACAGTTAAGACATTCATTACACTCTGTATTTTAAAAGGCACGAAAAAAAAGACCTCTCTCTCTATATATATCAAACATCTTCCTCTACGAGGGACATATCCAATGGTGTCCCTCCACACTATCTTTCTATAATACAAAATTCTGTTCTTTGGCTTATATAGGAACCATAAACTAAATAAACGTCCACTTTGTATTTTTTAAAAAATTTATTTGTGATCTGTACATGTGATAAAGTGGGGCTTCCTTGTAGACTTTTAAAGGCAAAAACAAAACAAAAATCCAAAGTAAAAATGTATAAATACAATATATATTTTCTTACAAAAATGGGAGATTTACAAAATATACATACTGCACTTGTCTCTATTTTACAAATTTCACATGCAAGAGATACAACACAAAAGATGCCAAAAACTGTGTAGTGGGAGTTTTAAAAATCTGACAAATGAGACATTTTGAAGGTCTAAGAAACACATCGTCAATGTTAACTTTAATATAAAAAGCAGCTCCACTCAACCGAACATTATGTATATAAAGTAACTTGTACTCCTGACAGTACACTCTATGATTTTAAAAACTATTTAAAACAGCATTTAAAAGCTGTTTTGAGAAATAGGATAGTGTTGCCAGATTGGGTGGTGTCAAACGTGGAGTAAAGGTTAGCTCCCATGATGCTGTTTAGCTTTAGACCATTATGCAAAAGAATTAGAGTTCCATTATAGAAAAAAAAAGTACATGATCTAAGATTAATAAATTTCAGTCATCCAGCACATTTCAAAGAACTCCAGAATTACTTTGAAGTTTACCTTGTTTTTAATGACTTTCCTTAAAAATGGGGTCCATGGTTTAAACTGTCCTCTTCACTAACATTTCTGCAGGTCACCTCCCCACCTCCCTGCCCCAGCCACACAAAGACAGGGTCAGCATACACATGATATTTTATAAACGGTTTTATAGAACAAAGAAAACAAGACAAAATGGTTCTTTACTTTAAAAAAAAATTTTAACTTTCCTTTATTATGAGGCTAAAGGCATTATGCTTCTTTTATGTTGAAGAATTCAAATTGGAGGAAAAAAATAGAAAGAAAACCTAAATGCAGGTTTATGGGAAGAAAAAAAAAGAGAGATTTCCCTGAACCTTTTAACAGAGCCTGTTGGATCATGTGTTCCGAATTAAATTTACTTAAAGCAAACATAACAAAACCCCTTGCATTTCCTTTAGCCAAGTCAGAACGCCTGATGGAAAGGGTATGGACGCACGCTGCCCTTCACTTTTCCTTAAAAAGGAATGTTTATCTCAACCAAATTAACATCCAAAGGGAAACCTCAGATTTGCGCAGCTTTGCCTATAAAAGTTGCTGTCTTCACAGTTATGCCTTTCCACAGGGAGACACTTGTTTCCTCTTTTGTCTCTTACAACAAAGACAAGGGGAAAAATGCATTCCTGTTTTGAAAAGCAACAAGTCATCACAAATAAAACATCCTTTTCCCCGCCTCCTGCATTCCCCCAGAAAATAAAAAAGTAGTAGAATTACCTACTACTCGCCTCCTTTCCCTTATTGCAAAATGTTATCTTCATTTCTTTTGCATCCTGCATTAGGATTCTAGGAGGCAGGCCTCCCAAGACTTCAAAATGCTTAGGGGGAGAAAAACAGGCAGGAGGGGGAGGGGAGGAGAGACTGTAATGTCTGACCCTGGAAATTAACCCATCTGGGCTCCAGTTTGGCCCCAGTGAAAAGAGATTATGGTTTGACCACCGCTTGACAAGAACACTGCAGGGAGCCCTCCCGTTTCCCAACAAAGCCGCCCGCTGCAGACAGAGCTGTACCTTTCACCCGGGCCTCACAGGAGTGAGGACAGGCCACTTGTCTTGCAGCAGGGGAATCGCTCACAGTCCCAGTTCAGCCCCAGAGCCGGGAAGAACTCACAGCAACCTTCTGATCTCAGTCTTCTCGATTGGCCCAAGTCAGCCGGTACCATACAGGATTAACATCATTGTTATCATCATCATCATCATCATCATCATCCTGCAAGTCTTTGCCAGAAGTCTTTTCATCCAAACGGTCTCTCCACTCAGGCTTCCTTTCCAAACCCATTCCATGTCCAGAGTCTACATACATCTTCTCACTTCCAGGTCACTTCTCATTGAAGGGGAAGGAGGTTACAGAAGCAAGCCCCCCACCCATCAGTTCTTTCCCTACCTCTCCTTAACCCCTTGGAGGGGGTGGGAGAAAGAAGGGTGGGGGAGGGGCAGGGACTCATACTGCAGTCTCCCCCTTGCTGCTGTGGCTGAGTCTGTGGTAGAAGCGGCGCCACGACTGCAGGGTTTTGCCGGACCAGATCCAGAAGCCAGTGGTGATGCCTACGATCATGGTCATCAGGTACTTGATCATGAAGACGGTGAAGTCGGGGCTCATGGGCGGGAAGTGGCCGGGCGGGCAGGGCACCGCGTAGCTCTTGCACGTCTGCAGGAGCCAGGTGCGCTCCCAGTGTTCGCGGAAGGCCTGCTCGTAAAAGTAACAGGCCAGGACGATGGTGGCCGGCACCGTGTAGAGCACGCTGAAGACGCCGATGCGCACCATGAGCTTCTCCAGCTTCTCGGTCTTGGTGCCGTCGTGCTTCATGATGGTGCGGATGCGGAAGAGCGACACGAAGCCGGCCAGCAGGAAGGACGTGCCGATGAAGAGGTAGACGAACAGGGGTGCCAGCACAAAGCCTCGCAGCGCGTCCACGCTGGACAGGCCCACGTAGCACACCCCGCTGAGCAGGTCCCCGTCCACCTGGCCCATGGCCAGGATGGTGATAGTCTTGACGGCGGGCACTGCCCACGCGGCCAGGTGGAAGTACTGCGAGTTGGCTTCGATGGCCTCGTGGCCCCACTTCATACCGGCCGCCAGGAACCAAGTGAGCGACAAAATGACCCACCAGATGGAACTGGCCATGCCGAAGAAGTAGAGCACCATGAAAAGGATGGTGCAGCCCTCCTTCTTGGTGCCCTGCGCCACCGTGCGGTAGCCGTCGTCTGAGAAGCGCTCCACGCACACGGCGCGGTCCTCCAGCAGGAAGCCGGCCACGTGCGCCACGGCCACCATGAAGTAGCAGCCCGAAAGGAAGATGATGGGCCGCTCCGGGTAGCTGAAGCGCCGCATGTCCACTAGGTAGGTGAGCACGGTGAAGAGCGTCGAGGCGCAGCACAGCACCGACCACACTCCCACCCAGAGGCGGGCGAAGCGCCTCTCCTCCTCCTTAAAGTACATGAGGCCGTTGGCACGGCCCGGCTCGCAAGGGGCGCCGCAGTCGCGCTCGCCCAGAAAGCGGTAGCCCAGGTAGGGGGGCACCTTGAGCTGGCGGGGGCACGAGAAGGGGAAAGCGGAGCGGCCCCTACCGTCAGCGGCACCCGGGGACAGGGCGGTGAAGGGCAGGTCGGGCATGTAGGGCGCGGTGGGGTAAGCGGTGGGGCCGCCGCCAGGGCCCCCGGAGCCGTCGGACGTGTTCTGGCCCACGCAGATCTCCCCCGCGCCGTGCACGGGGAAGTTCTCGCAACGCAGCCGCTCCGGCCATTGGAAGCCGAACTTGTTCATGAGAGCCTCGCAGCCCTGGCGGGCACGCTCGCACAGAGATCGGCACGGCGGGATGGCCTTATCCAGCACGGTGCACACGGGTGCGTACATGGAGCAGAGGAAGAAGCGCAGCTCGGGAGAACACTGCACCTTCACCAGCGGGTAGAACTGGTGCACCTCGAGGCCCGCGTCCTCTTGGTTTGTGTGACCCAGCAGATTGGGCAGTATGGTCTGGTTGTAGGCGATGTCCGTGCACAGCGGGATGGAGATGGGCTGGCAGAAGCCGTGGTCTGGCACTGAGATGCCCTTTTCGCCGTGGTACGGCTGCGCCCTGGCGCCCGCGGGCAGTGCGCCCAGCAGCGCAAGCACCAGGGTGCACAGGCCCAAAGGCGAGCGCGACGCTGCCGCGCGGGGACCCCGCATTGCCGGCCGCGGGAGCAGCGGCGCTCTCAGCCCGAAGAACGCGACGAGGCAGCCGGGAGAGGCTGGGATCCGGGGAGGCGCCGCCGCGCCGGGCGCATGAGAGTACTCCCGGCGCCGGGGCCGGGCCGTGGGCGGGCGCGGAGCCGAGGGCGCTGCAGCTGGGGTGCTCGCGCCGCGGGGGCGCCGCCGCCGCCGCCACCGCCGCCCAGCACTCGCGCAGCCTCCGGGGGCTCAAACTCGTCTGCCTGGGCTGGGGGCGCCGATGGGGGTTGGGGGCGGCGATTTCTTCTCCCGCAGCGACGTAACGGTGCGGTTTTTCTGCGTCTAGCAGTAACAAGCGTCTCCGGTTACCCTTCAAAGTTTGCTCAAGTCTCTCGACTCAGCGCACAGTAACGCGCGCGCCCCCCACACCAGGTCTGGCACCCCGGCAGGCGAGAGCCCGGCGCCGCCGCTTGCTAGCCGAAGCCGCCGACTATGCGGTGCGGCTCCGCCTCCCCGCCTTGAGGCTCCGCTCGCCGCCGCCGCCTCCTCCTTCGCCTCCTTCTCCACTCCCAGCTCCTTCTTCAGCCCCAAAAGCTTGGCCCCAAGTTTCAGCCAAACGGCTGATTTTCTCTCTGGGTCCGATCGGCGTCTTGGAGCCAAGAGCTCAGCGAGTTCTTTACGGGAATCCTGTCACACTGTGTCGGAAGCTGCGAGGCCCCGTGCCCGCGGCCTGGCCTGGCCTCTCCAACCCCGCACAGCCTTGGCCGGTGAGTCCCGGTGCCCGCCACCGCCGCCGCCACTCGCCGGGAGGGAGCGCAGAGTAACGCCTTGGAGCGGCGCGACTCGCCAGAAGAAGCGTCTGGCTCTCTGGGTTCCGGGCCGCCCCGCCCCCTCCCCTCCCCCCATTCACAAACCACTCCGGGGGCGGGCCCTCGAGCTCCAGGGCGGCCCAATGGCAGCCTTTGTTTTCTGTGTGGCGGCCTCCGGATTGGGTGGAAGTCGGAAGGGGCGGGCGAGGGAACCCGAGAGGCGCTGTCTGCAGCGCTCTGGGCGGATTCCTGAGGGGAGGGGCAGGGGGCTGGGAGGGAAAAGTTAAGAAAAACTTTTACCCTGAATTCAATGCGAGGGGACCGGGGGTGGGGTGGGGGTATTGGGGGGAGGTAAGCACACCAGAAAGGGAATTTGCTTGAAAGATTTGTTCCTCTTCCGGGTACACTAAAATACACATTCCTGAACAGAAGGGCGCACTGGTTAAGGCATTTGCGGGGAGAAGCTGAGAATAGAGCGGAGCCTCAGCAGAGAAAGACGTGACCTGCAGTCACGTTAGCCCTACCCGGGCTGAAAATGCTGAGCTTGGCGGGGGACTTTTAGGTAGCAGGATCCTTAATGTGGGGTTCGGTATGAGGCAAGGCGGTGCGCCTCGCGTATGGCTTTTCTCTCCCCAGAGCCTAACAGACCACGTGAGGCCACCATCCCCTCTCACCTCCTCTCCTGGTTGTAAAAAGGAGGAGGGGCTGCGTGCGAGGAGAAATCGGAGTCGGGCGGAGGGGACCGACTTAAGGCGGGAGGAAGTGCAGACCCCTCCCAAGGGAGAGGGCCCGGGAGCGCCGGGCGCGGGGCACCCCCGCCTCAGGCCACCCTGCCCACGGGCACGGCCCAGAGTCTAGGGATCTGGTATAGGAAGTTATAAGAAAACTAAGACAGTGTTGTGGGAAATGGTTGTAAAAAACTTGCGACCAAGTGCCCGGGAACTCTGTATGGTTTAAAGCGCGTATTTAATTGCTCTGTTTTTCTCAGTTCTGCGGCGTGTGGTCGTTCGGGATCCCACCTTCGTCGCAGAAGCAATGATCTGAGTCTTGGAATCTGCGTAGAAAAGTTTTATTGCTTGTTAGAAACCAAGGACATTTGCTAATTAAAGAGTTTTCGAAACATAAAGAGAGGTTATCCTTGTTCTCGGGTAGCGTTTTCTGATTGGCAAGCGTTCTTTTGTTCCCGATCAAATCTTCGCTCGGCTATAAGCACTGGGCGCTCGCGCGCGCTCTCTGGTAACACCAGCCGTGATCAGAAGTTACCGGGTGGGGACGGAGGAAGGTGTCTCCCCTCTCTCTGGACAGCGAGGAATATCAAGAATTCTCATACAGGAAAGTGACATGTTGAGAAAGGAAAAATGTGCTTCTCTCTCTCTCTTAATCTCTCTCTTTCTAACACACACACACACACACATACACACGCACACACACACGTACTCCAACGCCTTAAGAAATGTTACTCCTAGCCGAGCCCTTCCTTCTGCCAGTCTTAGTTCCCGTCGCAACAGCCCTGAGGCATTTCTGATCAGGATGCCTGTTTGCAGAAGTTGCTGGTGAGTCTCTTCTCCAGCAAGAAAAACTGATCCTGAAATCGAAGACAGTTAATTGGGTTCCCTTCCACGGGAGACTTTGGCTTCCTCTGTTTCTCTTTTATTTATTTTCTATTACTGGTTTACTGGAAATCTGTCCTTCCACTTCACAGTTCTTTGTCCTCTCCACCCCTGTTAATGGGTCTGGAGAGCCAAATCATTTAGCCAAGGTAGGGTGTCAGACTGCTCATGTTCTCCATCCGGCCCTCAAAAGGAATCCTCATCTTTTTCCTCCAAAGCATCAATTTCCCCTTCACACCTGGGACCGTATCTTTTTTTCTGTGGGGTATCTGCATCAAGGCAATATGAAGGATTAATGATATTTTCTGTAAAAATGTTTCATTTCCTACTTGTATTTTTTAAGGGCTCTTCTTTTTCTTTCTAAATTATTATTCCTATTACCTAACATTAGAGAGTATTGATATTGAATGCATTGAAAGATGTTGTGTAAGGTCAATGCTGCTTTGCTTTGTCATTTAAAGTGTGTGTGGTGGGGGATTGGAAATTCCTTTTTCTCTCTGTGAGCTTCAGGATATACTCCTTTTCTAAATCAAATTTTCATGCTTATTCATCAGGCCACTGATCTAAGTCATCTTTGTTTATTGAGGGAGAAATTGCAAACACTGTCATCAAATAAAATGAAAATGGACAGGATGAAATACTGTCTTAAATACAACTAAAATCAATTTTGTTATGAGCCTTCCCTCCTCATATTATAGTATAGCCCCAAACAGTTCCCTGGTGAGGTAATAGGGATGGTTATTTGGAAAGAAAAAAGAAAGAGAGAGAGCCCTTAAAAGGACAAGGGACGGATGAAATATTTTACAAACAATCTACGTGTAAGATGCAGAAAACCCATCCTCGTTTATCTAGATGAAATGTATCACAGATGGGAGTCCTCTTGCTCTGACCGAGGCAGACAAGTACAAAAAAACAGAGAAGCAAAGGCCATGTTTTTTGAAGAGTGTTTTGTTTTGTTTTTAGGATGATTTTTAAAAAACCACTCCAAAATTATTCTGACAAATAAGAATTTGCTGTTTCTGAGAGGGGTGCAGTAGCTTCCTATGCCTTACATGATATAGAATGTTGATCTCAAGGAGCTAAGTCATAAAAGGAAGTAGATCAGAAAAGTCAGTTCATAGTGTAGGGGGCTAAAGAGTCTGTTTTAGGCTCTATGATAAATATAGTAACACTGGTTCACATTCTGTTCAGAATCAGTTTAATTGTCTTTTCCAAGTAACACCTTCCACACCCAATTCCCAAAGCCACTAACTGGTATCTTCTTTGGAGAGTTTAGGGTGGAAAATTTTGTAACTGTCTGCTGCAAGACTTCCAATTGTCCCTGCCCTTTAAAACAACAAAGGCGTTTATTTCTTCACATCATAGTCATATGGTTCCTTAGAAAAGTGATGCTATTCATTGGCTCCAGTTATTTAAATGTTACTTATTTTGGCCAAATGCCAGGTTTATCTGGTTGAATTACATTCTGATGTCAGGCCAGATTTGAAAATGGCCACCTTCGTGTTGCCATAATCCTGTGGTTGTAGTGAAACTCCAGCTGCAAGAATTACTCATGCAAGACAGGAAAGGGCAGCTTTTAGCATATACTTCCCTTTCTGGCCCCTCTTTTACCAGACAATCTATGACTTTATAACACCGAGGACTTGGAATTTCCAGTTGCCAGGTTGCCATTGACTTCTTTTCATTTTAGTTTGAGATGTTGGATCATTCAAAAAAATGGGAACATTCTTATTCCTAAAGCAGACTTTCAAGTTTTATGAAAGTTAGAGATGTCTGGATTGAATTAGAGGAGGGCTATGGTGAAATCCTGTTATGTAGGCTAGGCCCTGCCGTGTAGAGGTGGTTTATAAGGTAGATTCAGTGACTGAATCTGTTTGAACATTTTCCTTGTTTGAGAGTTGTATTAGTTACTATAGTTGTATAACAAACTACCCTGAAACATAGCAGCTTAAGATAACAAATATTTAATATCTCATGGTTTCTGTGGGTCAGGAATCTGGGTGTGCTTTTCTGGGTCCTCTAGCTTGGGTCTCTCATGAGACTGCAATCAGGGTGTTGATCAGGGCTGCAGTTACCTCAAGGATCAACTGGAAGAGGATCCATTTCCAAGCTCATTATGTGGCTGTTGTAGGCTTCAGGTTCTTGCTAACTATTGGCCAGAGACATCAGTTCCTTGCTAAGTGCACTTCTCACAAGGCCACTTATAACATGGCACCTTGCTCCCCTCTAGGGAGAAAGTGCTCAGAGAGAAAGAGCGAGAGAGCACACAGAAGATGGCAATCAGGATGGAAGTCATGGTCTTTCATAATCCAATCTTAGAAGTAATATGCTGTCACTTTTGCCTTACTCTATTGGTTAGAAGCAACTCATTAGGTCTACCTACAATCAAGGGGCAGCAGGGATTATGCTGGGTTGTGAAAATCCATTGAAGAGTGAGAATCACTGCCCTTGGTCTGTCCAGAGAAAGGGTCACATAAACAACACATGTTGATTGGTTATAATGCCACTTGTCTCTGCTGGAGTCAGAACAGAACCCTAACTCTGACCAACTGTTTCTTCAAACACATGTCATTGGATTAGAGGGAGAAAGAATGTGGGAAAGTTAATTAATACAAGACCATCAGCAACCCTAGGTAAAAACCTCCAAGTGCAGAAGGTAGCCATTCTGGGGAGTCAAATTTGTACTCAAAGGACCAAGCGTATGGACTGAGTCTATAGAAAGACTGATTATTTGGGCTATGAGGGAAAAGCACCACTGGTAATCACTAGGTCATATGTTTGGCTAAAGACTGGGGACTCCATTACTATGAAGAAGGGAAGAACAGATATTGAGGGACAACTAGTAGCCTCCACACCATGCTAAGGACTTTATATGCTTTAGAGCATGCATTTCTCTTTCTCATCACAACTCAGAAGAAAGCGATCTCTTGGGTCTTTATAGATAATTCCTATCTTGCAACACTTTTGCAATCACTTAATTGAAACATCTCAATGTCAATTGCAGTCCTAGAAAATATCTTCTCAAATGCTTCATCCAGGCCATTGAGCAAGATGAAGGTGGCTGCAAGCCTGAGCCTCGTTAGTCAACCCTGAACAGATGCCTCTTGGGCTGGTGCTGATCCTCGGAGGTCAGCTTTCTACAGCTTCCCAGGCCCCAGGAGAAAGTTAGAAGACACTTGTGTTTTCACCCTTTTGCAGGCCTTGGTACTATGGTCAGTGAGGTTCTCTCAGTTGCTGGAGTAGACAGGCAGGCAGGTGGCTTCATTAATGGGGATGGTGGGATTCTAAGGGAAGGTGCTAGGAAACAGCTGTTGTGACCTGGTTTTCTTGTCTACTTTCAAAAGAGATGTTCCCGTCTCTATGCCAGTCTGGACAATAATGATGTGTAGGAAGGGTGGCAGAGGTGGTTAGTACAGACTGGCTTGTTCTACTTTTCACCACTGATTTCCTGTCCTGCCTCAGGCAAGTCACTTAACCTCTCCGGCTCTCCAGGGTGTTGTGAGAGTTAATGAGATAATATTTACAAAATGCTTTGTGATCTATGGGCAAAAATATCATGACTGCAGTATACTGGTTTAGTTACATGGATGCAAATCATGGAAATAAAATAAAAGAACAAGTTATGTGCATATTTTATGGCCCTGGCTCTGCTGAGGTTGTGATTTTTTTTTACAGTGGCATTCTGGTAAATGTTTAATGACCAGCTCTCCAGGAAAAAAGCCCTGATCTATACATTTGCCAATTTCCATGGTGTAAATGCTACTACCTTGGTTGATTTCAAGTCTCACGATGTCACTGCACTTGGACTTTGAAAAAGATGCACATAATAAGGTCTCACAAGCCCCCAAGTGCTGATTCTAGCACACTACTGAGTTTACAGGACTTACTCTTTTCAGATTATTTTCAGTATCAAACATAGGGTTTTTTTTTTTTTAAATTTTTTTTGGAGGAAGTAGTTAGGTTTCTTTCTTTCTTTCTTCCTTTCTTCCTTTCTTCTTCTTTCTTTCTTTCTTTCTTTCTTTCTTTCTTTCTTTCTTTCTTTCTTTCTTTCTTTCTTTCTTTCTTTCTTTCTTTCTTTCTTTCTTTCTTTCTTTCTTTCTTTCTTTCTTTCTTTCTTTCTTCTCTCTCCCTCTCTCTCTCTCTCTCTCTCTCTCTCTCTGGCAGTACTGGTAATTGAACCCAGGACCTTGTGCGTGCTAGGTACACACTCTACCACTGAGCTATACCCTCCCCCCAAAAATAGTTATATTTTTAATAGAATGACTACCATTTATAAGGTACCAGGTGCTTTAGGTACACTAACTCTAATTTTATAACAATGTTTCAAGGTTCCAGATTTAAGCTCCTTTTTATAGTAGCACAGGCTGGACTAAAACCTGATTTATAACATTTTTTTACCTCACACTGTACCACTACTTGATGTCTTCATGGTAGGTATCACTAATTTTGGTCCTTTTATAGGTCTGATCAAAAGCCGTTCCAAAATTTAGAGAAGCCCCAGAAATTTCTAGGCTTGGGCTATCAAGCTCAGATTGGTGATGACCCTCTGAATATTATACCTAATAGGTTTCAAAGCCACTTGTTGATAACCACCAATTTTTTCATATTTTCCAAGGAACAATTTAATTCCCATTGCTGAAATTTGCAGTGAGTTTCTAGATTAGGAGATGTGGGTGCTCTGCTCCAGCCCACGAGGGCAGATGGGAAATCTGGCAGTGTATCAGGCCCTCCCCATCTTGGCAGGCCAGGACAGCTAGCAGAGAGCTAGGAGAAGCTGCAGGAGTAAGACTCACAGTAGTAATGAAAGCCCTCAGAACCTTCTAGAAGAGTGAAGATGGGAGTTAGAGCAGTGGATCTTAAACCTGGCTGGTCATCAGAATCACCTAAGGAGTTAAATTTTTTTTTCCCCAGAAGTTTAGGCCCCACCTTAGACACATTGAGTCAGAATCTCTGTCGTTGGACTTGGGGATTTAATTTTTAAAACCTCAGTGAATTAGGTTTGAGAATCGCTGACCCAGACTCATATTCTGAAGCAGCGTATTGTGTCCCTGATGCCTCATAGAAGGTCTTTGGTCTTGCATGAAGTCCCTACTACTTGACTGTGTTTTGACCTGAAGGATGGAATAATAAGAACCAAAAAGGAGGTTGAGTTATGTGAGGGGTGTGTGTGTGAGTGTGTTATGTGTGTGTGAGAGACTAAGAGAGAGAAAAAGGGAGGGGGGAGAGAGGTGGTTGGATAAATGTCTGGTTGTATGATTTGTGCTGGGGTCTGAGACTTTCTTTATGAGTCTCAATGAGTTCACAGTGGCTGTTCTAAAATGTAACGCTACTACTCTCACAGTGCATTCACAGCATTTCCGCAGACTGATGTTGCCATCCTTGCACCTTGTCCCACATGAACCCTCACCCCAGATGACTGAGCCAGGAGTAGGCAAGCATCTGACTCAGCCATGGGGTTGTCTGGCATGAGATCTCTGTCCAACAGGTGTGCCCACTGGGTATACAGTGACCACTCAATCAGAGCCTTTCATTTGGGAAATCTGAGTGTAAAATATATTGGCAAGAAGCTGAGAAACATTCCATGAGAAAGGAACAAGCAAAAACCAGGGAGCAGTAGAAGCTTGGGAGAAGCAAGAGCCATGAGGTAGGGAGGTGAGTAGGGAGAGCACTTACTTAGATGGTGGAAACAGGAGCCTGGATGGGAGGACAGGGTAGTGGAGGCCTTCCCTGGTGGAACGCCATGGAGGAAGGGAGGAAGGAGGAGAGGATGGATGGAAGGAAAGAAGAAAGGGAAGAAGAAAGCCCAGAAGGAAAGGTAGGCAGGCAGGCAGGCAGGAAGGAAGGAAGGAAGGAGAGAAGAAACATCTGTTTTTAAAGGAGAAGATAAGAAGACCAAGGCACAAGAGCTATTTCCTAGCTCCTTCCTTGGAATCCCACCATCCCCATTAATGAAGCCACCTGCCTACCTGTCTACTCCAGCAACTAGAGAGAACCTCACTAACCGTAGTGCTGGGGCCTGCAAAAGGGTGAAAACACAAGTGTCTTCTGACTTTCTCCTGGGGCCTGGGAAGCTGTAGAAGGCTAACCTCCAAAGATTAACACCAGCCCAAGAGGCATCTGTTCAGGGTTGACTAACGAGGCTCAGGCTTGCAGCCACCTTCATCTTGCTCAATGGCCTGGATGAAGCATTTGAGAAGATATTTTCTAGGACTGCAGTTGACATTGAGTTGTTTCAATCAAGTGATTGCAAAAGTGTTGCAAGATAGGAATTATCTATAAAGACCCAAGAGATCGCTTTCTTCTGAGTTGTGATGAGAAAGAGAAATGCATGCTCTAAAGCATATAAAGTCCTTAGCATGGTGTGGAGGCTACTAGTTGTCCCTCAATATCTGTTCTTCCCTTCTTCATAGTAATGGAGCCCCCAATCTTTAGCCAGATGTGTGATCACTTGGAATAAAGACTTCATATTAAAGCTTCCCTGTTTCTATTCACCAAGTTACAGCCAGTGGAACATCAGCTGTATTGTTGTGTGCAAAATAAAGGGGGTAGATGTGCTCTCCTCACCTCCTGATGGCTGAAACTCCGGGGTCTATCGTATATCATGAGGTGACCTTGGAAAGGAAAAAAAAAGATAGGAGCCTGGGTCTCTAACACTGAGGTGCACCACACCAGCCAGGGATGGACTCCCTCTGGATTTCTCCAATATGAGATCAAAATAAACTATGTCTTGTTTAAGCCAACATTATTTTAGGGTTTCTTATGCCTCTCAGTCAAGCCTAATCCTAGTTTATCTCATGGGGCCTGGCACATAGTAGGTACTCATCAAATGTCAGTTTCCTTCACAGTCTTTCTTTGAAGGTTCTATAGCTCTTTTGATATTACTTCTATTCTCTCTTCTATTTTAGTGCCTACCTTATGCCACCTATTCATCTCAAAGGTCCTTGAGACCAGGAACTGTGTCTTATTTTCTCCTTTGCCTTTCACAAGGCTCCATTTGTTGAGGGGGAGGGTTTAGCTTAAGTGGTAGAGCACATGCTCAGCATGCGTGAAGTCCTGGGTTCAATCCCCAGTACCTGCATTAAAAAAATTAATTCAATAGACCTAATTAGCCCCTCCCAAAACAAACAAAACAAAAACTTAAAAATAAATAAATACTTTTTAAAAAGTTTCCATTTGTTGAATCAGATTGTGTGATTCGTCAGTCAGATGAAGTTCAGTGAAAATTTAAAACTATAAAGTGCAGAAATACAGGATGGTGAAAGACTAGCAAGGGACACAAGATCTGGGAGTCATGATAGACCACAAGCTAAACGTGTCAACAGTGAACTGTTTTAAATTGAACATACTTTGGGATGCATGAACCAACTTAAGTGGCATGAAGGAACCAGCAGGAAGAGTAACCCAAATGTGGTAAAAATGTGATCGTCAAAGGGGAGGTTGGGGTGTGGTAGTGTTAGAGAAATTTAATAATAAAAAAATCTACTTAAAAAAAATGAGTTCCTGGATCCTACCCTGGGGAATCGGCTTGAAAATCCCCCACGGGCATCGAATGTGTAGCCAAGGTCCAAAATAGCTGATGAGAAGGCAAGGTGAGAATATTTGGCTGTTCCCCTTGGAAAAATTAGGAATCATTTAACAGTCTTCCCAAGTATAGAGAAGTTTGTTTTAGGATAGATATGGCGCATTTCTCTCTCCAGAGGATCAAACAGAAGAAAGGCTTCAGTTACAGCCAAGGAAATGAGAAGAATTCTCGGGGTCCTGATCCAGCCGCCAACCCTTTGGCCTCAGGCAAATTGGTTAACCTCTGTGGGCCAGTTTCTTCACCCAGGAAGGCCAGGAACCTGGGCTTTGTGATCTGGCCTGGCTCTGAGAGCCTCGGGCTTATTTGGAGGTTCCTCCCCTGGACCAGGACTTCCCGCCATAGGGGCTTTTTTGTGTGTCATGTGGAGGTTACCCACAAAGCCAAGCTGGTCTCTCCCCAGCTCCTGATAACTGGCACAGCTGAGCCCCTTCACTCACCGACTATGCCTGTGTGCCAAGAAGGCGGGCACGTGGTCCCCTGAGAGCGCCCCTGAGGGCCACTTGCCCATCGTATTTCTTCTGGTTCAGCATTTCCACTTAGTCCTCACTCTCTCTCCTGCCTCCTTCCTATTATTGTAAAACAGTGCTTTACGCTCTAGAGCCAGGCTCTTCAATTAAGGTGCAGACAAAGTGGTTTGACTCCACTTGATTAAAAACTCTGACTAGGACAGAACACAAACCTCAAAACATTTGCCTTTCAAAGCCACAAGAAGGGGGGAGAGAGAAACTGTTACGGGATCTCGAATTTGCCAGATGTCAGTTTAAAGGGGCCTAAAGAATTCCTAAGCCTTTGTTTACCAAATCCTCTTTCTCCCCGGTAAGAACCTCACTGAAGCTGGGGCCTGTGGCTACCTTTTGCAGGAGAGGCCACCGAAAGGCCAAAGCTAGATGGTGAAGGGCTGGGGGTTGGAGGGAAAACATTTGAATTTTGTTTTTTCCTCTTAATTATCCAGGGCTGCCCTTTGAGAAATCTGTTCTCTTTGCGTTGGGAAATAAACTCTTAATCTCCACCAATGAGGGCAATCAACCCATTTACTAAATAAACAAAGATCATTGCAGACTGGCTGCCCCTCTTTGTGATTTAATTTGAGAATGGCCTCACCTGAGGGAGGAGCCAGGCATGGCTGGGCCCGAGCAACTTGGCGGGGTCTCTAAAGGGAGGTGGCAGGTTGAAGAGGTGGTTAAGAGAAGGTGGAGGGAGCTGGGTTGAGGCTAAAAGGGGCTTTGAGGGTTCCTTTTCATTTGTAAATCAGAGCCCCTCCGTGGCTCAGGTCTTACTTTCTGAATTTATTTGGGGCTTTCCGTTGTATGGTGTTAATTTTGGCTTTGAAAGTGTGAAGCTGGTAAAAGCAACTTTTATTAGAATGCTGGCTATCAGAAGTCTCTGGGATGGGAACAGAGAAGTCCTTTATTTCCTAGCTCACTCTCTCATTAATTTGTAGAGGAATCTCTCCTTGCTTTTAATTCCCCTCCTCAGTCACCAAGTTACTTTGTTTTTAAGCAGTCACAGAAGTTTATTCAAATCCTGGGTAGTTACACTGCGATGCGGTGCTCAATAAATGACTGAATGAATGAGTAAGGCAGGTATGTTGAAAAGGATAAAATAAAACCACATGGCCTTTATTTATTTAAAAATATATATTTTTACAGATTACAGTGTGCTAGGCACTGCTGGGAATATAATGTATCCTTGCCATCATGGAATTAATAATCTGTTTTTAAAATTGAAGTATAGTTGAGTTGATTTACAATGTTGTGTTAGTTTCTGGGGTACAGCATAGTGATTCAGTTATACATATATTTTTTCATATTCTTTTTCATTTTAGGTTATTACAAGATATTGAATGTATTTCCTTGTGTTATACAGTAGGACCTTGCTGTTTTTTCTATTTTATATATAGTAGTTAGTAACTGCAAATCCCAAACTCCTAATTTGTCCAGCCCTCTTTCCCCTTTGTTAATAGTAAGTTTGTTTCCTATGTCTGTGAGTCTGTTTCTGTTTCATAAATAAATTAATTTGTGTCATATTTTAGATTCCACATATAAGTGATATCATATGATATGTGTCTTTGTCTGACTAACTTAACTTAGTATGATAATCTCTAGGTCCATCCACGTTGCTGCCAATGGCATTATTTCATTCTTTTTAATGGCTGAGTAGTATTCCATTGTAGATATATGCCACATTTTTATCCAGTCATCTGTCAGTGGACATTTATGTTGCTTCCACGTCTTAGCTATTGTAAATAATGCTGCTATGAACACTGGGGTGCATGTATCTTTTCGAATGATGGTGTTCTCCAGATACATGCCCAGGAGTGGGATTGCTGGATCATATGGTAACTCTACTTTCAGTTTTTTAAGGAATCATGGAATTAATAATCTTGACAACCAAACGAATCTGACTTTTTTGTGATGACCTTGAGTTCATCTCAAAATTATAAGGAGAATTTGGCACTGAGCTAGAAGCCAGTCTATCCTGTGATTAAAAAGGAGGGGTTGAGTTGGAGAGTGGTTTGGGGATTTATTTTTTAGAGAGGATATCAGAGTTCAGTAATTCTTCTCTTTCATTTCACAGATGAGAAAACTGAAGCCTAAGGTGGTGGACTGAGTTGCCCAAGGGTTCAGAGAAAGAATTGGAACTAGGATTCACATTTTTGGGTTTCTGGCCCTGTTCTTTAATCCAAAAGCTTTGCATTTAATGGCATCACTTTCTTTACCTATCTATTTATTTATCTTGCCCACCCTGGAAATGACTTGTGAAAAATCAGAGGTGACTGGCTAAGCAAGGACCTCAGAGTGGCTTGTGCTTGGGAGATGCACACAAGGCTGGTGAGTGCGGTTGCTCTGCTCACAGGCCATAGTCTGAGTTGAGCCCCCACAGCTGTGCTTTGTCAGGAAGGAGCCGGAAGGGGGGTTGCAGAAACCACTGTGAGGACCAGCCGGACCCCAGAGGTGGGGAGGGACTTGGTGCAGTTCCTGCTGGCTGTTTGAACTGAGGAAAGGAAGGGCTGTTGGCCTGTTCCTGTGACCTCCAGCAGACTTGTGAAGAGCTGCTACCAAAACGGAGGAGTTTTGAAAACAGTCCAGGAGGTGGGAGAGGAAACATTTAGAGAAGAGATAAACAAAAGAGGTGACAGACTTCTCACTCTAGCAAAAGGAGCTTTGGTTTACCTGTGAAACTTCACTCCTCCTCTTCCCCTAGCCTGAAATTTATAATGCTAGTCCACCACTCCCAGAGATGACCCATTATTTTAAAGCCTTAGTTCTGAGGACCATATTGGTCCTGCTGTGTCTTAGCACCCAGCGTTGATGATACCCTGATTTAAATTCCAGTTGAACAGTTGAGAGAAACCCAGCTGACGCATTCCAATCTCTGGTATTAGTCATATCATTACTATTTTTATTAACAGCTAATGCTTATTGAGGGCTTACCATGACTGGGCATGGTGCTAAACCCTTAACCAGCACTATCTCCTTGAATCTTTATCCACACAGCAGCCCTTTGAGGTGGCCACTATTTATTGGACCCATTTTATAAGTAGGGAAATCAAGGTAAAGAGAGGTCCAGAATCACACAGACAGTGGGTAAAGAACAAGAATTTGAACCCCGTTCTCACTTTGAAGAAAAAAACTTCTGGGAAGGAGAGAAGTAAAGGGAGAAGTTGAGTCTGTTCCTAAGAGTGTGAGCCACCTAAGCACCTAAGTTGCCTGGCCTGGAGAAAGCCCCGAGAGCAAACAGACAGGGGAGCTCGTGTGTTCTATGGAAGCCTCCTTGGGGACAAGTTTCTATCTACCTTCTTTGTAGCCAGCTGTCTTAAGAGGACATCACAAGACCAGGACATTCATGGGGTGCTGGATCACTGTAAGGTGTGTAGGATGCTGGACCTCTCCTAGGAGACATAGCACATTTCTCACTCTGCTCAAGGGAGTGATAAAAGTAGTTTTTTCCATTAACTATTTTGGGAGCTTTCATTTCTGTTGTTGTGGAGACTCCTCTCCCCTTTCTTTGGAGATGCTGTTTGAGAGTAATAGTTAAAGTAAAGGTTTTTGTGGATTTGAATCCTTGTTCAGCAGCTTGTTAGTTATGTGGCTTTGGAAGAGCTGCTTAACTTCTCTGGGCCTCAGCTTCTTCATCTGTATAATTATGCTGATAGTAGTACCTGCCTCAGAGGATTATGAACATCAAATGAGACAATGCAATGAACTTAGTGTCTGGCATGTTGTTCATGCTCAATAAAGGGTAATTATTATTGTTCTGTAACAGTTTAAAGAGACAGTGTGGTCTAGGCAGATGGGGGCTAAAGTTTCTGGTTTCTCAGAAGGTCACCAGCATCCTCTATGCTGTTGAGAATGAAAATACTATAGAAACAGCAGGGCCAGGGCAAAGTCATGTTTCCAGATGAATCTTTGCAATGAATTAGTAAGCTGAAGAGATGGATATTCTCTCCCCTAAATTCATCTGTTTGTATTTATTTATTTACTTACTTACCTATTTATATATATATCTTTATTTAAATGTAGTCAGTTTACAGTGTTTTGTCAATTTCTGGTGTACAGCATAATGCTTCAGTCATACGGGAACATACATATATATATATTTGATTTCATATTCTTTGTCACCATAACTTACTACAAGATATTGAATATAGTTCCCTGTACTATACACTATGTACATACTATATACTATGAACTTATTGTTTATCTATTATACATATATTAGTTAGTATCTACAAATCTCGAACTCCCAATTTATCCCTTCCCACCCCCTTCCCCCTGGTAACCACAAGTTTGTTTTCTATGTCTGTGAGTCTCTTTCTGTTTTGTAAATAAGTTCATTTGTCTTTTTTTTTTTTTTTTTTTTTTTAGATTCCACATATAAGTGATATCATATGGTATTTTTCTTTCTATTTCTGGCTTACTCCACTTAGAATGACAATCTCCAGGTCCGTCCATGTTGCTGCAAATGGCATTATTTTATTCTTTTTATGGCCGAGTAGTATTCCATTGTATAAACATACCACAACTTCTTTATCCAGTCATCTGTCAGTGGACATTTAGGTTGTTTCCATGTCTGGGAAATAGTGCTGCTATGAACATTGGGGTGCATGTGTCTTTTTGAATTAAGGTTCCCTCTGGATGTATACCCAGAAGTGGGATTGCTGGATCATATGGTAAGTCTATTTTCAGTCTTTTGAGGAATATCCCTACTGTTTTCCATAACAGAGATGGATATTTGAAAGTTGCTGCAGACTACAGTAGAAGCTACCGAAGAGAAAGCTTTCTTTTCCAAATCTGCATGCCTACCACTCATAGAAAAAAGATATTTTGGGCATCCTATGTTTATTTCAACCCATGTCCTTTTTAGGCAGAGCACTTTCAGAGCCAAGAACTGCGCTAAGTACAAATGAAAGAAAAAAGAAGTTATTTTTCATTCCTAGGCAAAAGGCACATTTATCAGCATGATCACAATCTTTAGAGAAGCTAAACTTTTAATGGAAAACAGGGAGAAAATGTAAGTGGTACTTTTTTTTAAACCATGCTTTATATTATTGTCCTGCTCATTTCTTTTAGGATACAAACCAATTCAAAATGCCCTACAGAGCATTTAAAATTTACCAAGCCTGTGCAAATGGAAGGGTTAGAAATAGTTATTTGCTATACGGCAAGCCCCAGGCAGGCAGCATCTGCATCTCAGCCATGTTTGTATATCCCAAGAGACTTTGTATAAGGTGGGTGCTTAATACATATTGGTTGAATAAATGAGTTGTTGTTTTCTTTCTTTCGCAGTTCAGTTTGTTGGTTTAAAAGAATCTTCCTCATCACAATTTCCGAAAGCTTAAACACTAAGATTTGTGTTTATGTATGTAGGTAAAATAACAATTAATTACAAAATGCTGTTTTATGTTGTAGCTAGTGAAAAATAGTGGCCTCTCCTTTATGACTTCTATAAACCAGTAAGAGCTTTGAGCACCCACAGGCTTAGAACACTATCTTACTGTTTAAAGATTTTTTTCAATAAATATTAAAAAAAAGAAAGAAAGAGAGAGAGAAAGAAACCCTCACAATTGCCCAGAAAGCCTAATGTGTTTTTACCTGTGTTTTTTAGGGAGGTTAAGTAACTTGCCCAAGATCATAGAGCGAGTAAGTTTTGGGGTGGGATGTGAACCAAGGCAGTCTGGCTTAAGAACTAGAGGCGCTGCTTGATGACACTGACCAACATGAGGGAGGGGTGTGCGTTGCTGGCCATCAAGCAGCTCTGGCTGGAGAGAGCTCACCTCTGCCTGAACTCCAGGGAGAGAGGGGTCTCTTTAAAGGGTTCCCATTCCGTTTTTCTGACAGCTTTAATTGTTAGAAAGTCCTTCATTATATTGAACTGAAATCTGCATCTCCAAGGCTTCCATTGATCTTCACAGTTCAAATTTAATCCCTCTTCCACACAACTGCCCCTCGGATACATGCGTGCCACCCTTCCCCCACACCTCCTCCTCCTCTGGACTGTTTGTGGGAACAGTGGAAATAGGCCCTCCCAAGATTGAAGGCCCCTAAAGCAGCCGAGGCTGAGGGGAGGCTGGACAGGGCTTATGCAGGAGGCAGAATATTAAATCAGGTATTGTAAATAGCTCTTAGGCAATGTTTAGAAAGGTGGGCAGGAATTCCCTAGGAACCAGCCGAGGATCACTCACCATCCCTGAATTATAAGCTTCCCGGTAACACAGACATTGCCGTAAGATGTAATTGGTCCTGAAAGTGGTGAGCACAGTGGAATAGCAATGACTTGAGCTCTCTGATTTGTAGCTGAGTCTTTATTCCGGCCTAGATGGGGTTCAGTGGGAAAGGGAACCAGACACACAAAATTAGTGAGGATGAGACCAAAAAAGACATCATAGTGGGGAGGGGCCTGAATGGGGATGCAAAGTAGGTTCTGCAGCAGGAATAATTTGTGTCACCCTGATGGGATTGAAATGGCAGCAAACCTTTGCTAAGTGGAAGGGATGTATGAATAATACCCTGGCAAGAGAGCCAGAAATGCCGATTAAAAAAAAATTCTGTCTTCTCCCTGAATTACATTGTAGACATAAAAATGCATGTATATGCTATGGGGTGGGTAGAATACATGGTATAAAGCAGCTGAGGCGAGCTCCCCTAGGGAAGCTCAGTCCAGAGGAATGAAGGAGAAGCACCTTATGGTAGCTGTTTTAGGGGTGTCCAACCCACACCCTGACCCAGCCTTTCACTAGACTTATGGCACCTGATGAATGGATGGCTTTTCCTTGTTTAATCACACAGCTGAATATCTCTAAATGGTCAGCAAAGATGTGATAGCCCCAGAGCTCAGTGGAACCCCAGTCTTGATCAGAACTGAGATCCTTTGAAGAGGCAGCAGAGATAACCAACTAAAAAAGACACCTTCATTGTGTGTAAATTCATGTGTTCAATTCGTCTGTTCACAACCATGTGTGCCGGGCATTGTGCTCAGCTCCACACACACAATGGTAAACAAGGCCAGCACAGTCTGTGCACCATGCCGTGCAGGCGTGCCGGGCGCCCATCATGTGCAGAGCTCTGTGTTAGCCTGGGTTGCTTTGCAGGCTCTGAGGGTTCCGCCCTCTTCCATCCTCTTCTGACAGCTTTTAGGAAGGAGATGTGGAGGGTGAAAAAACTGTGCTGTTGGAATAATGACGTTTCTGGGGGCAGGAAGGCTGGACGTCGGGACTGCGAGGCTGGCTGTCTTCTCAGAGCTGTGAGGTCTGCAGCTGCGGAGGGCTTCTTGGAGGAGGAATACTCACAGGACTCCCCAGCCCCTGCCCTTGTCAGCTTTTACCTCTGTCTTATGCTTGAAGGCAAATTCCCCTTTGTCTAAATTTGGATATTGTTCTCTCTAATGGAGAGGAGTAAAAGCCTAGCAATGCCAGCTTCCCTTGGAAACTCAAGCCAAGCCTTTGAGCAGATAGGCATTCCTCATCCTCAGTCTCTCGGCGTCTCCCGGCAATTAACATAACATGACACGAGGCCCATCAAGATAAGGATCCCAATGGCCACAATGGCTTCCCTTTCTTCCCTTGGCCCTTCTTTATTGCTCTGCACGTTATGCTCGCTTCCAGCAGGGAAGAGTTTATAAGCGTGGGGTGAGGCGAGCCCGTTCTGCAGGCAGCTCCCCACAAGGCTTGTGTGAGGGCTCCAGGGACAGAGATGCATTTCCCTTTAATAAGCTTCTCACACTACATTAAAGATAAAAGGGGAAGGGAAATATTTATATTCTGACAAAGCAGCTCTTCCCTTCAGGCTCTTGTTTTATTTATTAACTTGCTCTGTCCCTCTTCCAGTCTTTCTCTCTGTTTCAGGGGCTAGGCATTTCCTCTCCTTCTCCCCTTTAGTCATTAATTTTGCCGGTGAGTGACAGTGACAGGGGAACTTTAGAATCGTTGTCAAAGAGGTGAGGTTTGTATGTGGGCGCCATTCCCAGGTGACACAAACAGCTGTTCCTCTGCCCTCCTGGGTGTGCTCCCCATTACCACTCTTATTACATAGCGCTGGGACGGCAGAATGCAGCGTGCTGGCTAAGTTATGTCATTTAAAATGAAGCCATGTCAGTCCAGCAAATTGTTCAGAGATACAGTAACCTGGCCGTGTGACTGCATATATCTGGGACTTTTTCGATTTTTTGTTTATGACACATTTTCTTCTTTCACTGAAGTGATGATCTCTTAAGGACTCTTATTTCCGCCAGCTAATCTGCCCAAAGCCAATAAAACACAGGTATGCTGTTTTGAATTTTGATTTAACTCTTTTGCACTGATTACCATTAAACCTATTGTTCCCAAGCCTGTGCTAGTTTGTTAAAGAGTTAATCCTCTGAACAGCCCCCTTTCCCTCCGAGGAGTCACCTAGATTAGTAGTCAGGAGAGGAGGATGTGTGTATGTTTTAGTGGGTGACGGGGCTGTTTTAGGCTCTGCTCAGTTGGCCTGTATAATACCTGGGAGTATTCATCCTGTTTTCCAAGTACAAGCTCTTTCATAGTTTGGTAATGACTTTTTAAAAAAATGATACATAATCATCAATTAAAAATTCAAAGTACAAAGATGGCAAAAATTGACCTACCTACTCACTTGTGGAGAAGCAATATAGGGTGATGGTCAAGAGCACAGACTCCAGATCCTGAAGCCCTGGGTTTTCCTCTTGGCTCTCCCAGTTACGACCTGTACCACCATAGGAAGCACCCCCATGCTGGCTTCCTCACCTGTAAAATGGGGATGCTAATAATATCTACCCTTCAGGAATCTTAGAAATACTGACTATGTAGATGCAGGTAAAGCACTTAAGGTAGCATTTGATACACTGTGTTGTTAAGATAACACATAACAAGAATTACCTATTGCTACTGTTACCATCCAAAAATAAAAATAATTGTATAGTAATAGGATCATATTACTCATGCTTTTAAAAGTAATTTAAAACATTAGGTTTGGCTTTACCTGAACTTAACAGAAGAAAAGCACTCAGGTGAAATGGATGAACTTCAAATATTAGTTCCTGAATGACAAGATATATTAATTCCTAAAAGATCATTCCCAGGTTAAGAAAAAAAAAAAAGATGAAAATCAACTAAATGTTTGGATGGGTAGATTTGATTGACTTCCTGCCAGGTGATGAGATGTTTTAGTGCTCTTGTGTTTCTACCTGTCTCCCAATTTTTGATGCTTCTATTATTTTTAATTTGTTTGGGTTTATAGCACCTATGTTCTGATTTGCATTCATGTATTTCTCCAGAGGTTTAGTCCTCTGCATTTAATATTTATTTCTAGTCCTCTTATCAAACTTTCACATTGCTAATCCTCTAATTTGATCAGTTTCTTGACTGCTAGATTCCATTGTCAAGTAGCTATTCTCTTTCCTTTTGCCCCTACAGAAGGACTCATTGTTATATTCCCTGAATTCCTTCATATTTGAGAATGTCTGACTCACCCCTCTGTATGCAAAGGGCTGCTTGCTAGGGGTAATGTCCTTGGGTCACCTTTTCTTCCCTTCAGAAACTTGCAGGCATTCTTCCATTACCTTCTGGCATGGCATGTTGTTATTTAGAAGGATGAAGCCAGGTTCATCACTTTCCTCTTGTAGGATGCTTAAAGACTTCTTTTTCCTTAAAGTCTTTTTGATGGTTCAATACCAAGTTTTCCTAGTTTAGAGTGAAACCTTTTCAATCTGCAAACATTCCTTGAGTCTGGAGAAATTTTCCTGTATTATATATTCAAATATTTTTTCCCGTTCTGTTTTTTGGGGTGAAGAGGAGGCTTCTCTTTCAGGTAGACACCAATTTATCCTCCATTTCAATTTCTTTCTTTACAGTTGCTTTGCCTTGTCCTTCTGTTTTAACTTTTATTACCTCAAATATTTCCCAGATGTGTTTGTTTCATTTTTGGGGTGGGGGAAAGGATTGGCCTTTTTTGTGCCTTTATTTTTTCTCATTTTAGAAGATGATGTATGTTTCGTTAGCTGGTCAACCTCTCCTTTTATCTCATTCTTCAGCTAGGTTTTTCTTTTTTCTTTTTTTTTTTTTTTTTTTCAATTTTGAGCTCCCTGAATGCTTGTCCCTGAAAGTTACCCAAGAGGCAGTTCCCACCCTGACACCAATAATATAACTTGAGGAGAGAGAACAAACAGAAAAAGTTAAATGACAATCAAAACCCTCCATAAGCTCAAGATGAGTCATCAAGACATCAGATGCTGTGGGTGTTCAGAAGGAGTAGTTACTGAGAGTTGGTGATTAGCATGTTCAAAGAACTGGGATAGATGGCTGAGCAGCACTGCAGGGAAAGCTGCAGGGTACAGGCGTGGTGCACAGTGAGTCCTCCAGTCTGTGAAGATGTGGCAGGAGAGGGCAGATGGTAGTGGGAATCGCAGTGTGAGCTGGAGCCACACTATGGAAGGTTCAGCATGGTGGCTGGGTCACCAGGCTTCAGAGTCACACAACCTGGGTAGAGGTCTTCACTCTCTTACCTGCTTGCTAGGTGACCATAGGCAATATGCTTGATCTCTCTTAGCCTCGCTTTCCTCATCTGTAAAACAGGAATAATAATATAAACCATCTTGTGCCATTGTTAATGAAGATTAAATGAGATAATTCATCTAAAGGCAGGGCGATTAGCACATTGTAATAAATGCTCAATAAATGCTGGCTATTGTGGGAGGCTTTGGGTCCCTAACTAGATTGTGAGGTCACTGAATTCAGAAGGGACTGTATGTTATTTCTCATTGTATGCCTAGCATGTAGTAGATGATCAATAAATGTATGATGAATTTATTGTATCAGGTTGTATTTCATTGCAAGTAGCAGAAACCTTAATTCAAACTGGCTTAAGCCAGGGATTGTTGGACTGTAGTCAAATCTAGCCTGGTGCCTGTTTCTATACAGTCCATGAGCTAAGAATGGTTTTTACATTTTTAAATGTCTGGAAAAGAAAATCAAAAGAAGAACATTTTGAGAAACTTGAAAATTATATGAAATTCAAATTTCAATGTCTTAAATAAAGTTTTATTGAAACACAGACACACTCATTCATTTATGAATTGTTTGTGGCAGGTACTGCCAAACTTCTGTAAAGGGCCAGGGAATAAATATTTTAGACTTTGGGAATGGTATATCCTCTATCGTAACTATTTCAACTCTGCCATTGGAGCATGAAAGCAGTTGTAGGCAATAACCTTAGAAGGGAGATCTGAGGACAGGAAACAGTGAAAAACTGGAAAGGCACCTGGGCAAGGAGCCAGGTCTCCTGGGTGCGGGGCTTGACTCTCACTAACCAATGTTAGCATTTTGGTCAAGTCACTGAACTCCTCTGGGTCTGACTGTCTGCAATCAAAAGGGTGGGACTAGATTTTGAAGACTTCTTTTAGCTCTGAAAGGTCTCTTTTTTCTGTTTTGGAATCTTAGTGTAATTACCTGAAGGTGTGTGCAGCAAGTGGAAGACTTCAATAACAAGCAACAGAAACCAACTCTAGTTCATTTGAGCACAAAAGACAGTTATTGAGGATATGATGGTAGGTCACAGAACTAAAGGTAAAGCAGAAAACAGAGGTTCAGAGAGGACAGGAGCCAGAGCAGGTCCTTGGGTCCTGGCAACAGGAACTAAGAAATAATCTCTTCAGGATACTGCAGTCTCAGTTGAACTCTGATCATTCTCAAGAACCTTCCAGACTGAAATTCTCCTGTTATGTTTCTATCCCAGAACCGCCATGATTGTATCCAATAGGGAGGGACTGTTCCCAAAGCCAAATGAGGGGCTATTACTAGAAAAAGGGGGAATGGATATGAGGCAGATATCCATGACAGAGTGAAGGACAGAGTTGTCTAAACGCTAGACATTGTAGCATGAGGAGCCAACAAAGGATTCAAAGAAATCAAAATGGTAGCATGAGTTCCTTGCTCATTCTCTCAACAAATACTTACTGAATTTGTGAATGGTGGTTTGGAGGACACCAAATAAATATAATAATGACCTTTGAGGCCGCTGGGAAAAGTTGCTTAGATTTTACTCAGGATGATCTGGGAACAAAATTTGAATCATTAAAATACATCTGGCATATGCCAACTGCAGCTCATTATAGGAGAATGTTAGGTAATTCTCTAATTATATGCGTTACACTGTAGGCAGAGGATCCGAAGACAAGTGACTTACCTCACATGTCAAGGGGCAGAGCTAAAAGCAGGACTTGACTTCCCGACTTGAATAACTGTTCAGAACCAGCTGCCTAGCAACCATGGCCTCCATTCAGGAGCCGAGGCCATGTGAGGAGCCTCGGCTAAACCCGAGCTTCTCAAGGGCAGGAACTCAGTCCTGCTCCTCTGTGTTCCCCCGGGGCCTCTCGTGGCACTGGACATGCAGAAGGCAGATACTCAGTAAGGATCTGCCTTACAGCTTCCGTAAAGGACGCTGAACCTGTCTGTCTCTGCTTTAGGTGCAGCCTTGAGCTGAAGAGTATTGAAACATCCCTGGCTGCTGTCAGAAAAGCTGGGGGCGGGGGCGGGGGCGGGGGGCGACTTACGGGAAGAAGGACTTATTTCAGAGCGGAAGGATCTCAGAGACTCTTGCCAACCTGAAACTGAGCTGTAGGCTCGGCAGTGTTGGCGTGGGGTGGCTCATCCATTTCAACGTGTACAATTTTACTTCTGGCAGATAATGAAAAATCAAGACCTTAACAAGAAAACCCGTAGTGCAGTGATCTCCATTCAGCTCTCTCCTTTTCTGTGGGAAAAAGCTGGACTATGCCTCGAACCTTTGGAAGGAGATGTTTATGGAAAAGTTTCCTCCGTCATGTACGTGTGCACGGGTGGGTTCTTTGTTTGAGGAAACTGACTAACCAGCGCGATTCACCTTCCAAGGCCCCTTGGCAGGCTCTTTCCCCAGCTGTCTCGGGTCCCACGGGGGCCCTCGGTCCGGGTGGGCTCCCCTGTCCAGGACCAGAGCATCGCAGTACCAGCCCCACAGCTGGATCCCAGAAGGGTAGGTCTCAGAGGCCTTGAAATCATTTATTAAATAAAACTGCTGCCTCTTTTTACTCTTAGTTACCCTGACCCGAAAAGGGGGGTTTCGGTTACTACATTTTCTTTCTTTTTTTTCCCCCTGAGGCAGCCAGTCTGTCCCTCTAGGTACAGATTTGTGGGATGGCAGGAACTTCCAGCTTCATCTCCGTAACAACCTAGGGTGTCTCCAATTATCTGAAGCCTGTTGAGAAATCCTCTGAGCTAAATTAATCTCGTTCACTTTTGCTTAGTAAATCGATGTCACTCTGCTCTGGGAGGAGCAGAAGGGAAAGTGTTGGGAAATCAGAGACTTTATAGTTTGTCATATCTCCAAAAAGATGGGTGCCCTTGGAGATTATTTTTGGCTGGTTCACCCCTGCTTTTCTTACCCTGTGGCACAAATATGGTGTTGATTTGTTTAAGGAAAGATTTTTTTTTTTTCCTCTCTGAATCTCAACGTCAAGCAGCCCTCTACACTTGCTCCACAGTCCTCTCTCATTGTATCCATGACACTCTGGTTATTTCACTACCCACCGCCCTTTGCCCTTCACCCCATTTTCCATTTCCATTGCCATGTTGTGTCCATCCCCTGGGTGTGACAATGACTCTTGAGGTTTTATTTATTAATAAGGTCTTTTTGGCTGACTTCCTTCATGCCACTTTCCCTGGCAACTCCAGTGGGCACTGAAGACCTTGCCCTTTGCTTCAGAGAACTTTCTGGTGGGCCACCCTTAGCTACAGCTCCCTTATAATCAAAGAGATTCTCCAGAGAGCCCAGCTCACCTCCTCAACTTTCTGGCTTTTTAATACTCACTCAAAAGCAAACTACAAATAATTTTACTTCTACTTCCACTGGACTTCAGTTTTCTTCGTGTAGCCACAGAGACTTAGAATCACCTAAATCTAGAGTGATGTTGAAGAGTGTTACAAGAAAAGTCTAGACAGAAGGGTTGCAGCAATATCAGTAGTCATCATGGTCTCTGATGGGCTGTCCAAATGCAACTCACACCACACTTGCCCTCCGGAGACCACCATTTGGCTTACTGTGTGGGTCTACTCTGAAATAACACAGGAGCACCTACGTTTTTGGACAGATAGCTCCCATATTTCCCCTCACCTTTCCCCCTTTCTCTCTCCAAAATTTTTCCAAACTTTTAAATGTCAAATCCATTTAGACAGTGATTCAAACACCAGGAACATCCAAAGAATGTTTAAAGTTTCCATTCATCAAGTGGATTTGAGTAAAGAGCAGTTCAGGTGGGACACACCCGAGGCTGTGGGTGGAATCTGCAGCCAGACCCTGGGGCTCACCAGCTCTGCAGCTGAGTGCTTCAAAGCGGGTTTGGAATACAAGCTGGAGGGAGGGTACTCCAGGGCGAGAGGTGCAGGGAGGAGAAAGGAACAGCAGTGGTAAGGGCGTGTGTGTAGCTGATTCCAGCACAGGCTGATTTCCCTTTCTTTCTGGCTGGATTTCTTTTTCTGAAGTTGACCCCACTGACACTTCACTGCCTGGTAATTAACATTCTGCAATGGGAGCATTTGTTTAGGGCTTTTTCCTCTAGGAAAGCTGTGAGGAGGGTTGGAGAAAAGGGAAAACTTTCAGCAGGGATGAACTTATAGAAGAGAGCCGTGGAAAGCAGGGATGTGCAGGATAATTCTTTGTGCTGTGTTTTGTTGATTAAATAAAAACCTTTGCTGGATCCTAATTCCAATTTATCTTTGTTACTTCAGAGGGCACTCAGCTCCTATGTTATAAGAGAAGGGGGTGGAGGCAGGAAACAAAATCCAAATCATGTTCCAAAGCTTGTCAATGACTATGTTCCTTTAGTTCCATCCGAATTGGTGGCCACCAAATATCTCTGTGAAAACTCTTAAAAATTATTTTAATTGAAATATAGTTAATGTCCAGTATTATGTTAGTTTCAGGTGTACTACAAAGTGATTTGACATTTGCATACATTATGAAATGATTGCCACAATAAGTCTAGTAGCCATCTGTCCCCGTACAAAATTATTACAGTATTATTGACCATATTCTTTATGCTGTAATCTCTGTGAAAACTCTTAACTGTAGTGTCCGGAGCTCTGCTTGTAGCCAGCCCAGTGACATTATTAAAACTCACCCAAGGGCTGCAGACAATTAAAATAATGATGTGCAGCTTCACAAATTGGCATGAGTAAGTCGGGTGATACCAAAGAGGAAAGGAGGATTTTAAGCCTCTCCAGTAAATCAGCTTTAATGAGGATGTTCTTTGCTTTTCTTGCCATCCTTTCTAGTTATAAAATAAAGCTACCAAGATCTGTTGATGTAATCCCAAATGACGATGCTGCCCCAGACAGGATGGCCCTCTGTCTAAAAGTCACATTTCCTATCTTATCACCCTTGTTCCTCTTGAACTGAAAAGGTCAGCTTGAATGAGGTATTGCATGTAACCTTTGCAATTTCTATTTGATCCTGTAAGGAGAGAGAGGAGGATTAGGTTTGAGTTGTGAGAAAATTCAATGCTTGCTTCACGGCTGTCTCTTCCTGATTATGAGGTGGTATGTTTTCCAACCCCTTGGGGGAGTCCAATTGATTAATCAAGGCTCATTCTGAGCCTGAATCAAACATGAGTTGAGGGCCAGGGAGGCCCCCAGCTGTTTGAAGGACCACCTGTTTGCAAAGAAACCTTAGAAAAAAGAGTAAAAAGATTCTGTTTTTGGATAGAGCTAGCTTGGGCAAGGTAACATCTTAAGGGAATAAGCTGTAACTGAATTAGAAACAGGTGGATTAGCTTTCCTTGAAACTATCCGTCGTCAAAACAATTAGGGGGAAATGCTTGGCATGATGCGTTTCAGATTTGGTGCAACTGAGACTGGAGCCAGGGAGGCGATTCACTGAACCCATGTACATATCAGTTAACGTTTGATGTTATGGCACTGAATATATAATGTATACATGCCATACCTGTTACCAATAAAGACTTCCACTGGCTAATGTGTCTCAGTGATCCACAAATAAATAAACTCTCTGTGTTTACACTCTGTTTTTAAATTACTAGCTTGTTCTGTACCACCACTACCACCACCATCACTACCACCACCACCACCAAAATCTCCAACTCTATTAATAATTCTAAAACCAGAAATTTAAAAACAAAGACCTGTCTTAATATCTCACCTTTTTAATTCATATCGTTTGACATGCTCAGTTCCTAATAAGGAAAGTAAAGATGAGTTAAACTATTAGGTTAGAAAAGGATGTCAAGATTGGCCCACTCTACAAAAATGTGACTCATTCTCAAGTTATATGTGTCTGTATATATATATATGTGTGTGTATGAATATGTATATATATGTGTGTGTTCTCATACCTCTAAAATGCCCACTAAGTAGTCCAGGAATTTCCTCCTGTAATTTCAGAACAGAGCCTTGTATACAGCGGGTGCATCTTACTTAACTGCATTGTATTGAGCATCTACCACAAGAGGTAGGGCAAAGAAATCTTGGAGTCAAGATTATCCTCATTAAAGCTCTTCATTGGCTTATGAAATATTATACAGGGACAATCCTCACTGGGTGGATTTTTCTATTATATGGGTGGATCAGATTGCTTTTTTGTTTTGTTTGTTTTGCTTGGGAACCAGATGAATCAGCTGGCTCTTTTTTATTGATGTACCCCCAAACACTTATCTTTCAAACCCTAGCCTTACATTCAGCCTCACCTCTGAGACATACAAGGGAAGTAAAACCAGCCAAGCCAACAGCAGGTCCATCCCCTCAGCTCACTGATTCTGGGGTCTGTCATTGAGTGAGTGGGTGGTTGGAATGCCGACACTGTGGAAAGTATTATTTTTCTTTCTAGTTCTTTTTGGTGGGGGAGAGGCAGGCCAAGTGCACATAGTTGAATTTATATCATATGATGTGTTATGACTCTACAGTAAATATTTATTGAATTAATAAATATTTGAGATGGTAGTAGATATTATTTGGTTCAGTTGCTCTTCTAACTCTTGTATGAATATAAACTAGTTTTCCCCACTGAAAAAAATCAGTGGTTTAAATGGCTTTTAGAAAGAGCAAAGCATGTGAAAATGACTAAAAGAAGAAATTACTGATCAGTTTAAAAAGGAAAAAAAAAAAAAACCCCAAAACACCCAAACCAAACAAACCCAGTCAGACTACTTAGATGAAGGCTTTGCCATAAATATTCTAAATTTCTTAGGGGTACAATATATAGCAATACTGGCAATTTTAATACCATCACTAATCATTTGGAATACTCTGACATCCTTTCACTGTAATATTTGTGTATTTAGTGGAAACTTTTGGAAAAAATCATTCCACCAGCCAACAAAAGTCGTTTCATGGTTATGATGTAATTGTAAGGTAGTATTTCAGGGCTGCCAAGATCAAAGACTTGAAATATGACTTACAAAAAAAAAATGTTCAGGAGAGACCCTTCCAAACAACCTTTTAAAGGAGCTAACCAATAGCATCTCATCTTCTGTTTTCCTTTGGTTTATAGAAATAGAATCATACAAAAGATACATTCTCCAGAGGCATATGAATTAAAATTAAAGAGTGAAAATAAATAATCCTAGATGAAACTGCTCCCTCTGATTTAAACAGTGAGAAATATATATATTCGATGTATTGGCAATAAAAATAGGAAAACTGTACTCAAATTGTGAATTGGGCTCAAAATGAAAACCTGAAAATGAATGTCATGAAAACCACTTTATGCCTATTGTGTTGACTGAAGGAATTTTTTTTTTTACTCTTTGGGGGTATATGTCTAGTTTATCTTCTTTGGCCTTAGAAGCCAAAACTAGAGATTAAGAATGAAAGTCCTTTCTGGACAATAAAACCCAAATCAACATATAAGTTTTCCTATAGTTTTGCTTGCTGACCACTGTAAGCTCAGCTATAAACTACTGATCCAGTCTGAATGGACTGATTCTGGGTCAGTTGAGAAAGTTATTTATTTTGTCTGCTTGTCTAAGGTGATAAAGGAGACATCAAATTTTAAGTTTCTCTTGTAGCACTCTCAGACTGTCCAAGCTAAAAAAGAGGAAAGATAAAAAAGAACAATACTTGTTCACATATAAAACATTTTTAAATGATGGTAATTTTTAAAATCATGGTCTGCCAACCCTTTAATGGAAAAATAAGTGTGTGTGGGCCTCCCTTCCTCCCTCTGCTGCTTCAGAGTAGGACTGCAAACGCGCATCTTTTATTTGTGCTTCTTGACAGATTGGCAGAGAACATCTTAATTTTTTGATGAAGATAGACCCTCAGGGGTGGAAGAACCAATGGAAGATCACTTGTAAGTAAAAAACCCAACCTAATTAGATTTTTCCTCCAGAAAGCTAGAACATTTGCTTTTGTCACTGAAAAATGCCACCTCCCATGAAAAAACCAAATTGGTACAGTGTGACATGCCCCCACTTAAGTCTTAGATATGCTGCTTCCTAGAAGGGGTGTTCTCCTAAGGTCTCCCCATATTACTTGTCTCTAAAAGACTCCCTCACTGTGCACAAATCTGTTAATAACACAGCCATAGCATTAGTAACAATAACACAATAACGAGCACAACAAAAGCAACTACCCTTTGACGGGGTCCGCTACCATGTGTCCAGCTAGAATTGGCAATCTGTGCTTGTTAGCTTGTTAATCTTCAGAGCACTCACTCCTTTAAAGAAGGGTTTAGTATCATCATTTTTACAAATGAGGAAACTGAGCCCCAAGATGCTAAGTAGCTTAAGAAGTCTCAAAATAAGGAAGTAGTAGAGCTGTAGTTTGAACCCATGCCCGACTCTTCTATAATGTTGTCTTCTAATACTCCAGCCAACTGTTAGGGCTTTTCTCTTGGCGGGGGTGGGGGGTGGGGGTGCCAAATACACGGGGAGAGAGCATCTGGGAATTGTTCAGGAAGATTGGGGAATAAAAGATTAGCACTGTCCTGGACATTCCTTCAATGAACTCTGAAGGCCAGGTTTATTCATTGTTGTGATTCTCATTGGCAGGCACCTAGGAGATGAATCCATGTGAAATGGATGCAGATAATAGATGCTCATTAAATTTGTTCCAAATTGAATTTTAAAGCCATTTCCATACCAACAGTCAGAGCTGCACAATTTCTACACAGGAGGGGGTTAAGGAATGGCAGTCTGGTTGACAGGGTGCCTACATGGACTGTCTTGGGGCCTTATCAAGGGGTGGATGGCTTTGGTAATGGTAGTAATAAGTAGTAATGATGGTTACTCCGGTCACAGCAAAGTCCTCACAAGACTGTTCGGTGCAGTGACTGAGTACCCAGTCCAGAAGAGGGATGGGTCAGTGGTCTCATGGCCAGCGGAGCACCTACTACCTACCACAGACATCGGAGGGAGGCTGTGAAGGAGGGATCTGGGTGCCATTCCCGCTGCGGTCAGCTGTCTGCCGCTGGCAGGCTGCAGCTGGGCTGTGCAGGGTGTTTTCTACAGCGCGATGACAGTGTGATGGAAGAGCCATCGACTCACAACTGTGCAGTCCTGCCAAGCCCTGGGAATGCTCATTTGCCTCAGCTGCTCTCCTGAGAACCCACCCAGCGTGGTGGGGCCCACAGATGGAGGGGAAGGGAGGGCGCATTTCCTAATGTAACATCTTAGCACATTAATCAAAAGCAAATTATAAAAGCAAATTTTCCCCGAACCCATGTCGATGGCATCCCTCTTTTCAGAACAGGGCCGTGGCTGGGTCCAGCTGGACTTGCTGGCCCCACATCCATGGATGTAACCAGGAAAAGTGCAGCGCATATAGGAGATAAAGTTTCTCTGTCAGGAAAGAGATTTGAAACTGGCTTCAAAGGAAAGAGAGGGGGGTTATTGTTGAGGTTTGGGTCTCAGAGGAAGACATCTTTCCAGCTGAAACACTTAACAAACCAAACTCACAGAATTGGAAATTCTAGACTCTTTGGTTGAGAGCACCTGGGGGCCCGGGTCTTACTGATCTCTCTTCTCTGGGCTGCAACACTTTTGATATGCCTCTCACAGGCTGGGCCTGGATTAAGCGAGGCCTTGTTCCATTCTCTAGAGGTTTCTTCTCTGCAATCTGACCTTCCTCACCAGGCTCTACACATTTTAAATCCAGAGGCCATTTTCCCTCTCACTTGGCATCTGTCTGAGTTATGGCAGGTGAAAGCATATTGTAAATGGGGATGTACTTTACAAACATTTATTCCCTTGAAGAGTCCTATGTCCTCCTCAGAGCCCAGAGTTGTGGCGGCCTGAAGCAGAAGCTTAGCAAAGACCCGTCACATTAATGAAATAATTGACTGGAATGGCTGTCTTGTTGGCCATTTTAAAACCTGAAATCCCTACAGGCTGCTCCCTGGTTTGCTCCCCTGGGTCCGTTTTTGGAAACAAGGAAAGGTGAGGAAGAAAGTCTGACAAGAAATGTCTATGAAGGTGGGGTGTTAAATGTAATCTTTCCCTGAGAAGGAGAGGCTGCAGAACAGGAAAAGTTTCTGCCTTTCCCTTCTTTACTGGGCAGCCTGGTTGTCGTGTTTCTAGGGAGAAAAAGAGGTGCTTCCCAGAGCTGCCGAGAGAACCGGGTTCAGTAAAACCCGGGCCTCCAGGTGCTTTCAACCAAAGAGTCTATTGGACTTTTGACCTTTCAAATACTACCAAAACGAAAAAAGCTTTTTGTACGTTCTCATTTATGAAGTATATCAAAGTGGGACAAACATAAAATAAAATTAAGCCCATAAATTTAACAGTCACACTTGCTTGCTCTTAGAAGCCTCTAAGAATTTATGCCCAAATTTCTATTTTATCTGTAACTATAACTTTGTTTTCACTGCAAGGGGAAGTTCCTCCAGCAGAGGGTAATTTAATTTTGTCAGTAACCAGACACATTCTGTTTAGATTTGGAATCCTTTTAAAATGGGAGCTTTCTATCAATCACTCACCCCAAGCATGTTTGGATTATGGGCTCTTGGAGAAAGGGGCTCTCTGCCTACTGATGATGCGTGGTGACCGAAGGGGACAGACCACCTTATCAGCGGCAGCTTCTTGGAGAGAAATATTATCAATGTCCATGTGTTAATTAACAGGAAATGGCCTGGCCACAGCTCTCCCGGCCACGTGGCCACCCCCTCTCCCCACCAAAGCCCCAAAGGTCCAAGGCTGTCTTCTCTGTGAGTGGCCACCCTCGGACACTGCTGAGGGAGAGAATTCCAGCAACAGTGAAAACAGAACTTTCCACTCCATCACAAGAAGCCAAACACAGAAACCATATTCAAAGAGTTCTTTGTCCACAAGATAACATTTGAATCGGAAACTCGTTTAGCCAGATTCTCTTGTTACAATTTACTGCTTCATCAGGTGGGGGCAGGGATGGGCACAATCCATCCTTTAAATAATAGAGGATGATTCCCACAGGAAGGTCTGCAACTCCGAATGTGTATTTTTCAAAATCCCTCATCTGCCTGCACCTCAGCCTCCAGTGTGGAAAATATACCTCCAACAGCTGGAGGGTGTTCCCTTGGCAGGAGGGATTCGTGCACAAATAACTACACACGAGTGTGTGACTTTCAAGTTGGGGAGAAAAAAGTAGCCGAGAACAGTGCTATTTAGAATACCCTCCCTCCCAGGGATTAAAGGCAGGAGCAGAGACAGGAGGGATGGGGAGAGAGGAAAAGGATGGATCGACATCTCCTGGCAGTACATTCCTGGGAGAACAATTGCCTTTGTTCAAAGCAGGCTGAGAGAGCTGCCTGGGAAGCGCGGGATCTGGAATCAGGGCAGGTTAGGGCCTGTGTGTGCGAGTGAGGTCTCCTGGTCACCCAGGGCCTGGGTGGGTGGGCCTGGAATGCTGATACCAGAGCAGGGCCGAGGGGGTGTTTGGGCCCATTATCTGCTCACCTCCACCCAGAGCTCCCACTGCTTCCCTCTTGAAGCCTCCTTGAGCATTCCCAGTGGGGGATGGAGGATAAGCACAGATTTCTTGCCTCCCTGGGGAGAGCCAGCTTGGATGTTGGGGACAACTGGGATTCTGGCTGCCTGGTGCTGAGGCTCTGGTCCTGGATGGGCCACAATCCCCTGAGGAGTTAAAACAAAACAAAACAAATTCCTGGCCCCCCTCTAAAGTCTTTTGAATCCAAATCTCCATAGGGATTAAGCTTGAGAATTTGTGTTTCTAAAGCTCCCCAGATATTTCTCATGCTACTGGTGAGGAAACTTAATGACTTGTAAGGTACCTTCTAGCATGAATACAGACATTGTTTTGTTTTAAACCTGCTAATGCCTGTGAACCAGTTGGGAATTCCAAATCCAGAAATTGGCCAAACTTCTAAGGGGCCTGAGTGGACCCCAAGGCTGATTCCTCCAGCTAATACTTTTCCTAAAATGGGTTTGGAGAGAACCACTTACCTGGAATCCTTCAGACTTCTGGTCTCCCTGGACAAGGCCCTGTAGTGTCGTCAGGCTTATGTTTTCAAGACCTGATGTCTTGGAAAAGTCAGACAAGGCTGAGCGCAGGTCCATATCAGCCATTGGGAGGTGGGAAAGAATGGAACTATAAGATCAGGGACATGCTTCTTAGTGTGGGGTCTTCCGTGCAGCACAGCCCCTTCTGCCTCCCTCTCATCCCTCATACCCCTCTCAGCCAAGCTCTTGTTTACATACTGTTCTCATTTGCTTCAAGTGGGCCTTTTAGTTTGTATGCCTTCCTGCAAAATGTCATTGTCTTTTTCATTGATTCACTCAAATGAGTATTTATCGAGTACCTACTATGTGCCAGCATTTGGGGATGCATTAGTGAACAAAACCATCAAGGGTCCCTACACTCATGGAATGTATATGCTAACAGGGGATGGAAGACAGTAATGAAGAAGACTAAAAATAAGAAAGTTATCAGTATGTTAGAAGGTGGTAAGTGCTATGGAAGCAATAATCCAGTAAAGGAGAACCAGGAGTACTGACTAGAAGGGGTTGGGCAAATTGCAGTGTTAAATTTTCTGAGCATCCGTTTTTGGTTTATAGAAATAGTATTACTACACATCTCATTTTGTCTTTTATTTTATTTTTTGCTTAGCACCCAGTTTTCAAGTGCTTTGTAATATTCCATGACACGTGCTTGCCATTCTTACTTATCTCCTCTCCCAAGACGGACACTCAGATTGCTTCCAAGTTCCCATTGCTGTGAATAATGCTGCAGTCAACATTATAGATTAGCAAATGTAGTTGGGATTTATACCTAGGAGTGGATTTGCTGGGTTTTAAGGTCCATCTATGCTTAATTTCATCAAATGTGCCAGATGGCTCCCCAGAGTTGCTGCAACATCCCGTCAGCATGTACCAGGGCCCCTGGATCCCCATACCTCTGCCAACACTTGGCATTCTCCAGCTTCCTGGATTTTTTGGCAGCGCATTCTGGCTTCTGTTATCAGCACTCTTGCTGAAATCATGTTCTGCCATTGCTCTCCATGCCCTGTCCTTCTCCTGCCCTCCTCAGCTCTCATCCTTACATCACCCACCTTCCATTTCCTTCTGACCACGAGCACTTCTTGTCTGCATTGCTGGGCTGTTTCTCTAATCTCAAGGCTCATGCCCTTTGGACTTCATATCCTGAGGTGAGAATTCTCACCTCCTGGTTGGCAAGATAGTAGCCTAAAGACTATTCTCCTCTTACTGGGTGTGACAGTTTTACTTCTGTACTGTTTTCAGGCTGTCTGACCCTGTTTAGCGCCTACAGTGGTTTCCTATGTCCTGTCTCATCAAATTTAAACCCTCTCGCCTGGCTTCAAGACCTTCAAGACCTTCAACCACCTTGACCTGCTCTTCCATCCCACTTGGATCTTTGCACATATTCCTCCCTCAGCCAGAACCTCCCTCTCTCCCACTTTGTTCATCTTGCCATGACTCTTCCCTACATCTCAGCTTAGGTCCCTGTCTCCTTCCCTCCAGGTCTCGGGGAGGTGTCCCTCACGTATCCCCATGGCCTTCTGTGCTTTCCTTCCTTGTTGTGACAATTCTCTAGCCTCTTTGTCGTGGATGGTGAGACTTCACACTCTTGTTCACTGTCACAGCCCCAGCACCTACTGCTATGTGCAGTGCACAGTAGGTGTTCAATCTGTAATCATTGACTGAATGAAGGAGTGAATGAATGAGTGAAGGCTTTGCATTTCTCACACATACGACTGCTGCCAGCCTCAGGTCTTCATGCCCATTTGAAATATTTCTCTCTTCTATCCATTCATTTGCTTCCCCTTTATAAAACATTTTTGTGATTCAAACACTAGCAATTCCACAGATCTTACCCATATCCCCAGCCTGATCACTTCTCCTTCTTTTTGGACTCCTGTATTCTTTATAACTTACTGGAGCCAGTTTTTCCACTGGATTTAGGGTTTGTGAATGCCATAGGACCACACTAGAGAGGAAATAGTCTCTAATGGGGTCCCCTGCTCTTTCCTGTCCACTGCCAAACTCTATCCTAGAGGTTCTCCCTCAGCCCATCCTCCCACATATCATCACAAGACTGTTGACAACATCTGGTCATTATACCTCCCTGATTTCAAGCTCCTCTTCATGGGCCAGGGAGCTGGACAAGATGAGGGCTGATACTGAACCAGTATGCACCAGCCCCAGCTCCCAGATGCCTTCTGCTCTGACATTCCTATTGTCAAATATCTTAAATCTGGACCAGATAATCTCAGTGTTCTTGTATATCTGTCATTCTGTGATTCTAGGCAGGGAAAATCTGATCTTTTTATAAACTCTGCTATTCTGATCCAAGCACACCTTGTACAAAGGGCAGGGTGAAGCATGTTGTATTAAAACCACCAAATGGCCTTTCTGTGCTCCCCAAAAGTTATATTTATCTCACTAAGTTTCCTTTAGATCCATCTTGCCTAGAAGTGCCTGATTTAGGAAAAAAGGGGGGAAGGCGGTCTGGGCCTCAGCCTGGAGTGTGACCTCAGGCAGGTAATTTGTCTTTCACAATGCCGTGGGTAGGAATGGCCAAGAGGAATATTCACAGTGATGTCAGTGGTTACGTGATGAGGCTTTTTTTGTTTTTGTTTTATTTTTGCTGGTTTTGCCTACCTTCTGAAACATTGTAGATTTCCCCCTTCATGTGTCTAGACATTTAAAATGTTTTCTTCTTAAAAACAAGTGTTTTCCTATAGTTTTTATTGCTGGAAAAATCACATGGCCTTTGTTCCACAGTTCCCATCAGTACTTTCCATTGCTGTCTTCAGAGTTAGCAATATGCTGTTCTTTCTAGGCCTAGGTATCTCAAGGTAGCATACAGCATAAGCAGATCAGCAAAAAGAATGACTGTGTGGTGCTAACCTTCTGGGCTTGGCACCTGAGGAACATGCCAAGCAGAGTTTGATTTAGGTATGTTACTAAATTCCACCTCCTGTCACAGTAAATCTAGTAGCCCATGACCTATAAACTGAGTAAAACTAAGCAAAGCGAAGAGGCGGGGGGTGAGGGAGGTGGGAGAAATGAGTGTACTGCTTTTATCTGTCTGTCTGTCTGTCTGTCATCTGTCTCTCTATTAGTTTAAATAAATTGAATAGACTTTTTTTAAAAAGAAAAGTGAACATATAAATAAAAAGTCCCCACAGAAATTTCTTTCATCTCAGAGAGGCCTACTTGACTTACTTGTTGAGAGATTTTTTTTTTAAGTAGTTTTGATTCATTCATTCCAATCTATTGACAAATCCTGTTGGCTCTACCTTAAGAGTGGTGTGTCCAATGTATAACCACTTCTTACCCTCCACTGCTTCAACCTTGGCCCAAGGCACTTTATCTCTCACCTGGACTCTGCCATGATCTCCCGTCTTCCATTCTTACTCCCCTGCATTTATTCTCCATAGTGTAGACTTACATCACTCTCTTGGTTTCCTCCCACGTTCATATAGATCTCCCAGCCTCAGCATGGCCTTCCAGACCCAGCCTGCTCTGGCCCTGGCAGCCTCTCCGAGCTCATGTCCTCTGACTCTTCACTCCCTCTCTTCGCTCCAGCCACTGGCCCCCTTGCTGTTTCTCAGATATGCCAAGTGCATTCCTGCCTCAGGGCCTTTGCCCTTGCTGTTCCTTCTGCACTGAGGGCTCTTTCTCACGATACATTTGCAGCTCCCACCCTCACATCACTTAGGTCTTCACTGAAAAGGTTTAAAGTTTCCCTTATGACTCTAAGATAATAGCCACCATTTCACCCGACTTTACCTTATCTAATCTCTCTTCATCACACAGATTCCTATCTGACATTATGTATTTATTTGTTTACTGCTCTCTTTTGTCAGGAACTTTTATCTGTGTCATTCACAATAGTGTCTCTCAAAGCCTAGACTAATGCCTAATACATAGTAGGTGCTCAGTAATATCTGTTGAGTGAAAGAATATTTTTATAAAATAAGCATTTCTTGTACACCTATTAGGCTGGACATTGGTCTTGGGTTTTTAATGTATCCAACAGAAATTATTTTTTTAGATTTTAAAATTAAAAAACTCTCTGAAAACACATTTATCAAAAGATGCCAAAATATGTTAAAAAAATTTTTAAGAGCTGTAGTCCCAGGTCTGGATCAGCAAGTGGCCTTATCTAATAGTTTAAGTGGTAGTTAAGTATGTTTTGGGATTTGTTAGTCTTAACGCTGGGGAATGGCTGCTAGGCCCAGCTGATTATAGCCCGGCTGTGCCTGAGGTCACAGGTTCCTCCCCACGTGACTCTGTCAGCTTTGTTCTTGCCACAGCTCCAGATCTGTGGCTCTGGTCCTGACCAGCCTCCCCTGGCCAAAGCTGACTGTGGCCTTCCAGGAGACCACTTGAGAAGAGATGAATGGGTTTGCAGAGAACCATCACTGGGCCTGGAAACCCAGCTTGAAGTCATTTCAAAGCCAGCTGCTTTATCTGAAGAGCACACAGTCATGGTGGAGGGGGAATTGTGATTGCATATAGACGGGGTGCAGAATGATGGCCTCACGAGGGCAGAGTTTGGTCTGTGAAGCCCCTTGGGCCCCCTAGATGGCACTTGGTAAAGGAAAACTTACTTTTACCAAATCTATCTAAAGGCCAGTGGATGCCCAGGCAAATCTGGGCACAGACCATAATTTACTCTCTTTCATTTATCAAAGGAAAACAACTATAAAATCAAGTAGGCTTTTATCCTTAATGCCCAAATGCCTGCCCTGGTTGTTCATGTGCTTCTCTGTTATCCTAAAGAGCTAAGGGAGCATGTTCTCCTTTGTATAGGTGGAGAAGACGAAGCTGTCACATGACGCACTTGCTTATTCCTGCTTATCAGACTGACTGTCCTCATGCCCACAGAGATGCTTTATCAGATAAACAGTGACTTTAAATCCTTAAGCCCCACCCAGTAATACACTTTCTTGTCATTGGCCAAGGGAAGAAATTGGGAACATCTAGAAGCAAGAAAGTATAATTGGGATGAACCTGAAAAAAATATTTTAGGTCCTCTTGTTTCTTCTCTGTCTTTAGAGAAATGATTCTGCATCATGTGGAAGGAAATTGATAAGAGGCTCTGACTCTGCCTGTGGCTGACTTGGGTTGTCAATGAAGACTTAGCATTTCTGTGGCATTTATTACTGGGTTTCAGGGGGCCCACAGGGATCATCATTTTTCACATGCAGTTCATTCACCAGCTGTTGCAGGGAACAGGTTGTTCTGTTGAGGTTAAAAAACACAAAACAAAAACCAGTTCCAACCAATTTAAGTTGGATCAGGCCCTGTAAAATGCCAAGGCCTCCTCTATTCTTAATCTCAGGGACTCAGGCCAGGAGCCTCTGGGTCATCATCAAACACAAGTTGATAAATAGAAAAAAAATTTTTTCTTATAGAAATTCACGTCTGAAAGGAGTACCTGCTATTGGCAACAACTTGGATGGACCTTGAGGACATTATGGTACGTAAAATAAGTCAGACAGAGAAAGACAAATACTGTATGATCTCACTTATATATGGAACATGAAAAAGACAAACTCAGAGAAACAGAGTAGAGTGATGGTTACCAGGGGTTGGAGGTGGGGGCATGGGGAGATATTGGTCAAAGGGTACAAACTTCTATATGTAAGATTAACAAGTTTGGGGATCTAACGTACAGCAGGGTGATTATAGCTAATAATACTGTATCACTTCTTTGAATGTTGCCAGGAGTAGATCTTAAATGTTCTCACCACAAGGAAAAAATGGTAACTATGTGACAGGGTGGAGGTGGTAGCTAATAATGTGGTAATCATTTTGTAATTTATAAATGTATCAAATCAACATGTTGTACACCTTAAACTTACACAGTGTTATGTGTCAATTTTATCTCAGTAAAATTGGGAAAAAGATTTGGGTCCCCATGACCTGGGCTGTGTTATACCTGGTTATATGTAATTGAAGTCTCTGAGATACTCCAGCAGTCAGGCTGGCCCCAGGTTGGTCTGGACCTCACTTTTACCCCGGGGGAAACCGAGCCCGGGGGTTAGGGAGGCCTCCACAGGAGGAGATTGTGCCAAGGGAGTCAGTTGGTGGCCAAGTTCTCTTCCTCTAACCGCACTATGACTCTCCCTCCTGGTATGTTTATGACAGCTCAGAAGGTAATCTCACGTGTCAGCGTGAGCTTTCCGGAATACGCACGTCTCCTATTCTGGGAAGAGTAGGCAGTGGGGGTGAAGATGAGACAGGAAATCTTTCTGGAGGATCTGAAGCCATTCCGGTTTTGGAGCGTCCCCAGCAACTCCCAAAGAGTCGAGCCTTTGAAATTGCCTTGTGGGGAGACTGGACTGAGAGCTGGGCTGCCTCAGTCTGCTCTCACCCTTCTTCCTTTCTGGGGACCCTGTGAGGGGAGCTGAGCAGCGCCCTAGGGAGGACGCGCGGAGGATGGGCTGATTGAGGGATGTGGGCACGGGGCTGGTGGGCTGCCATCGCTTTGCCTGTCAGCAGGGCTGCAGAGTGGCCTTTCTTCTGGGTTTGCTCACAGAGCCAGGGAGGCTGAGTGCCAGGGAGAATATTTCCTCTGTTCAGGAAAAGCTGTGTCCATCTGGCCGGCTCTGCAGCCTGTGGCCTCTCAACCTGGGAGTGTTCCTGTCACTGGGCATGGACCCCACAGGCTGTGTCTCTGCTGTGATCAACAGGAGATGCTGGGCCTGGAAGAGGCGGCAGGGAATGTGTAGGGGAGTGTGTGTGTGTGTGTGCGCGCGCACGTGCACGCGCACGCACGTGTGGATGGACTGACCAAGCCACCAGTTTGTCGATCCCACAGACATTCGCCAAGGGTCTCCTGCAGTGGAATGTCGATGTAGTCTCAGGGAGAATTGTCGGGAGTGGCAGTCCACTATTCATGAGCCTGAAGGGGTCTGGCAGGTCACCCTGTGCAGCCCCTTTACTTTTTGCAAATGAGGAAACTGAGGCTGGGGGAGGGATCTGAAATAGCTTGCCCAGGGCCACACAGGCAACTCAAGTTCAAGGCCTGGCTCCACCACTGCCTTGTTGTGTGGCCTTGAGCCAGTTACTCAGCCATCTTCTCTGCAGATGAAGGGGGATAACAAGAGAACTCATCCCCAAGGCTGATGCGGGTGTTAAATGAGATAATTGAAGAGAAAGGCTCGTATTGGGCCTGTGCTCAAGTCCATCTCAAACCTGCGGTGTCATTGTTTTATTGTTGTTCTGCCATTGGCAACAAGCTTTGTACCTGTGTGAAGACGCAGCAGCAGGAGCCAGGCAGCCGCGCATACAGATGGGTTCACCAGGCGTCTCCAAAATCACACTCACCTTCCGTCCCCGCTCTGTTACCCCGTGAGGTGGAGGAGCCAGTCTCCTCTGTTCCATCTTACTCACGAGAAAACTTCAAAGATGAGCCTCAAAACTGTCTTCTACTTCCCAGTGCTTCCTGCTCTTTTTGCCTTCACTTGCTGCTAATTAGAACATTCATACTGATAGAATATTCCAGCTATGTTGGGACCAACTGTAGGAAAGAAGATATGCCACCCCCGCCAACCTTCCCCAATGAATGGAGATCACCTCAGTCTCTTAGCCTTTACTGTGTGTTCTCGACTTCATCCCGAGGGCCTGGGGCTTCCTCATCTGACTCTGACTTGAAGAGCTGTATCTGAAGGAAGGATTGTGGTCAGTGGCAACTTAACAGCAAATAAAGAATTGCCATCAATTTTGTTATGGTGGCTGAAGGGATTTATGGACGTTTTTGGAGACTCTATGGACACAGACCCAAACTGAACAGAGCCCAGAGGAAACACAGTAGCCCTTGTTACACAGAAAGAATGAGTTTAATGTACACAGGGTGAGGGTAGGGGGTGGTGGAAGGAAAACAGAAGGAAAGGGGGTTCACCCTGCTAAATATGTACAGTTTGAGCCCTAAGCCCTGAATTTCCCAAGGTGGTGGCAGGAGGATCGTTTCTGTAATATATTCCTCCCTCTGAATCACCTTGCTTGAGAAACTGCGGCAGGCACAGAACACTCTTCATGAATATTAATCAGCAAATTCCCCCAGCCATTGGGAAACGGGCTGGTGCTGACACCCCCACCCCGGCCCCTGCCCCCACAGCACACAGTCCCTGAGGAAAACCCTGAAGCCAGACCTGGAGGCTGAGAGAGCAGAGGTCGTCTGGGTGGAAGGGTCAGAGGGCATGGCCAGGGGAGGGGTCAGCTTTGTTTCCACTCCGTGTTGGTGAAAGCCAAATCTTTTTGAAACTTCTCTAGCTGCATTTTGGGCTATTTAGCTTCAAAAACAAAAGATTTATTTTTCCGCGTTCTCCTTTGGGTTTTGTCCTCCACTGACAGCAGTGACATATGCAGGTCTGGAGGCTGTTAAGGCCAGGCCAGGCTCTCCCGTATCCTGAGGAAAAGAAAAGATAGGATCTTAAGTAAAAGAGAACCCTACATGCAGGAAGGCAGCACAAACATTCCCAAAGCTCACGGTTGCTCCTCTGATCTTTTCAGGGGGGAAAGGAGCAAGAGTGGTGTGGTGGGGCCTGCCTTTCCTAATACGCTGTTGGCATAACCTGCTATATTTCATAAAGCACTTCCACAAGCTACATATCCCGTGGGATCCTTGCATGTGTGTTTATGGTCCCCTTTTGCAGATGTGAAAACTGAGGCTTGTAAGTAACTTTGCCAAGGTCCGTGAGATATTGAAGGGGCAAAGTGAATACTCCAATCCAATTTTCTGTCTCCAAATGCAGGAACCTTCTTGATAAAGATACTAAGTGTTGTGATTTAACTTCTCTGGTTTTCATTTTTGAAATCTGTAAAAGGAGGCTATTCCCTAGATTCCATTCAGAGCTTCTAAGCTGTCCTCTTGCTTTGGTCCTTCACAAGAAAAAGTCAATCAAAGGGATGTTAGGAGCATGCCAATACTATGGGAAGAAATCAAGTTGTGTATCTCACTAGCTTCTGGGGTTTTACACCAAGTATCCTGCATGGTGACAAAGATGGGCTGTTGTTTCCATGCTGTTCTCAAATACTGATCAGAATGGTTATCAAATCAAGCTGGAATATCCCCAGAGGGGCCTTCTGACATTTTGGATGTGGAGGCTGTTGCTAGCATTGTCAGGTGTCTAAAAGTGTATGATTTTGGTAAAAAAAAAATACAGTTCTGTGTTTCAACGCCATGGTATTATTGGTAGAAATGTGACTGAGAAGTATACTATTAGGCTTCTGTACACAGCCTGTACTTTAGAGCTTGCGCTCAGAGCAGGGATTTGGGGCAGAAATTTGTAATTAGGTCCTTTGTGAGCAACAAGCAGCTTAGGTCATAGTCATGCCAAGGCTCAGAACAAGGCTCAAGAACATTTTAGTTCTTGGGTTGAAAGCTATATCTCACTTTATGTAACTCAGATGAAGGTGTTCTGGTGACATTCTGGTAGCCACAGGCAAATGTTTAGAGTCTTGGTCTGGCTACTACTATCCTGGTTATTGTGGCTGCAGTAAGGGCATCGATTAGCAGACATGACAAGGTACTTTCCTAAGGAGTGGGTCTGGGTGGAGAAACACGGGGATGAGGTCTTCTGGGCGTGTCTGAAAAGGCTGGATGCCCTAGTTTGGTAGAGAAGTGAGCCTTTTGGGATTGAGCTCAACCCCCATTCCTCTCTTGTGCCTTTTCTGGGCATCTGAAATTCACAGGCAGGAGAGACTTGACGGTATCAGGGAACCAATCTGTTACTTCACCTCTCCAGATTCAGATCTGTTGAACTGTGACCTCACTGGGGAGGATACCAGAGGTGAGCACTGTGGGAAAGTTTATTTTTTCTTCTGTTTCCGCTTTGCCACTTCTAGAGTGACAGCGATGAGGCAAGGATAGCAGAGGTGGTACAGCGTAGGGTTAGCAGTTTGGACTCAGGAGTTAGACTCCCTGGGGCCAAATCCTAGCTCTTCTGTGCTGGGATCTTGGCAAGTTATTTTACCTCAGTGTTCCTGTTTCTTTCTCTATAAAATGAGGATAATAATAGTTCCCACCACGTAGGATGTTGAGAGGATTCAGCGGAATGATTACGATGGCTTATAGCACAGAATGGCCCCTGGTTTGTGTCAGTCATCCTTGCCAGCTCCCACCTTGGTGAGGGCGTGGGCGAGAGCTTCCTTATCCTCACACCTACTCAGGACCACATACTCCTCTCTAGATGCAGAATATTGGGGAGTTGACCCATGCTTTTTTTGTTGGTCTTTTTTGTTTGTTTTTCTTTTGCTTTTTGGGTTTTTTGTTTTGTTTTATTTTGCAGTTTTCTTCAGAAATGTGGGATAGTTACAAATCTGAAAACTGCCGACACACAAGATCCGGCAACCCCCTCCTGCTGCTGGAGGGACAGAGGGGATGTGTGCGCCCGCCTGGCCTGGTCCTCTTCAGGTTCATTGCCAGAGTCTGGAGCTCTAAGCAGAACTGTGTGGGCCTGCTGGGCCGCTCACTTTTACAAGCTGGCTCTCAGGAGGGCTCCAGGTGGAAGGACTCTCCGATCCTCAGAGAAGCCAAATTCCAGTCAACTCTGCCGGGAACAGCCAAGATGGGAAGCAGGCGCTGGTGTCCCACATCCTCTGGAACAGGGGGCTTGAGGGGGCCCAGAAGCCAGTCAGAACAAAATTGCAAGGAAGAGTTTGTCCCTTTCGCCAGATTCATAAAGGGCCCTGCGACCCTAAAAAGGGAAAGAGCTATTGTCAGAGAGGAAGATGGGGCAGCTAAGCCAGGAGGGAGAAACTGGGTGAATGTCCCAACACAGGATGGTCATCAGGGAATGAATCAGGGTCCCGCCCAGGGCTTGGTCATGGAGGATGGTCATGTGTGAGGACACGGTGGGGGCTGGTGTGCTCTCTGACCACGGGAAACAACCATGTTGTCTCCTGCTGACAGGCAGTTGGGACAGGAAAGCAAGGATGCTTCTGGTCAAAGGAGTGGTTTGGGTTGATAATATGACACTAATTAGTACACTTGCTAACGTCCATCCTCTTGTAGGACCCAAGGTAGAGATCATGATAGACGTGAGTTTCTGCGGATGCAGTGGAAACTTACTGAGAAGACAAAGGCACTGATTTCTTTCTGGGGTGGGGAGATTTCCTTCATTTGATGGTTCACTCGAGCCTCTTTGCCATGCCCTTCCTGTCCGTTCGCCTGCCCTGGTCTCAGCCACAGGAGAACACAGACAATAACAACCACACCATTTCCATCAACAGGGGATGGGCCACATGCCAGGCACCTGTGCTAAGTGTGTTCTAGTTATTATCTAGGTTAATCCCAACAACGCTCTTCTAATGTTCGCATTATGATGATTGCAGACGAGGAAAGAGAAGCTCAGAGATGAGCTCCCCTGCCAAGTTGCACACTCGTACCCAGACGAGCCCAGATTCCCACGGCCCCTCTTGCTCCAGTGTCTGCATGCTGTCCCAGCACCCTTCTTGTCTCACATTGCAGACTGCAGTTAAGACCCCTGTTAGGGCCTGTACTAGAGAAAAGGCAGAGAGGGAGGGTGTGGAGAACAGGACAGCTTTGTCAGTGTCTGTGTGTGTTGTGATGTTGTGTAGTCCTGGGGAGTTGTATGCATGTGGAGGTATTACATAGTGTTAGGGGTGCTGTGAGTGCTGGATGGCATATTTGTTGAGGGTGTTGTTCATGTTGGGGAGTAATGTGTTTGTTGACCTATTTGTAGTGCAGGGGGTGTTGTGGTGTTGTGTGTTGGGGCATTGTGTAGTGTTGGAGTGTTGTGAGGGTGTGTGCTCGGGGCTGGATGTGACCGGAGGAGAACAAGACTCTGTCTCATGGTTGGTGGGTCACTCCTTGGCTGAGTTCTTCGTTTCTTCTGTCAAAGTCCCAACTGTCACTACTCCCTGCCACCATCTCTTTCCTCTCTGACCTTGGTGTGGGGCTAGGACTGGCTGCCAGCTCAGTGGCAGGAAGCAGGAGGACATGCTCACAGTGAGGGCTGAGGGTGCAAGCATTCCAGCCTCGGCTGATGGATATGTAAAGGTTCTACACTTGGGGCTACACTCTGTGCATATAAATATCTGAAGAATGAAGGATTTGCCCAAACCTGGCTTTGTACAGCCCATCGGAGAGATAGGTGCTTTTCATCTAGTATCATATGTTATTGCAATGATAATAATGAAAAATAGCTAATGCTTATATAATGTTTACAATGCATCATGCACTGTTTTAATTGCTCTCTCTGTATTATCTAATTTAATCCTTGTAACAACCCAAAGAGGTAGCTACTTTCGTTATCCCCACTTTATAAGTGAGGAGCTTGAGTCACAGAGCTAAGTCACTTACCCAAGCTCACACAGGTAGAAAGAGGTTGAGGCAGGCTTCATAAACCAGGCACTTGCTTTAGAAACCCTGCACACCCATGCCCCGAACCGCTAGATTGTCGGGCCCTGTCACCCCAGGCATAGCGACGGGCAACTCTGACTCTGGTCCCCAGGAATGCAGCTGCAGCTCCACTTCTTATAGGTCCTGAAATCCTTGAGGCTGATGAGGCTTCATGGCTAAGGTAATAGGGATTTCGGCTGGGTTTTATTTAGACCAGCGTTTCTGTCTCAGGGTTGAACAATCCAGTTCTTGGCCTGCTGGTCCCCAGTGTCTGCAACAAGAGCTTTTTCTATTGAAAGACTAAGGAAAGATGGTCCAGATGAGCCCGAGATAGAAGACAAAGGAGGTATGAGGCAACATCTTTCCCTGCTGGCTTGGGAACAGTCATCTTTCTTCCCAGGAATCAATTCCTTTGCATTCTGATTGTTGAAAGAAAAGACTTATGTCATTAACAATAAAGGTTTTTAAAGAAAAGAAAAAGCTATCTTTGTCTCTTTGTGCATCTCCACACCCTCTTGGAAGTGTTTTCAGAAAACCTCAGTTAAATGAGCGCATTCCTAGAGCGTTAAGGGAAAATGGAACAGTTAGTGGACTGACTACTTGGCTGTCTGACAGGACTCTGTGGGGGAGTAACTGAGGACAAAGCCCTGTGAGGACCTCAGAGACGCAAAAAAGGGAGATGTCAAAAAGGAAAGGGGTTCTTAGTTAGGCGCAGCAAGGGTGGCATGCAGGAAATGTATCTGATGACATTACAACAGCCCGTAAAGATCAGGAAAAAACAAACCAACATTTTTAACCGCTGAGGAATTCACACTGAGTCCAGACAAGACAATGGAATTATTTACAGGTGCCCCATGGTGCGTGTTGGGGCGGGTGGCAGAGCATACTTTTTGCTCCAAGAATTTTCCTTGACTAGAAAGTGGATTTCTTGGCAGAACTGGAACCTGGCTAGTTTCACATTCCTTAAGGACAGAAAAAATCCCCTGGGACACACACAAAAGAGTCTGTTTTGTTGGATAGTCAAGAGGAGCTGTCACTATATTTGTCTCAAGACCAGGTCCACAAGGGACACCTCACCTTTGTGCTGCTCCCTGATCTGGGGCCTCTGCTGCTTCCTTAGGACAACAAGGGACAGGAGGAGCCTGAGGGAGGCCACTGGAAATCCCAGCGGTCTAAGTCATACCCCAGACCCAGTTTGAGCCATTACTGATGTATTTAAGGCCAAGGAACTAAACTCAGAAACAGATGTGGAAGAAAATAAAAACAAATGCCCCAAAGAAAAAACCCAGAAGATCTGGACACAGAGTAAACTAGATTCATTATAGAAGTGGGGGGCGAGTGTCAAGAGTGTCCTGGAGTGGTTGGGACGCTTCCCTCCTGCTGTCCTTTAATCCTCACTCCAGACCCTCCCTAACCCAGAACTGGATGGGGGAGAGGACATCCTCGGGGACTTTGTAGCGCAGCCTGAACCCTAGCCTGCCTCTAGGTATATTCTTATCATTCTAAGATTGGACTAGAGCCAGCTGAGTCTTGCAGAACATTGAGAATTTGAAAAAACCTTTGACACTTCCCTATATGATTCCCAAACCCAACATGTCCCTTATACTGTATCCCACTCTCTAAGAGCTGGGGAGCCTTCAGAGTTAGGGAGCTGTGTGTAACCTAGGCCATCTCATGCTGCAGAGAACTGTCCTATTAGTTCATACTCTCCAGTTGGGCATCTGATGGAGAGTCTCTCCCAGTGTTTTCCCAATGCCAATCTCTCTCCTACTGTCACTGCTTAGTGCAGAGGCAAGCCTGGCTGACAGTCCCCGTGGGTGGTGATGGGCACAGACGATGCACTTTGTCACAGAGCCACAGAATCGTAGAGCTCTGAGGGACCCTAGATGAAATCTAGATGCGTGAGGCTTGAGATAGCAAATTTTAAAGTAAAACCAAAGTAAGCTTTCTTGACCCCTCCCCAACATCCCCACTTTACCTCTCACATCCCGTATTCTGCTCCAGCCACACTGACCTCCTAGTTGTTCCTTGAACACAGCAACATGCTTCCAGCCTCAGGGTCTTTGCACTGGCTGTTTCCTTTGCCTGGAATTCTTTTCCAAAATGCTCACATAGCCAACTGTCTCATCTCCTTTGAGTCTGTTCAAATGTCACTTCCTCATTGAGGTTTACCTTGACCACCCTATCTAAAAATTCTGAACTCTCCCTACCTTCTGAGGTGTAGGGATCTCTGTTTTGTTCACTGTCCAGGCATTTTTTGCTCATTGTCCCAAGCACCAAGAACAGTCCTGGCACACAGTAGGCTTGCAATACACATGTTTTGAATGCATAAGCTTTACTAGACATGCTTCTTGGTGGAAGAAAGAGGGAACTCCTAATAGGTGTGTGGGGACTCTGAGATGAGGTCACTAGCCAAGGTTACGTACTTAATAAAGACCAGAGGCAGGGTGTGAATGCAGAGCAGTTGAAGTCCTGGCTCCCTGCCACCTATTAGCTCTGTGACCCTGGGCAAGTTGCTTAACCTTGCTGAGTCTCCGTTTTCCCACTTGTAAAATGAGCATCAGTTAATCCCTCCTCGCAGTTAATTGTAAGAATTAAGGGTTATAACACCTCATAAACCGGGTCTTGTCGTTCAGATCTCAGCTCAAATGCCACCTCCTCAGAAACCTTTCCTGGCTGCTCAGTCTCAAGCAGCCCCCTGGATCGTGTCTGGCATTCAGTAGGCAATAAATATTTTTTAATGAATGACTCCCCCACAAAAAACCTATCCCTGACCCACAGGCTAAACCCAAATTCCTTTTCAGAGTTGCCAGGGTCCCATCTGGGCTCACCTCCTTCTCTGCCACCTCCAGGCAGCCTGGAAAACCCTGAACCCCACCTCCACCTTCACACCAACACCTTCCATCTACAACTGGGAACGGCAAACTGCTGGCTGTGGGCCAAATCCGGCCCGTGAACTAACAATGGTTTTTCTGTTTTTAAATGGTAGACAAAAAAATCTAAATGTGAATAATATTTTGTAACCTTGATTATATGAAATTCCAGTTTCAGCATCCACAAAATAAAGTTTTATTGGAACATGGGCACACTCATTCGCTTCCGTACTGCCTGTGGCTGCATGAGCACTTCTGTGGTAGAGTGAGAGTTATAACAGATGCCATAGAGCTGGCAAAGCCCAAAATACTGACGACATGGCTGTCTTACTGACAGGGCCGTAGCGATCTTGAAGGGGAAGGTTCGCCAAGCCCTGATCAAGATATTTCCTTCTTGCCCTTTACGTCATATCTGACCCATTGCTTCCTGGGAAGCCTTTGTTGATGCACTGAGACAGGGGCAGGGAGATCCCCTGGATGTGTCCCCAAGTTTGTGTTTGCTCAGCTGGCTCCCCGAGGTTAGGGACAGGTCCATGCTGTTCTTTGCTGCACCTGGATGTCAAGAACAGTGCCTGGGACATGGTAGGTGACATTTGTTGTATGAATGAATGGCATTTAAGGCTCCTTTTTTCCTTGAAGTATAGTCAGTTTACAATGTTGTGTCAAATTCTGGTGTACAGTGTAATGTTTCAGTCATACATGTACATACATATATTTGTTTTCATACTCTTTCTTATTATAGGTTATTACAAGATATTGGATATAGTTCCCTGTGCTGTACAGAAGAGACTTATTGTCTATCTATTCTACACATAGTAGGTTATTATCTGCACATCTCAAACTCTCAATTTATCCCTTCCCTGACCTTTCCCCCCCGGTAACCACAAGTTTGTTTTCTATGTCTATGAGTCTATTTCTGCTTTGTAAATAAGTTCATTCATCTCATTTTTTTTTTAAGATTCCACATTTAAGTAGTATCTTATGGTATTTTTCTCTCTTTCTGTTTACTTCACTTAGCATGATGATCTCCAGGTCTACCCATGCTGCTGCAAATGGCATTATTTCATTCCTTTTTATGGCTGAGTGGTATTCCATTATATATATACATACACCACAAATTCTTCATCCAGTCATTTGTTGATGGACATTTAGATTGCTTCCATGTCTTGCTATTGTAAATAATGCTGCTATGAACATTGGGGTGCATGTATCTTTTCGAATTAGAGTTCCCTCTGGATATATGTCCAGGAGTGGGATTGCTGGATCATCTGGTAAGTCTACTTTTGGTTTTTTAAGGAATCTCCATACTGTTTTCCATAATGGCCGTACCAAACTACATTCCTACCAACAATGTAGGAGGGTTCCCTTTTCTCCACACCCTCTCCAGCATTTATTGTTTGTGGAGTTTTTAATGATGGAAAGGCTCCTTCTTCTCAGTTGAAGAGATAGGATGTCCAGATGTGCAGCCCAGGGAAGGGTTCCAGGAGGTCTGAGCAGGGAGACTTCTCAGAGGCTGAGAGTCCTTAAGAAAAGCCTGGTAGAGATGAGACACTCCTCATCTGGCCACAGGGTCTGGGGGCTGCAGGGACCTTTGGGATTTGGGTTGGGAGAATGAGGAGTCTGCGTGGATGAGGGGGCTCAGAGTTGGGAGCCGGATGAAACAAATACCTCACAAAGAAATAAATACATCTTAACTGAACATTCAGTTGATGGTGTTTGGAGGTTTTGGCACAAGCTTGGGGTTTATTCACATTCTTAATTACTTCATAGTCAAGCATAAAGCGGCAACCCCGGGAGGCTGTCACCATCTTCACTGTCTTATTCACAAGGCATTTCACAGTGAAAATTACCTCCAAACCACCCATGGAGGGGTCTCTCTTGCCCTCTGTTTCCTGTATGAAGAGATTGTGATTGTTTTGATAAAATTCACTGGGCCACTTAATGTCACTCTGAGACACACTCTGAAAAGTTCCATCTGAAGTCTGGGCTACAGGCAGGGCTCTCAGGGCTGAGCTCCCTGGGAAGGGCCTTGTTTTATCTTGAATTCAAAGGCAACAATTGATAAAGGCAGCCAGATAAACCTTTCTGCATAAAACGTCTCTGACACCTATAGGTTGATCCAACTAGAGCAAACTGAAACTTAAAAAAAAAAATCCAGTTTAGTCTTATTCACCAAAAATGTACAGTAATTGTGTAGAAGGCATGGCTCAGCAGCTGGGCGAATGCGCCAGTGCAGAGATTTGAGTATGCCCAGAAACACAGCAAGAAGAAAGTCAGTCATGCTGTAAAGAAGAACGCCACTCACTCCTCTCCTCAGCCTTTGTGAGAGCTTAGTTTTCGTTTTTCAGGTTTTTCAGATGGTCCTAGATGCTCTTGGAAGCTTGCTGCTGCTCACCCAGGCAGTGGTGTGCTGGTAAATGTGTAACAACTGGCTGGGGAGAAGGTGGGGCTGATCTGTAGCATTTGTTGATTAACATGGTCTGGATTCTCCTACCAGGGCTGATTTCAAGCTACCTATGTGACATCTTACAAAATTCCTGAAAATTTAACACTTGGCTCTCTTGAACCGGTAGGAGCTGGCTACAGAGCCATCTCTGGGGCACTCCTTGTGGGGGTCAGCACTTGGGACCCTCAAAGCATGTGTTTGCCCAAGCACACCACCCTAGCCTTAATTCCAAAGACCAATTTCTTATGGGCTGAACCTCCATTGCAGATGAGAGGCCCCAGTGTAGGTGAGCTGGCCTGAGGCGGGCTGGGTCCCTGGAATTTGCAGAGGTCCCACAGTCCTAAATACCTCGAGGTGGGTAAGCACAGGGGGGTCCACTCCCAGGTCTGGTGGAAAACTCCAGATTGGCTTGCTTTGTGCCCGATCTTTAGCTCCTCGTGCATAAGAATGGGTCCTTGGCAGGTGGCCTCGGGGTGGGTATGAATAGCAGTAATTGTCCCGTGTCAAAAGGATGAGCCAGGAAACAGGGATAGGACTGGAGGAGGGTGGGGGTGGGGTGCAGCTTTCAGTGAATTAGGGCTTTTCTGTGGATTCCATAAGGCTGCAGAGTGAGTGGCTTTTGCAGCCTCCTGCCTGCCCTACTATGGCTCTGACCTTTGGTGGGGGTGGGGGGAGGCATCACCCCCTCCACTGATTAACGTGTGCTGCCTTTGTGTACCTATTATCCTCTGGGAAGGAGACCCGATTCAGCAGCAGGCTGTTAGGCGTCTGCGGGAAGAAGAAGGAGAGGTGTGTGGGGCTGTACTGCCTCTGACAACTTTGGCGAGGAGCGCAGTCCCCCATCTGTAAAACGGGACATAGTAATCCCAGCTTCACGAGGCCATTGCCAGGACGGAGGGCACCCGCGCCCACGGCTGCCTGGTGTCGTCTCACTAAAGCATGCAACTGAGGACAATCAGTATTGTGATTTTTTGAACTTCCAGCCCAGGGCCCAGCACAGACTACACTTACACCGGGTGACTAAGTGTGTGACCCGGGTGAGCACCTCCTCCCTCCGTTCCCCCTGCTGCCCCCTCCCTTCTCCCTCAGTGAGCCTCACTGGGCCCTCCCTGCCTCCCAGGGACGGGAGGATTAATGAGATAATGTGGGAAGCTGGCTGCTCTGGGGAAGAAAGGTGCTATGTACAAGGAAGGTGTAATTATTCTCCTGTAACTACATGACTGTTTATGTTGTGCCTACCCCGGCAATTCCGAGGGGCTTTGACAAGCGCCTTATTTCTAGGTGGAAACAAGTTCAAGGGGTGGGGAAAACGAAGCTTCTCTTTGCTTCCTCCTGGCGGAGGCTGCATCCACCCTGGCATCAGGAGCTCTCTGGGAGCCAGGGGAGCCCTGGCCACCTCAAGGCTCCATTCTCAGGATCTTGGAAGGCTCAAGGATGGCTTCACAAGGCATTCCAGTTGGATTGGAAGTCCAGTCATGAGCATAGCAATTTTGTGGCTGGCAAAGATTTGGGTGTAGGGTTTAGCAAATTATAGTCTTACTCAGTTTGTCCTGCCCTGTCCCTAACGTTTCAGCCTCCTGCTCTCCTCCAACTGTCATCACCACCAACACCATCTTCATCATCACTTAGGAAGTCCCCGAGTGGGCAGGGCCCTGTGCTGGGTGCTGGCTTTGGCTGCTTTAGAGTTTAGAATTGAAAACAGCCATTCCCAGTCTCCTCCCTGGATTCTTCCCTCCAGAAATAGGGTGCCAGGCTTGGTGGTGGGAAGGTTGGGCAAAGAAATGGATGTGAGTCATTCCTTGGCAGCTTTGTGGGGAAGGGAAGACTAGGGGTGAGAGAGAACAAGGAGAAGGAATGGGGAAATGGGATCCCAGAATGTTCTGCACCCAATCGGAAATGTCGATGGAAATTAGGGATCGGACCTCGGATTTGCATCCTGGATTTTCCCCTTGGCAGCCTTTTGAACTTGGCAAGGTCAAGTTTACTTATCCTCTAGGTACCTCAGGTTCTGCATCTGCAAAACTAGAGTGATTATGAAGGGTTGGTGCGATGGTCAAATGAAATGGCACATTTAAGGTGCCGGGGTCTGGAATTCTGGAATGCAGGGAGAGCTCCAATGTGTGAGTGATTAGTTCAAGCCTCCTGGCCGACCCCAACTCCTGAAGCATTCCACACACTGGTCTGTAGAGTCATAATCCCACTCAGAGTGACTTCTTGAGTATTTAGCCTCTCCTTCCCAGCCCTTCACAGTCAGGGGAGTTGGAGGCCAGTACACGCCCATGGCAGCCCTGCCCAAGAGTAAGCGCTCAGCATCTCATGGTCCCTCCTGAACGTAAGCCTGTCTCCCTTCTCCCTTTAAGAGGCAGAGGAGTTTACAGGGACTCTGCACAAGGGGAGGTGAGAAAACCCAGCTTCCTAGGAAAGACCCTGAACAAAGTGACTTCTCAGTGCACAGTGGAATCCAGGCTCCCAAACTGGGCTGATGGTGATGGTGAAGGTGAGGAAGATGACAACAGCAATAATTATGTACAAGCTTTAACTTTCCAAAGTCTTCTTACACTTTCCTCATTTGTAAAATGATGGGACTGGATTAGATGAGCTTTGAGGTTCTGCTTGCTTCTTCGACTTTCTCCGTTCTCTAGCTCTACCTCACAGCACACAAGAGAAGTTTTCAACTACGGATGAGGTGGATCTCTCTCCCCTACCCCTTCCTCCCATCTCCCCCCCACCTGCACCAAAGGCTGGTGTCCTTCAGACACCTGTGGATAGACAAAGCTTCAGCACGTGCCTTGCATAAAAGGGTGTGGTCCTTGGGCGCCTCCTCTGAGGTATTTTGATAGGGTAGGAAGGAAGAAATCACAAATTTGGGGCCATCTTAGGGTTGTGAGGGTAGGAGAGATTGCATGTTTGAAGCACTTATTTAAAACAGTCAGTGAGAAACTCAGGTCACTTAACAAGAGTATTTGATGCTGGGAAAATGTGAGTCATCAAGCTTCTATGATTTGATGGAAACATGCTCTCCAGAAAACTGAAGTTCTTTTTCCTGTGGTTCTGTGCTGACCAAATAGCCTTCTGGCTTCATATTGGGAAAGTGTTTTGATGTGTGTGGCCAGTCTCTGGGATTGGCAAACTGACATTTTGGTGGGTTTAAGTCTGTCAGGAATCAATTGCTTTAGGGTGATTGGACCGTCATGGTCACAAGGGTTGAGAATGGGATTCTTAACCCAGTATAAGGTCCTCTCTGTGAAGTGTAAGGACCTGGAGGCCCAGGGGAAATAGCCTGACCTCCTTAGCCATTGATAGCAGCCATCTGCTCCTTTGGCCAGTCCTGGATTTGGACAACACGCCTCACACAGACAGGCATCCTGGAGGAAGTGTCCAGTGGGTCCAGAAAGACACCTCAGAGCCTGCAGATGCTGTTTCCGTACTGGGATGGGCTGAGCCATAGGGCTTATTATGAAGGGGAAGCAAGCTGGGGGATGGCAGAGAAGGATGGGGAGGGTGGAATACATTTTATACAGCACCTGTCCTCCGTGGGAAGTGAGTAAATTCAGCGTTGTAACAGGCAGAATAACGGCCTCCCAGTGATGTCTGGGTTCTAATTCCCAGAACCCAGGGATATGCCATGTTATAAGGCATGGGGAAATTAAGGTTGCTAAACAGCTGACTTAGATAATCCTAGACTATCTGGGGAAGCCCAATGTAATCACAAGGGTCCTGGTACATAATCGAGGGAGGCAGGAGGGTAGAGTTAGAGTGATGCAATGTGAGAAAGTCCAGCCACTGCTGGCTTTGAAGATGGAGAAAGGGGCCACGAGCCAAGGAATGTGTGAAGTTGGAAGTGGATTCTCCCTTGCAGCCCCTGGAAAGGAGTCCCTGCCCTTTCTTCAGTTTTAGGTCAGTGAGACCTATGTGATGCTTCTGGCTACAGAAGAAGAAGATAATAAAAGTGTATGTTTTAAGCCACAAGATGTGTGGTAATTTGCTGCAGCAGTAATGGGAAACTTATACAAGGGGCCTGGAACAGGGTCTCAGGAGTGAGAAGAAAGTTGAAATGATTGACCATGTTGCTGTGGACCGGAGGAGGGTTATTATGCTGGTTCTGGACCTGGCTGGGTTGGGTTAAATGTCACTGAGTTCCAGAGCCTCAGGCCAATGCCTGGAAGTGGGGATGGGGAGGAAGAAAGCTAGGGTGGCTGATGAGGCAGAAAAGGGAGCCAATGAGCAGCTCTGAAGCCTGTCCCTATTCAGAGCCCCCAACACCTGCCCAGAGTAACCTCTCTTGTCCCGATCCTTCCAGAGGCCTCCCCAGCACCTGCAGCAGCCCTGCCGGAACCGCCTTTCTCCTTCTCATTCCGTTTCAGGGCTTTGCACCATTTGTTTGTCACAGCACGGCTCCCCACACACTGTTTATTCCCAGGTGACCATATGCGTCTGCGGTCCTGCTGGCCAGGAAGAGGCAGGGCGTCTTCTTCCGTCAGGCGCAGTCGGGGGCTCGGAGGAAACTCCACGTCTGAGCGGGGATGTGGCAAAGGGGCAGTGTCCCCCGGGGACACTCAGGTGGAAAACAGCTCAGGACAGTAGGAATGGACCCAGGGCTCAGAGACAGGTCAGCTCCCTTCCTCCGCCCCCTGTCCTTCCCCAGATCTCCTCCTTCCCCCTTTACGTGCTGGTTGGTCTGCGGGGCCAGCTGGAGGATGGTTTGGCCATTCTCAGAAGAAAGTAGGAGGCAGTTGTATTAGTTTGCTAGGGCTGTCATAACCAAATACCGCAGACTGCGTGGCTTAAACAACAGAAAGGGATTTTCTCACAGCTTTGGAGTCTGGAAGTCCAAGAGCAAGGTGTCCACAGGTCTGGGTTCTTCTGAGGCCCCTCTCTCTGGCTTGTGTGCTCACGTGGTCTTTCCTCTGTGCAGGCACATCGCTGGCGTCTCTCCCACTTCTTATAAAGACACCAGTCAGATTGGACAAGGGCCGGCCCTAATGGCCTTATTTTAACTTAATTATCCCTTTGAAGCCCTATCTCCAAATGCAGTTACATTCTGAGGTCCTGGGGATCCAAGTTTCAATGTAAGAGGTTTTTTTGGAGGGGAGAGGTACAAATTCAGCTCATAACAGCAGTATCACCTAGTGGTTGAAAGAAGTTGTTCTACTGTTAAATCTTGGCTCCTCTGTTCCCTCCCTGGGTGAACTTGGACAAGTTGCTCAACCTCTCTGAGCCTTAGTTTCCCACTAGATAAAATGGGATTAATAATACCTACTTCAAAGAATTTTTATGAGGATTAAATGGGATGAGGATGTAATTGCTTGGCACAGTGTCTGGCACACAGTAAGTGCCTGATGCCTGGGAACTTGACTATTATTCCTGGATAGTCAGAGAGTGCCCATTGGGCCCAAATCCCCAGTGAAGGAGGGAATCAGGCAGGCAGAAGCTCCCCGGATCCAGTGTAGAAAAAAGCAGCAGTGGAGATTGGCACAGATTCACCCACACAGGCACCCCAACTCATCAGGAGTAGAGTTGTTTGAATAATTTACAACAAACATGTTACTTTGCAGTGAGAAACAGTTCTCTGGAGCAGGCTGGGAAGGTATGGATACCCCCATTTTGCAGATGTAGAAACACAGGCTCAGCATAGAGACTGAGCCCAAGGTCACATGGATAGTGGGCATCGGAGTCAGACTCTGGTCCTAGGAGTCCTAGTGCAGTGATCATCCCACATCCAGCCCTTCCTGAGCTCACATGTGTGAGTCACCAGCAGCGGCTCTGCTTCTGCATGAATGGAAAGGTTGAGGTCAAGGGTAAAGCAGGACCTCATGGGCCAAGTGTGTGTGTTGCGGGGATGCTGGGTGAAAAATGGAAGGAGAGAGGCTTGGAGGCTGGGCCTGGGGTCAGACTTGGTATGTGGCACAGTACCAAGGGGACCGGGCTGATTACTCAGTGTTGGGTGGGGGTTTGGGCGGAGGGTGGCCATCCAGGACCCTTAGGTTTGGGGTGGAAAAAGACAGATGGAGGGCATGGCCAAGGGCGGCCCCGGGCGGCTCTGCTGTCAGGCAGTCAGCCACTTCCACCTGTTCGGAAGCTCCCTTCTGTTTACACTGAAACCAGGCCTCCCTCAGAAAACACACCCAGAGAGTTTTCTCCTTTCCAAAGCAGCTGTGTGAGGCTGCCTTGCAAAGGACGATTCCTTGGTTTTCAGACTTTTAAGGCACTGGGCATGTGTAATCTAGGTCCTGGCATTTGTCTTTGGAAACCAGAGGTGGAATGGTCAGATATCCGGAGGCCACATCAGGCAGTGGGGAAATTCTAAAAGTAGCCAGAGGCCCTGCAAAACAAGCAGGAAAGAGGATAATGGCAGAGCGGACTGTTTTCATTTGACGTTGGGCTGACCTGGGGATATGGGCACGGCCGGTGCTCGCTAGCTTTGTGTGGGCACAGCCTGGGTTCTGTAGCACGTCGCTGGCAGTCCTGTGAAAACAAATGATTGTGATAGGAGGGAAAAGCGGAGAGGAGCTGAAGTGAGCTCCCACTCACCACCCACGGGAAACAGGAGAGAAATGGAAACAGATGCTTGGCTGGCACTCAGCGTTAATGGGCAGACTATTGTCATGCTTAACTGGTTTGGCTGGTCAGCTACAGGGAAATGAATAAAATAAAGGGCTTCTCCTCACACTGGCTTGTGGGGCAGCCTCTGGGCCTTGGGATCCCCCCTGTCCTTGGGCGCTGGCTTTTGGGGTGGGCATGGGGGTGATGGCCAAGGAGCCATGGGCTGTTGCTGGCATCCTGGAGGAAGCCAGGCTGAAACTGCCCTTCCTTGCTCAGCAGGAGCGCCCAGGACCAATGGTCCCAGGCAGCCATGCCAGCTCCCCTCCTTCCTTCCTGAGTCTTCTCCTTCCATTTCCTCTTTCCTTGGCCTGGACTCTGGCCTCGATCTCCAGCTTTCCCAGCAGAAGCTCCAAGCCCATGCAGCTCTCCCTCACTCATGCCAGGAGGGACTAATGCAGAGTGAGGATTTTCAGACAATGGAATACAACGCAACCTTGAAAAAGACTGAACTATTCCCTCCATTCAGCCACGTGAGCCGGTGTCACAGGCAAACGCTGAGTGAAAGAAGCCAGATGCAAAAAAGCATGTCCTGATTCCACTTCTGTGGAGCCCAAGACTCGGCAACACCATCTATGGTGACAGAAGGCAGAAGAGTAGTGACTTCTGGAACCTGAGGTTAACATGGAAGGGGCTTGAAGGAGCCTCCTGGAAATGCTCTATAGCTTGATGTGGGTGGGGCTACCTGTCTGCGTGGGTCTGTAAGAATCCAGCAAGCTGGCTACTTAAGACTTGTGCACTTCAATATAAGTATTCTACCTCAATAAAAAAGTAAAAAGCATAAAGCAAATAAACAATAAGCCATAAAACAGGATAAGCATTACCCTCCACCACTATCTTAATTTTTGTTTTATTTTGCTTTTTTATTTTTTATTTTTTTATTGAAGTATAGTTGATTTACAATGTGGTGTTAGTTTCTGGTGTACAGCATAATGATTCAGTTATACATATATATATATATTCTTTTTCATATTTTTAAATTATAGGTTATTACAAGCTATTGAATATAGTTCCCTGTGCTATACAGTAGGACCTTATTGTTTATCCACTTTATATACAGTAGTTTGTATCTACTAATCCCAAACTCCTAATTTATCCCTCCCTGCCTTCTCCTTTGGTAACCACAAGTTTGTTTCCTATGTTTGTGAGTCTGTTTCTGTTTTGTAAATAAGTTCATTTGTGTTGTATTTTAGAGTCCACATGTAAGTGATATCACATGATATTTGTCTTTCTCTGTCTGACTTCACTTAGTATGATCATCTCTAGGTCCATCCATGTTGCTGCAAATGGCATTATTTCATTCTTTTTTTTATGGCTGAGTAGTATTATATTGTATAAGTATACCACATCTTCCTTATCCAGTCGTCTGTCGATGGACATTTAGGTTGCTTCCATATCTTGGCTATTGTAAATAGTGCTGCTATAAACACTGGGGTGCGTGTGTCTTTTCGAATTAGAGTTCTCTCTGGATATATGCCCAGGAATGGGATTGCTGGGTCATACGGCAACTCTATTTTTAGTTTTTTAAGCAACAAGCATACTGTTTTCCATAGAGGTTGCACCAATTTACATTCCCACCAACAGTGTAGGAGGATTCCCTTTTCTCCTCCCTCTCCAGCATTTATTGTTTGTGGGCTTTTTAATGATGGCCATTCTGACCTGTGTGAGGTGATACCTCATTGTAGTTTTGATTTGCATTTCTCTGATAATTGGCGATGTTGAGCATCTTTTCATGTGCCTATTGACCATCTGTATGTCTTCTTTGGAGAAATGTCTGTTTAGATCTTCTGTCCATTTTTTTGATTGAGTTGGGTTTTTTTGATATTAAGCTGTATGAGCTATTTGTGTATTCATAATTAAGCCCTTGTCAGTCACATTGTTTGCAAATATTTTCCCCCATTCCATAGGTTGTCTTTTTGTTTTATTTATGGTCTCCTTTGATGTACAAAAGCTTCTAAGTTTGATTAGGTCCCATTTGTTTATTTTTGCTTTCATTTCTGTTGCCTTGGGAGACTGACCTAGGAAAACACTGGTATGATTTATGTCAGAGAATGTTTTGCCTATGTTCTCTTCTAGGAGATTTATGATGTCATGTCTTATATGTAAGTCTTTAAGCCATTCTGAGTTTATTTTTGTGTATGGTGGAGGGAATTCTAAATTCATTGATTTACATGTGGCTGTCCAGCTTTCCCAACATGACTTGCTGAAGAGACCATCTTTTCTCCATTGTATATTCTTGCCTCCTTTGTTGAAGATTAATTGACCATAGGTGTGTGGGTTTATTTCTGGCCACTCTATTCTGTTTCATTGATTCATATGTCTGTTTTTGTGCTAATACCATGCCATCTTGATTACTGCAGATCTATAGTATTGTCTGAAGTCTGGGAGGTTATGCCTCCAGCTTTGTTCTTTTTACTAAGTATTGCTTTGACAATTCTGGGTCTTTTATTATTCCATATAAATTTTAGGATTATTTGTCCTAGTTCTGTGAAAAATGTCCTGGGTAATTTGATAGGGAGCACATTAAATCTGTAGATTGCTTTGGGTAGTATGGCCATTTTAGTAATATTAATTCTTCAAATCCAAGAGCATGGATATCTTTCCATTTCTCTAAATCTTCTTTAGTTTCTTATATCAATGTTTTATAGTTCTCAGCATATAAGTCTTTCATCTCCTTGGTCAGGTTTATTTCTAAGTATTTTAGTTTTTTGATGCAATTTAAAAAGGGATTTTTAAAAAAATTTTCCTTTTCTGGTATTTCATTTTTAGTGTAAAGAAATGCAATGGATTTCTGTGTGTTAAATTTGTATCATGCCACTTTGCTGAAATCATTTATCAGTTCTAGTAGTTTTTGTGTGGCGTCTTTAGGGTTTTCTATATACAATATCATGTCATCTGCATAAAGTGACAATTTTACCTCTTCCTTTCCAATTTTGATCCCTTTTATTTCTTTTTCTTGTCTGATTGCTGTGGCTAGGACTTCCAACACTATGTTGAAAAGAAGTGGTGACAGTGGGCATCCTTATCTTGTTCCAGATTTTAGTGGGAAGGCTTTTGGCTTTTCACTGTCGAATATTATGTTGGCTGTGGATTTGTCATAAATAGCCTTTATTGTGTTGAGATATGGTCCCTCTACACCCACTTGGGTAAGAGTTTTTCTCATGAATGGATGTTGAATTTCCTCCACCATTATCTTGAATCACTTGTCTTGATGCTCTTTGTGTGATTACTCTTTCTGACTTCAGTATGCATAAGAGTGTATTTCAGAGATTACCCTGATTGACAATATGTTTAAATTCACTCTTCTTAAGAATTCTGACTTTCCAAGGCAGCACTCTGGAGAGCAAGAGGCTTCATACTCTTTAAAAAAGTCCTTTTGTACAGCTGGATGTATGAGGTGGGCCTACAGGAGTGAATCCAAGTGTGAAACACACAAATCCTGTCTTCCAAATAGCCACTCCCTTCTCTAGTCTGGGCAGGAAATTGTGGTGCATGGAGAAGATTTATGGGTATCTCTTGTGAGGGAGCAGTTGTGTGTCCTTGATTACAAGAACAAACACTTATGGGGAGGGTTGAACATCCTCAGATACCTGATCTATTGATAATTTGTAGACTGTCTCTCTTTACTTACTAAGTGTTTCCTTTTGGAGCTGCCACGTGGGTGAAAGCCATACTGATGCACCGGGTCCTTGCTCAGCCTTTGGTGGGACTGACAAGAGTGAAACAGACAGGAAGCTATTGGAGTGGGGGATGGTCATGGAGGAGGTACAAGAGGGGCCTGAGCAACTTGTTCCTGGGCAGTCATTTCTCTCGAGTAATTGGGAGCTCTGTGATTAGCAGGGAGTGAGCTCTGTCATTACCTTCTGTTTCTCAATAACTGAGGGGTGAGGGGTATAGCTCAGTGGTAGAGCACGTACCTAGCATGCACGAAGTCCTGGATTCAATCCCCAGTACTTCCATTAACAAAAATAAAAAATAAAATTATAACTGACCCTGTCAGGTTTCTCCAGAGGTATTGGGAGGACAGCTGAGTTTCAGGTAAGTTCCTGCCAACTGTTTCCTTGGCTGAGATTATGGGATGGAAGCAGAGTATAACAACCTTTTCTTCAAAGCTAGAATCCAACTAACTCTGCCTCTGAAAAGTGCTGACACACAGCCCGGATGCGATCAGACACATTTCTCCCATTTTCTGCTGCTCTCGCTGAAAGCTACTGGTGTTTGATGAGCGGAAACAAGCCGCCCTGCTGAGATTTCCTGCCAGTGCCAAGTGTTCCTGCCAAGAGTGCTGAGTCTCCGCCATGTTGAAGAGGCACCTTTGTGCAGACTGCCTCCATGAGCTGGCCTCCCTACAGGTCAGTGAAGCCGGTGGCATTTCCTGATGGCTGCCTAGACCTGGGGCTGCAGCAGAGGCGTGTGTGCACGTATACACACAGCATGAGCCCCAAGGCTTGTGTGCAGGGTGACGTGTCTGCCCCTCTGTTTGCTACCCTAGAGCTTTGCTTGGAAATACTTTCCTTACCTGTAACATATTTCACTTGGAAAACTAGAGGCTTGGGAAAGAATGATTCCCCTTTGACCTGTAGCTTTCCTTTATTCCCTGGTTTTGTTTTTGTTTTTATATTCCTGAAGAACCAACCTTTAAGACTCTTACAACCACTTCTTCAGCACCCTTTCTTCTATCAGTAATTCTGTCCAACTTTCTCTTGGAGACAAAAGAGGCTGTTAGTTATCATCACAATTCTGTGAGTATTCTGAGAAGTACAATTCTGGGAGCCCTCCTGCTCTGTGGGGAAATGGGAACCTGGAGGAAAAGAGCCCCTGGATGGGGCTAGACACGCCCTCCACTCCCACAGTTGGTGGAGTATTAATAACTGGGATAATTGCACCCACAAGCATCCCAGCAACAGTAATTTCTCTGGCGCACCTGGGGCAAAGCCTGCTGGGGCTCTGACAAAACTCTGCACAATTAGGGCCGTCTCTGGGACTTCCAGGCCAGGTCTTTGCCACACCTCTTCTTGCCAGCCCTTGCCCCTCCCACATACAGGCCTGCCTGGGTCCAAACTGCCCTGAACGCCACTGACTTTTTCTCTTTTTCCTCTGCCCCACTTCTCTGGAATGGCCATGAAGGGCTGTCTGTCCGCAGGGCAGTGGAAAGAAGACCCCATACCCTCTCCTCTTCATTCCATCAATAAGCTATAATTTGACGGTGTCTTTACACTGCCCCAGGATGGCAGAAGGGAAGTGAGAGAGCTCTGCCCATTGTCTTGGCATCACTGGGATTTCCCCAGTTTTCCCTGTGGAACTTGGTTTACGCTGAAGCCCAGATGAAGACGAGGACAAAGGCCAAGTCTCGTTGCAGCAGTGCCGAACTGCCCAGAAGTTACCATGGATAGAAGCTGGAATCCCCATTGGTTTTTCTTTTTAAAACACAACTTTTACTGAATGCCATGAGTTGGCTACTGTTAAGACAATGGACCTGTCCAAGCATCTTGTCTAGGAATCAAGGGGAGAAGGACATTGTGGGGCCCAAGAGCAGATGAATTGCTCCCAAGAATGGAAAACAAATGAGCCGAGGTACAAATGGACGGAAAAACAAAAGGACGAGATTCCCGGAACAATACGGACCATTGAAGGGAAGGGGGCCATAGACAGAGGCCCAGGTCGTGGGACCAGCTGAGGAGCGGTGGGATGGGGTAGTTCAGCTGTCAGCACACAAGGGAGGAATCGTGTCTTCTCCCCCTTGCCTTGTGATCCATGAAAACGCTGTGCTCATCTCCTTTTCTTGCTGCAAGCAGGCTCTGCTCTGCTGCTGGAAGTTTTGTGGCTTCAAAATAGAGGGTGACACCAAGGTTTGCCTTTCCTACCCGCCCCACTTGCTCCCACTCCCAGCTCGGCTTGCATTAGTGTTCACAATGGGTGCAGGCCGGCTGTTACTTTATGAGACCCGGCTGCGGTGAGTTTCCGTGGAACATACAGACTCCCATGGAACTTGACCTCTTTGTCCCAGTGGACCTGTTTATAAGGAAGCCTGCAGGAGCACAATGGTTTTGGCCTCCCACTCCCCGTGGGAGGCGTGGTTGAGGGTGTTTCTTTCTCTCAAGAATACATGATCACCTTGCCCTTGGGGCACTTTCACAAAAGTCATTATGTGGGATCACATCTATAGATAAGGAGGAACTGGGGGCCGCAGGGAGGAGCCTCTTCCACCTGGAAGCCGCCAAGACTCAGTCCTTTCGTGGAGAAGTGGAGGAGCCCAAATGGGGCAAGATTTGGGTGGGGAGGGGTGAGCCCCTCGCTGTCACCAGCACAGGACCCTCCCTGCCGCCCATCACCGGTTGGCAGAGTGTCTGGAAAGCCAGCCCAGCCTGTGGTGTTTCCTGTTGTGGTGGCTGCAGCCTTGGGACTCTGGCTCTTAAGAATGCATCACGGTTAGCTCAGACTTGGTGGGGAGACCCAGGCTTAGGAAAGGAACTTAGTTATCATTTTTTAGTTAGAAGCTAATCGAAGTATTGGTTGGAGCCCGGGGTGGAAAAAGGCCAGCAGTAAATTGGCATAGCTCAGCGACCTGGCTGGCTGCTCCTGAGTTTATGCACAGGAACACTGTGGGGTTGAGGATCGGGTGTGACTGTGGGCCTGGAGGTGAATGAAGTTACCTAGGTTAATGTGCCACACAGAAGCTGACATTTCCAAAATCTATAGTCATCTAAGTTGGTTGAATGCTTAGAAGTTTACAAAATGCTTTTACATCATTGCACTTAAAAATCTTCCCAGGTAGTCAGGGCAAGTGTGGGAATGAGCATTTTGCAGATGAGAAAATAGGGCTCAGGTTGATGGAGTGACACGCAGCTCATAGAGCTTGGTAGTGGTCACGATGGGGTAGAATCGTAGATTTCAAGTCTTTCACTTCAGACTAAGTTTTCCCCTGGAGCTGGGCCTGCAGGTCCCCTTTCCTGGAGAATGGAAACCTAAAGGAAATTGAGTTTCTGTTAGTGAGGAAGAAGGGCAGACCATAATGAACTGACAGCCAACAGCTGCCCATCAGACATTCAGTCAATCCTGTACTGAGAAGCCTTCAGTTTGTTTCCAGTTTTTTCTCGTGCACACAACGCTGCAACAACAGCCATGTACCCATATTATTACTATGGAGCTTTCACTTCTGTAGGTTAGATTTCCCTGAGTGGGACTGCTGGTATCGACCAAGGTCATGTGCATTTTAAGTTTTAATATGCCTGAGTCTTGCCAAAAATGTTGTGGCATCCACATTCCCCAGCAATGGGTGGGAAAGCCAGCCTCCCCACATCCTCTTCAGCTTTCAGCTTATTTTCCACTGTCCTCTGCCATTACTCCTGTGAGAAGCATTTGCTGATTGCCAAGCAGACATGCCTATCATGGCCCACTGGGTTAGGATTAGTTAATTGCCTTCAGACACTTGACGTCTAAAAGACATCTGTTCTTCAACGACAAATGAAGCCACTCTGGGGTTGACAGGTTTCGCCAAAGCTACAACTGCCGCGATCTCTGGAACTTGAGTTTTGATTCTTGATCTGCTGTGCAGATGGTTCTTTTTCTTCATTTACTGGTGCACACACTCTAATGTGCTTTATCCTTACTCTGTGCGCTCGCTGGTCCTCAGCCACTTCTTAAAACATTCATTTTTCTTGTGTTTACCCTTGGAATATCTTGGAAGTTTTTTGTTTGTTTTCTTTCTGTTTCATGTGTGGTTTTTGCCTTTGACCAATTCAGAGAGCTGTGTCACACCGGTCACCTCCCTGGCTGGGAGCAGCTGCTGTTTTATAGTAATTGACTTGATGTTGGAGGAATTTAGCTTGAGAGAGAAGGCTGAGGTCTAGAACTGCATTCACTTTGCCATTTCAAAGCCTATCTTGCAGTGGTCAAGGGTCTTTTTCAGTGTGATGATGCAGCTTCTTTGTGTCATTATGCCATTGTCCCACATGGCAGTGGGACTTGGTAAACCACAAGCCAGTAAAGAGCCCAGCAGGTCTCAGATACCCTGTGCCTCAGCACCAAAGCCTGCACTTGTTGCTTATATTAACTGAGGTTTCTTCGTTACTGGCTATCTTGTCCCAGGGATCCGTTTTTAGATACAGAAAACATCGCATTTCCTAGGATCACATAAAGAATCTGAGCTTAAGAAATTTTTGATAATATTCACAAGGCTATTTATTCCAAGTATTGATTTTGTTTTTAAATGGATGTGAATGCAGCAACCCTTGGACATTTGTGTCTGAATGAGCATAGATTACAATGTCATCAACAGTTTAAAGTCTGATCATTCAAGTATAATAAAAACATTTTTTCCCCCAAATACGCATGCTGATGCCTTTCATCCAAACTTCCCTCTTTTTAGCTACCTCACTTTTGGAGCTCACTTCATGAACTTGAGCATCTTACATTTTATGCACAAATCAGATTTGTGTGATTTAAATACTTCCAACATATCTTTTTTGAGTTCCTCCAATATATGAAGGGCTGAACAGGCTTGAAAGACTCACAAGAACTTTCTAGGTACAAGTATGCTGCCATTAAGATCTTAGTAAAACCAGCACCTGTTCTATGTAACTTCCGGGGGCGAGAGTTGGCTGATGGCAATAAAGCATGGTGGGTTCTGGGTAGGAATCCCACCTCCAACTGCATGATCTTGGGCAAATTCTTTTCCTTTTCTGTGCTTGGGGGTTACTTATGTGTCAAATGGGAGTAATAACTGTATAACTCTCATGGGTTATTGTGAAGATTAAATGGGACAACCCACACAAAGTGCTTGGAGTAGGAGAGGATCTAACCCATGGTCAGGGTGCAGTGCTGTTGTTACCATTTTGGGAGAGGAGGCAGTTCTGCGTAGAGAGCATTTCTTCCTCCGGTTCAGCAGTGCTAACTGGTGGGGAGGAAGGAGGCTAGGACAGAAGGCATGGTAGAGCCCAGAGAGGTGTGCCTGTAGATGTGTGTGTGTTGTTGAAATGTAGACGAAAGAGGGATATTAGGCTGTGTGAGTTACAAAGGGTCAAGAAAGGTGAGGACCCACTGAGGACAAAGAGCTGGTTCAGGAGGGGTGAGGAAGCAGGGATGTAGGCAGGTGAGGATGCTGTGGTTGAAGAGACAGCACCATGTTTGAGGTCTTGTGCGGAGGCAGAATCATGAACTGTGGTCCAGCTGTGGTCACCATATTTTGGGACAAAGGTCACCAGGGTGGGGGAGGGCACAGAAGAGGGTGGTCAGTGTACTGAACAGATCGTTGGTATGAAGGCTGAAGTCACTGAGGATGGTAACAGGGAAAAGGGGGAAATGTGAACAAGGAAGCGGTGGGACCTGGAGAAGATGGTGTGACCAGGTGATAAGGACTTGACCGGTGTGACCAAATGGCAAGGATTTGACTTGTTCTTCCTTCCCCTTTGTGTTAGAGACCTGGGAAGAGGCAGAACAGTGAGAGGCAGGATGGTGACTGGTGTGAGCAGGTTTGGCTTAAGGTGAGGGGAAAACTCAGAATAAATGGGCAATGGAGTGGGTTTCCACAGGGTGCTGTGGAAAAGTGGGGAGTCAAGAGAGCCCTAAGATAGAGCAAGTGGGAGACTGGGCACAGCCGGGTAGGAATGAGGATTCATGTGGGGTGGCGGTGGGGTGGCACACATGCAGTTAGAATGGGGGGAGGAGCTGGGACACAGACAAGGAAGAGGTAGTTTAAGAGAGTCTCTCCATGGAGAGTCTGTGGCTCCCCCACAGCACACAAGAATAGTCAAAAAGAAGAGGAGATGAATCTCCTGGATTATTTTCCCCCCAAAGAGGAGTGGAACATTTTGTTTCCTGGTGGTCTGAACAGTCGACCTGGCCTCTCCTTCCCCGCACACCCACCCCCCTTGCTTGGCCATCAGAGCCAGCGTGGTAGGTGGCTGGCTCCAGGAGGGCAGGGACCATGGGTGTGTGGTGCTGTCATCTGGCCATCCCTGACACGCAGCTGGGACCTACCTGCTGCAGGACACACTCCGTGGTTTCTGCTGAAGTGAGCTCAGTGGCTAATTCATTCCTGGCACCTCTGGGGGCCATGAGCTCATTGCATCATGAAAGGCAGAAGAATAAACAGGAACGAGCAGCTGCTTGGGAGTGGAGCAAACCTCTGGCCCTTGCTGCTTCCCACACATCTTTGAGGAGACCAAGAGGCCGGGAGGCCCACGGCTCCTGCTGCCACCCTCTCCACCTCCCCAGCCAGCTCTGCAGAAGCAGCCCTCCCACTGGGCTTTCTTCTGAAAGCTGCGTTGATTCCAAGGGCCTTTCACCAAAGATAGAATTGTCTTTCCTGATCTTGGCTTTTCACACTTTTCATCCCGAGTCCTTTTGCTCTGGCTAAACTTAACTCCCACTCTTCTAAGACCTGGCCCAGTAAGCATAACCTCTGAAAACACATTACTTTCTCTCACCTCTAAGCCATGTCCCATCTTCTTCCACCTGTCTGGAATGTCCCCTTCCTTCTGTCTCTGAAGGGATGCCAGGAAGTTCATCATCCATGGCCAGAGGATCTGCTTCTGGTCCCTTCAAGACTGAATCCTTGACTCTCTTTGCTGCCCTCTTTTCTGAGACACTCCCTCTCCTCTCCTTTATTTTTCATACCTTCCAGCTCCTCAGTGTTTCTGGGTTTCTCTGTACATGTCACTGGGGAGTTATGCTCCCATCCCATCTTAGTGGGGCATTTTACTTGTGGTATAAATCAAGTCCATCTATTTAAAATGTTAACCTCCCCCAACATTTTATATTCTTTTGCCTTGGTTTATGATTTATTTCTCATTGTTTTCATCTTACATTATTTAATATTCAGTGGGGCCCTTTAATAGCACCCCCACTTTGCTCTAACTTGAGCAGAGAGGACATTTGGTGATTGGTTCCTGTCCTGTGTAGCAAGTTTACCCTTGCCATTTCATGAATCTCACAATAACCCACGTATCACACAGCTGCATCGCCTGGACCCTTGTGTTAGGGCCTTACTGTGCTATATGCTGGCACTTATTCATTACATGTCCCTTCCATTGGAATGTCCTCTCTGTGGACAAAGATCCTGTCTGGTGGTTCACTGGGGTGCCCCAGTATCTAGAACAGTCCTTGGTCTTCATAGCCTCTCAGTGAATGTTTGGATGGATGGATGGATGGATGGGTGGATGGATAAATGCACCCACTTGTCCACTCTCTCAGGGTGGGTCTTCATACCTGCTTTCTTAGTCTTTGTCCACAGGGCCTCCTCCAGGGATTGATGGGGCTGGTCTGTTTGGCTCACTAACCAGCTGGTCAAGTGGGGATTTGGTGTAGAAAGGGGTCTGAGCCCCAAGAACGACCCCTTTGAGAGATGGGGGATCCAGGCCCAATATTACTATAGGGCAGCAGCTGCTCTGAGGAACAAACATGGTGCTGCCAGAGTGAGGCCATGTCCTGGGCAAGTTTCCTGACCTAAGGAAAGCCGTCACACCTGCCTGGGAAGTGTCCGCCCTGCAAAGCCAAGGCACAGAGTCTGGATTGAGGCTTGGAGAACCAACTCGTGCCAGTGTTTCTTCCCTTTCAAACAGCTTTCTGGGGAGTGGGGTGGGGCTTTTCCTTAGCCCTGATTGTAACCTGAGGTAGCATTTCTTTTAGTCACAGGGAGAGGCTTGGTATTAGAAGATACCAAATAATTATTGTTTGTTTTGTTGGGCATGATAATAGTGCTGTGGTTATGTAAGAAATGTCTTTTCTTTCAGAGGTGTGTATTGAAGGGTGTAGGGCTAAAAGAACATGCTGTCTTGGATTTGCTGTATTTTTATTTTATTTTTTTCTGGGAGGCAGGTATTTAAATTTCTTTATGTAGTTTTTAATTAGTTTTTTTGATTTTATCTTTTAGTGGAGGCACTGGGGATTGAACCCAGGACATTGTACATGTTAAGCATGCACTCTGCCACTGAGCTATACCCTCCCCCTGGATTTGCTTTAAATAAAACACTTCAGCAAAGGTGAAAAAAAGGGAAAAGGGACAGAAAAAATGTGGCAAAATCCCGATTATTGTTGAATCTGGGTGAGGGGTGTCTGGGGGTTGACTGTATTATTCTCTCTACTTTTTTGTATGTTTGATATTTTTCATTTTAAAAGAAGTTAGCATGAGGATCTAATGTAAAATGTGGTGACTATAGCTGACAACACTATTGTATAATTGAAATTTGCTAAGAGAGTAGAACTTAAATGTGTTGAAAAGATAAATATGTGAGGGTGAGGTGATGGATTTGTTAATGAACCAGATGAGGGGAGCCCTTTTACAACGTATATGCATGTTAAATCGCCACAACGCACACATTAAATATCTTCTGATTTTGTCAGTTACACTTCAGTAAAGCTAAAATTTTTTAAAATGTTATCAGGTAACAAGCAGAGAAGAAAACAACGGCTAAGCGCTCAGCTGAAAGCAGACTCACTGCTGCTTCGGGTGAGCAGAGGAGGGGGCCGGCTCCTAGGGCGCGGCGCCCCGCAGCCTCCAAGCCCGAGAGGCACCCGCCCTGCTCTTGTTCCGAATCCCTCCTGAAGCCTTCACAGCAGCCAGAGTGGCTCAAACCTGCACACACCTGTGGGAACCAGAAACAGCCCCACTTGAGCTCAGTTTTAGGGGAAAGGAAGTTCTGCACCATTAAACAATACACGTCCCAGAGAGGGGATCAGTGTCGCAGGAGAGGAAGGGGGACCGGCGGCTCTGCGCGGCTCCTCGCCGGCGGCTAGTGCCCGGGCTGCCTCCTCCCAGGGAAGTCCGCGTTCGGGACTTTTCTGAGGGCTGCTCAGTCTTTCATTCTGAGCACACTGAGTGCTTTCAAAACGGAGGGCTTTGTTGCTGTTTAACCACGCAAAATGGCCTTCACCATGTTCCTCAGCCTCTGATTTCTCCCTGGGGTTTTTTTTTTGTGGACAATTCAAAGGCTTTAGAGGGGGCTTTAGAGGGAGCTCCAGAAATTGAGCTCAGCGTTGGATCTTCGCGAAAGATTTCCTCACGTTGACTGGAAGAGTCCATTTTGTCAGTGATGACCGGGAGAGTTCATTTTCTTTGGTTCACTGCCTACACTTCCAGGTTTATTATTGCTATTTGTTCATTTTGATGTTAAGCATCACTTCTTTTTCTTCTTTTTTGGGAGATGGGCAGGGGGTGAAGTCTGCTCCAATCCTCCAAGTCTCACCTGGGCGCAGCAATGACTTTCACAGCACGTAGTCTTTACAGGCTGACCCTAGGAAACTCCAGGCTTAAAGCCCATTTTCAGCCCTCATCTCCTGGGCCACCTCAGCCTTTGTTCTTGGAGTAGAACCTCCCTGCTGGCTGGAAGGGGAAAACTCTTGATTTTCCCGTTGAATAAAAATTAAGGGTCTTCTTTCATTGTAGAGGTCAAGGGAACTGACCACACAGTTAGTGACATTGGCTGCATTTTTGTATTCTCTGAGCATTTTAGACTTCCCATTGCTAATTGTCTGTGATGTTTTGGTAAAAATAAGCCAAAATAGATTCTTTTGTCCCAGAAGAGGGAACAGGCATATGAGAGGAGTCAACAGACCAAGGACACAGAAGATCTTCCACAGACATGCCTGGGATTCATGTCGCTTTGTTTATTTAACACACTTTATATGGAGTATCCACACAAGTCAGGCTCTGTGCTAGCCCCTCGGGGTTAAGATGAGAAGGTGTAGACTCAGCCCTTAAATTGCTCCCAGTCCAGGAGGAAGAGAGACACCAACAGCTGCACCACTCAGGCTCGACTGTGATGGAGCTGTGTGTGGAGTGGGTTGGGAGGCAGGACCCCCACCACACCTCTCTGGGAGAAGAGAAAATGTTCATACCACCTGGGCTCGGAGCTCTGCTTTTACTACTTTTTTGTTTTTGTTTTTGTTTTTGAGGGGGTCGGGATTAGGTTTACTTACTTATTTTTAATGGAGGTACTGGGGATTGAACCTAGGACTTTGTGCATGCTAAGCCATACTCTACCCCTGAGCTATATACCTTCCTCTGCTTTTACTAGCTTCTTAATCTCTATTTCTCCATCTGTAAATTGGGGATAAAATAATGGCTATTGGATAGACTTGATAAGAGGATAAAATGACACCATGTGGACTGCATAAAATGACTTCGTGTGTGTGATTTAAGACCTTCCTAGTTTTTAAGTTCCTTTAAAGACCATCAAGCTGTTCCAATCATGTCATCCTCCTAGAAACCCTGCAGGCTTCCTATTGCCTTCCAAATCAGGTACAAATGTCTCTCCTGGGCCTCTTAAATATAGTAGTGATAACTAACACTGAGTACTTACTGGGTGTCAGGTGATTGTCTAAGCAATTTTCACATGCTTTCTCCTTTTCTGTATAAAATTTCCCAACATGCACCAAACCCTCTGAAGAAGGTTACGGAAAAAGTAGTATTAAACAGGGAAGTTTGAGAATCACCTTGAGGTTCCCCCAGCAATAAAGGAAAGGCTCAATTCTTCTCCAGTATCCATTTGAATGGCAGTTAATGCTGGAAAGAATTCAGCTTCAGTGGCCCCCTTGCCTCCAGGCGGGTTCGGATAAGAGATTATAATTGTTATGGAACCAGCCCATTCCCCAAGATTGAAACCGAGATAATTCTTTGCTTTTTAACACGAAGCTGGAGTCCTTTGCAGACAAATTGGAAAAAGAGAAGGCAGGCAGCAGGGGAGAAGGGAGACTTGTTTAATCTCTTTATTTTCAGGAAAACAATCGTTTTAATGATTCGCCCTTTAATTTATAAAACAAACACAGCTGTGGCTTGACGTCCTTTATCCGATTTCAGAAGTGCTAACCCCCCCCACCCCCGCACTGGGCTTCAGGGGGGCTGCCCAATGCAGAGACTAACGGGGGTCCCATCATGGGCTCAGAAATGCTGCCCAGAGTTGGGGGGCAGGGGCTGGGAAACCCCATGCCGCCAGCACTGAGGCCCCTCTAGTTGATGATCCGTGCGTGGGTGTGTATACCTTTCTGTACATGGTTTCAGTTCCTCACCCACAGTCCTTGGTAGTAAAGACTCCTCCCATCTGTGTAGCTCTGAGCAGGCAACAAGCTGCTTTCCCCACCGTGGGTGTCCTTTATATGCTCATAAACCCGAGACTGTTGGTTTCATTGGCTCCCAAGATGCAGGGTGATGCCTGGCACTTAGTAGGCCTCATGAAAGGTTCTTTCAGTCAAACAAAAGGCATTTATGTTAAGTGCAATGTGGAATTGTGGATTGGATACTGAAACAGTGAAAGGACATTAGTGGAAAAACTAGTGGAATTTAAATCAAGTCTGTAGTTTACTTAATAGTCACGGCCAGACATGGAAGCAGCTTAAATGTCCACTGACAGATGATTAGATAAAGAAGTTATGGTGTATATATATATATATATATATATATATATATATATATATATATATATATAAAATGGAATACTACTCAGTCATACAAAAGAATGAAATAATGCCATTTGCAGCAGCATGAATGGACCTAGAGATTATCATTCTAAATGAAGTCAGACAGAGAAAGACAAATATCATATGATATCACTTATATGTGGAATCTAAAATATGATGCAAATGAACTTCCTTACAAAACAGAAAGAGACTCACAGATGTAGAAAACAAGCATGGTTACCAAAGGGGAAAGTGGGGGAGGGATAAACTAGGAATTTGGGATTAACAGATACACACTACTATATATTAAAACAGATAAGCAACAGATAAGGTCCTACTGTATAGCGCAGGAAACTACATCGAATATCTTGTAATAACATATAATGAAAAAGGATATGAAAAGGAAATATATATATATATATGAATCACTATGCTATACACCAGAAACTAACACAACATTATAAATCAACTATACTTTCAATTAAAAAAATAGTAACGGCCAATGTTAATTTTATTAGTTTTGTTCAATGTACCAAGGCTATGTAAGATGGTAACATTAGCAGAAGGTGGGTATACAGGTACAGGATATACAGGAACTCTCTGTACTATTCTTGTAACATTTCTGTAATATTCCAAAATAAAAAGTTTGTCATTAAATAAATTCTGAGGTTAGAACAAAGTTATAGAGGCACATGAAGAAACAAAACATTACACAAAAAATAACATCATGCCCACAAAACCTAAATACAGAACATGTATTACAAAAGAGTTGTTACTGAGAATTCAATAAAAGAATAAATGACCAGTGCTTCTTAAACTCTTCCACAGAGGCACTCCAGTGATTGAGAGAGAGGGGGGTCCTACTTTAAGGATAAAAATCTCTTTGAAGATATTATCTTTAAAATCATAAATACTTTCATTCTTTTTTTAGGTGTTTAGGTGTTTATATAAAATAATTGTTCTGCCCCCACAATTTCAAGTAAAAATAGATACTTTGGGAAGATTTTCCATGTTTATTTTGAGGTTTTAGGTACCCTGTGGTTACATATTTGTGTATCACAGAAGTATGTGGCCCCTGTGATAATACTGAACTTTACCTAAGCCCTCGGTTCCTGGAAAACAGAGACTGCTAAGAAATCCCTCCTTTTGTTCTGGAAATGGGTAACTGCAAAGGACCAGCCTGTCTGCCATGGAATATTCCGAGATAATCCCTCCACGTGATTTTCATAAGCCTTGGGGATCACTCCTTGTCAGCTGCCTCTTTAAAACCTCAGGCCCCTTCTCTTTCCTTGACGCATTCCTCATTAATGAATGTTCCTCCTTTGTAATAGCCTGTGTAGAATCATCTTCTTCATTGTTGGTTGCATTTTGTCTTTGGTGTTTGAGAAATTCGAGATGTATGGACAGAGCCTATCTCAATGGCTGGTGCAGAAGATGTTTGTAAATGTTTTACAGCATTAACAGCATTAACAACTGCCATTAGAATCCAATTTTAGAAGGGAATATAGCTCAGTGGTAGAGTGCGTGCCTAGCAGGCATGAGGTCTTGGGTTCAATCCCCAGTACATCCATCAAAATAATAATTAAATAAATAACCGAATAACACCCCCCCTAATCCAACTTTAGAGTTAGAAGCCCTCTTCAGATATTGTCCCAAACAACCCCCTCACCTAACAGCTGTGGAAACCAAGGTTCAGAGGGCTTACGTGAGGGCAGGTTAAGAGCAGGATGGGACCCCCACCTCAGGCCTTCACTTACCTGGTGAGGCATCCTTCCCTCTCTCTGCCATTCAGTCATATCCCAGGATTGGCAGTGTAGGGACCACTAAGGCTGAGTTGTCATCTCTCTGGAACCCAGAAAAGTGCATGGCATGTAGTAGGCCCCTAGTAACTGTGTTTTGGTTTCATGACTGATCTAAGTTCTCACCTTCTTCTAGAAGTTGAAGAGTGATGTTTCTGAAATTCTTCCAAAGAAATTTATACTTAGACTCTAAATTGGCACACTTTGTATTATCTCTGGCTCATGGATAAGAAATGGGCTGACACAGTTCTAGTGAACAAGTCTTCTCTGGAATTCTCAGGGGCTTGAGATGAATGTTACACCCTACATGGGACTCAGGGGTCTACTTTCTGTGGCTTGCATGGGATAGGGGCTCCTGGGTGAGTATAGTAGAGGGAAGGAAATATAAACTCAGGAGCCAGACTTGTGGGGTAGAAGAGCCACCTCACTAGCTGTGTAACCTTGGGCAAGTTATGCATCCTCTCCAAGCCTCTGTTTCCTCCTCTGTAAAATGGGGATAGTGATAATGTATCTATTTTGTGGAAGATTGTGTACACATGTAGAAGTGCTTAGAATAGTGCCTGGCTCTTGAACAGTCTGTGTAAGTGTCAGTTATTACATTATTATTTTTTTCTATGGTGGAGACAGAGCAAAATGACCCCACTTACAGATCTATCTTATAACCTCTCTGGTTCCTCTTAGGAACATGCAGAAAGCTGTGTAGACTTGGGTCCAGAATCAATGAAGGAGACAAAGCATCTTCCCTGCCTTGGGATGTTTTCCAAGTCACAGGAGAAGCACCTTGAAAGTTCCTCACAGACCTGACTGTCCTTGGTTCTTGGCCTCACTCTTTAGGCCTGAGCCAATACTCAGTCAGGAGGCCACACTGTTAAAGAGATGACCTGTGAGGAAACTGTCCTCCGAACCGCTCTCCTTTCTCTGCCCGGGCTGGAGGAGCACAGGCCTCCCCAAGGCCGGGCTTTCTCTCCTTCTCTCTTATAAAACTCAGCTTGGGAAGATGGTGCCCCTCTGCACCAGCATTCCCTTTGCCTTCTGTCAGCATCAGACTGGAATTCCCCAGAAGAAATTAAATAAACACAAGAACTCAGGATGTAATCCAAGGAGAGAAGTTTCTATTTTAGCTAAGAACTCCTGCTCCAAACCAGATTGCCTTCTGTGGGGAGGCCATTTATAGTTTGGACTGGGAGGGGTAGTGTACAGTCACGAGAAAAAATGTCTTGGACTTAGTTTTTTCTGTGGAATGGGTGGAATAAATGGCCAGAAGGAGCCTAGTGTCCTGTGGGGAACTGTCTATTCATGAGGCATAGCCCATTTGCTTCCAAAAATGATTTTAGGATGTTTAATATTAAAGACATGTGTACAATAAAACCATAGTAAATAGGCAGTCATACATAGAAACCATAGAGATACAGTAAATGGAGATATATATATATGAAAAATCAAATATAACATATATAAATAAAAGGAGCTATAAATATTAGAAAAATCTATGCTGATGTATTTGTTGTAATTGAGGACTAAATGTAGCGCTGGGATTTCTGGCAACCAACACAAAGTTGGAAACACAATGGGACATATAATTTTCATCGGTAAAAAGAAGAATACCAGAGTGAGTTACTGGGATTGCCAAGATCCACAAAGAGAGTTATTAAGGAGAACAAATTTCTGTGTTGCCAGATAACCCTACTAAAAGTATTTGGGTCAGAAAACCCCTGTTTTTGCCCCTCTCTCAGATGGATTTTGTGTTTACAGTTGCTAAAGCACCAGGTGTATTCTGTCTCAGAGTTAGAAACAGCCAATTCAGGAAGTAAACGGCCCTAGAAAAGATGAAAACCGAATGCATCCCTCCCGGTCCAGGGACTGTGGGGAAATGAGGAGAAACATGACATCGCCCCGGGACAGCTTCAGCGGAATCTCATTTACGCGAGTAACAAAGACCTTGAGATGGCTCTGGATTCTGGGAAGGATCCATTTTCACTGACATAGATACATTAACATAGGCTCCGTGATGCAGCCTTTGCCCAGAGAGAATACAGAGTCCGTGTAAAGTACGATTTACTCTGCTGGACAAGCCTTAGAAGACTCACAAATGTTTCTCTTGTGTAAAACTGACAAGGGAAATAACAGGGAATTCTTCTAATACACAGGCCATGAGCCTAGCAGACATGGAGGACAGCCTGACTTACCTCGACCCAGTTCTGCCCTTTGACCTCTACTCACCTCCTAGGTAGACCCCTAACCTGCCCATGTTCTCAGGAGCTGGGGCCATGAGCAACTGACACTTGGCTTAAGTGACTGCTAGTGGGGGAGGCTATTCCCTTCTGCCCAGGTCCGACCCTACCCCCAGGGGCTATGGCTGCTGAGAATCCAGGAAGAAAGGCCAGCTTATACACCCACCCCGGTTTGAGGGGGAAGTGCCATAAAGGACATTATCGGGTCAATTGAAGAAAGAATTGTATCAATGTTAAATTTACTGAAGTTGATAAACATACTATGGTCATGTAAGAGAATATTTCTGTTCTTAGTAAATACGCGCTGATGTTTTTAGGGGTAAAAGGCCATAATATATGTATGTATTTACTCTCTAAAGATTCAGAAAAATATTTTACATATATATGTACATCTATGTAAACATATATATTTACATATATACATATATATAAAAGCTTGAGCAGATGATGAAACAAATGGGTAAAATGTTGATAGGTGAATCTGAGTAAAAAGTCGATAGTCTATGTCCAATTTATGATCTTGTGACATTTCTGCATGTTTGACATTATTTTCAAATAAAAGGTTTTTAAAGTTTTATGTTCTTAGATTAAGACTGTCCTCTGCCTGCAGCTCTCTGCTGTAAACACTCTTTCAGGCTCCCCCAGCCCCTACCCGTGGAGAACGTTGGGCCGTCTCTCAATGTTTCAGATCCTTATCCTTCGTAACATGACCTCTCTCTGGCCCTGACATTTCTGACCATCCCCTTCTGCTTGGAGCTCTTTGCAGACCGTCTGCCCCACCACACTCTGGGGATGTCATCTCAGTCATTCCCTGCACCCATGCTCCAGTAAATGGAGGTCCTCCCAAGATTTGGTTTTGGATTCTCTTCTTATTTCACTCTCTCTCTTTCTAAGCACCTGAACTATAAGTGTGAAGATGACAGTGGAAATGACTTCTAGAATTGTATCTTTAATCCTAACATTCTCCTGGGCTCCAGAACTCCACCTCCAACTGCTCCATGTCAGCCTCAGCGTGTCTCCACCCACACTCTTCCCCTCTGACTCAATCCCACTCTCAGGTCACTTTGTAGATCATTCAGACTCATAATTTCAGTATCTTCTCTGCATCTTGTTCTCCTCTGCATTAAATCTCTGGTCTTACCTCTCTTTACCATGGCTGCTTCTCTGCCCTAGCCAGGCCCTTATCATTCTTGCTTTCACTGTTAGAACAGCCCTTGATTCTTATACACACCTCCAAGCCTGACATTTTTGTCCTGCCAAGAACCTATATTTCTAAAATTCTGATTTAATCACATCATTCATGGTGGTGTCTCTTCATGCTTCCCTAGTATCAACAGAACAAGATCCAAATACCTCAGCATTTGAAGCCCTCCATTATTTAAGTATACCCTATCATTCTAACCTTGTCTTCAAAACACCATGCACTCCATACTTTAGGTCTCGCCACTGTGCCTTAAATCCTCCTGAATTTTTCTAAACCTGGATCTCTGGCCCTCCTTCTGCTTATAATACTCCACCCCTCCTGTCATCCGAGTGAGCCTGTATTGAGCTCACCCCAGTGCTGACTGTATTAAGAAGTCCTCCGGGGTCCTCTCAAGCTGAGTTAATCTCTCACTCTTCTGGGTTCCCTGTCCTGCGCTTTATCTCTGGTGCTTCATACTCGGGAGCCACGGCTGCCCATAAGAGGAGCCCGCGCTGGGAGGGCTGGCCAGGGCTTCGTATCCCCCACACTCAGTCGCTGGCGGGGGGCTCCCTGGGGAAGCATGGCCTCCGAGCTGAGGTGGGGCCTGTCAGCTCACTGTGCTCCTTGCAGCTGAATGGCAAGTTGTTCCTTGGAGGGAGATCTGAATGGCATGCCACCGTGGCTGCCACAAAGGCTGGTCCCAGCTGGGTATGGAGACATTATTGTCTCCTTCCCTGTCTGAGCCCCCAACCACACTGTTCTCCAGGCTCACACGTTTTCTGAACATGGTGCTCCAGGTACTTTGCTGAGAAAGTGTAGAGGGAACCGAGGAGCTCCCTAATCCCCAAGCTGGTGGCAGGAGTAGAGAGGAAAGAAGTTTTCAAATTGTGTGTGAGCTCTCTGCAAAGCATCACAGGCTCCTGCCTCTAGCATTGTCCCCTAATCCCCATCAGAGATGCAGCCCTGAGTCTGGGTCTCTGGCCTGGTGGGGAACTGTTTCATTCTACTGACAAGGCCTTGTCCCTTGGTCACCTGCCTGCAGCCCCTGGTCTACAGACAATGGGCTGGCCACCTCTCCCTAACTTCCTGGTGCTGGACATCACTGAATCCCTGATGCTACTGTCCCCTTAAGAAAGAAAGAAATGGGAGTCACAAGCAGACGTGTGTGTCCCTACAAACAAGACTGTCCTCTGGCCATTCACACTCCCTCACCATCCCATTCTTTTCCCCAAACCTGGACTGGTGAGAAACAGCTGAGAAACAAGATCCACAATTAAGTATGAGGTCACGTTCAGTTCAGCACCATTGGCTGCTTAATTGGCTGATTCTATAGCTGCTCTCCTCATCTGCCAACACGGCGTCTAACATGCTGCTTGCAGGCCAATTAATCCTCAGGTTCGTGAGGTGGGGCTGGAGAAGGATCTGTTTCCTTATCTGTGAGTCTGTTGGGTGGGGCCAAGGAGCAGACTCTCATCCAGAGATCCTGCATGGAACTTTGTGGGGCTCAGAGGACCAGCCCTCCTAAGTGGGAGGTGTCAGTTCCTGGAGGGAAGCTGTAGCCTTTCTTGAGGGCCCAGGAAAGGCAGCCCTGACTGACCCTCTTGGGCCTTCTGGGGGCCCTCCCTTCAGCCTGAGCAAAGGAAATGGAGAGGTGGTAAGTTTCGATGGTTAGGGAACGCAGTCAGGCAGGCCTTGGTAGTTTTGAAACCCGGCTCCATCTCTTATAAGCCACGTGACTTTGGGAAAGTTACAGATACTAATCTTTCCTGGGTCTCAGATTCTTCCCACGTGGAAGTGGGATAACAATAGCAACTATTAGCGTACTGTAACCTACAAATCAGGATTACATAGTGTTGTGGATGTGAAGTGCTTACCGTAGTGCCTGGTGCCCATCACTGGCACAATAGTGAGGCTGGAGAAGCACATGAAATCAGATTGCCAAAGGCAGATGTTTTCAACCCTCAGTTGGCAGGGGGAACCGCAAACAATGGGCAACAGGGAGATGGCATGGCCCTCAGTGGGGATGGGAGGCAGCTGTGAAGTCAACCAAGTCAGCAGTGTTGAAGCTTGGATTTTTATCTGTAGAAATTGCTGTCACAAGGGAAGGCATCATCGGTGCTCCAGTGTGGGATGTGTCCTCCTCCTAAGCTTGTTCACTCACCGACTGTGGCCATTAGAAGGAAGGCATGTATTCAGGCATCATGATTGTCATTGTCATTATCCAGATTTGGGGTGCAGTTTGCACACATCTATGTACATTAAAGCATTTGATCCTGAGAACAACCCTATGAGATTCGTTGAGGTTCACATTTCCAGATGAGAAAAATAAGGCTCGGAGAGCCTGTTACTTACCTCATTTGGCCATAGGGCTGGGTGCAAAGGTGGATCTGGAGTCCAGTTTTTTCTGAGTCTGGCACTGCATCATCTGCCGTGATCACAGTCACCACTAACACTGGTGAGGGCCTAGGTGCTTGTGACCCTTCTAAACACTGCTGGGAGAGGCTGTGAACCAGGAAACAGGACCTCATCAGACATCAAATCTGCTGGAGCCTTGAGCTTGCACTCCCCCACCTTCAGAACTATGAGAAATAAATGTCTGTTGTTTATAAGCTGCAAGTCTGTTTTGTTTTAGCAGCACGAATGGACTGAGACAAGCCCCAACCCCTACCTTCTACCAGACATACAGTCTGAATGTAGGACTGGTGGTTTGGATTTGAACACATTTCCCCCTATTTCATTACTGAGCCTCAAGCCTCTGGGTTACTCTGACATGACCACCCTTCTAATCACTGCTCTCCCTGCTCTCATCCAGTAGCGGAATTGCAAGTCTGTTCCACCAGGTGTGATCAGGAGAAAGACAAGTCCCAAGGGGAAATGGCCTGTCTTTAGATACTGGGAAAGAATGTTCTTTAAAAAGTAGAAGAGATATCTTTTTCTTTTTATTTGAATTCTGCTAAGGAGACTGAAAACCTAGGACTTTATCACCAATTCCTGTCAGGCTACCAGAGTTAGGAGGAATCAGCTAGATGTGGATGGTGGGTAGAAATAGTGATCAGACTCTTGGTGAAGGTGATGGAAGCACTTGGGTTTGCCAGGAGGGGTGCCTGGTAGCCCCATCTTGCCCCCGGCTGCCTTCACTTTGTTTATCAGATTTAGCAAGGGCAATTTTGACTCCTGTGCTCTAGGAAACTGAGCTGTGGGGTCTCAGTTCTCGCTTTGGGCAGTGGAACGGAACTCTTATCCTTTCAATAGGTCTCAAAGCAATCCTCTTGATTTAAAAAGAAAAGTTTATTTTAAAAGTTATTGAGATACTTGTGAGCCATTTGAAATGTCTGGGTGTCTAAGGAACATGCCTTCTCTGGAGAATCCCACTGTTTTCAATATCTCTAAGGAAGATCAGGGTAGGGGTGGAAGGGGTGTTGGGAAGGGTCCCACAAAGTTATCACAGATCATAGAGAGTTAAGATAATCTTATGCCATAATTTTTTTACCAACGTTCTCAAATTTTTTTTTTTTTTTTTTTTTTTACCAAAGTTGGTAAGAAGCTCAACTGGCTGATTTGGAGTTCTATTTCCTTTTTTTTTTTTTTTTTTTACCCTATCTTTTCAGGCAGGCTTGTTAATGAGCAGGAGGATGGCTAAAAGGCAGGCAGTATGTGGGAAGAAAGAGGAGGAGGCCTGATAATCCACAAACTAGATAATTGGCCTGTGATTAATCAAGGGTGATATTTCAGCACGGCTTCTTTTAGAGGAAGCACAGAGAGGGAACAGAGGGAAGAGCTGGCATCTAAAAGTCCTGTAGCCTTAACGAAGAGGAAATCTGTTCATCGGAGTGTTAAGGAGTATGTGATATTATAAGTACCCAATTAAGGAAGACTTGCAAGATTATTTACTTTGAGGAAGTATTCAGAAGGGTAGAAAATTTGCTCATTTAAGATCAAAACAACAACAAAACCGTATCAGTTTTGTAGATATTTCATAGACATTTTTCAGGTTGGATCTCCAGTATCATCCTTTCTCCCCTTCCCCTTCTTAGTAACACCCCCAATTTCCTATAGGAAATCACCCTACCCCCTCCTCCTAAGCTGTGTTCTCCCCAGTGATTCCACCCCCAGTGCCACGTCGGGATCACGTGATCTGCTCTAAACCACCAGTGCATTACATTCCCCCAGGCCTTGATTGGCTTCCAGTTGGGAACATCACCCTAGCCTGCCCATAATGGCCAACCAGACTCGCTTGGGTACTGCCAGCCATTCTGGGGAATCATGAGAAGAGAACCTTATATGGGTAGAGTCTGATGAGGAAACAAAGCTGAGAAATGGAGAGAAAACAAAAGGCCTGGTTGCGTTGTTTGAGGCACTAAAACAAGCCTCCCTAGAAACCAGCCCTACTTTAGTTAAATGGAGCAAATAAAATACCTTGAGTATTTAAGGTAGTTTGGATTAGACTTTGTTATTTGCAACAGAAAGCATCCTATGTGAAACGTCTAACAGCAGAAGACCAATGGGACACAAAGTCAGCATCGGTGCTGGAAGAGGACACAAGGAGAGGGACACCCAGTCAAATCCAGTAGAGCCTTCCTGGTCCAGCCCAGGTACAGAGCAGCTGATGCGGCTGCAAGCCTTAGGCCCTGTTCTTGCCTCACGCAGAGCCTGATGCAATAGAATAAGTCCAGGAGAAACTCTGCATCAAGTTTAGCAGAACCGTTTCGTACACCATAGCCTGTACCCCTAAACTGGCCAGCATTAACCAGAACTCACCCCTGGTGGACAGGGAGTGCTAGGACCCAATGCAAATGCGTGTGTGTGCCTCCAGGAAAATGCTTTGAGTGCAAATCAGAGGCATCCTCTCTGCATGAAGAATCCCAGTCCCTCTTCCCTCTGTTCTGACAAGTCACCACTAAGGCCAAGCTGCAGCTCCCTCTTGGTAAGATAAAAGGACTCTCATTGTGGACCGTGCATGATCCTCTGGGTCAATGGTCCTTGCCTGAGATGGGCTGTGGGCTTTTTTAGAGGGAAATGCCACCATAATTTGTGTTGTAAAATCTGCTCCTGGCTTGTAAGCAGCCTGAAGCAGAAGGTTGCTTCTTTGCCCCCAGCACAGGACCTAATACTTGGGAGGTGCTGGCTGAGTGTTTAGTGAATGAATAAATGAATGAATGAATGAATGAATTCCTTGAAACTGTAGCCATAGCAACTGCCTCACCCAATCTCTCACCTTGGAAGATCCTTAAGGAAGGGGTACACAGAGCAGGGGAGCAGGAAAGCCACAAGCAGACTTCCCTGGGGACCTGCTGCTAATCATCTGTGACCTTGAGCAAATGACCAGAATGTCAGCTCAATGTTCTTCACCAGAAAGTGGAGTCCTAACACCTACCTTACAAGGCTGCTGTGAGGGTTAAATATGAAAATACAAGGACAGTGAGGCACAAAGTAGATGCTCAGTAAGTGCCAATTCCCTTCCACCACCCCTGCCCTGAGCACTCCCCATATTGGCCACAACGCACAGTATTAGGGTGGGGGCGTATCTGCCCAGAGGTGCACTGATGCTTCTTTGTGTCTTTCAAGGGTTTCTCTGCATCAAGGGAGGCCCTGCCACTTGGGCATCCCCCACACTTGGGAACTTCTGCAGTTTCCTATTGTTGCTGAAACAAATGGCCACAAACTGAATAGCTTAAAACAACACGAATTTACACTATTACAGTACTTACTGGAGGACAGAAGTCAGAAATCAGTTTCACTGGGCTGAAGTCAAGCTGTTAGCAGGGCTGGTCCCTTCTGGAGGGTTTAGAGGAGTTCTTGACCCTTTTGGTTTCCAGCAGCTGCCTTACTCCTCAGCCTGTGGCCCTTCCTCCATTCTCAAAGAGCATCACTCCAATCTCTGCTTCAGTCCTCATGGTGCCTTCTCTTCCCCTGCAGTCAAATCTCCCTCTGCCTCTTTAACGACACTTGTGATTACATTTACGGTCCACCCAGATAATCCAGGATAATCTTCCCATCTCAAGAGCCTTAACTTAATCACATCTGCAAATTCCCTTTTGCCGTATAAGGTAACACTCACAGGTTCCAGGATTTGGCCCTGGATATCTTTGGGGGCCATCCTTCAGCCTCTACTACAGGAAACAAACCACGGGGAAGCCACACACAGGGACCTGCTGTCTCTGCCTTGGTGCTGGCCATGCTGCTAGGGGAGACAAAATGCATGTCCTAAAGGGCTCTGCGGCTGCCCTGTGAGCTGTGTTTTCTTTGCTGGTGAACTCATTCTGCTAACCATCGTCATTTGTCAAAGGTAGCAGGCAATAAACGTCCCGGTCACATTCATCTTACTCCTCCCCCACCCCCCAGCATGCCAGTCCTTGAATGCCACCCTGCTGGCCCTGAGCACCCCCCCCCAACACACACCCCCACTTGAAGCCTGTGAGGATGACCAGCTGTGGGGCCTGGCTCTGCTTCAGGTCACCAGCCCAGCTCCATCCTTCGAGCTCTCGCCAAGGCTCCAAAAACATTGTTCTACTCATTGGATGAGACAGGCAGTCTTGAGCTGGTGGTGGGTGTCCAAACTCCAGGAAAGTCTTTCTCACACAGGCCTGGGCTGGGCTTCACGGAGGAAGGCATTTATGTCAGTGAAAACAAAGTGAAACCACGGGGCCCTGCTTAGTGGGGCTTTGTTCTGCCAAATCCTTCAGGCCACACAGCTCTGCCCCAGCTCCCCCCTCACTGTTCTCAGACACTCTGACATGACTTTGCAAGAACAGTACAGCTGGTTTCCAGGAGGTACAAGACGTGGCTTCAGAAGACCATCCTCTCTAGAGGATGCAGGAAAGAGAAGGGGAGAGAACATTCTCCTCAAACTCTGACAGCAGGAGATAATTCTCATCAGGATCATGATTAAATTGAGATGTTGCTCTGGCTGATATTTCTGAGTGACTGTTTGGGCTAAAGTATTAATTTTTAATAGCAAGAAGGATGTACATGTTACAACCACCTCTAAATAAAACAGAGCTAGGAAAGAATAACCTTAGACGCTGGGAAATCATGTTGTATATGTATATGGGTGAATACAAGTCTGCATATATGTATCCAACGTCCTCATCTGGCCAGAAATGAACACACTTTACTAATTCAGACTAATTGGTTGGGAGGCCTGAGTGAGATGTCTGAATTACTGTTTTTAAAAAGAAATGCAGCTTTATTATGTTCAAGAGCTTTGAGCAATGAAGCTAACAAGATGTTACCTAGGAGACACATTTACATTTTACCTTTCTTTTTTTTTTTTTTTTACATTTTACCTTTCTTAAGGTAAAAAAAATGCTCCAATTTAGAATTCTGCTACTGGGAGGGCAACCATGGCAAGTTGAAGGTATGTTCTCAAGGCAGGTGGGGATGTGTTAGATGTTTTAATTCAGAGAAAACACTAACTCATTTTGTATTAATCTCTGTAAACATCAGTGGTGCAGATTTAGGCACCAGCTACCACACACACACCCCCCAGTCTCTATAAATCTATACCACAAAACAGTCATGATGTCTTGCAGTAGAAAGAGAGCTCTGTGGTCATCTGGTCAACCGCCATCTCTCAGTCCATGAGGAGTCTGAGGGCCAGAAAGGTGAGGTGATTTACCCAGCAGGAGCCCACAAGTGGGCAGAAGAACCAGGATTGGGATATGAATTTCCTGCTCCCAGGTCAATTCTCTTTCCTCTTTTGCTGCTATCTCTAGGGCATCTACAGACACATTAGAGAGGGGGAGAAAGAAAGAGGGTGAGAGGGAAGAGAGAAGAGGCACAGATTTTGAGAAAGCAGTGAGTCATCTACTTTGATTTCTAAGTGCATTTGGAGCACGTTACTGTTTACATCTCACTCTTCTCTGCTGGGAAGCAGACCCTGGGATTCTGGAACAAACACAGCAGTAACAGCAGCAGACGCCATTTATCCAGGGCTTGCTCTATGCCAGACACTCCTTTAAGCACTCTGTATGGATCAACTCATTTAATTCTTAGAACAGTCCTTAGAATAGTCATGAAGTACACACTATTATTAACCCTATTACCTGTGAGAAAACTGAGGCAAAGAGAGATTAAATAACACACCTAAGGCCATGAATGACTGAGTCAGGACTCAAATCCAAGCCATCTAACTGAACAGCCCTCTCCCACCTGGCGCCATTCTGCCCTAACCATTTTGCTCCCTCCAATAGATGGCACAAAATAATGGCCTTTTAGCCAGTGGGTGTCCAGGCAAACCTTGGAGTGGCAGGAGCCACCTGGTTGGTTACAAACAACCTTGTCTGTTTACCTGGAATTATTATTATTGTGTAATTGTTATATTGTATTATTGTCTCCGTGTGCCTCCATGTGCCTCCATGTTAGAAAGGTTGGGAAGCTCTGTTCTGTTCTGTTACATAGTCTCAACGAATGATTCAGTTCATTTCTATATAGTTCATGCTGTTTGGTTAGCTCAGGATAAAATAAGGCCACAGGGCTAGCCCCCCAGGCTGGTGATTTAATCCCCTAGATGCCATTAGCTCCCCTGGGAACCACCTCATAAACACAAGGGTGAGAGGGCAAGACTATGTCTGGATCTGTGTAAACCTATTACCCCCCAGAAGGGCTGTGGAACACATGTCCTCTGGACACAGGTCAGCATTCTCATCTGCATATATGAAAGGCAGGACCTTCCAATCCATGGAAGAGAAAGCCTCAGGGTCAGAGTCACAGAGCATCCTTTATTTCTCTATTTCTTGGGGGTAACTTTCATTGTTAAAAAACCTTCCCATCTGTCATGCAGGGACACCTGAATTTTGCCTTGGTACTGAAATGATATGTTCTTTGAAGGAGAACTACCTGTTCTGGAGATGTCAAGTCTAGAGGAGTCAGCAATTATGAACTTATGAGATAATGACATGTGTGTTTAGTGTGATGGCAAATTATACCATAGGAAAAAATTTTAAGATTCAGAGTAAACTATTTTCCCATATAAACTTACTGCCTCAGGAAAACTGTGGTTAAAATTATAAATTACCAGGAAACTTCAAATTTCCCCTAGAGAGCCAAAATAGAAATACAAGAAGGAGCATTGTTGAAATCACCCAAATTAGAAGCAATGATTATTCAATTAAAAATGTGTCGTTACACTTTCTCTTTATACGATGTCTTCTAGCAGTTTTTAGCCATGAGGCTCAAAGGGAAATCTAGTAATCCTGGACTTTAATCTCCTCTTCTCCATGGTGGGTATGCTACCCTACCCAGCAGCTAACCAATTTCCTACAAATCTCCATAGAAGCAGCTTCCTCTCCTCCCTTGTATGAATTTGCTTCAGTGGCCTCCAAGGTCAGAAGGTTCTTTCTAACATCTACCTCAACTCTTTGTGCCGTGATTTAAACCCTCAACTTCTTGCCTTGTCCTAGGAGAATGACAGATACAGCTAACCCTTCACATTCTTAGAGAGTATAACTGGGTCAACCCCTAACCTCCCCCTCCAGCTGCCAAGACAGTCAGGGCTTACTTCTCAGTGCTTCCTTTTGGGGAGGGAGCTGTCTCTGAGCCCTCTCCAAACCCACATCACAGTGGAGTTCCAGTGTCCACACCCGGACATAATGTGGCGGTGTACAGGGTGGTCTCCGTGGGTTCTACCAGTCTTCATGATTCACTGTTTCATGTGCAGAGTCAAGGGTTGGCCTGTGCCTAGTGTTATGGGAGGACAAACTTATGCTTGCTTCATTCCATAAACACCCAGGAAGTACAGGGTCTGCAGGAAGCAGTGGGAGAGGCACCATTCTGAAAGGGCTGGACTGGTCTGGACACCACTGCATGCTGGCCCGGGGCCTTGGGCACCCTAGCCAAGCCTTCTGAACCTCTCTGTTTCCTTATCTATGTAAGGGACAATGGCATCTACCTCACAAGACCTCACACGACCTCACAGGGTAGTATAAAGATCAGAGATGTGGACGTCATTGAAAAGCTCATGGTTCCCTCAGCTCAGGCCAGAAAGGCTAAGCTGGCCTCCTCTGGCCAGAACCCGGGGGCTGAGTCTAGTTGGGTGAGAAGATGGACTTAAGTCTAGGATATTGGGCTATGCTCTACTGAGTTAAAGGTTGCTGACAACTTTACAATTGTATGATATCTCCCCTTTATTTCATGTGGTCATAGCCTTGGTGCCTGTAACAAATCTTCCATATAGAAGGAAGAGGCAATCACCTACAGGTTTCATATAATTCACTGCGTAAGACTGAAAGTAAGTCCTTTGGGTCAAGGCCTAGTCAACAGAAGATCCCCATCAGGTACAGATATGTAACCCGCTGACAGCTGTTGGTGCGTCCTCACAGGTAAGTTAGTTAAATCCTTAGCAGATGGCCCCCGGGAGACAGGAGGTGTTGTCTGGGGGGATGAGCATGGGCAGGGTGCTGGGCAACAAGGAGATGGCTGTGGGAGAAAGAGCACGGACTTCCGTCCTGGATCTGCCACTTGTGAAATGTGCGACCTTGGGTGCCTCGCTTAACCCCTTGGGCCTTAGCTTTCTCTTCTGGAAAAAAGTAAGGATGCACGTGTACCCTACAAGGCAGTTCTGAGGATGAAGCCGTAAGGCATGGGTGTTTGTGCTTTATAAACCAAGAAAGGAAATGCAAATATTGTTGTCATTACTGTGATCTCCATCTGGTTTCCCAGGATGCAGGGCCAGCATGGAGGGAAGTGTAAACCACAAGTTAGCTGCTTTGCTAGGGACACTGGGTGTGTCAGGCATGGTGTGTGTGTGTGGAAGCGGGTGGTGTCTGCGAAAGGCATCAGACGCCGAGATCAACATAACTGCAATGGCTTTCATGATGGAGCCTCTACTGGATGCCGGGCACTGTGCTAACCACTGTCTACATTACTTTGAGCCCTCATAACAATCCCGATATTATTAATATTATTAAGGTTTCTGTTTTTTTGATGAAACACCTAGCCCAGTGAGGGCAATTAACTATCCAAGGTCACACAACTAGTGAGGGCTGAAGCCAAGACTCAACCTCAGGCTGAGTGAACTCCGAGTCTCATGCTCTTTGCACTCGCTCCCTCATAAGTCTGTTTTTGAGATTCTGTACCAAAACCTTCCTCAGGGAAGCCTTGGTTTAAACAGGATACAGGCAAATCCCAGCACGGTTCCAACTCTGCCAACAGAGGCAGCAACGCAGCCCTGCAATTAAACGGGTTTTCCGGATGTTCACTGGGCCGGCTGGGAGATCCCAAATGAGAAGTGACCATCGTGTTTGATGTTACCCCAAAGCACCTGTTCCTCATTTGGGGTATTAGTGGTTGTAACAGAAGAAGTAATATTTCAACAACAGTGGTGATTAGTTACAGAAGGAGCCAAGTGGCAGCTCATCTCTGTGTAAAAAGTGCTCTGGGTCCTTGGGGCCCCCTGGCCTGTGCTGTCCATGTCAACAGGGTGCATAATCCCTGCCTGGTGCCCAGCTGGCTGTGCAGAGCTGTGTGACACAAACCCCTTCAAACTCAGAGGTTTTAATGAGCCTGCAAGAGAGAAGAAAATGGAAAAAAAGCAACAGGAACACAGCAGCAAGCAAGCCAGTGGGGGCAGTAGAATCCCCCCAAGAGGGGATTAACCCTTTCTGCACACAGGGGGTGGTCCCAGCTCTCTGTCTTCCTACAGAGAAGTTACCAGCAGGGAGAGAGTGTGGACATGGAGCCGGAAGGAGACACACAAGCATCTGGAAGTCCAAACACCTATTTTTAAATTCTGGGGTCTCAGCCCAGTCGTAATTTGATGTCACATGCTTGTTAACTCTCAGGCGCTGGGCTGGGCGTGTGACTTGGGAACAGGAATGAGGGCGCGATCTGTTTCAATCACATAATCCTTCATCCACAGGAAGTGGAGGGACTGCTGGTTTCCTCCGGAGGCCTCTCGGACTAGGAGGCCGACTTTGGAGGTGTGCACTTTCACACCCCGGGCGCCTACCATCAGGGGACCATAGGGCAGACGGGAAGGAAAACATCCCGCGATCGCCGGGGGTTGCCTCCTGCTCTGTGGGAGGGTTGGGGACCAGCCAGGGCAGCGGTCTGAGCCAGGACAGGGAGGGGTGTTACTGTGTGGCAGGAGCCAGGAACAAATGTGGGTGAAGTGGATGAGGTTTAATTTAGCAAAGGAAGTGTCATAACTGTCTCTTTAGTAACCACAAGGTACAAACTCTGGGAAAGATGACTGCACACCCTTATTTAAAGATCCATATATATCCCCATGAGTATTAATAATGCCAACAGGACTCCTCTTTTTTTCCTAAGAGTTTTGACTTACAAATCACTGTTCATGTTAAAGATTCTTCTGCAGCCACCCAGTTCAACTCAAGATTAAAACAACCATATTCTGCCTTTATTTTCCCGATTTCTAAGCTCCCTTTCTCTTCTCTTAAATCTCGATCATGTCCAGGCTACAGTTACTGTACATTTTCTTCCTGTGGAGAATGATCCCAATCAATTGAGTGCCTTTATTGATCTAATAGATATACCACCAAGTCTTTCGCGTGTCAAAGCAGAAGGGTGCCTGCATTAAATCCAGGTGGTCCCCGCACTCCAACTGAAAAGATAAAAACAAGGTCCAAGATGTCAATGCTGAGATGGCCAGAAGTCTGGGGAGAGCTGAGCTCCCTTCTCTCAGCCCAGGGTGCTTTCTCTGTGTCATTCTTAGAGATTCCCCATGTTTAACCTCATTTATGTTCTTTGATTTTATATCATTAATTCTGATTTCTAGCATTATTGAGCGTTTTCCTGTACTGGGCACTGCAATAAGCCCCTTTACTTATGTTTTCCCTTTATGTCTTCCTATGAAGCTGGTATTCTCCCATTTTTCAGAGGAGGAAATAGGGGTTCAGAGGCATCAACTGACTGGCTTGAAGGAACACAGCTCAAAGTTGGTGAGGCCAGTACGTGAGCCTCCATAGCCTTGTCTCCAGATCCTACACACTCTTTACTGCACAAATACTCCTCTACAGCAACCTGTAAAACAGGTATTGTTCATTCCATTGCCAACAGGGAATCTGAGGCTGAGGCAGAGCAAGTGATTGACTACCCAGTGTTTTACCAGTAGGAAACAGCAAAGCTGGGACTGAGACTTGAGTTTCTTTACTCCAAATTCAGTGCTATCCCACTGACCCTTGCAGCAGCCTGGGGTCACTGGCAAACAAAGAAAAGAGAGAAAGCTGAGTTCATAGTGCCCGCAGGGCCCCTTGCCCTGACCTGTCACTCCCCAGACCCTGACTCAGGTGCCTGGGACTTCTTAGCCCTTGGGCTGAGCAAGTGAAGTCATGTGACCCTCCAAAGCCCCTTTCATTAAAAACCACTTTGCAGTGCAATTGAACCACAAGCGTCCTCACCTGAGTTTGGCTGCATGATTTATTTCTCAGGGTCCTTCATTAAGGTTTTCCCTCAAAGTCCCACTTCTGCAGGAGGCCTTCCTTCTCTCTTTGGCTCAGGTTATTCTACTTAAAACCTTCTTGCCTGTGGAGCTGACTGTTTTCCCCTTCACTTTTCTGCCCCGGGTCTAGGAGTGTATATAGACCCCAGACATGTCCTCCCTGGAACACGAAAACTCCCAGCACCCTCGTGGAGGCCCCACGCCCATGATGACATAGACCACCCAACAGCACCCTCCCCGGCACGTGCTCCAGGCCCATCCCCCACGCCTGTTGCTCCCACCTTGGGCTCACCGTCCTCCTAGGAAAGACTGGAGGTGGCGATAGAGTTAATGCAATCCAACCCTTGCCTGTGAGGAAGAGCTTGGCACTAGTTATAAACCTCCTCATTGCCAGGGCGGCCCTGTTCTCCATCATCCTCTGCTCCCTCGCCCCAATAAAATGACCCATTTAAACCAGATTTTTCTTATTAACAAGCTTCCTACTAAATGGCTTCAGCTGTGCTTGTTGATTTATAGGGCTTAGAAAGTGCTGCTCAGCGTGCCCCTCCCCATCGGTCCCCGGGCCTGACTGAAGCATCGTGTCCTGGTGACACCATGGGAGGGCAGAAGCCACCCTCCAAGTGGCAGCTTAGAGGGGGCTTTTTCTTTTCTTTTCTTCTTAATATTTTAATTTTGGAAATTGTCAGACACACAAAATTAGAGACAATAATGTAATGGAGCCCCTTGCCAATTTTGTTATATTTGTTTCCCAAGCTAGCCCCACCAGCTAGATTATTTTAAATTAAATCCCAAACATTTTATCATTTCACCCATATCAGTATATTTTCTAAGAGATAAAGACTATCTGGCCTTTTAACTGTAACCACAATGCCATGAACATATCTGAAAATAGTCACAATAATTCTTTAATATTATCTAGTATCTATTCAATGTTCAAATTTTCTTGTATTATAATTTTAAAATATCTGATTCATTTAAAACAGGATCTTATCAGTGTTCCCAACTGCATTTGATTTAATATGACTCAAATTTCTTTTTAATCTATAACAATTCCTCTCCTCTTTTTTTTTTTTTTTTTACTTTTCAAGGACTTCTTGATGTAGACAAGTTCCCAAAATATATGTACACTGTGCCATCACCGGCAAGGAAATCCTAAAAGCACCCTTGTCAGCACAGACCTTCCTTATACCTTGGGTTAAGTTATTTATGTCCTTGAGTATGGTCCTAACCCCCAGGCCTCTGCCTATCGTCCCTCAGAGCACCTTAACAAGGTTGAATTAGACTTGAAAAAAAAAAAAAAAAAAAACAAACTCAACATTGCTACTCATCAGGGAAATGCAAATCAAGACCACAATGAGATACCACCTCGCACCTGTCAGAATAGCCATCATCAAAAAGAACACAAATAACAAATGTTGGTGAGGATGTGGGGAAAAGGGGACACTTGTACACTGTTGGTGGGAATGTAAACTGGTGCAGCCACTGTGGAAAACAGTATGGAGTTTTCTCAAAAAGCTAAAAATAGAACTAGCCTCTGACCCAGCAATTCCACTCCTGGGTATGTGTCTGAAAAAAACAAAAACACTAATTTGAAAAGATATATACACCCCAATGCTCATAGCAGCATTACTGAAATTGCCAAGATATAGAAGCAACCTAAGTGTCTATCAATGGATGAATGGATGAAGAAGAGGTTGTTTGTATATACAATGGAATACTACTCAGCCATAAAAAAGAATGAAAATTTTGTCATTTGCAGCAACATGCATGGACTTGGAGAGCATTTTGCTAAGTGAAATAAGTCAGAGAAAGACAAATACTCTATGATGGCATTTATATGTGGAATCTAAAAAATAAAACAAACAGATGTATACAACAGAACAGAAACAGACTCAGACATAGAGAACAAACTAGTGGTTACCAGTGGCGATAAAGAAGGGGGAGGGGCAATAGAGGAATAGGGAAAAAAAGGGTTATTGGGTTATATGAAATCATGCTTGTGAAACTTTTGAAAATTGTAAAGCACTATAGAATTGAAAGACTCATTCATTTAATTAAAAAAAGAAGGTTAAATCATCTTACCCCAATACTGGTTGCAATATTGGGATCCTAGAGTGCTGAGCAGTTACCAACCCATTTGCCCCAATAATAGCTCATGTTTATTAGCACATAAGTGTTCACCACAACCCACCATGATTGGTCCTTTACCATCCCTATTTTCCCAGATGAGGACACAGGGATAGAATAATCTGTTCTCGACTTGCTAACCAGTGGATAAGGGGTTTGAACTCAACTTGTCTGGTGGACATGCCCACTTCTTGCCTCGAAGTTCAAGTCTCATTTCCCACCAGGGGATTCACTGGCTTGGCTCAGGCAGGGCCAGAGGGGAGAGATGAGAATCGGCATCATGAGGATGTGCCTGCAGCTCTAGGGAGAGACTGGGGCAAGGAGGCAGCAGAGAGGCAGAGCGGGCCCAGAGCTCCGGATCCACTGTCGACTCCTTTTGTCCAAGCTGGGCTTGTTCATGTCCCCACCAGTTCCCCCAGGGAGACTGTGAACAGGCCTCCCCACCCCCGCCCTCTCACAAGTCCACACAAACCATCATTACCACACACTCAAGCCCACACAACTACCACATCCACATGCCCTCAGACCCACACCACTCGCTCACAGGCCAGCCCCCACACAGCTCAGTCCTACAAGCACATACTTGCCTGCACACGCACCTCATTGTGTGAAATAAACACAGACCCTGGAGGTGGTGGGGCTGGGGGAGGAGGGCCAGAGTTTCCCTGGGAGCAGCCAGAACCAAAGGCTATCTGACTTCAGTTAGAAAGCTTGTATTTCTATCTATCTATCCATCTATCTATCTATCATCTATCTTTAATAGGTCTTCTTTAGTTCTGGAAAAGGCAAAGGCTTTGGAGCTCCTGGTCTCATAGGCCCAGGGAGTCTAGAGGGAGCTTGAGGATTAGTGAGTGAGGCCAGGGTAGAAGTGTTGAATTTGAGTGAGGAGCCGGCTGGTTAAATAGAGCTCAATTGAATTCCCCCCTTCCCCCCACCCTCCCACACCACCCCCACCCCATCTGAAGGAGGAGAGCTCTAATCTGTGGTTCTAAGAGATAGAAAAACACCAACTGCTAGCAAGATAATCCAATTTCCTTTCTCCCTTGCTCTGAAGGGGACTGCCCTGGCCCTCCTGCTCCAACTTCACGCTGGGTTTCAGTCTGGCTAGAACTCTTTACCCTTCCAGCAGAATTCATATCAAAGCCTCAACCCCCCAGGGTTCATTAGAAGGCATTTATTTCTGCATATTCTTGGAGAGCAGGAGGGAGGATAACTTGATTCGCAATGCAAATTGTTGGCTGTAATTTCAACTCTCCCTCCCTTCTCACAGGGAGATTTTGCAGGTCATTAAAAATATATGATTGCCTCCAAAATTGAGTGGCAGCCGCTTCGCTGGGCAGGACCAGGTGCCCTGAATGATGTGGAGTGGATGCTGGGGCAAATGGAGCCCAGCCCACGCTCCTGTTCCAGCCTCTAGGCTCCAGCTGGGAGGCCAATCTGGGGACACTGACCTAACCTGTTTTCAATTCAGTTTTGCCTTTTACTGCTGTGGGGCATCCGAGCTCTTGGTTTTCTTCTCTATAAAAATGGGGATAAATTAGGAGCTGGACCCAGAGCACCTGGTGTAGTAGGTGAGCAGTCAGCTCTGCAGGCTGGGCCTTCCCCACCCCACGCTTGCTGTCTGGCTCAATGACCCCTTTCTTCAACCCATTGGCCTTCCCAATTTGGGGACTGGGACCCAACCAGTCAAGGAAGTACAGCCCAGATCTTCTGGCCATGATGGAGGTCTCACTTGGTATTTCATTTCCTGCAATGCTGTGGGAATTCAGAAGCCCTGGAACTATCTAGGCTTTTGCCTTCCACCTAATTGATCCATAGACATCAGTCAATTATAGGGGGGAGGGAGAATCTGAGGTATGTGAGCGTTGATCGAAGCCAATATTTTGATATAAAACCAAGAAAAAAATTGTAGGCCAGGCAGGAAGAAAACTCCTCCTCCATGAGTTGGAGGCACTAACCTGGGCTTTCCTGGGAGGATGGAGATCTCTTTAGGCATCGCCCCCCTGAGTCCCAGGATGCTCCAGCCCTGAACTGCAGGCATTTATAGAATGATAAAGTTAATCCATATATCGGGACCCACAACATGGAGGCTTCCCCAGGGCCCAGCCTCTGTCACAAAGCTAAACCTAAGTCAGCCTGCACTTACAGGAAACGCCTCTCTGTCAAGGAAAACTAACACCAATCACAACCCCCAACTCCACTTCAGGTGGCTCAGCTTACTCTAGAAAACAGGACCTGGAGCCTTAGAAGGGAGCCCCAGCCTCCTAGCCAATCACGCCCTAGTTACAAGGTGCCCCTTGTTGCCTCTAACATACACACTATAAAACCCACTCTTGACCAAAATCCCTCAGGAAGAGTGCGCCACTGTTTTTTAGGGGCTGTATTCCCCCAATCCACAGATTGTTTTCCATGGAAACATAAAGGGCATCAAACTCATTATGAAGTTGCTTTAGTTTTGTCATTTGACAACAATATACACATAATCCTTGAGGAGCATGAGTTGCTGTGTATAATTGTTAGAGGGAAGTCATATATTTTGAAGGTTTAAAGTTACCTTTTAAATTCAGATTTAAAAGATATCTGGGTTCTTTGGTAATGTCTCCACATTTCAAAGAGTTCTGTATGACCCAGCAATTCCACTCCTACAGCTATAACTTAAGGAAATGAAACGCAGGGCCACGTGAAAACTTATACGTGAAAGTTCATAGTGGCATTATTCACAGTAGCCAAAAAGTGAAAACAACCCAAATGCCCATCAAAGAACGAATGGATAAATAAAATGTGCTCTGTCTCTCTCTCAGACACACACACACACACACACACACACACACACACACACACACACACCCCTGCCTGCATTCAGGATTTAGTTTCAGCAGGTTGATGAAAAAACCAGTCTTCTCCATACAAGGGGTTTGGAGCCAGGTTCAGCAAGGAGCATGAGAAGAGAGGTCCCTTCTCCCAGCGTCACCTCCTGCTGCTCCTCTAATGTCCCTCCTCCACATTCATCTTCTGCTTCAGTAGCTTCAACTTTGTGCAGTTCTGGAAGCCTTCCATGCCTTCTTGCATCCGGACCACGCAATGCTTTTCTGCTGTGTCTCTGCCCATGGACCACCTCCTGGTCTTCCAGAGCCTTTCCCTGGAAGCAGTTGGTCTCTGCCTCCTCCTGAGTAGGGAACAGGCACAGGCCCCCTGGGACTCAGCTCTTCAGGGGCATGGACTGTGGCTCACTCCCCTGGATCCTGGTGGAATGCAGGACATTTGGTCTGTGCTCAAATGATGATGGAAAGAAAAAAATAAAGAGGTAGAGGGACTGAAGAAAAAGGGAGATCATTTTTATATTATTTCTATTTGTATATAATAACAGTTAAGAAGAAAAGGAATTACTTACAAAAGGTCTCTGAATTCTTCTATGTAATTTTTTATTGATGTCTAATTTAATTCATTAATAAGGTGAAAAAGGAGAAACTCAGGCACATTTTACATTCTAGTAAAACTCAAATAGATTTGAGAGTTAAAAAATAAGTTATTTTTTTATAGCCAATATTCATTTCTCCCCTACAGAAAAATCATTTTTCTCCCCCCAGAATGACCTTGATCTTTCCTGTTTCCAGGAAAATGGGGTTTGATTGACCTAAGGGCTGAATATGGAGTTTCTTTCTCTTTGTTCAAGTGGAAAGCACACATGTAGTCGTTGCCTTTCAAATCAGAAGAGGCTTAACTTCTTTTCTTTGGTCCAAACCCATCCCCCTCAACACTCCCTGTGTACAAAAGCATCAAGTTCGTAGACTTCAAACGGCGTTCCACTTGAGTGCTGGAGATATGGGGGTTCAGGAGGTGGCAACGGCCCCTCTTTATTAGTTAGCATTTACTAAGACTTTCTAATCATTAACTAGTTACCCTGATGGAGTAATTCCCATGGGCACTGATGAGAATTGTCGGAACATAGCAGGATGGAAATTGATCTGCTAACTTGGTAACCATAGTCCTGTCCCTAAACAGGTCCCTTTATGAGGCACTTTTCAGAACTGGGGGCAGTATGGCACAGATGAAAAAAACACTGAATTGATTCTTGTTCCAACTCTGTCATTCACCAGCTGTGTGACCTTGGCTGCAGCCTCAGCTGTACTATGGCTTCAATCAGGGAAAGCAAATAGGTAGCATATGTGCCACCACTGATGCCCTCCTGTCACCAGGGCAGACATTGTTAATCAATCCCAGCCCCTTTGCTGAACCTGGAACGAGTTCCATAATCCCATGTGCCTACAATGGATCAGATTGCCTTGTGAGCTGCCGCTTGTTGACCATGCCCTTCCAAACCTAACGTTCAATAATGTTAAGTATTACAGCTATTCCTTTTGTTGTAGCAACCACCACCAACAGTCTTAATAAAATTGTGCTATTTCATTCCAAGGATCACACAGAATTTCCCTCCTCAAAATACTCCTGAGAAATAGGAAAATAAGCATTCCATTCCAACCGTCCCAGAGGTTGAGTCTGCCTGAAACAAAGGGGGTGGCCTAGACACTCTAAAACAAGTTCCAAGCAGGACTGAGAGCAAAGGCATCCTCGACAAATTCTTCCTATTTCTTCCTTCAGCATTGAGGGCTGGGAGCCAGATCCTTCTATCCAAAGGGGAATTCCTGTAGGAGCTAATGAGAATTTGGCATTAAAATGAATAGGTTCCTCTCATTCACTGCTGGTGGGAATGTGAAATGGTGCTACTGCTTTGGAAAACTGTCTGGCTGTTCCTCAAAATGTTAAATATAAAGTTATCATATGACCCAGCAATTCTACTCCTAGGTGTATACCCAAGAGAAATAAACACACGTGTCCACATAAAAACTTGTACGTGAGTGTTCATAGTAGCATTGTCAATTAAACAGCCAAAAAGTAGAAACAATCAAAATGTCCATCAATTGATGAACAGATAAATAAAATGTGCTATATCCATACAATGGAATATTATTCAACCATAAAAAGGAATAGAGTACTGTTACATGCATGCATAAACCTTGAAAACCTTATACTAAGTGAAAGAAGCCATTCACAAAAGATCACACAGTGTCTGATTTCATTTACATGAAATGTCCAGAACAGGCAAATCTATAAAGACAGAGAGATTGGTGGTTGCCTAGAGCTGAGGGACTTGGAGAGCTGGGGACTGATGGGTAAGGGCTGCACGGCTTTTGGGAGGATAAAAATGTTCTAAAATTGACTGTGATGTTGGTTGCACAACTCTGTGAATGTACCAAAAGCCGTTGAATTGTATACTTTAAACAGGTGAATTGTACTATATGTGAATTATATCTGAAGAAAGCCATTAAAAAGCAAAACTGTTATATTAAAAAATTAAAAAAAAATAAGATGAGTAGGTTCTTTTTCAGTTTTGAGGAAATCTTAATGTGGCAAGCTAGCCGTGATGTTGCGTTTGTGTGTTTGTGTGTCTGTGTGCCCTAACAGTGACGAAAGAATAGCATCCTACAGTGTCCTATGATCGCCTGATGATTAACATGACCAAACACTGATCTGATTTTTAAAGATTTGACTAATGTGTCCCAGTTAACTTGCTGAAGAAAAGGGGAAAATATGTTTAATCCTCAGTAGGGGAACCCATTGTACTATCATGCTGTCTCCTCCTTGCAAGCCTGCAATCCCTCTTCTCTGCACATAAGACAAGGTCAGGACACGTACAAGTCTTCACAAGCTGCCCTCCCTTAATTTACTAGGTCATCTCCTGACACTGCCGCTAACCCCTTTTGCTCTCTGGTCACTCAGAATGGTGCACCCCTGCTGCACAGTCATCCTGAGCAATTCCACAACTCCATGCCTTCGGATGTGCGGTTCCCACTGTCCTTTATGCCTTGCTCCGTCTACTCTACTCTTCCTTATCTGGCAAAATCCAACTCACTCCTTAGGAAGCTGAAGCCCATGGGAAGCCAGCTCTGGATCCCCAGGCAAGTGACTTGTGCCCATAACTCTGTACGGATCTCATCTCTGACACATGCGTTGAGGACTTGTCCATCTCCCCTCAGCAAGGGCAGAGGTGGTGTCATGGAAGCTTCTGCAATCCTGGGACGGAGCAGCACACCTGACACACAGCGGGGCCTGGGAACACAAGTGAATAAGTAACACTCAGTGGCTCTGAGCTTGTGACAGTAAAACAGCATTGTTTGAGTAGGTGATACGCCATGTTTCTTTTGGAACAGTGGAGAGGCAACCAAGTTCAGTATGAACAGAACCTTCGATAGTCTGTTTTCATTACAGCGATGGCTAATAACTTTCTGTAAAAATCCAGTTGTCGTGTGGAATTACAGACACACCACCCACTTAATTAGGGCTGTCTCCTCCTTTGACTCAGGACAACCCTCCTCAATGTTGAGGAAAATTCTTGATCGCCTCAGTTTGTTGAAGGTAGAGAAGACAAAGAAAGGGCCAGTTTCTCTGGGTCTAATTCTGACCAATGAGGAGGAAGTGGTTGGAGAGGCGATGGAAACCTGGAGAGAAACTTACCACATGGCCGACGGCTCATCACCACCCAGGGCAGCTAAGTCTGCAGCCCTATCTGTGCTGTGCGGTGGCCCTGTGGTCCCCCAGCACATGTGGTTATGTTATGTGTGTCCTGCTGTGCTGATTGCACACAGGTGACATCACTTGAGGATTTTATACACATGCACACATATATAAAATATCTATATAACCCTTGTGTGATTTTAAATATTTGTCTTAATAAACATATTTATTAGCATGTGTATAATAATATAATAATGTTATATGATATAAATGTAATAACATTCATATGTATTCTAAGTTTTTCCCCCAGCAGCTTAAAAAGCCTTCCTCTGTGTTGCTACTCCCTTCCCATACTGCCCACCAATTTCGGGACGAATCATTGAACTCATAGAACTCACTGAACGACCCAACGCCAGGAAGTAGAGCCCACTGTCCCACTCACGGATGAGAAAAATAAGGCTCAGTGAGTTGAAGGAGTCGTCGGAGGCCCACAGATGGTAGATGACACAGCCAGGCCCCCAGCCCTTCTAGATAAAGTTTCCTGCACACCCCATTGCCCCGCTGCAGGGGAGGGCCCGGTGGTGGGGCTGGGGAGGTGGCGCTTGAGAAGAATGTAAGAAATCAGAAGGGCAGCTACAAGTTGCACAGAGCCAGAAATACTGTGTAAATCACTTAGGAACAAATAGGAACTGATCCTTATTTCCCTTTGAAAATATTAGAACATTTAAGAGTAAGTGTTTTTGTGAAGCATCTCCACTCCGTGCAATTCCGGGGCTTGAAACCTTATACGCAGCAAGCAGGGTTTGAGGGAAAAGCTGCCTTTTGTGGTGTATATACAGAATAAGTGATGGCCCCATAAAACATGGATTTCTTTAATCTACTGAGGGAGCAGCGCTGACAAGACACCGTGAGGGCACAGCTGTGTTTACTCCAGGGTCACCTCGTGTTATTTATAATAAATGCTTTCGCTTTTGCTCTCTGCTGACCACCTTCTCCTTCCCAGGATATGAAGTCTGTTACCACAGAACCAGACGCCGTTAATGGGCCCACACGGCTATGAACACACCAGCCGGTCCATGATTTTATAGCATCCATCACGGGACACCAGGATCCTTATTAAAGAAGAGAGCTTTTACAGCGTTTTCCAGAGCACCATATTTTCTAGACCCAGCCCACAGGGAGAGTGCTACAGGGAGTGATATTGCACTAGAGGCTGTTCCATGGGGTCTGGGCCACGGCGGCGGGGAAGAAAATCATCGACCGGTATTTATGATGTGCGGTCCTGTGTTGATGTGGTGCCAGGGGCCATACAAGGAAAGGTAGACCGTCTTGATGCTTTTCCCCTAGGAGCTCCCATTTGGAAAGTGAACACAGAGGCATATGACCCAATTCACCATGTACAGTGTGGAGCAAAAATGTAATTAACTTTGATTTATAGCATGTAGTACAAGCCTTGATCTATTCAACCCTTCTGGGCCACCAGAAGTCCTTTTTTGTTTCAATCTTTGTTTAATATCTTATCAATCCGTCTTGGGCCCCTTTTCCTATCTGGGAAGCAGAGTTTACTGAATATAATCTTATCTTTCTTTGATGGCCAAGAATCTTGCGGTGTCAGATTGATGTTTGTAAATGTTCATTTGCTCCGTGAGCTCGTGGCGGACTGGGGATTAAGGGAGCCGGCTTTGATGTCAGAATCTGGCTCTGCCTCTTAACGGGCTGGGGTGCCTGGGACAAGTTGTTCACCAGCCTGAGCTTCTTAGTGTTCTCATCTGTAAAATGGAACTAACAGTAGTTCCTTTGCTAGGATTAGAGAAGATGAGTGTAAAGTCCTTAAGCATCATAGTGTCTGCTTTGGTGCTTAAGAAGCATCAAATAAATATGAGTTCTTCTTGTCTGTTGTGTCAAGACGAGATGGAATGTAGCTAGATCTCAGCTGATCTCACACACCCTAGAAATATCGATTGCTGGAGTGAATACTGTTATGCCTGCCCAGATCCCCTCCTCAGGGCCAACTCACCTGTCCCCTGGCAGCTGGGAAGATCAGCTGCTGACAACTCACACCTGTGTTCCTAGCCAGGCATGGCCCTCAGCCATCAGGAACCACCTCGCACAAGGTTATACTCCCTCCCAGGCTGGATGATGTGGAGACAAAAGTTCAGCCACATCGCTTCAATTTGGACAATTTTGAAGGGCCGCCCCAGCTCCAGAGTTGCCTGTAGGATCAGCTAAGGCCTCAGATGCAGTTGTGGTGCCGGCTAGCGTCTCCCTCTGCTGGGTCCTCCCCTCTTACAGGTGCATCTCCTGAGAGCTCTCCCCAGTAAACTGCACCCCCAACTTTTCCCTGTGAGGTCTGTCTCAATCAAAGATCTTGCTTAAATGTAAATTGTTGATTTAAACTTTTCTTGAGATTTGGTTATTTCTCCTGAAAATGGTAAGCAGAAAAAATGTCAGTGAATTGTATTTTCTGGTTACTTAGGTCCCAGCTAACTGTATTTGTTTCCTATTGCTGCTGTAACAAATCATATAATCATAGATCTAGAGGCTTAAGAAAACACAAATTCATTATCTTAAATTCTGTAATCCGTAAGTCTGAAGTGGGTCTCACTGGACTAAAATCAAGGTCTCAGCAGGACTATGCTCCCTTTCAGAGGTTCTAGGGGACAGTCTGTTTCCTTGCCCTCTCCAGCTTCTTGAAGCTGCCCAAGCTCCTTGGCTCACAGCTTTCTTCCTCTATCTTCAAAGCCAGCAATAGTGGGTCCAGTTAAATATTATATCATGCTGACCTCCCCTTCTAGAACCCTGTCTTATACTTTTAAGTACTTTGGGATAACATTAGGCTTGTCTGGTTAATCCAGGATTATCTCCCTGTTTTAAGGTCAGCTGATTAGCAACCTTAATTCCATCTGCAACTTTAATTCCCCTTTGCCATGTAATGTAACATATTCGCAAGATTCCTGGATTAGGATGTGGACATCTTTAGGGGGTCATTATTCCGCCTACCATATGAATCAAAGTTTTACTATTTAACTTGAAAAGACAAATAGGAATCAGAGCCAAGTAAGTGAAAAGGGACTTACTTGGACAATTACAATGTGTATACATTTTGTCATCTGGGATGTTTCAGGGTTGCAAACAGCTGGACGCACAGTCTGGTGAGAGGGGGAGCTTTGGGAGGAACTGGGCAGCAGTGCAGGCAAAACTAAAAGGGACAAGAGCTTAAAGAAATCTAACTTATGCAATGCAGAAAGTAGAAGGGCTGTGCTTTGAGTGCTTTTGAAAGGAGGGATTTAAGTAGGGTCTGATGTAATAACTAAACCCAATTAGAACGTCTTTGGGCTGCATCAGCCACCCTGACTCATCAAGTGTTGGAGACCGAGAAAGGCTACAGAAGGATGATCCCATGTGCCCGACATGAAACACTGTCAAATGGCTGGCCACATAAAAATCACATGGAGGAATTTTGTCTAAAGTTAACCAGCACTGTCCGGAATCAGATGCAACACCAGGTTTCTAGCAACTGGGAGGCATTTAAGCTCAGGGTAGCTCCATGAATGACAGAATTGCTGACTTCCTATCAAAAAAGCTGTACACAATACTCTCATTTGTCACTTTAGAGCCCAAGACTCTCCCACTACTTACTAACTACCACCTCTGGTTGAGGGCTTAGCATTGCAGAGCAGAGAGCTGGTTCATGGTGTATGTGTGGGGGTGTCCCTTCCCTAAGTGAACCCTTTGCACATGTTTATAATCCACTGAGTAAAAGTTTAAAAGTCCAAGCAAGACACAACTGAAAAGGACTCATGACCTGATCAGTTTCCTCTGCCTTAGCAGAGTTGAGTGTCTGGGGCTTCCAGGCAAGTTACTTGTGACTATATATAAGGAAATTTCAGGTATGTTTTAAATAAACATACCAGAGCTTATGCATCCCACATGAGTCTCCCCTTTAAAGCAGTCTTCTTGGAAGATAAATCACTTATTCCAAAGATACTGTTAAAAACAGTCTGGATCATTTCTCTTCAGACACTTAAGTGCATACTTTGGAGTATCTTGATGGGGACAAATATTTATCCTTTAAAGGTGGATTTGATTTTTACCAACAGCCAAGATTCATTTGTATCAAAGTCTGGGGAATAAGGTGAATAATCAAATTAAGTACTACCATTTTAGATTAAAAGATGAGTCTGATATAATTGAATGAGACTAGTTTTCCCCTGAGGGTTTTGGATGGTTCTGAGGGCCAAAGAGTAAGAACAATGGCTGCATTGATGGTATTAGCTGGCACCTTTCAAAGTGATCTTTTTAAAAGATTACATGCAGTTGAGAGTAGTAATTTCTGGAATTTTTTTTTTAAGTTTACTACTTCAGAGATATTGTATCTTAGTGATTAAAAGCATGGGTACTGAAGTCAGTCCTGGAACTAACAATCAGCTCCATAATTTTTTAGCAGTGTGACTTCCAGCAAGTCACTCACCCTCTCTGAGCTTCATTTTCTTCATCTGAATAGGAGACTTATCCTGTAAACTAACTCAGAGGATGGCTACAAGGAATAAATCAGGTCATATACATAAAACACAAGGTCATGTATATTATACGTTGTAGGTGCTCAATTAATAACGGCTATTGTTTTTCTTCATCAACACATCAGGGGCACAAAAACATCCAGGCCTCTTCACCTCTAGGTGGGAGCACATTCAAAATATTGATTGCATTTATGATAGTACTAGTAACTATCATTTATTAAACACCCGTAGGGGATAAAACCCTTTCAAGCCTCACTAGAACCCTCTTAGAAGTAGATACTATTGTCGGACCCATTTTAACAGATGAGGAAATGGAAGCCTAATGAGTTAAGCAACTTGCCCTGAAGCATTCAGCTACAAAGCTGCAGAGTCAGGACACCTGGACTCCCACACCGGCATTTTAACCCTTTCTCACACAGCTGTTTATGAAGGTCCGTGGGTCCTCTTCTCTGTGACGTGAGGACAGCATGAGTAGGGCTTCAAGCCTGGGCTTTGGAGCCACATGGACTGGATTTGAGTTTGAATCCCAGCTCACCCACTGATCTGTCATGCGGCCCTGATCAGTTTTCTCCACTGTAACGTGAGACCAATGAAGAGACGCTGCAGGAGTAGTGTCTGGGGCAGAGTTGGTGCTCAGAATTAAATGCGAACGAAAACCCCAATTAACGGAACATTCTGCACAGAGTGGCTTTTGGTGACACACCCTCTACACTTGAGATTCACACGCCTGCTGGGAAGAGCAGTATCGAGGCTCTGAAAGCTTCTGGTGATAGCCTGAGTATGAAAGCCAGCCTTACTGATAGCAGAGACTTCTCCTGAAAGTGGGCACAAAGTGTTTCCATCAGATTATGGCCGAATTCCAGTGGGCGGAGGAGGTGACAGACAAAACCACTTAGTATTCCTACTCGGCCCCCGAGTTGACACTCTGATCAAGCACTTTTCCTAACACGTGTTCCTGGAGAGCCGCTTGTTATCTGGGTTGGGGGCTGCCTGCCCACCCCAACTCCTGCCTGGAACGGCCCCCCACCTCCCCTCACAGTCCCTTCTCACATCGTGACTTACGACAATCCCTGAGTGGCCGGAGGAAACATGGCATTGCTTGCAGCTTAGTGTCTGGCTGGTCTAGAGCCTGCCCGCCTGCCTGCCTGCCTGCCTGCCTGCCTGTCTTCCCTCCTTCCTTCACTCGTCTTCTGCAGGAGAGAAGTCAGCAACTAGTCTTGCAGCTAAGAGGCTTATTATGGCTGGACTGTGTCCCCCCCAAAATTCTATGTTGAAGTCCTAACCTCCAACACTGCAGAATTTGACTGCATTTGGAGATAAGCCTTTAAAGAGGTAATTAAGGTAAAATGAAGTCACATGGGTAGGCCCTAATCTAACATGTCTGGTGTCCTTACACAGATGACAGACTGAGGAACTATAAGAGGACACAATGAGAAGGCATCCTCTGCAAGCCAAGGGGAGGCCTCAGAAGAAACCAACCCTGCGGACACCTTGGTTTCATTTTCAAACTTGTGCGCAAGGGTTAGGGGAAGGTGTGGATGCCCCCCAGGGAGAGCTCTGCACTGAGATGCTTCCTGGACATGAGGGCACCAAGGCCAAGTGACGCTGGATGTTTGGCACAAAGAGCCTCCCGGATTTTCCGCCCACACATCAGTGACCAATACCCCTGGCTGTCACGTTTGCACCGCCTCACTTTGGCTCACCGGGAAACTCCACACCAGACTGCCCTGAAAGCTGAAAGTGGCTTTCAGACCTTTTGGAAGTGACTCAGACCTACAGGCCACTCTACTGAAGTGATTCATTTTTAAAAGGAGGCTTACATACATGATCATATCTACTAAACGCTTTTATCTGTTCTTTGTTGTTGCTTGAATAAGAACCTGTTAAATGACCAAACTGTGCCTTCTACCTGCCTTTTGAAAGGACAGAGTAACATAAATTTAAATGCATATTGGGCAAAAGGTGCTTTCTTTTCCAAGAAAGGAACCATATGATCTGGAGTTAACGATACTCAAGGGTGCCACTTGTGATTTTTCTCCCCACTGAGATTCTTCTCCACCTGCCAATTTCTCACCCACTGAAAACTCAGGTGCTGTCCCAGTTACAGTGCTCACTCAACAAGCCTATACAAACATGGACTTGTATTCCTGTTTGGTCAGCATCAATTTGTAACCTGGATTCTTTATTGAATATTGAAATTAAAATGGCTTTTACTGTTGGGTTATTTCCATTTCCTCATCTGTAAATAAGGAGCTTTAAAGTGATCTCCATGATACCTTCCAGCTGCCAAGACTGTGATTCTGCTTTGTAAGATGGGCAGATGTGTGAGTCTTTCTGTGCCCCCAAACAGCAAGCCATCATTCTAACCCAGATAGTATTTGTTTCATTTATTAGCTTAATAAATGCTGTTGAGTGAGGAACTGAATCAATTAATGAATGCCCACTGGGTTCCCAGCCCCAGGGAACACGCAGATAATAAGACAGTTTCTGACTGTCAGGAGCTCACGCTCTGAAGAGGGAGACAAGATGTGTAAACAGATGTGCTGCTCAGTTCGACTTTCTTTGTTTTCAGTTAGTTTTACTTATTATGATAACAAAAACTTTAATTTATTTCGTGCCTGCTCTGCGTCAAGCACTCTGCTGGGTGTTATGAAGCGAGTCCTCACACTCACTCTACAAAGTAGTATTATTGATATTATTTTAAAGATTAAAAAACGAAGGCCAAGAACCTAGATCAGGTTAACTCCTCGTCCTTACATGTCACAGGAGTTATATGAGCCTTACTGTTTCTGGAAAGAAAAGCCAAATGGCACCATGATTCGATCTCAGTGATAGGCAACAAGTGTGGTTGACTTTATTTTTAGTTCACTCACATAACCAACATTTATTGAGTATCTTCTCAGTGTCCATAAAATTAAAAAGCTAAGTATTCTTCTGACTTGTTCCTGATGCAGTTTTAGCGAAAAAGAAAAAGTGTTGACAATGATTACACTGAAATGGGACCTATACTCTGATATAGTAGGGACAGAGTGTTCTGGGGTCCTAGAGGAGAGAATGGCTAACTTGAGGCTGGAGTAGTCAGGGAAAGTGACTTTTGAGCTGAGTTTTGAAGAATGGGCCAGAATTCATCAGGCAGAATGAAGGAGGATACTCCAAGCAGAGGGAATAGGAAGTACAAAAGTCTAATGGGATGAACAGAACACTGCGTTTGGGGGATGATGAGACATTCCGTGTGGCTGAGAGTAGAGGAAGTGAATGAGCCTTGAGGATGGTGAAGCCAGATGGAGAGTTTGGGTGGGGGCCGTGTTGGAGAGTCCTGTTCAGAATTTATCTTGACCGATGGAGACTTTACAAGGGGACTAGTGACATCATCGATTTGCTTCATTGTGGAGCAGTGATTATCAGTCCTGGCTGCACATCAGAATTACACGAGGAGCTTTTAAAAATTCTGACATCTAACGCTGCAACACCAGATCAATTAAACAAGAATTCCCAGGACTCAGGCATTTGGTATTTAAAAATAAAACTCTCCAGGTGATGCCAAAGTGCAGCCAAGGTTGAGAGCCACTGGTGGGGAGCATACTCCAGAAAAGAAAGAAACTGGGACTGGGAGGCCAGGCAGGGGACCACTGGACAAGGTCTGGAGAACACCTCTGGGGCAGTGGTTCTCAAACTTCAGTGCATCAGAATCCCCTGGAAGGCTTGTTAACTTGCTGGGCCCCAGCCCTAGCTTTCGATGCAGCAGGTCTGGGGCATGGCCAAGAATCTGTATTTCTGACCATTTCCCAGGTGATGCTGATTTTGTTGGTGCAAGCCTGCAGAGGACCACAGGTGTGTGGCCGGGCAGTGGATGGGGAAGAGAAAATAGGGAGGGTGAGGGGGGATCAGGCAACTGGGTGAATGGCAAGGCAAGACTATTAACCAAAACAGGAACTGAAAGGCCTATTCACGTTGCTTATGACTTGGGGGAGAAGATGTTTGGACGTGCAGTACTAGATATATTTGTTGGAGAGACCTAGGTGAAGGCACCTAGTCAGCAGCTGGAAATACTTTTCTAGATATCGGGAAGAAGTGATTTGTAAATTTACAAAATCTGGGGCAAACCAGAAACTGATTTAGCCTAATTCAAGATCAATTTGCAAATATTAATTATAAATAACTATAAATATTAACTATATGAAATAGATTAACAGCAAGTTTCTCCTGTATACCACAAGGAACTATATTCAATATCTTGTAGTAACCTGTAATGAATAAGAATATGAAAATGAATATACGTATGTGTACGTATAGCTGAAACATGTTATACACCAGAAATTGACACAACATCGTAAACTGACTATACTTCAATTTAAAAAAAACAGATCTATATGAACTGATGACTACATATAGCTTAAAGTCTACATATTATTTCTATTGGAGCCTTTTTTTTTCTGATCTGCTTAATCAGTAAGACTATTGTGATGCCTTTTTAACCACTCTGCAAAAAAATAATCTAAATTATACAAAAGCTATTAAACCTGGTTGTTAAGTACACATAGGCCAAATGTTTAAACTGCCTCCCCTTGGTTTTTCCATTTATCTTTATACATGAAATTGAAAAGCAAAAATAATCTTTATTTCTTTATATTAGTGATTCTTATGTTTTCCTTTTATTTGTGAGAAAAATCCAAGGCATTTGGCCGGGCCTCAGTTTCCCCAGTGGGTTGGATTTAGTAACTGCCAAGGACCCTTCCAATCCCAGCATTCTGTGAGTTTACCTTTGACTTGGTATCACTGTTGCCAGAAGAATCTCCAGGAGTTGGCAACACTGGAAAAGTTTTTTTTTTCCACATTTGAATTTAACTTTTTTAGAGCACATTTCTTTCAAAAAATAGTAAGGCCCTCTTGTCAGAGCTCAGTCTTAAAGGTATTTCCAAACTTGTTTCTTATTCCTCCCTTGACAAGTGCTGTCATGGAGTTCCATCACTCCTGGACTAACAGCTACCAATAAACAGAAAATTATTTCCAACCAGCTAACATGCTGTTTACTTTCCAGAAAAATTGCACTTTCCAATCTGACAGTTGATCAAGGGGTATCCCGCTGCTGTCAGCAGGGAGAAATGTTTAAACACAGAGATGGGAGTTTAAACATTTTCTCATTATCACAGAATATGGGGGGAAAAAACACAAATAAATAAATAAGTAAAATGGCATACAGACTCTCTAACCCCCCGCTGGGAGCGTAATGAAGCTGTGTCACATGACCAGAAGGAGTGGGCTTTTATCTCAAGCCCCAGTACCGTTACTCAAGTGACACCTGTCACATGACCCAACTTCGGTCTTTTATCTGCCTTCCCCAGCCGCCCTTGTGGGGAATTGTCTTTTCCAGAGATGTGTGGCCCGTGGTGGCCATTGTTGTGGGTTCTGTTAGTGCCATTAGCCTGGCCTTTTGCATTTCCTGCCTCGAATCCCCTAGATCTCTCCTCAAACATTGTTTAAACATAATAAATTACAAAACACCTGCAAAACTTAAAAAAAGAGCAAACAAAAAAATCTCAGAGAGGACAAAAAAAAAATCAGTGCCATTATTATATGTCATACAAGTTTGCAGGAATTGGAATTGGGAGAGAAAATACCTATTTTTTAAAACACAATCTTAATTTTTGAATGGTTATTAGAGCAGGAGGTTAATAAAACCCCAGTACACTTCATTATAAGAGTGCCTGCAACTTTAACTAGCCAGGCTCACCACGGTCACAAACAACCAGAACCAGTTGTGGCTTTTCCTCCCCCAACTTCGTTCTAAACTGAACTCCAATCCAACCCTTTTACTCTTTAACTTGGTTTCTAATTGTCCTCCTGCCTTACCTGGTTACCTAGAATCCCATGGCTTTGAAACTTTCATTTCCCTGGTTCCTTTATCTTCTGCTTTCCTATGACTACTACCACCACCATCACAACCACCGCCACCATCACAGCCATCACCACCATCACTACCACCACCATCACAACCACCATCACAACAACCACCACCGTCACAACCATCTCCACCATCACAACCACCACCACTACAACCACCACCCCCTTGAACATCACCACTAGCACAAGTTAGCTGATTTTCATAGTGCTTCCCATCCGTCAGGCACTGTTTAAAATACTTGAAATGTCTTAACTCATTTGATCCTCAGAAGCAACTCTGTGAGACAGATATTATGATTATCCTTGTTTTACAAAGGATGAAATGAGTGCACAGAGAAGTAAAGTAACTTGCCCAAGGTCACAAAGGTAGTTAGTGCAGAGCCAGATCCAAAGCAGTCTGGCTCCTGATTCTGCACACCTGCCCACCAGCTGAGCACTCTTCAGAACTTTCCTAAATCTTTACCTACATACTTCTCTTTTTTCCTGTTACAGAGAATATGTGTCTCTTATCCTCTTCACCTCAAACATGGGCTCTTAATCTCATTTTCTTCAATCTCTGAATCTTCACTGATTCATTCATTTATATATTCCACAAATATTTGTTGAACACTATGTGTCATGCACAATTCTAGATGCTTTTGATACGTCAGTGAACAGAACATACTAAATCCTTTTTCCTACAGGGCTTACTTTCTAGTGGGGGAAGAGAGAAAATACAGTTGACCCTTGAACAACATGAGTTTGAACATAGGTCCACTTATATGTGGATTTTTTTTCAAAGGTAAATACTACAGTGCTACAAAATCTTCAGTTGGTTGAATCTGTGGATGTAGAAATGTGGATATGGAGGAACACTGATATGGAGGACTGATTATAAGTTACATTCAAATTTTTGACTGTGCAGAGGGTTGGTGCTTCTAACCCCCAGGGCTGTTCAAGGGTTAACTGTAAACAAAGGTAAAACATCAGTATGTTTTATATAAACAAATGAAGAAAACCACAACAAACCCAGATCAGGTCAACAGAGTAAATGAGTGTTGGGCTGCAAAGGCAGAGGAGTTCATTGATTCAATGATCAATCACGTACTATGTGCAATGGACTGTTCAAGGTACTTAAAATACATCAGTGAATAAGACAAAGTTTCCTGTCCTCATGGAGCTTACATTTTAGCAGAAGTGAGAAAAACAATTCACATCATAAATGTGTAAACCATAAATTATAGAGTGTGAAATTCAGTAATAACATGCTTTAGAAAAGTTGAATAGGGTAAGGGGGATTTGTGCACAGGAGGCTTGATTGTTGAATAGGGTGGCTGGGGTAGGTTTCACTGATATTGGAACAAAGGGTTGAAGTAGGCAAGGGAGTTGGCTGTGTAGCTCTTTGGGAGAAAAGTGTTCCAGACAGAGGAAAGAGTCAGGCAGAAGCCCAAGGAGGGAGCATGCTTGGCGTGTTTAGACTATCCACTGATTCTCCCAACTTCTTTCTTTCTTTTTCCTTCAGCCCATAAAATGCTTCAATCTCTCTTCTGCTTTAAAAAAAAACTAAAAACTAAAAACTGAAAAAAAAAAAAAAAAGTAAGGAACTCTCTTGGTGCTTCCACACTCTTCCACCTTTTCCACCTTTTATGACAGAGTTTCTGAAGGATAATTCCTGCCTCTACTTTCTTATCACTCACTCTCTCTTTGACCCATTGTATTTTACTATGACCACCGTTCCATGGAAACTGCTCCCTTAGAGGTCACCCCTGACCAGTAGCCACCAAAGTCCATGGCCTGCTTTAATCTTTACCCTCCTGATATTTTCTCTGTAGGCCAGTCTTGGAACACTATCCTGAACTTTTGTCACCCAGAATGATTCTAGTTTTCTGCCCCAACTCTCTAGCCATTAACACTTTGTCTCCTTTGCAGATTCTTCCTTCTCCCATCCTTGTGCTTCTTCTCTTTCTTTACATCCTCTTGGGCAATCACACCTCAGGGACTTCTGGGACATTTATGGAAGTGATGCCCGCATAGAGCCGGTCTTCATTTCCTAGCCCCAGGTCAGCAGTTCCACTTTTCTGATGCACACCTCCAACTCAAGCTGTCTAGAAATGAGCTCATAACCTCCTTTCTGGAACTAATTGCTTGATTAAAAATAATATAACAAGTCATCCAGGCCCCTAGACTGGAAACCTTACAGCCATTCTTCAACTCCCTGCACAAATAGACCCCATAGTCAATTATATGCTGTGGCAAATTCTTTGGTTGACTGTCCAACAGTCAATCCCCACTTCTTCCCCAGTTAAAAGAAAACTGATTATTCAGGAATTTGCCCCTCAGGAAAGGCGATTCTGGCTTCAGATCAGTAGCTAATCCTGACCATTCTAAGCAGTCATCTAATTTCCCTAGGAATGGATATGTGACAGTCTGATCAGTAAGATGTGAAAACAACTATGCTTTCTTTGAAAAGGAAGCACACAGGAAGAGACACCCTCTTCTTCAACTGGACAGTGTCATACCTGCATGGGATACCTGGAACAGTGGCAGCATCTTGTGACCACGATGGGAGCCAGTCTGAGAATGAAGACGACAAAGGACGATGAATATACAGTGAAGAAAGATGGAAGGAACCTGGGTTGTTGACGATGTCATTGACTCATCAAGTTAATCAATCCTGGAACCACCTACTTCTGGACTTCCTATGTGAACTGATATCCTTATGGATTAAGCCACTGAATGGGGGCTTCCAATTCCTTATGACCAAAAACATTCTTTCCCTCACACAGGGCTGTCTTCTTTTCACCCCATCCACAACTGCCTGCCTGTCAAACTCTCAGTTGAAGATAAAGATTGATTGTCATCTCCTTTATGACAGGGGGACTGATATGCTGTCACTGAATCTTGTATTTGTTTTCACCTAATGCACCATTCGACTACCAGATCCTTAGGGGAACTTTAATTTTTATATTTATTGTCCAGATGTTTGTATTAATGAACAGATGGAAGGATTATTTTATCTATTGGTTCAGTTTTGGGCTCCCACAAGATTTTCTTGTAATATCCAATGACATTTCTTACAAAAGAAACAATTGTTTACAAGGATGCTAATAAACTTGGGTGAATTCACTACCAAGTGCCTAAGATCTTATACCAGGTGCCTATTAACATACTTAGGAATGGAGAAAATGTGAATAGGTTCAGAAAGGATAGATTAAAGTAAAACCACTCTAGGAATTCATTTATGGAAGGTGTGGAGAGTAACAAAAAGGTGTCAGTCAATGTAACCTTCAGGAAAGTCTGAGCACTTTGGTTCTAAGAAATGTAACTGCTCAGAGTAATTTATTTTCTTCCAGAAGGCAACCTCCACTGGATGCTCCAGAGATTTTGTTATAAAAAGGCAAAATTTTTTGAGAATAACTCCAACGTGGCATTAGATGTGTACTTAAAATAAAGAGAAATGTTAGAAGACAACATTACCAACTCATAAAAATCCTACCACTCTATGTCAACACCAATCAACAAAATTTTCTGCAATAATGGATATGTTCTTCTGTATCTGCATCCTGTATTGTGGTAGCCAGCAGCCATACATGGCTATTGAGCCCTTTAAATGTGGTTAATGTGACCAAGGAACTAAATTTTACCTTAATTAAATTTAAATTTAAATATAAATAGTCACACGAAGCTAGTAACTACCAGGTTGGACAGTGCAGGACTACGTTTTATGTGGCCCAGTACTAGTCAGGATAGGCTCGGTTATACTGCAGTAACAACTTCCAAATATTGATGGATTAAAACGAAGTTTTATTTCTCTTTCTTGTTATATAGTCATCATATGTCATCTGGGGACTGTTCTACATCTCCCCAGTCTGGGATCATCTTGAACACCGCTGGTTGCTACAACAGAAGGAAAAATAAAAAGAGACCTGGAGGGTCTTGCACTAGCAATCAATTGAATGCTTGACTGAGAAGTGACACATATCACTTCCGCTCACAAGTCACTGACCAGCAATCATACAGCCCTATTCACCCACCAGAGGGCCAGGAAGTGCCTTCCATTATGGAGATTGGAAGACAGATATAATAGGAGAGTAGCACTAGTGACTGGAAAAGCAAGTATCGCTAAAATAACTCATACAGCTAATTGAACAAAAATAAATCATGTTTTTAAAAGTCAGGTGTATGTCTATACAAAAGAATCAACAAAAACATAAGGGGAAAGAACATGCACAAACACCAGGAATGTTCCTTTTACAAAATCAAGGAAGAGAGGAAGACTGGAATGACGTTTTGGTGTTTCGTATATAATTTTTATTAAGCTTTTGAATAGGCAAATCCATTCATTAAAGGAGAAAAAGAAGGAAGCATGAGCATGATTTATCTTTCATTATAATTAAAGAGAATAATTTTGTCAATTTCTACTTTTTAAAAAGTCCTTAGAAAAAAAAAGCAAGCCTAGCTGTTTTTGCAACAATAGGATCTTACTGAATATAATTCCAAGTCCACAGCTGTTTAAAAGCCCTTATTAGACAATCTTGGAATTAGATGGGACCCTAGGGGTCAGCTATTCTAATTTCCAATATGGGAAACTCTCATGTCTTCCAGGGCACAAAGGAAGTCTGCTGCTGTTGTGGGAGCTCATTTCACTGGTGAGGAGGTGAAATTGTTGAACTCTTCTAGCTGTATCAAAAGTAGCACCCCTGAGCTTTCAATGTGTGTGTCTGTAACTGGCACTAAGGCTGCCCTGCGGAGCGTCAGCCCTTGCTCTGTGAGAACCCTTAGTTCCTTGAAGAGAATTTCTCTGCCCCTGGGTTTTCTCTTTTTGGATGATTCCTCCTTGTGCCCCGGTCTCCATGCCCTCTATTCTCCTGGCAGCCCTCCTTGGAGCACGCAGCCCAGAGCTGGGGGTGGGGAAAGCACAGACTTCGGAGACAGAGCCTGAGCATCAAATCCTAGCTGCTTAATTTGGATTCTGTGTTCTTCTCTGTAAGGTAGGGAATAATTACATCTACCTCTTATCTTGTTAAGAGGATTAAACAGGATTAGATCTGTAAACTAATAGATGCACAATAAATATTTACTTCAATATGATGTTTCTTTTCAAGTGTGATGGGTAGAGTTAAACTTAACAATTGTTTAGATGTGATCTAATTCCCTTCTCTGGGACCTTATCTTATTCCTTCATTTATATCGCCTACAAGTATTAGCATTATCTTTTGTGGGCAGCCAGGCATACTATTAATAAATATTATACTTAAAAGTGCCAATTTCCACGAAGTCACAGCCTTACTTAACTTGTTGACACATTAAGCCTAAAGAGTAAGAAATTAAACCAGATGAAATTTGATAGGAATAAATGTTGTATTGACTTGTTGCTCATTAGCTTTTTTAGTTTGCTGGGGGCGGTTTTTTGGTTTATTTTACAGACTATTTTTTCAAGCAATTTTAGATTCACGGCAATATTCAGCAGAAGGTACAGAGATTTCCCATATACCCTCTTCCCCCACACGTGCACAGCCTCCCGCATTATCAACATCCCCCACAGAGTGCTACCTTTGTTACACTCTATGAACCTACACTGACTCATCATTATCATTATCCAAAGGCTGTAGTTTACATTAGAGTGCACTCTTGGTGTTGTACATTCTATGGGTCTGGACAAATTTATAATGACACGGAGGCACCGTTATACTATCATGCATAGTTTCACTGTCCTAAAAATCCTCTGTGCTCCATCTGTTCATCACTCTCTCCCTCCTAACCCCTAAGCAAACACTGGTCTTTTTACTGTGTCTATAATTTTGCCTTTTCCAGAATGTCAAATCGTTGTAATCATGTAGTATGTAGCCTTTTCAGTCTGGCCTCTTTCACTCAGTAATACACGTTTAAAGTTCCTGCAAGTCTTTTTATGGTTTGATAGCACCATTCTTTTTTTTTTTTTTTTCCATTTCTTTTAGTGTTGAATAATATTCTATTGTCTGGAAGTACCACAGTTTATTTATCCACTCACCTACTGAAGGACATCTTGGTTGTTTTGAAGTTTTGGTGATTATGAATAAAGCTGCTATAAACAACTGTGTATAGGTTTTTGTGGGAACGTAATTTTTCAGCTCCTCTGGGTGAATACCAAAGTGCACAACTGCTAGAACTATGGTAAGAGTGTGCTTAGTTTTATAAGCCAAACTGTCTTCCAAAGTGGCTGCACCATTTTGCATTCCCACCAGCAGTAAGATTTCCTGTTGCTCCACATCCCTGGCAGCATTTGGTGTTGTTAGTGTTCTGGAATTTGGTCATTCTCATAGGTGTGTAGTGGTACACATTAGCTCTTAGTAAGATCTCAGTCTCTGGAATAATGATTCAATGCTAAATGTCAGCTGCCTCTTAAAGAGTTATGTATTCTACAGATTTGATAGGTTTGTGATGACTGGAAAGATCGCAGATGTTGGAGACAGCCAGACATGAGGTTCACACCTTAACTCTGGTGTACTATCATGGAGGAGTGAGTTTAACTTCTCTGATCCTCAGTTTCCTTTTTTGTAAAATGGAAGTAATAAATGAATAATAACAATACTGACTTCAATGAATTATATGAATAAATTGTGTGCCTTCTCTGATTTTATTCAAGGGATTAATAAAAACATTTGACTCGGGAGTGAACCTTGTACCACAGCACTGCCGGCCTTTGTCTAGGTTGTGTGACCACTGTTTTTGGAGCACGTATATCTGCCCCATCATCCAGCCCATCCAGTTTCATCTTTCAGGTATATCTGGGCAGGCTGCGGCAAAGGCCTTACTAAAGTCAGTAGTCAGTAAGGTAGATTTTTTTGGACTATTTGTATGCATTTTTCCTTCTTCCATCTCAGACTTTGAGTGCATAGGCACTATTTTTTAAAATCCTCTCTTAATTAGATCCTCCTTGTTCTTTGGAAGGAAATATAGAGTCTCTGGTTTCTAGGCTACTAGATTTCTGATCTCCTGAGTAGATGATCCCTAGATGAAGTAATTTGAGTCTCCCTGGCTTCTTTCAGAAGGACCCATTGTAGAAAATGAGCACGTGTTAGCTGAGACAGATCTCTCATTTTGTTTGAGACTCATGTGTGTGCACACACACGTGTGTGTCTGATGGTGCAAGAGGACTGGAATTACAGCTTTGGAACTCTTTGCTCCTATCTATTCAGTATCTCTACCATCAAATCAGAGCTGAGATTTCTCATCACTTTTGCTATCATCACAGACAATTAGGGTTCAGTAGAAGGAGATGGGCTGAAATGTAATTCTAACCAGCAGGTCAATCCAAACTCCTGAAATTTGGCTGGGGTGGGGTGGCAATGTGTTTGATAATCTAGTTATTGAAAGAAGCGCCCCTAGGAAGTCATAACAAAGAGTCTTAAGCAGGTCCTTTTGTTGGCAACTTTATCCAAGACACCACCTTCCCTGGAGACTTTTCTAAACTTTAGGCTAATCCTGCCCTTGCCACAGAAGTCCTTTTGTTGGGGGAAAATTGTAAGTGAACACAAGAGTGACAGGCCTCTGTAAGCACCAGCTCTGTCTCCAAATTCTTTCAACTGTCAGCTTCCCATCTGTCCTGTTCTCTTCTGGCCCAGGGATCTATCAAATAATGAAATGGATGAAATTATTCAGAAGTCCTCTTTTCAGGTGATTTCAGTCTATATCTAATTTTTGAGCCAATCACTCAATTAAATTCTAGGCAAATGGCAACAGCAACAACCTTTCATTGCTTTTTCTTCAAGTATTATGTACTGTTGCCTTGGACATCATACTGAAGATGATGGTATAAAACCCTTGGTCCAGTGTAGAGTTAGATTTGGAGTTTCTTAGGAAGATGAAGCAAATTAAAACGGAAACAGCAGTAAGGTAGCCCTGAAAGTGAATGAAAAGTTATTTTAAAAAATCAAAATAATGAATAACATTTTACAGATTGAGTAAAGAATCCTCTTAAGTACTATTGCAAAGTTATTAATGGAATTATATATAGATATGGGTAGAAAAGGTGATAATAGATTTTAACAGAGGCAGCCTCTTTAAAAATAGTCAAAATCTATCTCCAGATATACAAACTACAGTTGTACCTCACCACACTCTGCTCAAAACACACCCAGCTTTGAAGTAATATGTGTATAAAGGGCTCGGCACGTGGTATTTACCCAGTAAATTTTAGATTCATTTCTCTATTGTAGACATTAGTATCCATTTTTTTCCCCATATACCTGAAGCTTACATTTTTGAGGCTCTTTTGAGAGTCCTAATTTTGAGCCATTGCTGCTAGTTATAAGTCCTAATATCCCAATTGACATTTTGAATCTCCTGGAAAGTGAATATTTTAACATAAATTCAATTTAGTGGAAAAGATTTACAGGCCCCAAGTGTCCCTGTGATTACCACTCTTAGTCCCTGACTCCAGCACTCCCAGATTTCGCTGATCCCAAGCCGTTTATTAAACAGTTTAATTGCTCCAGCTTTTCCCTATTGTGGTTCATCTCCCATGGGTTTTATCTCCTTACATTAGCACCCAGGCCTAGGGACATCAGGAGATTGCTCCAACAGAGGCTAAATCTCCCGCCTCCCTTCTTCAACTGCGGCACAGGCACCAAGTTTGTCACACTGCATTTAATTGATTTTCAATTGTGACCAATTTATACCTACAGGTAATGATTCTTTGTGGAAAGTGACTATAGATCAGAGAGGCAGGGTTATCTCCCTGCCTTCTGGCTGCTTAGTAAAACAAAATAACAACACCAAGAGAAATCACTGTCACTGCTTATGGAGTTCCACCATCTGGGACCATTTCCATCAATGTCTTTGATAATTTTATGAAGGGCAAATCCTTCATGTTATAGATTGTAGCTCAAGTACAGTCTATCCTCATAACTAGTGGGTTTTAAAGGGCATAATTACACAGTAAAATCTCTGCTCTAGAAAATATTTTACTTGGGAAATTCCACATTATTATTGTATTGCCTGTTGTAATTCCAATTGTATATTGTCAAAATACAAACTTCAGTATTTCACAAAATGCTCTGAGGAACAGCTATAATTCTAAACTTCCTCGATCTTTCCAAATTTCTAAACACAATGATCTTAGAAGATCCAAAAGGCAGACATCCTTGATGTGTATGTGCCTTTAATAGAGAAATTGGCAAAGAGCTGAATCCTGCCATGTAACATTGGGGCAGGGGTGGTGCAGGGAGCATGCCAGTTGTTACCATCCAGGCCCCAAAAGTCCTGTTAGGAAGCACGGTGAGCTATGGCTGCCAGATGCTCAGCCAAATCACCTCTAGGGCTGGCTGGCTCTGTGCATGGGTTCCACTTTGATTCCTCTATCTAGACTTCTGTCCCCTCTACCCACCATGGAATCCCCAGGATGAGAAGTGTTTTTGTAACTTCTAGGGATGTCTGTACGACGGTGGCTTTTGGAGTCACCCCACCTGGCTTTCTGTGCCCAGCAGCAGAACTCTTTAGGGTGTGGTTGCTTTGGGAAAATCCTCCACAGCACCCCGTCCCCTCCTCCACTTCAGAAGACTGGCTGCCCTGGGCTGACAGAGGAGACTCCCAAGGGCAGCTGAGTCTGTGACATTGTGGGTGGCTCCTGCCTCCCTACCAGGTCTTTGTGGTTCCCAGAACTCACCCTGGAGACGACTCCCTGTAACTGATGGTACAAAAGGTGTAGCCTAGGAAGCCTGTAGCAGTGATGACTGGGTCTACCTTCTGGGTGGAGCCAGACTCTGACCCAGGTCTTCTTTGGCTCCTGGTGGCAGGCCAGGTGGTAATTTGCACCACTATGGTGACCAACCATCCTAGTTTACTTGGGACTGTGTCAGTTTTAGCACTGAACATCCCAAATCCTGGGACACCGCTGAGTCGAGCAAATGGGGACAGCTGGTCACCCTGACCTCTGATTTTTGTCTTATCAGCTGACAGCAGAACTCTGTAGTTAAGGGAATTAACATGCCAGTGAAGTCAAGTATTCCACATAGATCAGTTGAAGGCCTTACGGTGGGTGACCTGTAAATGCTGTCTCAGAAGTCTTATCACTCCTCTGGGAGTGGGAGGTGGTGCACGCTGCCATCCCTTTTTCACAGCCTGCAAACCCAAGGCCCCGGTCCCCAGAGTGGGAATGAAGAGGTGGGCACAGAAGAGGGGCTCTGAACCCGTGGATCAGGTCTTCACCCGACAGTGATGGATCTTCATTTCCATCCATGAGGAGCCTCACTGGTGGAACCACTTACCTGCAAGGATCTTGGTGATCTCGCCTTTTCTTTTCACCAGCATTTGCTAAACCCAGCTGGGTGGTGACCTTTCCGGTAGGAGGCCAAAAGGTCACACATTTCTGGCTTTAGCCTCACTCCCGAAACTGTAAACAAAGACTCTTCTGTAGGGAAGAAGAGAGAAAAGCACCAACATATTATTTCCTGGGATCTTTCATGGTGTATTTTTCATGTCTGTTTCAATATTTGTCACCCGAAGAGATGTCAAAATGTGAGCCAGACTTAGCCACCAATAATTTATACTGACTCATGGAAAACTCACTTTACTGAACAGCTGTCAAGTGCCTCCCATTCAATTCAGTTCAATGCATATTTACCGAATGAACGCTTGGGTAAGGCATTATGCTTGATGTTGAAGATGGTAAAAATAGGAATAGAACTGGGAGCCACACACACACAATAACAAGGGCCAAAAGAGAGGTGCAAACAAAGACTAATGGCAGCCCTTGTCCTAAGTCTCCCAAGGAGCACAGGAAAAGCAGGGACAAGTGCCTTCTGAACCTTGAAGGATGACGATGCTCTCAACGTTCAAGGACTTCCAGGGAGAGTACTCCTGGCTGAGGGATCAGTGCGAACAAAGGCATAGAGGAAAGAAAGCGTTCGAGAGAACTGCAAGTCGTCTTGCAAGGTTAGGGCAAGACAGACTAGAAGATAAAGTTGGGAAAATGGAAGGAAGTTAGTATCAAGCCAAGGAGTCTGGACGTGAGTCCCAGTGATGACAGGTCATGAGCATCGTGCTGGGATACTATGTTTTGGGAAGTTTCAAATTCTGTTACATTAGTACATGTGGCAATCTATTTAAATAGACTCAAAGGTACAATTTTTGTAAATTAAGAAAAATATTTTGAAATATATGTATACTGCCTGTGCCTCTGACCCATGTATTTGGTTAGCTCAGAATGCTGACAGTTTGCATTTTTATAAGTGCCTGTGTTTGTTAAATGTGTGTTGTCCCTGGGTGCTTACTATGCTAAAGTTATGGCCCAAGTCCTCCGAAAGTTAACATTTTAAGGGGCTCATCTGCAAAATAAGGATAATAAAACTTCCAGGCAGGCTGCTCTAAGTTTAAAGAAGATAATCTATGCTAAGCATCCTGGGTTGTTCTTGAAGCACAATATATTTTTAATAACTAGTAGCCACCGTTACAAGCTTCAGCATAGATACCACTTGAGAAAAACATCAAGAATCAACAGCCACATTGTCAGCAAAGCACATCCACAAAACCAGTTCAGGACATCCTTGTACTCAGGCATTGCTTTTCTAAGGCTCACAAGCTGTACAAACCAGGGTTGCTCTAAATATCGCACAATTTAACAATAAGAGAAGCTCCAGCTTTCGTGCACCAGAAAATGCCTTCATAATATTGTTTGCTCGAAGCTGCTCACACCCTAGGGGAAGAAATAGACCTACAACACCGGCTCTGTCTTCACTGCCTTGGGTAATCTGTGGTCCTGACTCTGCGGTCGGTTTGGAATTATGCATTTGCTAGACTGGAAAGGGGAGACATCAAGTTTGGTTGATGTGCTAATGTATTTTCCCAGGTGCATTTTAATGCACAATTTTGTATTCAACTTTCTTTTAGCTCATGTCACAGCCTAAACAGTCAAACAGTTCAAATAAACAGTGCATGTTAAACCTTAGATTACTCTTGAATTGACTCAAGTCCAAACCATCTTGAGAACTTCCCTCAGGGAGAAGTGTCCTCTTGTCTTGGGGACAGTGACAGGAAGACTTCCCTCAAAAGCAGCAGCTCCTCAATAGCAAGGAGGGAGGGAGAAGAGAGAAGGGGGGAGACAGAGGGAGAGAGAAAAAAGGAGGGAGGGAGAGAAAAGGAAAGAGAGAGGGAGGAACATTGTGTGGCAGAACCGTGCTGGGAAAGCAACCAGTTAATCAAAGAGATTCCAATTTGGCCGTGGACTGCCCGACTCTCCTCCCCAACTCATAGAAAAAGAAAAGGAAAACAAGAGGAAAAAAAAAAAAAGGAGGAAAAAAGCAGCCGAGTGGTTCTCCCACAGCAATCTCACAAATGCAAAACCTTCCATTCGCTGACTCCTCATTAGCTTACTGAATCTGACAGCATAATTATCGCAGCTGCTTTGTGCTTAGAATAAATAAATACAAAAGTAGGTGTTTAAAAAATATTTTGAGAAGGGAAATTCAGGCATCTAGACAGTCAGTAGGACAAGTTTATTTAAAACTTTTAGATTCTTATGTATTTAGATCATTTCGGAATGAGATAATGAGATAGTTGTCTTTCAGTCTAATTGAGTTCCTGCGCTTCTGGCTGTTGGCTGTCACCGCTTTCCAACTCTGCTTTAACTTTCCTCCCTTTAGAAATCTGATCCTGGTGTCTCCATTTACTCTTCCTGGGCTGATAACCTGGTGAAGGCTTGGTGCACTCGAGTGCAGAAAGTGACTGAATGGGATTGAGGAGCTAAATAACCCTTCACAGGAAACAAGATAATCAAATCTCTTCCACTTGCCTGTAATGGCTGAAAGAGAAAGCACAAGTTGAAAAGAAAGCTTGGAAATTAAACCGTCATTTCAAAATGTCTTATAATTTCCCTCGTCACGTGGTTTCTCTGCTACTCTTACACATCATCAATCCATCAGCTGGAGTTGCTTAGTGCATTTAATTATGCAGAGTGCACACAGCCTCCGTGACTACGTGGTAATTTTAGCTCATGTGTATGTATACACGCTTCATATCTTCAAAGCCCAAAGGATCACACAGTACTTTAAATTGAAGTTGCTAACTAACATGGAGTGCACTTAAAACTCTGACTAGGGGCACAGCACATATGCATTTCCGATTAAAGCAGATGATCTTTCCTTTTAAAATTAATTAGTGCCTATTTATCTTTTCCTCTCCCTCCCTCCTCTCATCCTCCCAGGACCGCATTTATACGAACCCTTGAATTCAGTGAGTTAAAAGCTTTATAAAATAAACATTCTGTCAATCTGGGGTACAGGAAACTAGTGTTAACCCATTGTGCAGATCGAGAAATTGAGGTTTATGAAGACCAATAACGCATGTGATGCTGGGGGAAAAAAAAAGAAAACACAGGTTCTTTAATTCTTAATCCAGAGCTTGACTTCCTGTACCATGGGTCTTACCTCATTCCCTTAAACAATGAAGGCAGTATAACATCAACATTAAAGAAAACTTTGAAAAAAGGGGAAAAATTACCCACAATCCCCATCAACTAGGAGAGCATTTTATTTTTGTACTCTACCTTTCTGTTTTGTTGATGTGCATAATACGTTTTCACAGGTGCATTATAATATGCAATTTTCATACTCGACGTTCTTTGAACTTGTGTCATAGCATAAATGTTTCCATATTAGCCCATGCTCCTGGGAATTATCGTTTTGCATGGTTACATAGTACTGTATGCTCAGTCAATATCACAGCATTTATTCAATCAGTTCTCTTGTGTTGAATACTTAGGATCGTTTCTTTTATCCTTATTTTAGAATTTTTAAAATTGCAGACAACACTGCAATGAATATTTTTATGCATCTAGAGTTTTTTTTTTTTTCTCCTGTTCAGTTGTTTCTTTGGATAATTTCCAGGAACCAAAGTATAGGGTTGAATGTTGTGACCACTTTTATGGCTCCTAATAGGTATGGCAGAATGCTTTGTAAAGGTTGTCCCCGCATATACCACCATCTGCAGAGAATCAATTTACCACAACCTCCCCAGCACTGGGAGTCATTAAGTTGAGGGGGAAAAATAACTACTTTAACAGTTATTTGTATTTATTTAATCACTACTAAGACTATTTATTCCATGTGTTGGTATGTTCTTTTGGTTTCCTTTGTGCAAATTGCTATTTTATGCCTTTGCCCAATTTTCCATTGGATTCTTGATGTTTTTCTTACAAAATTGAGTGAGAGTAAGAAAAAATAATAGCCACCACTGATTAAGAAATTCTAAAACCCAAGGGTGACTGTCTTTAAAAAAAAAAACAACCAAAGACAAGATGACATTGAGTATTAAGGAAGAGGTCAAAGGCATGAGTCTTTATTAAACATAAAATTGAGCCCTCTCAATTGTGAGATATTAAACATGTTACCTGGGGACATGGGGAATCTTCCCTGGGAAGGCTTTAAATTAAACACAGAGCATGAGACAGTAGAAAGGTCACAGGACTGGGAATCAAGATCTTGGTTCTAATCCCTGTTTTGCTACTAAATTCTCATGTGATCTTTGTCAAGCAGCAATGAAGACAGAGGAGAAAGTGGCTTGTGGAGTCTGACCAGCAGTCAAATCGTGGCTCTCCTACTTACCAGCTGTATGACTTTGAGCAATTTACTTAGCGCCTCTCTTGGTCCCAGCTTTCTAATATGTAATAAGGATAATAACTGAGCCTTGTCAGTTGGCATATAGATTGAATGAGAATTTATGTAATGTACTAGCTACCCAATAAAGAGCAGCCACGATTATTCTTCCCTGGCTGTCAGGGACTCATCTATATAATGAAGATATAGAATAGGGAGTCTCAAGACCCTTTTCTACTCACAGAGTCTCTAACTCTTTCCCGAAGCACTTATCTTTATTTGGAGATTCTTTCAGACCATGATGCTAACAACTTCAACCAACTTAAGAGCCTGGTAGGGCTGAGGGACTTGGTTTACTCAGACTTCTCCTACCAACATGACTCTATGCAGCAGCATCAGCCATGTCTCAACCCAACATCTGTGTTCTAATGTGTTAGAGTGGGTTGAGGACAACACTGAACATGGAAGATGAAGAAGTGTGTTATGGAGGACACTTCCTAACTTGCTTCTTAAGTATTGATTAATGGAGGATTTAAAAGGCAGAGAGAGTGGTCTGAGTTAGGTTATAAACTCTTAGAAGCAGAATAGGGTCAAGACACCTGGCTCAGAATCCTTCTCCCCTCTTCCCCACCAAACCCAACCTTGGAAACCTGGCCTGTAGAATGACAAAATATTCTGGTTAAACTTTGAATAGACTAGACAATAAAAGCAATAAACAGAGTAGATTTGAAATCATCAGCACACAAAGAGCTAAACTAAGCTTTACTATTACATGTTAAAGAATGTTTAAATTGTTGCAAGAAGGCAGACAATGGTAAGGAGTGGATGGAAACCTAGGATGGAATATGAGTCAGGAATGAACTATTCATATTAAAGAGAAAACACCTTCGATGATAGTAGCTGGCATTAAGAGGAGGATGTCATTCCTCTCCCTGGATATCCTTCCTCCCAACCACCCAGCGACCATCAGCTTTCAAGACCCACTCACAATGCCATCCTGGATCCCCACAGCTGGAGTTTAATCTCACATCCTTTGGACTCCCAGAGCACTTCACATTTTTTATATACTTGTCTCATTTCCTTAAGGACTGTAAGCTCTTTGAGGACAGAGTCCATGACTAATTCATTTCTGCCTCCCTCAGTCTCTTATCTAACAAGCCCTCAGTAAATCTTCCATGAATGAACTGGAATGTAATTATCCAACTATGTTGGAAACATGAGTCTAGGATGGGTCCATGGTCTCAGAGATAAGCAAAATAATTGGAATAGGTTCACAATAGAATAATGAAACAAAATAATTTAAAGGTAAAAGAAATAGAATCTATAATGGGTGCGTTGGGGGTGGTGGTCAAAGGAACTCAGCCTTTGGAAAGTGATAGCAAGGGAACTTCAAATATATTAGAGAGATAATATTAAGCGAAGGCCTGAGACAGCAGGGGAAGGTATAGCTCAGTGGTAGAGCACATGCTTAGCATGCATAAAGTCCTGGTTCCTGGGTTCAATCCCTAGTACCTCCATTGAAATAAATAAATGAATAAAAGCCTACTTACCTCCCCTCAAAAGAAATTTAGAAAAATAAAATATTATAAAAAAGAGAAGGCATGAGACAAAAAATTACTCATATATTAATGGGGCAGTATGAATAAGGCCTGTTGAAGAACCACCAAGTGTAAACACTAGGATGATGTGATGAAGGGTAGAGGTAAATGGCGCACTTTCTTCCATTCCCACAGGTACCAAAGTCTATGACGACAAGAAGGACTTTGGCAAATTGTTTCTGCAAAATTACTTGTGAAACAATTGCGAGCTTTTAAGTTTTTGGATTTTTTCTTAAGATGCTGAAACCTGTTTTAAAGGAGAAGGGGGATTTAGTCTAGGAAGGAACGGGAGAGACTCAAGTCCAGAATTTGGAAAGTAAAATGGGACCAACCCACAGAGAGAGACAGCCTTTGATGTCCTGACGACCAAGAACCATGGCTTAAGGACCAGACTCTTAAATCACGTGGCACTGACTGCCCGAGATGAAAAAATACTTTTGTGGATCAGTGTCTGTGGTTCAAAATGGCAGGGTTCCAAAATCAGTCTTAACTCTGCAAGGGTAACATTTGGAAGGCTCCCTGCAAGAACAGAGTGGAGCCAGTTTCTTGAAGGGGCAGCTTAATGATTTTCTGCTCCCCCCACTCCCAAATCATTAAGTGGCGTTCTTTTCCGAGAGCCCAAGTTCATGTTGAGGGCAAAGGGAATTAAACGAAGACGCTGAACCTGCAGCTAAGATTAGAGAGTTGCCAAGGGCCTAATTTTAGGTCCTAGCTGCCCCAGCTGACGTCCTGCGCTGCTGGCTCAGCCACGAGGCCGGCAAGTGTGGCCATAAGCCGATGACTGAGCGGGACGAGAGTCTCCCCGGCCATCTGCAAAAGCAATTAGCTTGCTGTTGGGTGTGTTTTTAAGAGAGACTACCAATAATTTCTCCTTCAACAAATGTTTCTTCAGGTGTTCAAGAGTCAATAAGGGAAAATGTCAGCACTTGGCAGAAATTCCCACACGTTTGCCATTCTAGTATTCATGCTACTCCACTTAAAATGGTCTCCGAAAGGGAACTAACCCTAGAATTCCTGGATTTTCGTGGCAAGTGACCCCTTGATTTCCTCTGGCCATAAGCTTACTGCCACAACCTAGAGACAGTGTTGTTCGGGACCTCTCGGCTCCATGGAAATAGACATGGATGGATGGGAGCTACCCTTGCATTTGGGAGCAGTTTCTGTGCCACTCTTCTGCTGGGTTTAAGCTGTCCTTCCACTCTTCATACAGTTCCCAGCCTCAGGTTTCAAGCTTAAATTGTCTTCCTCAGAGGGCAGACAATGAGAGCTGGCATCTCCCAGATCAAAGGGGAAATAGAAGATATTTTAAAGTGTCAACTTTGTTATCCTGCAACCAGAGTAAAACTGGAATAATAAAATGATACAAATACAACCCCCTAAGTGATTCCATACTGCCACCAGAGAGCAAAATTTCTTGTATAATTACAGCAGGGAAACTCTCCTTACAAGCCATTCACAATAGCAAGTCGTTTTTTTGCACAATTTTTATGCCTGGGGCCACCCACCCCGGGGATGGAAAGTCTGTGTCCCTGTGGGCTGGGAACTGTGATAACTGGCTGGTGCTCCCCGTATGCAAAGGAGGCTGTTAATAAAGGCTCATTGCCATGGACAATGGAAAAGTAGGCTGGCACTGCCAGGCCAAGGGAGTGCACCCTTAGAAGATGTGCCCTTGGTGAGGGCCACTGTTCCCAAGGTGCACAAACTGGCCCCAGGGGCTGCTCTTTCTTCCTCTATTTTCCTTTCCAATTTTCTCAGTAGCTTTGCTTTCCCTGTCTTCTTGTCCACATCCTATCTATCGATCTGTCTCTAAACCTATTTCTGCACCCCCCCACATGCACGCGCGCGCACGTGCACACGCGCACACACACACACATCCCTGATCTGCCCCCCTTCCCCGTCTCTTGGTGCTGGCCCTTTCATCTTCTCCCTCGGGGATTTGAGATGTCGCTGCAGGAAGTGCTTGTCGGCCGAGGCAGCAGCAGCAGAGCCCCGTGGCTTTGACAAACCTCATTTAATTGGGAGGAAGCCAGGAGAATTTGAAAGAACTGAAACATCCACGAAACTCCTTTTATCAGGCATAATTTAAACTCTGCATGGAAAAACCCCTATATGTATAAAGAAAAGTCAACTTCCCTCCTGCTGTGAGCACTCCTCGTCTCCCCCCAGCACAGGCAGGCTCCTGCAAGAGTCCATCTTTTCATTTTTCTAAAAGTGTCAAAGTAGATTTGGGCTCTGTGGCTGGGTGAACAGAGAAGGAATACAGATCGGTCCCTCTCATGGTACACCCACACGCGCACATGCGCTCTCTCTCTCTCTCTCTCTCTCACACACACACACAAGTAGAGACAGCATATCTGTTTCAGACGACCAGGAGGAATCAAAACTCAAGTTTCTAACAACACATCAGTGTGCACAGTGATTGTTTCCTCCTAATTACTCTTCATCAAGGAAAAGCTGGTGCCCAGAAAACTCTGAGGATCCCCAGTGGTTCTCAGTACATAGAATGATAGATCCTGGGAGGGGGCCTGTGGGAGAAATTTCTTTAAGTGGAGAAAGGGGATGTGAGTGTGTGTGTGGGTTGGTGGGTGGCTATGTACACCCTCAGTGCGTACACGTTCGTGAAGTGGTAGTTAGAAACCCCAAGCCCAAGAGAAGAAAGCTAAGAAGAAGGGATCTAGGGGTTGGGACTGGGAAGAGTATTGAGATGGGAGTGGGGGCGGCGATGAGGAGGAAGCTGGGGGTGAGGTACCAGGAAGGGAGTAAGACTTGTAGGTCCCCTGGAATGTCTGTTATTCTACTCATATGCCAAGCCATGTCCCTCCCCTCCTTCCAAATTCCAATCCAGAGTCACCTCCAGTTTAATCCATATTACTTGAGTTATTCTAGTTCCTCCAAAGAATTGCCTTTAGCACACACATATTCTCTGAACATCTGCAGCTGATTATGCACAGACTTCAGCTGTTTAGATATGATTTGTGCTAATATGTGTATGAGGGTGTCCTGTTTCCTCTTCTTCACCCTCTTTTCCTCCCACTTCATAGGATCCTTGAGGTCAAGGACAAGCCTCCTTTTTGCCTCAAATTTTATAGCACTTAATATGTTCTTGACACTTAATAGCAACTTAATAAATACTGATGACTGACTCCTCTTACAGGGTTAAGTAAGACATTAACCCCAGTTGTATGATTATGGTTATTTTTGGAGATCCTAAATGGCTACTTTAATAATAAAATACCTCAAGAAGTCCCAAACTAGGAGCTCTGGACTGAAGCAGGGCAATGTCCCAGATACAGTGGAGCTGTGTTTGCAAACCCTGGGGACTTTGGCCAGACCGTATGTCCAAGCCTCCTGGACGGTAGCTCCCCACCCCATCCCAGTACCCTGTTTCCAGTCTGAGTCCCTAGACCTTCCTGACAGTCCCCCGCCAACAGCCGGGGCCGTGACTGCACTGCCCACATCCTCCGCACAGCCCTTCCTGGCCACGTTCTGAGAAACACGAGGAGTGCTCCAGCCACATGATCCCTCAGCAGTTTTCAGATTTGGAGGATGACTTCAGGCCCAGGCAGCAAAGCTGATTTCAGGGTAACTTGTGTTTCCCGTGGGCAGCCAGCCTGAGAGGGCGCTCCCCTCTCCCCGCGCCCCGCCCTGCCCGGACTTCCTTCGGCGGCGTCAGGTTACCAATCAAGACAGGCCCAGCTCTCCTCTCCCGATACACCAGTGTCTCCTGTCATCTTACTCTCCACGGAAAGGGAAAAAGGGATTGTTAGAAACTTTGGTTTTGCCTCTCCTGGCAGATGCGAGTGAAAGCAAACTCAGAGGCAACTTTCATCTCATCCAATTTCTACATGTGTGTAGGTGGGAAATATTTGGATCATTACAAGGAGGTCTGTGTCACCTCAACCCTCAACTTCTGAGTTTTAGAAAATCTCAAACAAAACTCAGGCAAGATTTGGTCCCATCTTGCTTCTCCCAGATCTAAGCTCACTTCTGGTTGCAAAGTCTATGCTTCTTCAATGCTCAGAGAAAACACGTAGGCACTGAGACTTATATGTGTATGTGCGCGCACACACACACACACACACACACACACACACACACACACACACACATACACACACACACACACACACACCCTCGCTCACCATCAGGCAGCTGGTGCAGCTGAGCCGGCAGGGCACTGAAATAACTGTGAACCAGTGCTTCCTGGGCGGAGACGCGGTCTCTCGGAAAGCCTTTCAGCATTTGGGAGGCCAGGTCTTCGGCTTCCGGAGCCCTGCCCAACCTGGAAAAGTGAAAGAGAAAAAGAGTTTCTCCAGAGGCCTCCCTTCTGAAAAATAGGAAAGAAGAAAAGTAAAGAAAAGGAGATGGTGAGAAGAGCTTCAGATAGAATTTTCCTGGGATTAGTGAAGTTGATGGCAAGTGGGAAAACAACCCCCACACCAAAACCCTCACCTTGTCCTGTTACTAAGATGAAGGGGTAATTTCAGGATTCTATCATTCATCCCCTACCCGACCCCCTCCACTATGGTTCTGGGTACCATGTATGCATAAAGGACCTGGAATTGTAATTATAGAAACAGAAATATATAATTAAGGATTTTTCCTTGAGGAACACAGCAGCCCCTAGCAAGCAGAAAAGCCCGGTTGGAAATACGCTCCAAGAACTGCAAGCATAGAATCCTGGAAGGGGAAGAGGGAGAGAGGAGACTCTGGAGGGTGAAACTTGGGTGGAAAACACCCTTATTTACAGTGTCCCCAGGGTTATTCTCTAAGAAGCTCTATTGGTTTCCCTTGAGATGGAACATAGGAAACAAAGACAGTTAAGTATCCAAATTACAATGGAAACAAATCCTCAAGTTGACTTTATGTTGAATTACAAATTTGGAGATGAGCAAATCCATTAGCTGAGCAACCATTATGTAGGTAGTTGGATCTGGGTGCTACAGGAAAGACTGCCTTCTGGTAGCGTAATCTAGTAGAGGAGTTAGGCACTAACCAAATGATCATACAAATGCATAAGTACAACTGTGAAGAAAAAGGTCCAGATTTCTAACTTAGGAGGTGATCAGGGAGGACTTCCCCGAGGAAGCAGCATTTGAGCTGAGAGCTGAACTGGGGCAGGGGAGGGGCAGGTGTTGCAGAGCGATTTTAAAGAAGGGAAGAAAGGCCAGTTGGCTGCCTGGGACTAAGAAGAGGAGCGGGGCCTGATATGAAGCTGGGGAGGGACTGAGGCTGGTCCTGCTGGCCCTGTAGGTGTTTATGCTTCCTATTTATGGACAATGTCTGAAAAGCTTTGCTAATCTAGTGTCCATCATTTAAGCACATCCATCTCTAGAGCCCATGGACAGGTTTACCAGTGGAAATCACAAGGCAGAAAACTGTGCAGATCTTGAGAAGCAATTATCTACAGAACTGATGCCTGACATTCAGAATTAAGTTGCATGTCCATGCAACTGCCCAATTAAGCAAAAATAGATGGACATAATGTTGGTATGCAGCCACCTGAAGTGACAAACAGATATCCTTTTCCTTCTCAGGTGCCATGATGCAGTGATGCTGGAAGTCCTGGCCCAGAGGTGTAATTTGCCTGACTTTTGCATAAGATTTACATTAAAAAACTTTTAGGTATCTGATTCCCATGACATAAAATTGTTTCTACAAACATGTAACTTTACCCTCAAACTCAAGAGTAATTGCTTCATAGACTTAAGGTAGAGAAGAAATTTGCAAATTCCCAGGCCAGTTAGGAGAGAAGGGAACCTGGGGTGGAGTCCTGCTTGGTAGTTTGTAACCTGAAGAGCTGGCGGATATGTTCTCCAACCAGGATGCCCTGCCCGGGTGCAGGTTTTCAGGGCCAGTGAGATAGGAGTCTGGAGTGGGGAAGCTGGTACAAATCCCTAGGACCTGGTATCCATCTGGAAGGAGATTCATGAAAAACCTTGTGAAAAAAATTTTAACCAGTTCATTCTCACTATCAAGGTGGTAGGGTGGGATGTGTGCCAAAATTCGGGCCTGAACCCACTCTCTGAACTTCCTAGGGGGTGGGTGGGTGCATAGGCGGTTACAGTGAGGGGGGAGCAATGCCTCTATCAGCGTCCACCTCCACACTCCCCACCCCCAACAGATTTGTTCCCTCTGAGCACACCCACCCATTAGGAGCTGCAATCTGATTGGACAAGGAAGGCTAGGGGACCTGTTTTGATCTCATGTTAGCACAGCATACATACTGGTTTTATTTAGACTGTATTTATGTTGGGTGGCTGGGGAAGCCAGGAAAGGCGAATGGAGCTTACCAGGGTAGTAGGGACACATATAAGAAGAACAGGCCACTTTTGCCAGACAAATGAGAGAAAGGAGAGTAGGAATCTGTCAGTAACATGAGGACTTCCTTTTTAGGATTTTCCTCTTCAACTGAACAGCCCTCCCCCGGCCCTCCCCACAAGGTTGTATCAAGGCTTTTAGAGGTGCTGGGATTTATTTCAGCCTCATGGCCTTCAAACCATGACTGCCACTGCCTGCCTCTGTTCCTTAACTGGCAGAGGCAGTGACTGGAGTAAAGTACACAAATGAAGGCTTTTCTTCCTGTGAGCCAATTTCACTTTGGTCTTCCCTGTGTAAACCAAATACGCTCCCTCCTGGCCATAAGCCTTGAGGAGCGGCACTCATAGTAGCACCACCTGATCTAGACAAGCGTCCAGACTCTCTACCTTGCTATTAGCACAATGCACTCTTATTGGGAGCTGAGAAAAGAGCCTCAGGAATACAGATGTTGCCTCTCCAGGCACAAACATTAATTTACTTCCATGTTTGTATCATTCTGCTTCTTCCTGCCATCTGTAGTTTTCCTTACTATCCACTGCCTTTATTGTCACATTTCTACAGCTGGCCACCTCCTCTAACTCCTATCGGAATAGTCTTCACTGGTTACAACCCCTACTTTGGAAATGAAAGTTGGCACAAAAAGCAAGTATCACAGAATTAACTTGCCTACCGGCCACTGGCACCTTCCATGTACGCTAAATGTTAATCGATTTCATTCGTTAGAATTGTGATGTTAGCTACAGAACACGCCAGGAGCACCTTGCAAAGTGAGAACCCACCCACCCAATCAATGAGTCTGTTAACAAAGACAAAGCATCCTCTCATGAACCTCTCCTTCTAGTAACATTTCCAGAAGTGAGAAGTGTTCCATTACCAAAATAATATGTGTTTTTTGTAGGACACTTAGAAAATGCAGAGAATGAAGATGAGAACTATCCCATCACTCTGAGGTACCCTCCTTCCCACAAAGATAATCACCATCAGCTTTACTGCTTATTCTTCTTTATCTCTTTATTTTTATGCAGATATATTTTTTGTTTTACAAAAAGGAAACAAACCAATGGGATCATCCTCTACATGCTGTGCTAACCCACTTTATGCACTTGACTATCTTGCTCATATTCCCAGGACTTTGAAGAGCCTTCTAGGACATAGTTTTAATGACTACATAGCATTCCTTTATGTAGATATACCATAATCCACATAGCCAAACCCTTACCGAAGTTGTTTCCTTTCCTTTTGGCGTGTGAGGGGCTACTACTAAAATCATGCTGCAACAAATATCTTCAAAGAGAAACCTCTGTGTACTTGTGCAATGATTTCCTTAGTAGTAATTCTGAAAGTTGAAACTCCCAGGTAGAAGGATACTACACATGTTAAACTTCTTGATTAAGAATATCGGCTAGTTGTGCCAATTTCCATGTCCACCAGAAGCCCAGGAGAGTTCCTGTCTGTGCGTGCAAAGGAAACAAATTCATTCCACCCAACCTGAATTGCCAGGGGCCCTACTGCTTATAAAAATGGTAAAAAGGATTACAATTGTCAGTCACCCCTAAAAGTTGTCCTGGGTGTGAGGACATCCACATTTAATTTTAGAAGTCCAGATTGGACACACAAACAATAAGAAAAAATGAAAATGAGGCTCTGTGGTTGTGTAAAGCACCATCAACCAGCCTGTCACTCAACACATTTGGAATCTGGTGGTTCTCAGGGGCCTGAGGCAACAGCCTTGATTTCTTAGCACAGCCTGGCTCTGAGCATGAAAGTCTCCCACTGCCACTGCTGCCACCAGGGTGACGGTGGAAGGGCTTTATCTGCAGCACAAGACTAGTCACTGTGAGTTCAGCTGAGTTCTTTGTTGTTTTTCTCTAGATCTATAGAAAGAGAAAAAGGGCAGGGATAGAGTAGGCATTTTCCCCCCTCATTTTTCAAATTGTTTTTTATTTTGAAGTAATTTTAGGTTTGCAGAAGAGGTTTAGGAGTAATGCAGAGAGTTATCTTTTATGTTTCCCTAGTTTCCCCTCATGTTAAGATTTTACACAGTCAGAATAAAATTCTCAAAACTGAGTCATTAATATTGCCACAATACTATTAAGTAAACTGTGGGCTTTATTCTTTACTCAAATGTCATCTTTTTTTTTTTCTTCAGTAATGAACTTTCTGTTGTTTTTTCAGGAGACTGGGTACTTTTTCAAAGTTGTCAGTTAAAGATATGGTAAAGAAGATATCTGCAGATAAGAACTGTACTCAACACTAGGGGGAAACACCATCAGAGAAGCTGCCTGATAATTTTCCAATCAATCTAATGAGTGAGTGTGCACTTCCTAGGCCCACGTTAATCGGGTCACCATCAAACCCCAGACAAGGCCCCAAGGTGCATTTCCAGGCTGGGCACAGTCCCTCTGCAGAAATCTTGTAAAAAAGCCAGTGACAACTAGGTTGCTCTTTACTCATCACACTTGCAACCTGACTCAATTGACAAAGCCACAGAGACCTGCGACCAGATGAATCCCAGCCCCGCTGCTTACCTAGCTTGATGACTTTGGCCAAGTTACTGAACTTCCTTGCGCTTCAGTTTCCTCCTCTTTAAAACGAGGGGGAGATTTGTGAGGAATAAAATAATACATGTAGCCCCCTGTTAGGCTCAGAGCAAACATCCCACCTAACCTTAGTCCTCTTTCAATGACAAAGCCCTTCTCAGAGCCAAGAATTTTCTCTCGTGATAATGTAGGCCCATGCTGTCTAACAGAACTTTCCTTGATGACGAGCATATTCTATTTCTGCCATGTCCCATACGATAGCCTCTACTCACATGTGGCTATCGAGCCCTTGAAATGTGGCTAGTGCAATTGAGCAACTAAGTTTTTTTTTTTTAATTGAAGTATAGTTGATTTACAATTTTGCATTAGTTTCAAGTGTACAGCATAGCGATTCAGTTTTGGGGGTTTTCTGTTGCAGATTATATTCCATTATAGGTTATTACAAGACATTGAATGTAATTCCTTGTGTGACATAGTAAATCCTTGGAGTAACTGAATTTTAAATTAAATTTAAGCTAGTTTAAATTAGAATAGCCGCACATGGTTAGTGGCTACTATATTAGGCAGCACATCTCTAGACATGACTCCTTGCTTTGAGAATTTGAGCAGAGAGAAGCCAGAAGTCTGAGTGAAGGCAGAGTGCGTGTTGTGTGGATCAGAAAAGCCAGAGGGACATTCAGTGAATCCAAGTCCTGCTCAGCCTGGAAGGAAGGGCCGGTAAGGTGACTGCAAGGGGCTCATGGTGCTTTCTTCTGCCGGGGGGCAGCGCCAACGACAGCAGCGGTGGGTATTAAAGTGGTCTGCAGGTTTGGAGTTACCATTTATTTTGGAAGCTAATGGTGAAACGGAAGAAAGCCACAGGAGAGCGCTAAAATCCAAATCTCTCTAGTGAGGGGTTAGGGAGCCTGACTATGCTGGCGAGACGAAGTCTGCACATCTTGAACGAGAAGATAAACAGTTCCCTGGAACCTGTCTCCAAAACAGTGGGGAGTTTCAGGTGACACAGTGCATTTGAAAATAAGAGTGGAGCGTGTGGACACCCTGGGGAAAATTGTTCCTCCCGAAAAAGATCCTTTGCTAGTCTACAGTTCTCTGTTCCGACCTATCTTACTCTTTGTGCTCTGACATTCACTCTCCACGGAGGCTTTTTAAAGCCCATGAACAGTAAGTAGGGAGAAAATCAAACAAAATTCGGTTGGGTTAAACCCTACCACATTTTTCAGGGCAGAACAACGTTCAAACGTTCCGTTAGGATCTCTTTCCCTTCTCCCCACCTGCGAGAGTGTGTTTTTCTTTGACATTTGAGCTCCTTTCCCCTGTCTCTGATGTTTTCCTCACTGCCCTTTTTGCCTCCTCACTGAAGCAAAAAGAACAGAGCCTCGGCTAATTACTCTCAGATCAAATAATACTGGTTATTGTAATTGGTCATTGTCCGAAAACACTGAGTTCTTCTTAGCCCTGAGGTTGCCTGGCACGGCTTAGTTAGCGAACTATTCCGGGAATGTCTCTATTATCTGTTTTACTTTGCAAAAGAAACTAGGGATTTGTTGAAAGCTGGTAATAAAAGTCTGCCCTGGTCTGAGCCGAGACTGCGTAGAGAGGGCCTGGGAAAGCATGACCTCCATGAATCACGTTGTCCCCCACCTCCAATAGCCACTCAATGATGTTATTTGGTTTCTCTGTGTTGGAGAATAATAAACCCACTAGGTTTTCTTACAGGCCAACACTCCCTCGCTCTCAGAGCCTTGGGCATGGTTGAGGGGCACAAAACAATTTTAATGACCAAACTCACTGAAAGTAAAATGGTTCATAGAGAAAAACTAACAGATCACAGGTGGCTGCCTCTCCCAGAGGCATCTTCCTGGTGCTGAGGGCCCCCCTGCTCAAGGTGCTCAGGGGTGGGGTGTTCAGCAGACTGAGGTCTGGGGGAAATGTCCCTTCAACTCTGCTGAAAGATAGGCTTTCCAAGGTGGTGCGTACCTGTTGCAGACATTCTGAAGGCTCTGAGGCTTCGGCAGTGGGAACCATTCTGGAAAGCAAACGCAGACACGTTAAAAGACAAAAACAACCCTAAAATCCTGTTGCCAAAAATATTAAAATTCTAAATGCTCTTCTTGGCTTGGGGGAAGAGAGAATTCAGGTATCAGGTAGGCAAACTCAGTGATGTTTAAAATTTAAAAGCCTCTTCTCACTCTGAATTTTTAAGATTCTGCGGAAGGTCACTACCTGTGAATTGTGTCCTTCTCCCAAATTTATATATCAAAGTCCTAACCCCAAGTACCTCGGAATTTGACCTTATTTGGAAAAAGGGCCGTTGCAGGTATAATTAGTTAAAATGAGGTGATTGGGATGGGCCCTAATCCAACTGGTGTCTGCATAAAAAGGGAAAATGTGGACACAGACGGATATGTCTAAGGGAAGATGAAGATGATGTGAAGAGACAGAAGAAGACAGCTATCTGCAATCCAAGGAGACAGGCCTGGAACAATCCTTCCCTCAGAGCCCTCAGAAGGAACCAGTCCTGCCAACACCTCAACTTCAGATCTGGCCTCCAGAACAGTGAGACAATACATTTCTGTGGCTTAAGCCACCCAGTTTGTGCTACTTTGTTTCGGCCTCCCTAGCAAACTAAACTAATACAGTCAGAATACTCCGTAAAGTCAACGAACTTTAATTTAACGTCTACAGTGTGCAGAACATGTGCCAAGTGCTGGGAGAATACAAAAGTAATCAAAAGAAACTTCCCCACTCTTACAGAGCTTACAATTCACTTCAGAGAACAAAACAAGCTTGCATACACACGCATACACATACACACGTGTGCACACGTGCACACATGAAAATTCATGTCACAGAATGAGGGGGCAAAGTCTCAAAAACTCCAAAGTGGCAAAAAGCAACAGGGCTAATTTCATATGTCAGTTACAGTAAAAACAGAAGTGAATCCTGGCTTGAATAATCCAAAATGGATGATAATAAGATTTATAATCTTCTTTGGAGCACTCTTTATAACATTTCCATGTGGATACATGTGTTTCTATAACTTTTTTGATATTGACAGTATTTAACCCAAAGTAAAGCCACTATAAAAGAAGACAATTTCTCATTCACTCAAGAAATACTAATCTAATGCTTACTCTATGTAACAGTGATGAAAGGGGCTGAAGAAAACATAAGCTGATGCTGCTTCTCAAATCCTATTTCCCACTCCACAGTGAGAAAAGAGTGTTTCCGCTCTCATTTAAAAGGGTGTTTCTGTTTTATACTTTCCTTGGGCCTGAAATGTAGTTGTTTTAGTTTTAAACGCTCTCTTCCTCCAGCTCCTACGGGCATAGAATACACCAAGACTGTTTATCCAACAAAGAATTCAATCGTAGTTGGGCAAAAAATGATTTTGATAATACTGACCTATTCAAGTCTGTATGTGCATAGGAAAGCCCTGCAGAACCACTCTCCCCTGATCATGATAATGGTTACTGCGGCTTACCCTTTTCATGTCTATACCTATTTTCTTAAATTTATTTTTTTAAATAAAAAACTTTGGAACTTCAAAAGTAAGTTCAATTAAAGATGGACTTTATGGTGCTAAGAGTTGTAGAGTGAAAGGCGTGATCAAAGAAAGTGATTTAAGCTGAGTTTTCAAGGTCAGGTGCCATCAAACGTGAACCGCCCTGCTGGCGTTTTATAGTCCCAGGTGGGCACTCGGGGACGCACTTGTGTGGACCGGTTATTTACCCTCCCTTCGGGTGATTGTGCCTAAATTCAAATAACCAGTAAAGATAAGAATACCTGGCATTTGTTCAGAATGTTTATTTCCAAGCCACTTTCTGCTGCCCATTGACAATTTTCCCTGGCCACACAAAATTAAAATATTTCCTCATTCAGTCATATCCCCATTTCCAATCAATAGAGTGAAATCCATTTCACTGCTGTCCCGTGTTTTGTTTCCGCCTTGCTAGAGCTCTCTGTGCTGGGGTTTCTAGCCTTTCTAATACTCTAGAAATAGTATTAAAATATATACTATTTCTATTTCTTGTGGAAGGTGGGTTTGAAATTAGCTGAATTAGGGTTTGAACCCTGGAGCTAGAGTTTAAAACTGCTGCTTCCAGTTCACTGAGACCTTAAGCAAGACACTGTCACCATGGCCAGCCTGTTTCCTTAACTCAAGTTGGAGGTTATTTTCACCTCACAAGGACTAAGGAATTTGTTGGATGTATTGATTCGGCGAGATAATGAATGTAAAGTGCCTGCCTCCGAGCATTAAACAAAATAAATCCTATTTGCTTCTCCTTCTTTCTCTTCCCTTGAAAAGCGGTGGGCAGTGTAGAGTGTAGTTAGGACCCCGGACCTGGGCTTTGAGTCCACGCTATGCCACTTCACCAGCTGTGTAACGTGAGGGTGTTGCTCAGCATCGCTGGGCCTCAGCCTTCCCACCGGCTGAAGGGAGATCTTTACAGCTCCTGCCGCACAGGGCTGTCGTGAGAATCAGAGCAGTGAGTGTGGTATGTGTTTCCTCCCCCTTTGCCTCTTGTCTTTCTGCCTCTTTCTCTTGTGTGATGTACTATGCCTTTCTCTCTCCTCTCAGGTATTTCTGCCTTATTGTTCTCCTTGGAAACCCATAACTTGCTGTTTCCTTCTCTTGAAATTCTAATGTGTTCCAAGCTTGAGTTTTTACAAGCCTGGCTTAATTTCTCTTGAGCCTTCAATGTGGGCCAGAGGTGTGTGTCCCAGCCGAGTGGCGTAGTAACCTGAACACAAGCCTGGGCTCATATCTCCTTTCTGCCTCTTAGGAGCTCTGGGATCTGGGAGAAATTACTTCACTTCTCTGGTTAAGTAACTCAGAAGCTTCCAAATCTGTAAAATGGGAACACTTTTCCAGTTGCTTGGGAGGATTAGCTAAGAATAAGCACTATGCCTGTAGTTAAGTGCTCAATGTTAGTCTTATTCTCTTTTCTTGTTTCTACCTCATTTTGGAGAGGAAGCATGGTCTCACACAGTGGTCCTCAAGCTGAGCACCACACTAGCATCACCTGGGAGAGTTCTGAAATGCAAGGCTCCACCCTACAGAGTCTGATTCAATGAGGCTGGGGAATGCCCAGCATTGGTCCGCTGTTGTGTTGTTATCATTATCTTTAATGGTCTCCAGATGTTTCTAGAGTAGCGCTAAATGAGACAGGACGCTGGTCTAGCAAGGCAGGCAGGGTCGACCACTCACTGGCGACTCCCACACGCTTCTCTGAGGCTCATTTCCTCAAGTGGGCCTGTGAAAATTCAATTAATCAGCGTCTATAAAAATTGCAGGACATTGTGTCTGACGCATACTGCATGTTTTTCAAGGATGTGAGAGGAAGCATGACAAGGGAAAAAAAAAATCAGTCCTCATAAAATCCACCAGTAAAGGATGACCTGTAAGAATGGCCCCAGGAGGCAATGCAACAACAGTGAAACTGAGGTTCTATGCGTTGTGTAGACTGTGCCTGACTCTCCTCCCACATCTGTTTTGTAGCCACGTTAGCCCAGATCTAGGGATTGAGGTGTCCAGGGTCAGTGAGGTTGCTGTTTGAAGCAAAGCCAAAGCCCAGTCCCTGTTTGCAGCCAGTCCTCCCGCTCTTATGCAGATAACCTAATGCTGAGTGACCTTGCCTCTCCCATTGATTTTTCCCAGTAGTTAACTGCCAGCGATCAATGAGAGAAGGATCCACGAACAGGCATTTTACACAGCACCATTTCAAGAGGAGTCCGTTTCTCTGGCTTGTCTATAGGTAGCTTATTTCCCTTCTCCTTCCAAAGATGATAGTAAATCATAAGACCAGATTCTTCTCCACCTGCTCCTGCTGCAGTTCTCTTTAAAAGAGTTTTCATTTGAGCTCAATTGGAATTAAAGGCAGCAAAAGCAAAGTAAGTTGCAAACGGCAAGTTTAAAAGCTGAACGCTTTAATTTCTCAACTAAATGAGTAAATTTATTATTTTTTAATTTTTAGATTTAACGGAGGTACTGGGGATAGAACCCACGGCCTCGCGTATGCTAAGCATGGACTCTACCACTGAGCTATTCCCTCCCCCTTCCAAACGGAGTAAAATTAAAATGAGGGCCTGTTGCTACCATAGTGAAATAGCACATTTCTCCCATAAACCTTTAAGAAAGCTCATTTCACAACTGAGTCAAGTCAACAGAGATTTGTTGGTTGAATGATAAAATATCACCAGGACCATTTTAAGCCTTAGCTCAAGTAAAACATTTTCTAGTTACTATAGTCTTAACCACAGTCACCCGAAGGTTATCTTATAGCGCGGTCTACTGAACTCCACCTCTGGAATTTCCCGAACACAATGCATTCTGAGAGACCATATATTTGGAGAGTTGATAATGCTGTTAGCCTTATTTCGCTATCTCCAGCAGGAACTTTAAAGCGGCTTTGCAAGAATCTGTAGCTCTTCCCCTACCTCCACCTCACCCTAGCCTCACATACACACACTCACGCCCTCACTGCTGCTCGCTTCCCTCTCCCTCAGGTAGCTGGCTTGGAAGTTTCCTTGGTCTTCTCCTCAAGGAGCCTAAACTTGGCTTTGCGTTACCAGGCTTTCGATTCCTATTTGGGTGTCCTGGGGATGCCAAAAGCCGAAGCTCTCTCGGAGGGTGCCCCTCGGTGCTCGAACACCCCAGCACTACCGCTCACGTTTGGGGCTTATCACTTTTCCCACCCTGCACCAAAACTTTTCGTTTCTAAGAAAATATTCTATCCTCTCAAGCTTCTTCCTAAGATAATGTTCTCTGTAGAGGAAGGGGAAGCCAGGCCTGGCTCCTGGTTGGTGAATGGAGAAGGTGGAGGGGACAGGCACAGTCAGGAGTCTCCGTGTTTAATGTCTGTCCATTCATGTTAATTGTCCACAAACAATATTTGAGCTATAGCTTGATCCTGCCACTCGGTGTTTTTGGTATTTAATGATGCGTCATTTGACGACATGTATCACTCCCCATGGTCTCTACAAATGTTTAAGGGCCACCACATGCAGGTGTTGTGCTCAGCACTGGAAATACACAGTATTCCCCACCAAGTTTATAGCCATGTGATCCATGGGACGACAGTGATGATTATCATCATCTTCTGGTCTTCTCCAGCCTCTCTGGCTGTTCTCAGCTTCCAAAGCCCCCTTTCCCTCCACCTGATCCCTTAGCACTGGTTTCCCTTCTCACCCCCACTCCTGGTTTCCATCAGAGCCTTCTTCCTCTATACACTGTCCCTTGGGCAACTGAATTCACTCCTGGAACTTTAAGTACCACTTCAAGCAGATGACTTGCAATTTTGTATTTCTAGGTCAGACCCCTGTAATCACAGGCTTCTATTTCTAATTGCTTTTTAGATATCTCCATTTGGTGGTCCCACAGGTACATTAATCTTGAAATGTTCAAATCTTACAGTCATTACGTTCCCCACAAATCTGTTCCTTTCTCCTTTTATTTCCTGTGCCAGTAAATGGTGCGTACTATCGTTTTCTTACCCACTGGATTTAGGTTTCTCCTTCACAATTCGAATTCAATCTGTTACAACCTCCCCTTGATTCTACCTCCTACATGCTTTCTAGATTTGCCCCAGCACTCCTTATCCATTGCCACTGCTCCAGGTAGACTTCCTGTTTATCTTCCAGAATCTAGAGCACTGCCACATTGCTTCTGGTCTGGACGACCACCAAGTTAATTCTACATAAAGTCTTCCAAGCAGTTATTCTAGAGTTTGAATCTGCCATATGACTTCCCTGCTAACAATCATCCAGTGCCTTCTCTTTGCTTATTGGTCAAGTCCAAAGCCTTAGGATGATTACAAATCACTTTCCAATCTGGACCCCATCTTCCCTTCCAGGTTAATCTCCAACAGTGGCCCACACAAAGCCAACGTTCTAGCTTCCCTGAGCAACTCACCTTCTGGTATATTACCAAACACACCTGCCTTCCCACTCCTGCATCAAGTTCCTTTGTCTGGAGCATCCTTCCCCTTTTGCTTATCTGGAGAAAGCCCACTCCATCATCCTTGAAACCTGGCTCATGTCTCTTTCTCTTGAATAGTCCCTAAATTCCCCAGCCAAACCAGGGCCTCTTCCCTAGTGTTCCTAGGGGTCCCCAGGGGAGCCTGCTATAATACTTTCCACACTGTATTATTTATTTATCTCCCTCTCTAGACTGTATTTCTTGAAGGCAGGTATCAATGTCTTATTTATTTTTTACTCTCTCAGTCACAACACCTAGCATTCGCTGAATATTTGTTGAATGAATGAAAAATTGATGCTTGGATGAAAAATGAAGATGAAATAATTTTGCTAAACCGTAAAAGTAACCCAGGAGAGCCCACTTGTGTTTCCTGCTCTATAGCTTACAGAGACCGATGATGCCAGACACTGGCCATGAAGGTGGGGAAGGAGTCTCTGGTTTGAACCGGATCCATGATATTTGTGAACTTAAGGCCTTTTTCTTGAACTGGGAAGAAACACAGCAGGATTTTAGGTGAAAAAAAACCTTTTTTTAACCTGCTTTCCCTCATTCACAAATTTTCCTAATCTTACCTACTTTAAGATCATCTGGTTCTCCTCAGTAAAAACTAATAATTGCCACCAAATAAATTAAAGATGAGAAAACTAAAAATAAATGTACAAGCTAGAAGAAACTATTAATGAAGATCAAAGTGGGCTGTGTATCTAAATGAATTTTACTGCCTGATTTGGGGGACGGGTTAATGAAGATGTTAATAGTGACTCCCAGGAGCTTGTGGCCATGCTCCAGAAGTGTGACAGGAATGAGCCTAAGGGTGGTTCACAGACTGCATGAACATCGCGGCTTCATTTGCTGGGGGGTGGGGGTGGGGGGCGGGGGGTGCTGCTGGAGTTGCAGGGCAGGGGCTCCACTCACATCACACTCCAGAAACAAGTCATCATGTCACCAAGCTCACAGACTCTAAAAGCAAGTCTGGGTTAAAGGACATAGTCATTGGGAGAATGTTATTGCCTGCTCCCCAGTCTAGGGCACTGTTTTATTACCAAATCATCACATTTGTCCTTGGAAGGTAATGTGAAATTACTGAGGAGCACCAACTTGGAGTGCAACAGGGTGGATATTCTGGGTCAGCCCGCTCTGGGCGAGGTCATCCCGGGCAACACACATACCCCCCCAAGCCTTAGCCCTCTCGTCTATAAAGTGGGAATGACAACATTGCCTCTAACCAACAGGGGTGCTGTGAATCCAAGTAGAGTGATGTATGTAAAGTGCCCAGCTTATTGTTAGTGCTCATAAACAGCAGTTATTTTACCGGCAACAAGGTGAATAATAACCTACAATAATAACCTACAGGTACTTTCTTGGCAAAGCAGGCAGAACAAGGATTAGTCCAAAGGGTACAGTTGGAACTAGAACACAGGTTTTCTAACTTCTGGTCGTTGATTTCATTTAACAAATATTTACTGACTATTGTGTGCTGGTTACGGGGGCAGGTGTAAAATACTGTGAACACTGGAAGTGGTCAAGTTTGCTTTGTGGGAAACCATGTACTGCTGTATAATGCTTTGGGTGAAACTGACAATGACAACACGAATGTGTCTGTGATTTCATAGCCCTTACTGGACACCAATTACGTAGCATGTAGGTAGGACGAATTCTCCCTCAGAAGAGCCCTATGGCCACAGCATGGGCAGGCATCTCACAGCAGTTCAGGACAGGGAGCAGAAAAGAGCCTTCACCAGAAGGGACAGCTTAACAGGTGCTCAAACTGACTCGGGTAGGTGTTTGAAAGCTGCAGGTTAGCGCTTAGGGTGTGTGAATTCCGGCAGTACTCAGGCCCAAGCAAGCAAAAACCTAAGTCAGTTCTGGCCTAGGAGGTGTGCCTGACATCGAGAAGGAAGCCAAGAATCCTAAGGGAGCTAAACAGAAAGAAACAGGCACAGCATCAGTTCTCAACACCTGTCATTGAGTCTGAATTCTGGTGAGTCACTGAGCAGCTGAATGAACTTCCACGCTGTGTTTTAAAAAAAAAAGACAGGAACTAATTTTTGTACAGTACCCCCTAGAAGTCAGGCATCATGAATGGTAAGTAAACTTATGGTGGCAATCATTTTGCAATATATACAAATATCAAGTCATTATGTTTGCAAAGTGAGACAGGGGGACATAACACGGTTAACAGAAGGAGAACCCGGTTTGGCTGTGGACTGACCCATCTCCAACCTAGGAAATGCCTCTATGTGGACCTGGGAGAAAGCCTGTTTCCTCATGTGTAAAATCGTGCTAGTCTGACCAGCAGGGACTCAGGCAGACTGTATAAAGACAAGCAATTATGTGCCTGGCACATAGGGGACACTTCTTAAATGATAAGATTGCTCCCATTTTGCAGATTAGGGAACTGGGAAATAAGTAACTTCCTCAAGTGCCCCCAGAGAGTGCAAGATGGAAATGGATTTGCTGCTCCCTGAATTGATGTCGACAATTAAAATCTCTCTTATCAATATCCTTCCTCTTAGTTCAGTCCACTGAATAACTCCCTCGGCTAGTAGCTCATTGGACTAAGTGGACACAGATGCAGACCTTTGTGTTCTCAGCAAATACACAAAGACCTACTCAGAACACTTTGAGCCCAAAGCGTGGTAACTCTGTCATACCAACGTGAACAAGGATCATCTTAGACTTTAATCATCCTCTGTCCCATCGTGGTGTCAGATGAAGTGAAGCTCTCATAGTGGATTTCAGGTCGAAATAAAACATTCCAAGAGTAAAGCTAGATTGCTGTGCTGTCATGCTGATGCCAGTATTCCGTCCCCGTTATTTCTTGCTTCCACCTGGTGGTCAAAAGTTGCAAAAGCAGGCGTACTGAAAACAACTAGGTGTCAACAGGATCCATTTGCCTATCGTTTATAGGACATCTGAATCTGGATCCCTGCAGGGCTTTTAGTACCGCTTTCCTGCCTTTTGATTTCTACTAAGTTCCTCCAGTGGAAAAATCTTTCCATGTGCAGTGTTCTTTCCTGGGGCTGAAAGAACCAGGATAATCCCGGATGCTTCCCTGCAGCTGAGCTCATGTCACAAATCAGGCATGATTTTCAGCAGATATTTCTTTAAAAGTTTGAAGGCCTCTGTGGACTCTATTCCCTGCTCAACGGGAACGAGCATCAAAGAGGCAGGAATAAAATGCTTTGCACGCACATCAGGAACTAATTGCCAATTTGGCAAATGCATTGACTAATGTCATGCACTGTTATTTCTAAATCCTCTCCTGTCCTTGACCCCCAGTATCTAGATGTAAACTTGGAACCATTAGTGGAGAAGGATAAAGTCTTCTGGTGCCTCAAATGGAATTGAGAGGGATTTAAACTCGGCGCTTTTGAGTGTGGTGAAATGAACCCAGCAGTACATTAATGCTAGGATTTGAGCTCACACAGCATGAGCGCTTTCAAAAAACCATGTTTAAGGAAGCAAACAGAGCCACGACAGACCCTTTCAGGGGAGCAAAAGGCGTTGGATGAAACAATCAATGACACATTAAAAACCACAACTGGGCTGCAATCATGTGGGTAGGGGGAAAAAAGTCTTTCTTTATCACAGGATCTTTGCATCTAATGAGATGGTGACTGGACAACCTCCAGAGGAGTGAGGCCTCTGTTTACTTTAGCTGAGAAATGTCTAAATATTTAGTTGATTCTCTTAAAAGCCTTACACGATTCTGTAGCAAACTGGTCTCTAAGGTATGATCTTATTGGCTGTAAACTGCCATTGGGAAAGCTATTTAAAAGGAATTTGGAAAAGTCAGAAGATATTACTAGTGAAAGTACAAATGTTAACTTATCTTTTTCTCTCAAAATTAACTATTTTTGATGTCTTCCAAATATTTAGTTTACGACCAACACCTTGCCAGTGAATACTTTCTCTTAATTAATCCTAAATGGTTCTCTACCTCTTACATACACTTTATTCTCATTGGCTCCAGGTAGGTCCGAAGTGCTTCAGGCTGGAAACGGGAGGGACTCCTGAGTGCATTTTCCTGGGAGCTGGAGGGGAATCTAAGAAGGCTGAGGGAACTTTGTAAAAATGTCTACAGGGGTCCACCCTTTAAATTCACACTACCATCCTGCATTAGCAGATTTTAGCCAAGACCAATATTCAGTTTGCTCTAAGCTTCTGAGATCCTGTGTGTCACAAACCCAGTACATCCCAGATATGGCATCAATTGGGGCTTTAACCTTTTTAGACTTTCTGATAGCAGAATCCCCTCCAGCATGCCTTCTTTATTACTGCTTCCTGTGGACTCTTGCTAAGGATCCCCACACTTCTCCCCTCCCCCACTGCAGGAGGCCAGCACAGCCCCGTTCCCGCCAGTTTGATTAATGTGTCTTGGCTAATTGTGTGCAAGATGGCAGGCCTTTAGCAAGTGTGACCAGTTTATTGTTCAGCCAATCACAGGCGCCTCGGTTAGCATGTGAAAAGGGGGTGTGTTGTCAGGGAGGGTGAGTGTTCTGGCGGCTGAGTCAAAGGAGGAGCATTTTGGGGGGTCACAGAGCAACACCCACTTCTTTGAGGGGATGTTACTATGCTCTACTAAACCTGTAAACCTCTTACTCAAAGCACTTTTTTTCTCCTCCCTCTTTTTTCAAGGAGATCTTTTTTTCCCATGGTACAAGCAAGGCAAGACACTGGCTACTCTGCAGATGGAGTTCACGTTCCAGGGTTTTTAATATTTCACTTTTATATTTCTGTTAGAGAATGATCCTGCTGAGAGTCTGGGAATCCGCGCTCGTCAGAACCCCCTCACTGACACTTGGATATATTGCTCTGAAAGCTATCCCAGGAGAAAAGATTAAACAAAAAAAAGCCTACTTTTCAAAGCCTACTTCTCAATCTGCCCACATCAAAATAAGACAACTGGCCCTTTGAAGTGGAAGACACAGAGTTCTCAGGCAGCTTGCTTAAAATTGGGGGGGAGAGAAGGAAGGAAGGAAGAAAAGGAAGGAAAGAAAGAAAGAAAGGAAGAGAAAGCAAAAAAGAAAGAAAATAAAGAAGAAAGAAAGAAAAAGAAAGAGCAGCACCTAAAATTATATACCTTTCTTCCCTTGCCTGGATTTAATCAGGCACAAGAGTCTGAAATGACAGCGAGAAACCCTACAGCCCTGCTCATCAGCGCCCCAGGAAAACAGTCACCTGGTCAGAGAAACCTGCCCAGCTAGGTCAGCACCAGGTGTTTTTTTTTTAAACCCTGTACAAACAGAAACTGTATTATTTATACAAAGGTCTGGAAAGGGCAGAGTGGGCACAGACCGACACCGGATGATCGTCTCAAGTTCTGAGCTCTCCCATAGTTGTCGTGTGGCTCAATTCAAAGTTTGGGGGCTCTTACTGCTACTTGGAAAGGAAAGGAAAGGAAAAGAATGGAAATCTCATCAAGAATGGTGTTAACAGTTCTCCTCTGTGACATTTTTCTGGCTCCCATCCCCTCTTCTGTTCCCTCGATCACTGGAGTTTAAGTCTGTGGAAGCAGGAGCAACAGCTCAGGGGTGGGGGTGGGGGGTTGGGTGGCTCAAAGGGACTTCTTAATTCACATAAGGGGACGTTCCTGGAACATAGATGTGGGTGATGGTTTTAAAACATAGTCCTTGTGATGGAGTTATCAATAGTATGACCCCCCATGCCCAAGATATGCTGCTGGACTTTTAAGATTTACAAATACAAGTTTAGACATCCTGGCTGTAACTAAGGTTACAACTCCCTTCCTTCTGTAAGCCTAGTCTGGCTCACAGCTACACATTTCCCAAGCCCGAAGAAGCGGGGCTCACAAATGAGCACCCCCTGATAAAGAGAGCTGGTGAAAAAGTGTAGATGAATGAATATACACCCAAACTCTTAGAGGGCCAAGAATGTGCCGTGTTCATCTATGCAGACCCAGCACATAACACAGTGCCTGGCAGACAGTAGATGCTCTGAAATTTTTGGCTGATTTAAATTAAATTGAATCCTTACTAGAAAAACAATGCAAAGTATGAACCCTATTGATGTTGGGCTTGGAGAATTCTCTTCATAAATAAAAAATTGCACATTACTTTGAAATGACAGCAAAATGAAAAATGCAACGTATTTCTCACTGTTTTATTGGAACCCAGTTATCTTATTTGGTACAGAATCTGGCAGGGAAGCATTTTGGACAAGTTTCTATCATTATTGTTCTCACCAAGTATCACTGTTTATTGCCTGAATCAACCTGAAACCCAAATGTTTGAAGTTTGGGGGAACAGCTTCTGCTCACCATGGCAGCTCTGTATTGATATCATCCAAACTGTTTTCTACAACCCATCTGTGACCCTAAACTTCTGCTTGCTTCCATGTTAGGAAGCTGAGGAGTCCCCATTTTCACCTGGAGAGGAGAGTAGGTAGGGAGAGGTATAGGCAGGGTAGAAAAGGATGAGACCCAGGTTCTCCTAGAAACTGTAGCAACTGGAGATAGAATTTATTGCAGATTGGACCATGGTCTCTACAAAAAGCCTGTTCTTTTTTCTTTCTGTCCCAGACCAAAGGGAAAAGGCATTATTCCAAGCCCTGTGGCCAGAGAGTGGCATTTTTCTCAAGCGCTAAACTCAAGCAAAATCCTTTGAAATGCTAAACTATTTGTAAATAATGATCCTAACACCATTTAGCAATGCACAGGATCGTTCACAAAGCAGCTGAAATGACTTTACAGTTAGTCTTTAGCTGTGGTAGGTTTTCCATAATCCTGGTCAGTTCAAGATGCCTGAACTGTACAGCTGTTTGAGCAAAAGTATTAGATGCTGGAGAAAAAAAAAAAATTTCCAACCTCCTATGTCTTTTGTCTTCCACCTTAACTGCCTTTTAAATCTCCCTATAATTTCTGTTCTCATAAAACCCTTCCTGGACAACCTCATACCAAAGTTAGCAATGACAACAGTATAGGGAAATTCCATTTTTAGTTATGGGAAAGTGTAAGAATATAAAGACTAGAATATCAGACTTGGGCCACATTCTCCCTTATCTTATACATCTCTGTCTCCCCTTTAATCCTGCCTGCCAGAGGCCAGCTCTGGTATGGTCATTACTTGTTTCTCATCATCTGCTCTGGTCCTTCATTGTATAGCTCACTGCTTATCTCCTCTCTTCTGTCTCAGCATCCTTCAAGTGACTGCTGGGTAATCTGACCTCTCTGGCATGTCCTTGAGAGAATTTCTCAAAGAAATCCCCCATGGCAAAACTTCCAGCACTTCCAAATCCACCCCAGGAGCCGGTCTCGGAGGACCAAATGTGTGACAGGAAATGACCACGTGTCAGGTCGAGAGACACTGGATGAACTCTTGTATAATCTAGAGATATCGTCCTTGGCCTGCTGTAGGCCTAGCGAGCCTTTACTTCCCCTCTGTGGTATTAGCTTTCTTTTTATACCATATGAGGTACAATAACCTAGCAGATAGACTCAATGATAGTCACTGACAGGGCTAAAAAATGAGACCATCTTTTAAGTTGTCCTTTTAAGCCATTGGGTATTCAGAAGTGGATGTGGAATCCATAGTAACAGTCATTCCAAATTCTTATTCAGTTTGTTAGTTGAGTTTTACAGAGTTGGAGAACTGATCTAACCTCAACTACTATTTTAATGTCCTCCTTGTAAAAAGATTAGTCAATCTAAAACTCTTTCTAGACCTATCTACACTGTTGAGTTAACAATTAAAGAAGGAGAGTCTGTTTTTGTGGCCAGTGCTCTCACACTGCTAGTTCTCAGAGCATCTGGAAGCTCAAATCAATATTACCTGGATTGTAGTTAGGTAGCTTGGAAACTCCTGGCCAGGTATCCTCCGTAGGGACTCCCAGCACCTACAGAAAGACAAAGAAAGACAAAGAGAGGTGAAGGGGAAATGAAGTGGATGGAGCAGGTACAAAGACACGAAGGACACATCAGGGAGGAACAGGGAAGAATTCCATGTATATCACATTATGCCAGCTGATGTGTACAGAAAGAAACTTTTGCGCTTCCAACATTTATAGTTTCATGGGTGAAACTGGAGTGTGTTCCTATGGTCCTGTGATGGTTAATTGTATGTGTCAACTTGACTGGGCTAAAGGATGCCCAGACAGCTGGTAAAACTTTATTTCCGGGTGTGTCTGCAATGGTGTTTGTGGAAGAGATCAGTATTTGAATCAGTAGACCGAATAAAGAGACTGGCCCTCACCAATGTGGGCGGCATCATCTAATCAGTAGAGGACCTGAATAGAACAAAAGGGTGGAGGAAGGGCAAATTTTCTCTCTGTCTTCTTGAGCTGGGACATCCATCTTCTCTTGTCTTTGGATATGGGAGCTCCTAGTTCTCTGGCCAGATTCTGGGACATATACCAGCGGCCTCTCTCAGACTGAATTATACCACCAGCTTCCTTGGGTCTCCTATTACAGGAGATGTATATGGTTCTGTTTCTCTGGAGAATCGTGATTAATACAGATCCTAAGCCTGTGTCTTCACTAACTCACTTGTTATTCTTAGGCAGACCCTATAACCTTGCTTAAAATCAGATTCTTATCTCTAAAATTCTACAGGCATATCTCGGAGATATTATGGGTTTGGTTCCAGAACACTGAAATAAAGCAAATATTGCCATAAAGTGAGTCACGCAAATTTTTTTGGTTTCCCAGTGCATATAAAAGTTATGTGTACACTATACTGTGATCTATTAAGTGTGCAATAGACCGATGTACATATCTTAATTTAAAAAAAAACAACAATGTACATGCCTTAATTTAAAAATGTTTCCTTGCTAAAAATAAAAAATGTTAACCATCATCTGACAACACAGGGTTGCCACAAACCTTCAATTTGTAAAAAAAAAAAAAAGCAATATCTGCAAAGTGCAATAAAATGAAGCACAGCAAAACGAGTACGCCTGTACTGCGTGATCACCATACACGAGGATGCTATGCTGAAAGTCAAGAATATAAAACAGCAGAACTCGCAAAGAGTCCCTTTGCCTTACATCAGATGACTGTATTTATATATATACACACACACACACAGGAGACACTTGACAGTTTAAGTTATGCCTCAGCATGGGCATTCAGCTGTTCCCTGATGTGCTCAAATTAAAAAGGACTCAGATTACTGACCTTTAGGAAATGGAATGTTGCCTAAAAATGATCCCAAATCTACCTCTAGTCTTTTCTACCAAATTCATCTCATCTGCTTGTTTTCTCTGCAGCTTAGCAGCTTGGACTATGGTATTTGGTTTTTACTGGATCATAATAATAACAACATTACTTGAAAAAGAGCTCACTTATGCTTTGGATCACCAAATTGAAGCTCTAGTTTTTAATTACTTTGAAAAGAAACGTGTTTTGGAACATAGATTCAAAACACATCAGATTTTGGATGGTGCTGTTACTCTCGTAGGCATAATCCCACCATTCTTTCAAGATAAAATTGCAAAAGCCCAACATCAGTTATTTCTGGGAACGAGAATAAGATTGTTTTTGTGAAATATTAGTAAAACAGCAGTGGCTTTCATACACCACTACAACATAGCTCTTCTAGAAGCGTACCCTCAGTATAAGTCTTTTTAGAAGCATTTCTCACAGAAAGAGCCTAGTGAATCCATTTGTAAAATGCTGAATACAGATGCTGGCCCAATTGTTATGGCAGCAAGTCACCTGCCCAACAATGACAGATAATAATCAATGAGGAATCCAGAAGGCTCTTAATATCTGCTAGCTTGCTGACTAGGATTCTGGCTCAGAATTATACTTTGTGGTGCCTACCAAGCTTGTCCTCGAACAAAAGACACTGAAGTGCCATTTTTCCTTGTATAATAAAAAAAAATTAAGCCACCAGTAGAATCTTTCTTTGATCCTTTCTCTAAACAAACTGAAAAGCTACTGAGAGGATTACAGGCTTTTCCTATCAGCCACCCTGAGCCTGAAGGAACACTAAGAATTCTGGAATCCATTTTGAAAAACCCACTGGACTAGGTCTTCTTTTGTGGGAGAGGGCCAGAGGATGGGAAGCTAGCTCTTCTTTGTTAATCTACCATCTTATGTATTTGTACAGATGTGCATGTAAACATGTGGGTGGGATGATTCACACATACCCCTATAACTTCTGTTGCCTGGCAAAGCACAACGAAAAGAAAGCAAAGATTGAAGAGAAAGCAATAAGGGAAATAAATTACAACCACATCCATATTTTCTCTAATGTGAAAGTTACCAGAATTGTTGGTTACTTTGCATTATGTGTAATTAAAGCCAACAAAATGGATACCAAACTTTAAAAAATATTACGCTAACAGCTTTAAGCTTGAGATTTTAAAAGTTTAAACAAAAATTCAACATCCTTTACTTAGAAATTTGATGCTCGGTTTCTATTTGAAGGTTACTGAATTCATTTTCACTTGAGAAAATTACTAAATCTCCACTTCAGTGACTGGGAAACTGAAAACCAAAAATTGTTATTTACTCCCTCCCTGTAGGCTCTTAAAAGGCAGCTAGTGAGTGCTATGATTGAAACCACAGTGGGCTGCTGGGGCTGCTTTCTGCCTTTGTTGGGATGGAAACTGAAGGCATGTTGATTAATGGATTTAAAGTCTGCATAGTTTATTTTATTCTGATTTTAAGACCACATCCAGGATTATTTGCTAAAAATACTTACTGAAAGAATTAGATTTCTTAAAAATTGATCAAAAAAGTAATGACAGTTGTTCAGATGTAAACACACACACAGATGCATTTCAGAAAGATGGTAAAATAAAGATTCAGGATTTCTCAGCATGTCTCTATTCCTAAGAGTGAGATCTCAGGATAAATGTAAAGAAAAGTTGTGGTTAGAGGTTGGGAGATGTAGTGCTTCCTATTGCTTTCAAAGAAGCAATTCCTACGTCAAATATCATAGAATCTGAAATATCTTTCCTTTTTTGTCTTTGTAGACCACATTTATTAAAACACAAATTCAGGAGCCATTTGTAATGTCTGAATTTCCAAGTTGCTTGGGGTGTAGCAGTATAAAAGACAACGTACTGCTGAATTCGGTGACTTTCTTTGTCCTCAGAGTATGGAACTACAGATGGGATAACAAACTGTGGTCTCTAACTACTTGCACAGAACCAGGGGGAAAATGAGCTGTAATGAATCTGACCTCTAGGTGCCCATAAAGGATAGCTAAGCAATGTGGAACTATCTCCTGATCAGTACAGATTGAAAGTCAACAATGAGCTACACAAGTCGATAAACTTGAGAAATAACTGCAGGGGTGAGGGGGAACAATAAACAGAGGAGAGTATTATAATTAAAAATAATAGGAGCTACAATACTCTCTTTACACTTTGTTCAAAGAAGTCACAAGTTCATGAAGTCAGAAAACCAAATACACCTGAAGACACTGGAGACCCAGGGAGGTAGGTTATGAGACTTGCTTTACCTCTTAACCTGAAGTTAGAGCTGGGTTCAGACTCCTGACTCCAAGCCAGTGTCATTTCTAATATATTTACTTGTTTTAAATTTGTAACGAGTTATCATAAATGTCAAAATAAAGTCTTTCTGATTTATTGCAGTGTGGTAAGAATAATGGTGGGCACGAACATGGCTTCCTGGGCAGGACTTGTTGGACTGATTTGTTAAGACATGTTTGTTTTGGCTGCTTCACTCATGTTTTAATATTTTATGTCTAGACACAAGTCCAAAATTTTCACTTACTGAATTTACCTAAAACATCCTTCAGATGGCCAGTGTCAGTCACCAAGTCCTGTCCCGGAAACTTGAGCCAACAGCTAGAGAGCCATCAGGTCCTGGGAAATGTTCTATGATTTCTGTTCTATGATTTCTAAGTGCTGTGCTAAATGCAAAGAACTGTAAAATGATTTAAGGACATGATCATGTAAAAAAATCAGTTTATATATAGCTTTTCAAATATCCTAATAGCATACCTTATCTCAATATTACAATTTTTATTAACTATCTCCATATACATACATCATTTTATATCTCTATGGAGTTCATGTTTGTTTTACATGTATTTACTTATATTTCACCCATCACCCCACCTAGAATGAACAACACCTGAAAGCACAAATCAGGGGAGGCTATAGCTCAAGTGGTAGAGCGCATGTTTAGCATACACAAGGTCCTGGGTTCAATCCCCAGTATCTCCTCTAAAAATAAATAAATAAGTAAACCTAATTACATCCCCCTCAAAAATAAAAAATGAAAAAAGCACAGATCATGCATTTTTCCTATTCTTCCCTTTTTTCCATGCCTTGTAATGTCTTACAAGACCTTGTAGTGTATTTTATATGGTGGGTGTCCAATAAGTATTGTTAAAGTGTTAAATGACTAGAACAAACTTTTCAAATGTGTAAAAGAGCCCTGCAGGGTCAGGACGAGGCAGCGCTAATTGTGCTTCCTCTGTTGGGGACAAGAAGCACTACTAAGTGGGGCACAGAACGATTAGGTTAAATATTAGGGAACGCCTGTTACCAGCTGGGTCACTGAAGCATCTCTACGGTGACAATTTCTATGAGAGAGAAAGACAGCAAACATTTATCAAGCACGTATGGCACCTGGAGCTGTTATGCATTTGATCTCATGAAATTCTCACAGCAAGGTTAGAAAAGTCATTGTCGCCAACCCCAGTTAACAAACAAGGAAACTGAAGCTCAGAGGGTCTGTATAACTTGTACACATTCATTTAACTAAAAAGTGGCTAGAATTCGAATCCTGGTCTTACGACTCTAAAGCCATCAATTACATTATGCCGCCTCCAGCTTAGATGTTACAGCACCCAGTGATGCTTTTTGAAGGTAGCATTTATCTGTCTTGCAGGGGAGTTTTGAGAAAAAAATCTTTTGTCTTGAAGAATGTTTTTTTAGTTTGTGAATGCTTCCCAGTTTTCCCTATGTTTCCCCTTGATATTTGCCATGTTTCCAAAGCTTAATGGCATTGATTAATCTCTATAAAAAAATGTCTAAATTTCACAAAGCATATTTTATTTTACTTTGACATTTACCAAGCACAGTGTTTCTGGGTCACGAATCTATAGCACTAGACTGGTTTGCACAGAATGTCTTCATAAAGGTGAGCCAATGACCCTCTATACTAGCAACTAACTCTCTCCTTTTCCTAAATGTTCCCTAAGGATTTTCTGCACCTTCATGTGTATATTAAAGATAAACTCGACTTTTTTTTTTTTTAAGTAAATGAAGGACTCCACAGTGGAAATACAATTCAAAAATAAAAATTTTATATCATTCCCGGAAAGGCAAAATGGTTGGGGCCACTAAATCAAAATCATAAAAGAGTTCAAGAAAAGACAAGTCTTCTCACTTCCACACAAAACCCCACTCTGCAATATTTCCCTATAAAATGTTTCTGCAAGATACCTGATTGGGAGGCTGTTAGCAAGAATGCTCTAGGTGCCTGCTTGAAGCAAGGGAACTTGAAAGGGAGCAGAGCCCAGGATACATGTGATACCCGCCTCCCCCAGTTTAAAGCACTATGACACGTGCTATACAATATGGACGGGATCTAAGTGAAATAAGTCAGACATGAAGGACAAATACTGTATGATTCCACTTATGTGAGAACCTAGAATAGGCAAATTCATAGAGACAGAAGGTAGATGAGAGGTTACTAGGGGCTGGGGGAAGGGAAGATGGGGAGCAGGTTGAATGGATACAGAGCTTCTGTTCGGGATGATGAAAAAGCTTTGGAAACGGATGGAGGTGATGGCTGCACAGCAATGAGAATGTATTTAATGCTATGAACTGTACTAAAAATGGTTAGAATGGTAAATTTAATGCTATATATGCTTAACCACAATTTAAAAATCATCACAAAGAGAGAGTAACATGTAAATGACTATAATACATGGCATATAAGCTATGAGGGGCATAAACACGAAATACATAACGGCACAAATGAGAGAGGGATTAATAATGAATAAAGAAATGAACCACACACACAAAAGCGCCTTAGGAATTCGGTCTGGGGGGAGCATGATAAATAGTATATTTCTTTCACACTAACATGGAAAGCCTTTTGTTTTACCAGAGTTCTATGAAAATTTAGTGTCTTGTCTTTGGTTGACAAAGATCCAGGGCCAAATACACGGTAGAATTAGAGCTGGGGGTGGCAAGGCAGGGACATGTTTATGTAGTAATGGCAGAAACCGCCCTAAGACAGTAAAACCAGGGAGCAGGTGGGTTTGTGGGCTGCCACGGGACAATGGGGGTTTCCTGACCACTCATTCCCAAGGTGCTTATGCCCCTGGCAAATATCACAGTTTCCACAACCTTAATATATGGCTTAATCCTTCAAAGCAGATGGACTGCTTCGCTCGTCTCTAAGGCAAATTTGGTTCAAAGTTTGAAATACTATATTTTTTCTTCCTAAGAGGAATTCTTCTCTTACCTCCCAGATCTTCTCCAGCTGTTCAAGGATGTTGGAAACTCCAGGAAACAAGGGCTGACCCTGGAACATTTCAATAAAGATGCAGCCTGCACCCCTAACAAAGGAAATAAGAGTCAAACTGATATTTTCAAGGAAACCATAATGCAAAACTGAACTACTAACATTTCTCCTCCCAAGAAATATTTTAAGGACAATTAAATAGGGGCCACATACTATGAAAAGTCTTACGCAAAAAAAAGTCCCTATATTAAACAAATATAAGAAGAGTCTGCCACTTTTTGTTAAAATGGAATGCAACCAGCATTTAGGAACACAGTAATAGATAGCAAACATTTTAGATCATTCAAGCTCATTAACAATACCTTTTATGAGAAGAGGGGGAAGTATGGAACCTCCAAACTGAACACCCTCTTTCACTGACTCTAAGATGCTATCATTGTAAGAAGCATCATTATTGTATGTACTTTTAAGAAACAACAAAAAAAGTTAAACTATATCATGATCAGAATGTTTCTCTTACACTTATTGAAAGGGCTGTTACAAATTTAATTAGACATTATTTCATTATATTTCATTATATATCCATGTTAAAAAATGGAATATTAAATGAAAGAAATTGGTTTAGGTAAAACTTTTTCACATTCAGCATTTGACTCAGACTCTTTGATGTCTGTGTTTATCCATGGTATCACCCTTTGATGGTATCATCCAGGAGTTGGATGATGCAGTATTTCTTAAAATAATCCATAAAAGAACTAAGAGTCATTGGTGCTGGGTTCCTATGCTGACCTTGCAATTACATAATTAGCCTACTTTTCACTCCAGCTTAAAGAATGTTGCTGAACACATCTGATTCACTCCCTTTCCACAACCATTTAGTTCCTAGAGGTTAAAAAAGGAGGCAAAAAAAGCTCTCCTGTCTTCCAAGCCACTGACATCCATCCTGCAAGTTTTGACGCTGGCGTGTTTGATGTTCACACATGTACAATGGTAACTACAGTCACCACAGCAGCATGGCTGACGGCTATGGTAAGATGCTACTGATTGTAAGACGCATCCTGATTAACAGATGTGCATCTTAAAATAGATTCAACAAAGTGAAATATAAAACTTGTTTCCTGCTTAGTCAAACTGGAGGATAACTGGAACAGTAAGGAGTAAGATTTATTTTGCTAGTAATGCACATTCTTACTCTTACAAATCTTTGAGTGATAAAAATGGTTGAGGTGACTGATTATAGATTTGGTCCCCAAGGTCTAATACTTCCCAATATTTTGACTCCACACCTCTTTCACCATAACTTTGCAAACTGTCTTAATCATCTAGACATTTTTGTGTGGCATGATAAAGAAGGAAATTTAAGTAAAACATTTTATTACAGATCATCGTATCATTAAAGATTCACTATAAAGTTCTGTTTTAAAGTGGTCCCTAATATGGTTCATATATATTTTTTACATATGATAAATTTTTATTTTTCCACCTGTCTGTGGACACACGCTACTTAATTTACTTTGTACAGGAGAAAGCAGGTTTTTTGATAAACAAGAATAATTTTTATCTTGTGTCTGGTTTTAGAAAGACTGAAATTTAACTGTATCTTATCATCTCAAAAGAGGCAAAAACTATTTTAATGACCTAATATTTAGTTTGCATGTAAAATAATCAACTGGCTTATTCTTAGACTTTTGTACATATACAAATAAGAGATATCAGACTGAGTTTGCCCAGCAGTTTTTTTTTTCTTCCCTTCAAACAACAGGTTGTCTTTATCCTCAATTGTTAAAGGTGAATTTGGATATAATGGCCACCATATTTTCTTTTTACTGATTTTTCACATACAAGAGACATCTTGATATATAACTTGATATATAATAGATAAATACAACTTAAAAATCTGGCGAATAGTATCCTGAGGTGAATTTTTAGAATTAAAATGGCCATTTTAAGGCTCCTTATTAGCTTGGACTTTAAACATCCATGTTCTTTTTGCTTCTTGTCTTTAAAGCAACAGATACAAAAGGTATAAATTAAACAATACATGGAGAATAATAAAAGTAATAGAAAACTGTCAAATGGTTAAAAAAATCCTGGTTGCTCTATCAGGTACAAAATAAACTGCAAGGTTGTATTGTACAACATAGGGAATATAGCCAATATTTTATAATAACTACAAATGGATTATAACCTTTAAAATTGTGAATCATTATATTGTATACCTGTAACATACAATGTTGTACATTAACTGTACTTCAATTTAAAAAATATGATATTGTAAAATAAATGCATACGTAAATAAAGTAAAAAAAACCCCAAAAAACCTCCTGGTTGCTAGTAGTGGTCAACCATGAGATAAGCCAGCTGAAAAAAAACTGGGGTGGTGATACCATCAGATGGTCTCCACCCACCACTCCTCCCACTTTCTCCGTATGTACTTGAAAGGTCTCAAATCATTTCATTTTGAAGTGGAAAATATATACATATACACACACATACACATGTATACTTATGTATCTGTGCATATAAAACATATGTAATTGTTATTAACTGACACAAAATAGAAACGTAAATGTACTGGGTTTTGAATACTTGCACGAACCATCCATCCAGTACCAACACCTTCCAGAAACCCAAGGGGCTCACAAGTCACTAGAAGGCCCGAAGACATTTTAAATAAGGTTCAAACCGTAGACATTGCTAGTTTAAACCTGTAGTCCACTTTTTTTCCCATCCCCTCAAAAGGCTTTTATTGCTTAGAAAAAGCTTGTTGCCTTTTCATGTCTTTTTATCCTGGTTGCTGTTGGGAACCAAGAAGGAAGTCCTTTTTGTTAAACAATTTCTTAATGCCCTTTATCTTCTACACCACTAGGACAGTGTACAATTATGTAAAATACGCTGGAGAAATCTGGACATTAAGGCCATTATGTAAGTACTACAAAGTTACACAAGATGCTTGTATTAAAGAATAAAATGCTAATATTTGGTTGAAATTCCCACTTGCATTTGTGTAGTTGGTGCCATATAGGCATTCGTTTGAGTCTTTCTTTTTAAGCTTCACTGAGGGGTAGGTTAAAACCTTCCTTACCTAGCAATCTTAGATTCTAAGATTTAATATACACATACACAGTATACACACACACACTACACACACACACACACACACACACACTATATATATACACATACACAAACTATATATATAGTGTGTGTGTGTCATGTGCATGCACACATGTGCATATATGCAGTGCACTTAGGAACACTTACAAGACAAGCAAAATTCCTAAATCAGTTCCGTTTCAGGACCTGGACTACCCATAAGTACCAAAAATACCAGTGCGTTAGTAAGAAAATAAGTCTGTGCACCTTAAATTTGAAAGACGAAAGAGGTTTTTAGGCATAAGCATTGTTCTTTAAAGGCTATACAATTCATCTCCCTTTTATTTTCATTTATTCTTTAGAACTGTTTTTTCTTTGTAAACAAGTCATGTGACTTCATATTTTTTTATTTGCTTCTTAAACAAGCTGTGTGGCTACCATCTATTTTGCCCAGCCCAGACTAGCCTTAAAGCAAACATTTAAAATATTCTGAACCATTCAGGTCCAGATAGGGAACCAGCTCCTGTTTCCTTTTATTCCTCTGTTTTGTTCTTAAATCTTCATTCCTGTGGCTCTTCTCACACTACATATCTTTAGGCTTCTCAGAGGATTTCGGCTCTGTTGGAGATACCCTTGGGGCAGCCCATGTAGATGAAGGGGAACTTCACACACAGGGGGAAAAAAAGACCTGGTGACATCAAACAGTAAATCCTCCCAGAAGGGAGAGATACACTGGGTCATATTATTGCTCCAACTGTGGTTCTTCAGTCAAGTTAGAGGAAACAGCTTACATGTTTTCTGCTTTTTCTGGCTCTCTTCCTAGCCTTTTCTCTATTCTGAGCATGAACAAATTCTTCCATAAGAGAGAAAAAGATTCCTCAAATTCCTTAGGCAATCTCTGGAGAAATAAACCATCTCAGGAGTTTTAGGTTTTGGGAGGTGCAAGGAGTATATAAGAACGTTGCTGGGAGAAGGAGAAAATACTGTGAATCACTATTTTATTTTTCACTATTAAAGTTAATTCAGAACAACATGATGTATGGCAGTGACATGACAGTTCCATTTGCTTTTCCCTGGGCCACTCTTTATATTTGGAAGTTTACAGCAAGAAATCTGACCAGAAAGAATCTCTCGAGTACTGACCAACTCTCCGTAGTCCTATATCCAGCAGCTGCCTGCAGTTAGTTTTGAAAAGAGAATTTGTCTACCAAAGTAAATCCTTCTTCAAAACCCAGTTTATCACAGCATGAATAACCTTGAAAACATTATATTAAGTGAAATAAGACAGACACAGAAGGATAAATATCATATGATTTCACTTACATGAGGTACTAGAGTAGCCAAATTCAGAGAGACAGAAAATAGAAGAGTGATTACCAGGGGCTGAGGGGAGGGAGTAATAGGGAGTGACTGTTTGATGGGCACAGAGATTCACTGTGGGATGATGAAAAGTTCTGGAGATAGATAGTGGTGATGGTTGCACAACACTGTGAGTATACTTGATGCCACTGAATTGTACCTTTGAAAATCATTAAAATGGTAACCTGTATGTTATGTTATGTATATTTTAACATAATACGAAAAAGTAAAAACAAAAAATAAGTGTAATCATCCTAAAACATTGAGTTTTTCTTATTGAAGTTCTGAAAAAGTAGCAGAAAGAGAAGAAAAGATGATGGGAGATTAGAGAACGCTGGTTGTCAGTGCTGGGAATAACCAATATGTCTTGTATATTTTCCATAATCTAACTATTTCCTCTAGGCCTCCCACTGACACTGCTGCTACCAGGGTTTATTGTGAATGAGAGGCTCTTGCACTACATGTTATAATTAGTTTCATTAAGACAAAGGCTCTAGGGGGAATAGCTCAAGTGGTAGAGCACATGCTTAGCATGCACGAGGTCCTGGGTTCAATCCCTGGTACCTCCATTAAACAAATAAATAGAAAACCTAATTACCTCCCCACACACACACACAAAAATTGGAGGGAGGGTATGGCTCAGTGGTAGAGTGCATGCCTAGCATGCATGAGGTCCTAGGTTCAATCTCTAGTACTTCCATTAAAAATATACAAATTAATTAAGCCTAATAAATAAATAAATCTCTCCCCACCAAAAAAAAAAAAAACATTAAGCATTTATTACACAAGGCAATTCGCATCAAAAAAAAAAAAAAAAAAAAAAAAGACAAAGGCTCTAATGATCATCTACTGTCATCTGCCTCCTACAAAGGCAGTCAGTTTGTACCCTATAGGGTTGCATGGCCTAGGAGAATAGAATTTTTTTTCCTTTCCTTCTGAACTGGAGATCTTTTCCCTGCTCATTTCTCTCATCACCCTGAAAAGAAAAAAAAAATGGGGGAAGAGGATATTCCAATGTAAACACCCAATATCTAACAGTTATGTAGAGCATGAAGAAATATGATAAACAGTGGAATATGCCTATTATTCTATTTCTGCATTACTTTTTGAGTTTTACTGGACAAACAACAATAATAATAAAATCAATAAGAGTAATGACAATAATTTTAACTGACAATTGAATTTTTTCTGTATCATCATTATCTGTGGTTAAATTAATGAAACACTAATCAATGGAATAACAGACATTTTTGTATATGCAATGAAAAGTAAGGGACATATAGTTTAAGAGTGATCTCAAGAACTGGTAGACAAGCTGAATAAATTATCCAAATGCAGCACAGAAATTTAAGGAGAATGAAATTTTCAAAGAGAGGATAAGAGCTGTGAATGACAGAAAGACACAGTCTAAGAATCTTTCACTGGAGCTCCGGAAAGAGAGGATGGAAGAGAGGCAACACTCAAATAAGAAAATGGCTGATGAAAAAGATGAATTCATCACTGGAAGAAGCACCATATACACCAAGCAGGATAAGTAAAAAGAAATCTTATAGTGAAAACTGTAAATAATAACAAAGGCAAAGAAAAGAATTCATTAAAACATTCAGAGAAAATGAGAGATCACCTGCAAAAGGGAAAGGCAATAAAGCTAAAAGCAAACTTCTCTACAAGTAGGCTGAAAGCAATGTTCACAAGAACAGCAATGGAAGACAAAGGGGAAATGATGTCCCCCAGTACTGAGAGAAAGTAACTACCAATCTAGAGTTGCATCCCCAGCAAGACTACCTTTCAACAAATGAGACTTTATCTTAAGAAACAAAAACTGAGTTTGCTACCAACTGGCCAACACTAAAGAAAATTCTAAAAGATTTATGTCAAAATAAAGGAAAATTATGCTAAAAGTAAGATTTAAAGTGCATGAAGAAATGATAAACAGTTTTAAATTTATTTGCACTTAATGAAAAGATTCAAAATGTATAAAGCAAAAATGGATAGAAGTATGACAAATCAACAATATATTGAACAATTTCAATACATCTTTCACTGATAGTTTAAACTGACAAAAATGATATAAAGAAGATGTGAATAACACAATTAATAAACAACCTTAAAAGTTTTAAACATATGTAAAAACTCATACCCAACAATTCAGAAATACACATTTTTCTCAAACACACAGGAAATGACTGCAAACTGTAATCATGTACTGGGCCAGTGCTTCTTACAAGGCCAGTGCTACTTCACTGTCTTTGGTAAAATGTCAGGCTTTTCTCAATTTTTTTGCTAACTTAACTTTGAAATAATTTCAAATTTAAAGTTGCAAGAATAGTAGAAAGAACTCTCTTATACCCTTCAAACAGATCCACCAAATGCCAACATTTTGCCTCTTTGGTTTTATCATTTTATTATCTATTATCTATCTATCTATCTATCTATCTATCTATCTATCTATCTATCTAGCTAGCTAGCTAGCTATCTATCTATTATCTATCTATCACCTATTTTTTTCTGAAGCAGTGGAGAGTAAGTTGAAGATACCATGATTCTTCACCCTTAAATACTTCCAAACATATTTTCTGAGAACAAAAATGTTCTTTTACATAAAAACAGTGCAGTTATCAAAATCAGGAAATTGAACATTGAACAAATACAGCCCTACAGCCCATATTTAAATTTGACTTATTACCCCAGTAGTTCTCTTCAGCTCCATATCCCCCAGCATCCAAACGAGGACCATGCATTATGTTTAGCTGGCATGTCTCTAGCCTTTTTTAATCTGGGATGTTTCTTTGCCTTTTAAAACCTTGACTCAGAAGGGGAACAGAAAATACCATCCTAAAATATGCCATTCTGGCATAAGGATTATTCTGAGCTCAAGGCAACTGAGAAAAAGCAAACACAAGATGAGCTCTTTGCCTCTCCCTATCTGCCCGAAAAGAGGGCATAAAATCCCCTTGTGAAGATGTCTCTCCACTTCCCAGCCCAGGAGGGGAGAACAGCCTTATCACCAGATGCAGAGATGGCACCAAGAAGAATCCACATAAATAAACCTTGCTAAATAACCTATTATCTACCATTAGGGTCCCCCATATATATATTTCCCACAATTATCACCCCTACAGAGCCCAGAAACCCGTTTCCTTTGTCTTGTTACTTGTCTTGTTACTTCCCTACAAGTGTATCGTCCTTTGTCAGAATGGTAAAACAAAAACAAAAAACCCTCCAAGCCAAGCTGTTTCTTTGAGGATTTTCTCTTTCTGTGTAGGCACTTCCCCTGTGTAGCATAAAACTTCTAAAATCAAATAAAACGTATATGCTTTCCTCCTGCGAATCTGTCTTTTGTCAATTTATTTCACAGACCCATCTGCTGAACCTAAGAAGATAGAGGAAATTTTTTCCTCCCCTACAACCCCTTTAAAGAGTACAGTCTAGTTAGAATGTTCCTCAAATTGAGTTTATCTGATGCTTCCTCATGATTTGACTCAAGTTGTGCTTTTTTTTTTCTTTTTTTTGCAGAAAAACCACATAGGTAATACTGTCTCCTTCTTGGTGCATCATATTAGGAGGCACACAATGTCAGTCAGTCCCATTATTAATAATTCTAAATCTAATCACTTGGGTAAGGTGGTGTCTGCCAAGTTTTGCTACTATGAAGTTAATATTTTTTCTCTTGTAATTAATAACTAAGTTGTAGAGAGGTACTTTGAAACTATAAATAAATATTTTATTCCTCATCAAACCTTCCCCTCTAGTTTAGCACTGATGATTCTTGTTTGAACCAATTACTACTACATGCAAAATAGTGATTTTCTAATTCCATCATTTCTTCTCCAGTTATTAACTGGTATTCTTCTGTAAAAAGGAACTTGCCTTCCTATCTATCTATCTATCTATCTATCTATCTATCTATCTATCTATCTATCCATCCATCCACCTACCTACCTACCTACCTACCTACCTACCTACCTACCTATCTACCTACCTACCTATCTACCTACCTTCAGTATGGACTTATGTATTCTTATGCTATTCGATGTTACATACAATACATTACTCTCCCTATTTACTAGGATGTGCAGAATGTACCAGCTTTGGCCAGTGGCAGTCTCTTCAAGCTGCTTCCCACGTCCTTTTGACATATTCCCATCATTTTTTGATCACTTTGTTGAAAAATGTTCTGGCCTAACAGGATGTTCCTGGCTCATCTTGTACTTTCCCTTTCCCAGCCTTAGTATTGGCCACTTCTCCAAAAAGTCCTAGCTCTTTTCAGTAGGGAATGGTATTAAGAAATCAATATCTGAGTAGCAGACCAACACTTAAGTAAAATAATACATTAAAAAAAAAAAGTGTATCTAGCAGAATCAAATGCAAATCCTCCCTGAGAGAACACACCTCATTCAGTGCCTCAAAAAAAAAAAAAAAAAGAGAAAGAAAAAGAAAAAAAATCTCACAAATAAAATTCCAAGGAGAATTAGCATATCATTGTCAAAAACAACTAAATATGCATGGAAAAAAGATACCATATGCGAGAACCACAATAAATAAAAAACAACAGAAATGGACTTACAAGGACCTTTACTCTAGATATGTAAGAGCTTAGGGAGAAAATGATAAAACTTCACTAAAAGGCATCAAAGATGAACTAAACAGATGAAAAGATATACTGTGTTTAAAAATTGGAAGACAATATTACAAAGGTGTTAATTATCCTCAAAATATTCTGTAATTTCAATGCAATTCCAATGAAAATTCCACTAGGATTTTTCATGAAACTCGAAACACTGAATCTAAAATTTATATGGAAAATTCAAGGGGAAAAATAGCCAAGACACTCCTGAGGAAGAAGATAAAGCAAGTGGTGAGACCTGTCCTAGCAGATATCAAGTACTATTGTAGAGCTTCAGAAATTAATAAAGTGGGACACTGGTACAGGGACGGATGAACTGAGCCCAGTGGAACAGAGTGGAGAGCCCAGAACAGACCTATGCATTTATAGAAATTAGATAAATGAGAGATTTGGCATGGCAGCCCACTGAATAAATTAGGGTGAGACAATTGGTTAGCATAGAAAAAGTGAATTTCCAGTGTATTAAAGATTTAAAGTGAAAGGGAACATTTTACAACTTTAAAAAAAATGTATTAGATAATATTCTGACCTCAGAGAGGGAAAGATTTTTTAAAAATAAGAAATAAAAGGGCTAACCATAAAAGAAAAGACTGAAGAGATCAGCAGTATTAAAATAAAAAATTTTTGTTTAAGAAGACAACATAGAGATAGGAAAACACAAGCCATGAACTGGGGAGGCTACTTGCAACACACATAACTGATAAAAGATTATCCTCAATTCAATACTATTACTCAGCCATAAAAAAGAATGAAATAATGCCATTTGCAGCAACATGGATGGACCCAGAGATTATCATATTAAGAGAAGTAAGTCAGATAGAGAAAGGTAAATATCATATGATATCATTTGTATGTGGAATCTAGAAAAGCAATACAAATGAAATTATTTATAAAACAGAAACAGACTAATAGACATAGAAATCAAACTTATGGTTACCAAAGGGAAAGAAGGAGAAGATAAATTAGGAGTTTGAGATTAACATACACATATTACTATATATAAAATAGATAACCAACAAGGACCTACTTTATAGCACAGGGAACTGTATTCAATACCTTGTAATAACCTATAATGGAAAAGAATCTGAAAAAGAATATCTATACATATATCTATATCTATATCTATACACACACACACACACACACACCTGAATCACTTTACTGTACACCTGAAACTAACACATTGTAAATCAACTATACTTCAATTAAAAAAAATTAGTATTTAGAGTATAAGAACACCTATAAGTCAATAAAGAAAGGGAGTGAGGGAGAGAAAGGGAGAGACAGTCAGAGACAGGGACAGAGAGACAGAGAGACCAAAAAGGAAATAAGCAAAAGACACACAACAGGTATTTCATGGGAGGAAAAACACAGATGGCAAATAATCCATGAAAAGACATCCAACCTCATTAGTAATTAGGGAAATGCAATTGATTACCACATGCTACCATTCTACCCACTAGACTAGCAAAAATTAAGAAATCCGATAATATAAAGTGCAGAGGTCAATAAGGGGCTATAATACACTACTGGTATATTAATTGTTGCAACCACTTGGAGAACAATTTGACGCTATTTCATTAAATTGAATATTCATACACCCTGTGACACAGCAAATCTACTCTTAAGTAAGTGCTCTAGGGAAAACCTTAAATATAAGTACCAAGGAGATTCAAAATAGCAAAAACAAACAAAACAAAAAACAAAACTAAATAACAAGTGTTCATCAACAGAAAATAAAGCGTAGCCATCTAGATCAACATGGATGAATCTTAGAAACACACTGAGTGAAAAAAAGCAAGTCACAGAAGACTAAAAACAATGTAATACCATTCTCATAAAAACTAAAAAGAAGGTGGTAAAATCAAATAATATTTTGAAAATACATTAAAAAATGTAAAAATATTTTTAAAAAGGGTAAGGGGATGATAACAAGAAAAATAATTCAGGGTAGGAGCCCCTATGGGAGGAGCTTCAGGTGGGAAAGGGACACAAGTGGACGTGGCAGTACTGATGGTGTCTGTTGTCACACTGGGCAGTGGGTTCATGGAGTTCACCTTATTATGATTCTTAATCGATGTTGAGTTTCTCAGTCTTGACACTACTGACATTTTGGACTGGATGCATCTTTGCTGTAGGGAGCTGTCCTGTGCATTATAAGATATTTAGTAGCATCCCTGACTCTATCCTAGGTGCCGGGAGCACCCCTCACCCAGCTGTGACAATAAATGTCTCCAGACATTACGAAGGTCCCTGGGAAACAAAATTGATCCTGGTTGAGACGCACTGATGTATGTATTTCCATGTTTTGAATGTTCCATGATAAAACAAAATTTAAAAGTGATAAGCAGAAGTTTCACTGTCTGTGAAGCACAACTAGGAGGTGATCATTAAGAGGTGAGAAAGCCAGGCCCCATCGAGGGTCCTTGACGTGACACAGCAGAGCAGTGAGAGCTGATGGCTTCATGGGGGTGGCAACTAGCAGGCGGCGCTTCTAGAAATGGTACCCAGTATCAGGAAATCAGTGACTCCAGATACACTGGAGGAAATTTTCTTCAACTCTTCTCAATTCTTCAGGAAATCCAAAAGCTTAGTTTAGCCTTTTAGAGTTTTTTTTTTTTTTTTTAAATAGAGCCTTTTGTTTATATAAGACCTTCTAAGGAACTGAAAGAAGTCCATATATTTTGTTACCTTTGAGGAGGTGGCTGTGACTGCAGGTCACCACACAAATCACTTGTACATTTCCTGGACTCAGATCCTGATAACATAACACTGCTGCTGCAGGTTGATGAAGGGCTGGGATTCCACACACACCCCGGCACCCAGTTACCCAAGAGCCTCTCCAAGGATGTGGTTACTTGGTAGCATCCATCTGGTTCTTAAACTTGCACTATAGGCTTACTTAATCTGTCATGGGGAGAATTTATTACCCTTATTTTTAAAACGAAGAAACATAGACACAAAGAGGATACATGGCTTTTTCAAGATGACGATCCAGAGTAACTGATTAGGAGCAGAACTGGCATGAAAACCAAGTCTACAGAATCTTAGTATTTATGTTTTTTTTCACCAGACTCTGAACTGTGTTTGAGCATGTGCAGACAAGCGTGTGTGTGTGTATCTGTGGTTTGAGAGTATAAGTATGTTTCTCTGAAAGAAGGGAAAAGACAAAGGATTGAAGAGAAGAGCTAGGAGGAGGGGCATGGTAGAAAGAGCACAGGATCCAGAAGATGTCTCCTTGAGTCTCAACTTCTTTAATTGCAAAAACTCATAGAATGATTGCAAAAAATCAAATGAGACATGTATTTGAAAGTGCTTTGTGTTTCCATATACAAATGTGATGATCATTATTAGAATTATTACTTACAATGTAATACAGATAATAAAGCAAACTTCACGGGTAGGATGACTCACATTTTCCTGGCACTAGCTCTTACCATATGTCCAGTTCAGAGGAATATTCAGTGGCTCCCAGCAAGGCATCAGGAGGGCGGTACCAGAGAGTCACAACTTCTGAAGAGTATGTCTGGCTGGGAATGGACTTGGCCCGAGCAAGACCTGATGGAAGGGGGAAAGCACAGAACTCATTGTCCTGGGACTTCCTGGAGAGCCACAGGGACATAGTCTGCCAAGGAGAGTAGAACTGGCAGAGTAAACAACATTTAAAAAATAATACACAAGCTCTGATACTTTTAATGGAAGTACTCAACTATCTTGATTCTTGGGTATTACTTCACCAAGCAAATTTCTCCAATTTTGGCCTACTTTGCAGCTGGATGTGGCCTTCCTCGCAGCTAAGTATAGAAAGGTAACTGAATGTTTGCCTTTATGATATGAACAGAAGTGATGTGTGAACTTCCAGATGGTGCACTAAATGGGGGGCTGAGTGTCGGTCCCTCTTCTCCTTCCTCCAGGCTATGGTGAGGAGGTGTCAGCCATCCTGAAATGTGCAGCTGGGAAACACCTAGGGGTGGCGGGGCCACATGGCAGAGGGACCATGGGTCCAGACACCAGGAGGCCACCACATAGCCTGACTGCTTAGGTCAGACTGTTAGGTGAGAGAAAGTGTAAGCACATTTACACCTCTGTAATTTGGGGTTTCCAACAGCAGTGAAACATCAGTTCACGACTAACATGGCCACCCTCCACTTCTGCAGTCCGGGAATCCCTCATTTAGTAGATAAAGGGTGGAGACTGTTAGTCCAGATTAGCTTAGTAGGAACTTAGATGAGTTATTCCCAAGTGTTTTTCAGCAAAATGAGAGTACTCTTGTTAGTTAGCTACTTAGCTCACAGAATCACATGAGAAACCTCAATAGACGAGTTCACTGCGGTGGGGAACCGATGAATGAATGTCTGTTAAATGCTTTCTGCAGCTACAGTAGCACCACTGGACATCTGCCAAACAGAGGAGAGCAGATCCTCAGCTCAGATGGAACTAGTTCTTCAACAAAAATTTACAGAGCACCTATTACGCTGCCAGGCACTAGGGATATAATGATAAGCAAAAATGGAGCCAGGCTGCCCTCATAATGCTTACAGTCTAGTGGAGGAGACAAAAGCATCAGATAAATACATGTGTGTGTGTTTAACTATGAACTCTTGTAAGTGCTAAAACGGAAAGATACAGTAATACTCAGGGGAAACTGCATCACTTAGATGGAACAAAAGCATCAGGTACCCACACAGTCCCACCTATATAGAGACCTGGGTGAGCAGGAACAAGTGTCCTGGAGCCTCCATTCCAGCAGGAGTCCATCCTACAGCCTGGGGTTAACCTCTTTATCCTGCCATCCTGGGACGACTTTTATCAAGTCTCATAGAATTTATATACACCCACCTAGATTCAGGGAAACCTACTAAGTACCTTTCACTCTACAAAACTCTCTACATCAAAAATAGCAGTGAGGGCATAGGGGTGCCCAAGTTTTAGGATCTGCTTAGACGTAGGCTGGGTGGAAACCTAAAAAGCCACCAATCTCACCCTATTTCTTGCCTCACTCTTCCTATTTGGTCGTTAGATATCATCACAAAGCATCATGTTCCCCAGTCTCCACTTTTCAAAGGCCAGGCCTAAGTCCATGCTTTAAACATGTGCACACAAAAGTATCACTGTTCACAGCCCAGAACGAGACTGGGGGGCGGCTTACCAAAATCAGCCAGCTTGAGCTCTCCCAGGTGACTGATGAGTAAGTTCTGAGGTTTCAGGTCCCTGTGAAGAACGTGTTGGTGGTGGATGTACGCCAGGCCCCGCAAAAGTTGAAACATGAAAAGCTGCAAGGAATGAACACCTTAACTAGGCAGATTTGAGCCACTATGTGTTGATTTCTCCTCTAAATCAGAAACAGTCATCTGTTTAGTAGTAAAGAAGAATATAGTAAAAGTGTCTCTGGAGAGACGAAAAATGAAGGTTTTACATTCAAAGGAGGGGTGGGAAGGACAAGGAAAGTCAAGTAAGTAGACTATGTCCTAAACAAAGGGATTGTGGCTTTTCCTGACATCTCATTTCTTTGATACTGAAGGAATTACTCTTCCTTAAAAATCTAAACTGAAACTTTGAAGTTTCCTTTGGAACACTAGTTATTGATTTAGATGTGAAAGATTTAATTTTTTCCCCCACTGATGAACTTGGCGTATAAGATCAAAGTTGACCTGGAAATGATATTCTAGGGTTTACAACTGCTTAAGTTTTCCAGGCTCTCTGATATAAAACCCTTTTAAAAACAGAACACAGGGAGACCAGACTGGGAAATATATCCTTAGATGGTATTGGGAAATAAAGGAACCATTATCTTTTTAAACCTATTTTTAAAGTCTTGAGTTCAAAGTGAAAACAAGGGAAATATATAGTACAGATTAAAAGGGAAAAGATACCAAAATAAATTAAACCAAAAAAATTCAAAAGAGAATAAGGAACACATAGTAAAGAGAATCTCCTACCCTCTTTTTGTACAAAACATGAAGAAAGACACTTGTTTGATTTGAAGAAAGAAAAAAAAAAGTAAAGAGAAGAAAAAAGGGGGGAGAAAAACAAAAGGAAAAATATATTCTGGGCCCAAATTTTAAAATGTTGCACGTGGTTACAAGGCCCAGAAACCAAAGGCTTCTTCAGTTCCCATCAATATAGCACCTTAGAGGGGATGGGGGAGAATGCTTAGTATTCCGAGTGTCTTTTCCTGTTTTCCAGTGCCACTGACAAGCGAGAATCCAAACACCAACAGTAGTATTTACAAAGTCCTATGCCAACGGAGAACATGTTCTGGCAGTTTTGAAAAGAAAGGATCAGCCCCTAGCATTCTTGGGGACATGGGCAAAAGAGCAGATGCAGAGCTGTGTGGATAAAGCCACTTTTCCCAACACATCTTGCAAACTAAGAACTTCAGAGATGTTAGACTCTTTAATGACCTAACAATGACTTGGCGATTCTGGAGTTAAGCTGACGAGCGCTGCGCTGCGGACTGATAGAAGCAGGAGCCTGGGGAGTTTACCTCCCACAGCACACCAGGGGCCCAAGCCATTTAAGAATGCCAACATTTTCTTGAGACTCCTACTTCAAATGCTTGCTGGTTCTATGCATCTTCCCAGTGCTTTCTCTTCCTGGTGCTTCAAACACACTCTGTTCATTCTACCATCCATCACATCACTCAGCGGCCAAAGCACAAAAGTCCTATAGCAACATTTAAACCCCTCAATCGGTTATAAACATAAGTGTTCATAGAAAAGACAATATAAAGGACCAACTTAAATTCCAGGTAAAAGATAAGATGCCATAGTAGGTGCTTAAGAATGTGTTTTCCAATGTGATAGTACTAAGGAAACAGGGAGATGGAGACAGGTGACAGACAGAAGACAGAGAGATGGTGATCAGCAAGGGACAGAGACAGAGGAAGGGAGGGAAGATAACACTTGTTGAATACACAGCACCTTTTTAATTCTCAAAACAACCCTGTGAGGAAGATATGCTTGTCTTTGATTCACAGATGAGAAAAACAGGGCTCAGGGAAACGTTAAAAACATGTATAGAAAGAGTCAAGTCCAGGTCTCAAATCCAGACCTGCCTGACACCACTACACCATCCTGAGAAACCAGAGAAAAGACAGAAGATTAAAGCCAGACAGGGAAGGCCGGCTGAGTCAGAGGCAGAGCGTCTTGGTGGGCCAGCCTGAAGTCCCTTTCATGTCCCAGGTATAGACTGTCCTCGATAATTAGTCACACCCACCGCCCACCTTCTTGTTCTTCAGCCCCTTCCCTCCCTGGCTCCGCTAATGTCTACACTCATTTGTAAACGGTGAAACACTGTGGCCTTAAGGTGTGGTATTCCACAGCCACCCCTGTCAAAGCTGCAGTGTGTGCGGAGTAGCCGCACCACCCACTTGCTCTTTACCCCTTACAACGTGGATTCCTGCTTCCACACTGCCAGAACGTAGCAGTGATATGACCCACTCTGGTGATATTTCCTCAGTCACTGTCAAGCCAGGTTGCGGGTAACTCCTGAGATTCCCCAATCCCCAGGGGTTAGTCCTGTTTCCAACGCAATGAGGCTCTTGGGGACAAAATAATTCCATTGGGCTAGTGCCATCTGGGCTAGGAGTCCCTCAAAAACACAATCAGATCAGTCAGCCAACTCTTCCAGGGAAGCCCCAGTCCTTCCACTTACCAGGGATCTCTAGGACTTGTTCTATTAGAAATCTGACACAGGCTGATCTCACTATGATTCCCACCCTATCTTCTGCAGTCACAAAAAACAGAGCCTCTGGGACTACTCCTCTTTCCTCCCTAAAGCTCATCTCCATACTGCTCTCATGTAACCCAGCATCCATTGTTTCTCTCTCTCTCAAACCTTTCCACAGTTCACTCTTCAATCCTGGTTTAAAAACTTCCTAAAACCCAGCTTCTGATGAATTTCCTTCTGTCTCCTTTTCCATAAATGAGACCTTGAGTTCACCTCTTCCCTACGGCATTCTCAACTGGATGTTAGCTTTTCTACAACTCACTCATACCTTTGATCGCTGAGAGGTGGGGCCAGCTACCTCCTGACTCCCCAATACCACTTCAAAATCACTGTTTCTCCACCCTAAAGTAAAAACCCTTGTCCTTTGGACTTTCATGCCATCCAGCTACACCTTCCTCTCCCCGTCTTTTCACTGTCTTCTACTCAACTCCCCACCACTCTCCATCATCCACACAAGACTTGGGTACCTGGATCACAGCTATTGCTTCCTTGACATCAGCACCCGTGTGGACATCTCCAGCCAACCTCTGCCTCCACTGATGTGCTTCTCCAATCCACTTTAGCCCCTCACTCCCACGGTCACACACTGGGTCTTGCCATCATATGGAACTGTCTGTCCTCTGAAATGTGAAATTCATCCCCCTACAAAAATGGCTTCTGCCGTGATCACTTTATCCATAATGTTTTTCCCGTGGTCACCAATGCCTTTGGTGACAAAAACCCAATAGAAACCTTTCACTCCTTCTCTTTGCAGCATCCGGCATTACTGATCCTGTCTTCCTTCCTGAAAGCTCCCACCCCCTTGGTGCCTCAATCTCTTAATTTTTCTCCTCTTCTTTTTCTAGGTCCCATTTTCTCTACTGACATTTAATATATTGAGATTCCTTAGGACTCCATCCCTGACCTTCTTCTTTCATCACCTTACCCTCTCCCTTAGCCATCTTATCCATTGACATCGCTTTGATAAACAACTGTATTCTGATTATTTCAAAATAGTTAGCTCCACCTCAGATCTCTTTCCTGAACTTTTAGACCCATGTAGCCTGAAGTTTACCTGGACATCCCATAATCACCTCAAACTCAGCGAAACCATTAAACAGCTCCTCATGTTGCACAGCATGACACAGCTGGGCCCTTCATGCTCTGGCTCCTACTCACCTCTCAAGTCTCATCTCTAACCACCCCCAATTCTGTTAATTCTAAACTCCAGCTTTATTGAATTATCTGCAGTTCTTGGAATATACTATACCCTCCCTGGCATCCCAGCATTTTCACTGCGGCCTCTACCATGGGGATCTCATCCCTACTCCTACCTGCTTTGATTGCATAGTATCTTCCTTTGTGCTTCCAAATAAATACTCCCAATAAATTCCTCTATTTATTAGTGCATCCCCTACAAATCCACAAAGTCCTTGCAGTCAGGTATGATTTTTAACTGTATTCCTGGTCCTCGTGGCACTCTCAATCATGCCCTCCTTGAAAAACTCTCTTTCCTTGGCTTCCAGAAAAATGCATTTTTCTGGATCTTCTACATTCCTAAAAGCCGCTTCCCTTTGTCCCTTGCTGTTCCATTACTCTTATCCTATTGCTTGTCCCCTAAAGGCAAAAGTTCTATCATCAGTCCTTTTCTTTTTGTGTATTTGCTCTTTTGATCATCCACTCACTTGTATTTAACTACAAACTCCATGTGCCAATTACCCTCAGATCTACGTCTCCAGTTTGTATCATCCTCCTGAGAACCAGTCTCGTCTTCAGTTGCCTGCTGCTCATCTCCTTCGGCCACCCCATCTCAGTGAGGAGCTCATCATGTCCTGAAACAGGACTCCGACCCCTCCTCTCTAAGTCAGCTTCTTTTATTTCAGTTCATAGAGCTAGAATTCTCCTGCTCAGTCACACTCAAAATCAGTCACGTTTGGCCTCCTCCTTTCCCTCCTCATGCCCACGTAGTCACCATGTCCTGGCTGGACTCTTCTTTGTTTCTGTTTTTCACATTCCTTTCCATTCGTACCTTTGCTATCATAATTTAGGCCTTTACAAACTGTATGATTCCAACCGAATGAAATTCTGGAAAAGGCACAGCTACAGAAATAATAAAAAGATTGCGGTTTTCAAGGGTTTGGGGAAAGGGAGGGAGGGAGGAATGAATAGATAGAGTACAAGGGATTTTTAGGGCAATGAAATTATTCTGTATGATACTACAGTAGTGGTTACATGTCATTATGCATTTGTCAAAACCCATAGAATGTACAACATCAAGAGTAAACCCTAATGTAAACTATGGACTTTGGTTGATAATAATGTGTCCATGTTGGTTCATCAATTGTACCAAACATGCCACACTGCTGAGGGATGTTGAGGGTAGGGGAGTATATATGTATGGGTGGGGAGGGATATGTGTGAACTCTCTGTATTTTCTGCTCAATTCTGCTGTGAACCTGAAACTGCTCTAAAAAAAATAAAGTCTATTAATAAAAAAATAATAATTTAGGCTTTTATCACTTCTAATCTAGAAATCTTGCTACTCAAAGTTTGGTCCTTGACCAAGCAGTGTCTGTATCACCTTGGCGCATGTTAGAAATGCGGAGCTCAGGCCTCCCCCTAGACTTACTGAATCAGATTCCCGGGTCATTTGTCTGCTGGTCGAAGCTTGAGAACCACTGGGCTAGCCCACATCAATAAACTCCTAACTGGAATCCCTGACTCCAGTCTCCTCTCTTTCATCCATCCCACAGACCACAATTACATAAACTTCCTTCTGATCGTGTCATTCTTTTTCAATCAAACCTCTTTAAAGACTCAACTGTCTAAGGAATAAAGTCCACATCTTAGAATGTAAGGCTCTCAGCCACCTAACCAATCTGTTTCCCTAGATTAATGTACCCCATTTCACTAATACAGTTTATATTTCAGGCCAACGGGACCAGAGATGTAGCAAGGCACTCATGGAAAAGAATCTTAACGAAGAATCTCTTTCATCAACGGCAAAAGTTGGTTCTAAAACTTCAGGAAAAATATTATTTGTCCTTTCAAACTTTGGATTCTGATTCTGTAAAATAAGGAAGTTAGACCAACCTAATGTTTTTAAGGCTTTTTTTTTTTCCTGCAACCCACAGTAAGAAATATACATGTTTCCAGTTTTCACATTTATACGTAGATAAAAGTATAGTTTCAACTGGAAAAACAACTGCACAAAATAATACTCATTCTTATTAAGTATAATATACTATAATATTTTCTATTCTCTTCTCATCCATTCCATTTCATTTTCTAAAATGCTAATTGCTAGTCACCAATTGATTCAATAGCCCTAATGGGTCAGAACTGGAAGAGTGAAAAATACTGTGGTCCCTTCAACCCTAACAGTCCATGACCCTGGGGATCCTCTTCCTTGAATACATCATCTATTTCCCTGGTCTGTACCTTTGCCAAAAACATCTTCCTCTATCCAGCCTCTTGCAATCTTTTAAGGTCTGGCTTATTAAACCTCATAAAATGAGGAGATAACTTTTACTTCTTTGCATGTCTGCAACATTAGGCCTTATTTCTTACCTGATATTATTCATAGATGTCCTGTAATAGTACTGGTGTGTATGTCTTATCTCCTGGTTTTGGCTCTAAGTCCCTTGAGGGCAGGAATTATATCTTCTACATCTTTCTATCCTGCTAAGCACTTAGCACAATGCTTGGTATGAGAGTCACTCAAGCCTGAAAATGTTCCCTCTTTCTCACGGTTACTCTTTTTCCAACTGCTCTTCTATGCAATCAGCACCTCTAGCTCCCTGACCCTTCTGCCCTCTCCTAACTATCAGCAACCTGCCTATCTTCACTTCCTTCCCTCACACCGGACTCAGTTTAGAAGTGCCTGACCATCACTTTCACCTCTCTTGACAATCTCCAAATCTCTTGCTCAGCTGTCTTTTCCTGTCATACGTCTGGCAAAAAAAACCCCAGCTCTGAATCAATCCCACTGTCTACTTTCTCTGTTCCTCTATTTGAATTGCTAAGCACTTCCATTAAAAAAAAAAAAAAGGAAATCCCATCATCATGCAGATAATTTGATGCTTTTCGTCCTCACCAGAGCCCTAACACATTACTAGACATTCCTTCTCATTTTCCTACCACCCCCCCCCCTTTTTTTTTTTTTTTTTTAGTATTTTCACTCTCTTCAAAGCCCTGTCCTCAAAACCTTCCTTTCCCCCTTGCCTCCAAGACTGGATTCGGTCCCCTTATGAGTTCTCATAGTGTTCCTGGTTAACATGGCCATAGCCCTCATTACTTTGCTTCTCACTACCTATTTAAGTCCATACATTCTACTGAGCTTTAGCTCATTGAAAATAAGAAACACAAGTTATTCATTATTGAAACCTTAGGATTTAATATGGTACTAAGTACTCAATAAATATTTATTAAATAAATGAATAAACCAATAAATAAGTATTAGTTAAATGAATGAGTATATCAGATACAAATCTCATATGGTTATATTGAGGGCCAATCAATTAATTAATGCCAATAAAACCTTAGGGAATGCAAAGTATGAGATACAAATGGTTTCTAAAATTTTTAACAGACATAGAATTATATAGCTAGTTAAGATTTTATTATGTATATTCCAATGACTGGAAAAATGGAAGTCGGTCCCATATATGATAGAATCTGACAGAACAGGCAAAAAGATAACTGATGAAGAGCCAACAAAGATAGTCTGTTTGCTAGGTCTAGTGGGGAACTGTAAGTACAACACAGACTTTATCAAAGACCACAGTAGTCTGCTATAAAGATTTATCTTATGCTGGCCTAACATCACTTCTTCCCTTTCAATGCAATTCTCTTTAATTGGTTTATACTTCTAAAGATACATTTGCATGATGGCAATGACTGACAGGGCTAGGCTGCACAGAAAACAGCTTGACATTGCTCCATTATCTTGAGGGGCAATTATTTTTTTTAAACCTCTCTCTAGAATATCAGTGATGTCCATCTTTTTATTTAGTATCATGGGACCATAGGACTTTGGTTTGCAATGGCAGTCTGTTTCAAAATTCTTCTGCTGTGGGCAAGCCAGAGGAGAGTCCTGACCCTCAAAGTACTCACCCTGACGTTGTAAGGATGAAGCCCTCCTGGGTGCTGAGACATATACTGGGCCAGGTCTGTGTGCTACACAAAGCGGTGGAGAGAGTGACGTTAGTGGGGCTTGGCCAGCGTTGCAGAGCAGACCATAGACTTGACTCTCAAAGTATTACAAAGTTCAGAATTTTTGAGAATAAGGAGCAAAAGGTACATAACCAGGTTTCCTGAGACACCACTGTTAAAGTCATACACGGTGTGTCTTCCTAACTGGCTGCTCTTAGAAGGAAGCCTATTTCTCAGCACAAGAGAGGCTCATTTTAAATGACTGCCACTGAACACAATGACATGGCGATTTTTTACTCTCCAAGTGTCCTTGGAGGCAAGTAAAGTACACACACCTTATGATTTCTTTCTGTTAATACCTGAAGTGTCAGTTTTTTCTTTATTCTTAAATACAAAATGAGTTCTTTAACAAACTTGTACACAATTTTTTAAAACCTTGTAATTGATGTCTTTATTGTCAATGGAAAAAAATGTTGGGTTCTGCTTAGATGGTGATTAAAAATAGATTAAAAATAAGTGCAAAAGTTTTATTTAGGAGGGAAACTTGAAGCGTTTATTTATTATTGCTGGTGAGGGGGGAAAAGGCAGCAAATATAGTAGGTAAAGGAGCAGGACTAAAGAATGACCATAAGAACATTAGGCTCCACCAATCACAATAATGAAAATTTGCACGACACTTTCCACATTGTAATGGAAGTTTTATCATCCCATAAAATATTAACAGATTCATTATACAAGCACCAGGCTTTTCCCTTATGCTTTGTGAAATGCTGCAGAAACTCACCATGTATTCAAAAACGAATGTCAGTGTCTCTCTGGTGTGGATTATGTCATGCAGGAGCACAATATTAGCATGTTTCAAACCCTTCAGGAGAGAAGCTAGAAAAATTAAACAAAATGTTAATTCAATCATTGATCATGAAAGTACTGCTTTAAGATATCAAGCAGTATATCAAGCAGTATTTATTTTTTTAACAGTTCAAATCGAGCATTCTGTTTTTTTTTAATGCTGGAAAAGAATCTCTTGTTGTGAAATAATATTTAAACTATAAAAAATTCATTATTTGTTAAATGGTGAATCACTCTATTTACATAACTTATTTTTCTGACAGGCTAGAACAGTTGCAAAAACTATGTTTCCATTTACCCAATCAATTTCATCAAAGCACTCAGAGCACTTTGCAAATGCCTTCCTTTGGGAAGCTTATCATCTCTCCTTCAGAGCTACAGGAGAGGAGGCCTGGAGAGACAAAGGAGTGGAAGGAGCAGGAAGAGGAGGAGCGTTCTGCCTTTGCCACATATGACCATTCTGTAAAATTCCAAGTCCCACAGGGGGTCGGCAGGGCCCGTGGACATGATTGGTAGAAGGCAGGGATAAGAGTATGGGATGAAAGATTGTTGAAGCGTCATATAGAGAGTGGAGGGGAGAACCTCAAACCTATGGAAAGGAGAATTCTGCAGGGTGTGCCTGCATATCATAAATCTCTACCACAAACTCTCTCCCAGAATTCCATATAATTATAAATGAACTAACTCAAATACTCAAATTTTGGAACACAGTTACTTCCTTCAGGAAGCTTATCCTGTTGTAATGATCTTTTGTGGTTTTGTCCTCCTGGAGGCCATTCTCCCTTCTAGTGGGGACACCGCCATTTCCTCTGGGGAACAATCCATCTCCCTTCTCCCCCCATACTATTCTGATGGGGCTGACCCCACCCCTACCCAAGAGTGGGCATGTGACCCAGGTCTAGCCAATTAGAGCACAGCACCCTCCAAAATGCAAGCCTGAGAGAGCTCTAACTTTGCTGGAGCTACGAGGAAAGACATGCTTGTTTCCACTGTGAGGGCTGAGTTGGCAGAGTTTAGCCAGGAGCTGCTGTGGCCAGATTACCAATGCCTGGTGAGAGCATGCCTGAGACTAAACCTAAGGCAGAGAAAAACAGTGTTGGGTGATGGACAGCCCCGGATTCCTGGTGACGTCCTCTGCATCGTGCAAGCCCGTAATCAGACCTGTGAGCCAGTGAACTTCCTTCATTAGTTATGTCGGTATGAGCTGGGAGCCCCTTACCTCCAAAGGAGTCCTACAACCCCTGCTAGACCTACTCTGCTTGGATGACGAATGCTCTAATTCTACTTTTTTCTCCTGAATCCTTACGAGCTAAATTCATTATTTCACTTTTATAAGTACGCTGCTTTGTAAATCTAGTAAACACTTTCACAGGCATCTGTTTACTGTCCCTAGTCCCAGACCGAAGACTACCTGACACAGAGGGAGCGACTCTCCCCCTCTTTCGGATGCTGCCACACCGCCTAGTACAATGCTCAGCCGAGAGGAAACACTTAATTTTTCATATACATTTATTGAGTGTCTTAACGGAGGACGGACTGTGGAGCCAGAAGCTCTAATGTGAATCCTGGCCCTGCAGCTTTCTATCCAAGCAAGCTCAGGAGAGGAACTCAACCCAAGTCTCCACTCACCCCTTGTGAAAAGGAGATAAGCCCTTTCCTGACCTGACTTCACAGGGTCAACATGAGGATGTAGAATCCTTGGTAAATGTAAGGCAAATTAGAATTGATATCCCAGCCATCAGCTTCTTCACCTCCTTTTCACTTTGAACCTCACTAAAACCCACTCCCAGATTAACATTTTAAATTTTGTTTATGTCATGTTTCTGCTAGAGTTTTCCACACTTTCCACATTTCCAACATTGACTTCGGACCATCAGTTGAGGGTGATTGTATCTTCCACCTCACTGTACCTTCCTCTTTTTTTGGCTCAGTTTTCTCATATGTGGACTGGGAATAATTACTTTGTAATGTTTTCTACTAGAGAATGATCTTAAAAGATTCTCAGCTGAAACTGTTTCTAAAGACTTGCAATTACAGAGCTGTAGAGTGAATGACTGAAAGACTGAAAGAGATGAAAGACTCAGAATTGACAAATATATAATATTATATATTATTTTCTTGAAAATGTTTCTCCTGAATTTTGCTTAACATTTATACAAAATGTATCATGAAAATAGAGTTCCAATTTTATTTTTTCTGTTGCTAATGGAAATATGCCTGAATTAAAGATTTCTAAATTTATCATAATAAAGTAGAAAGGATTTTGAATAGATAGAATGTATTTTAATACCTAATGGCTCTGATTACTAGCTCTGTGACTTCAGACAAGTCGCCTAACTTCTCTGAGGTTCAGATTCCTTCATTACTACGACAAAAATAACACTTTACCAACTAGAATTGATGTGAGGGTTCAAAAAATATAAATGATTGAGGAGTGGGGAAGATTATGGCATATGCCTAGTCCTCAGAAAAGATTAGTTCTCTGACTGCTCCCTAACAAATGCTGCTAACAGGATGAAAGTCCTGAAAGTTGTTTTAAAACTAGTTTATATTTTTATAGAAAGATATTTAAAACAATGCACATTATTAAGACATTGATACCTAGTTTAATAAAACTAGGTAACGTGTTCTTATATAAAAACTTATAATATTAGCATATTCAAATGAAAGCTTTCTCTCCTAATTGTAAAAATAAACACTTTAAATATAATTACAGAGCCAGTTATGAAAATTTTTCTAAGTTGCTGTGAAGGTGGCTAATTAGCAGAGGAACGAGGGTAAGGAACATGCCTACTATACCACTGCTGTGTCTCTAGCAGCCAGCAGAGTACCTGGACATAGCAGGTGCTCCATAAACTCCCGTGGAATGAACACACAGAGAATGTATGGATTTTTGAATCAGAGAGATTTGGTTTGAATCATAGCTCTGTACTAGAATCATAATAGTATCTATCTCCAAAGGTTGCTAAGAGGATTGAAAGAGGTAACACATGAAAAGTATCTGGCACACACATTAAGATATGTTTCCCCTAGTGTTGTCCATACTTTTGCTAATTTCATATTACATGTTACAATCAAATGGTACTCCAAATGATCAGATTAATAAACTGCCACGTGTTTTCTACCTCTATACAGAGAAACATACATGTAAAATCCTATCAATAAATCTTTGGCTGCTATACCATTAGAGCAGCCAAACTGTTCAGGAAAAGTCATTCCTACTTCAAGGCTTTTTAGAGAAGTCTGCATTGCTCATTTAGTTTTTCTGCACGTGGCGTTTTGGTTGCCTTTTTAGCTAGTGACCCTGGATTGTAACTAATGAACTCCAGCTGTTCTTATTTTGCCTTCCAGCCCTTCTCATTTAACCTCCTGTCTCCCTGGTCTCATATCCTTTAAGTTCTTACGGGAAAAATGGGACAGTGCCAAAGTTTTCAAATGAGGCCTCATGTCTTCTTGAGGGGAGAGGGCTCCTCTATCAAGGGCTCCTGGCTTTTACACTGGTGGAAAAGGAAACATCCATTGTTGGAAACTGGATGCCTAACAACCTCCAATGTGTCAAAAAAAATCCTTTTGTGGTTTTTCATATTATACAAGCAAAGCATTCAGTAAGGTAAGTCCATAAAACAAACCAAGAAAGTCCACAGTTGAATACTAAGTGTAATTGCAAACACCTGTGAGGGAGAGGCAATTCCTCGGTAAATATGCAATAAAAAAACATTTAGCCTACAGAACAATACAGATCCAGCTTTTCTGAACCATGCTGAGAACCATCTGTTAGCAAAACAGGCAAAAGGTTTCACTGTTAGTCAAATGTTGATCTGAAAAAGTTGGATATGGGCAAAATCTGAGCAAGGAAGGCCTGAAGCAATGGGTGAGTTCAGCTCACAAAGGAAACACCGTGAGAATGGGGTGAACCCGGGCCTAAAGACCCTCCCCTTATGCTAGTGACCTGGGGATGTCTATTGTGCTCAGAAATATGCCTTAGCCTGTCCACACATTTCTTTCTAAATCTGATCATCCTTTCATGGGGACCACTAATAAGTATATTAGTAAATGCAACTTCCATTATGGTAAACACTTAAAGCCATGCTTTCCTCCGGAATGCACCTGATCCACAAGGCGGAATCCCTGCTAACCTGATAGCCATTTGGCTCTGCTACGGAAATTCAAAATGCCATATTTCCCAGGGGCCCTGGAAGACTTTTGAAAATAGCATCAAATTCAGTTATAAATTCATTTTCTGAATTGCTTTTTCTATGCCTGTTTGCATAACCTATCTTTCCAAGCTCAGTTCAAAATCTACTGATTCTATTAGCCACCCTGAGACTAACTGGTTCTCATCTTAGTTCACAAGGTCTCTTTTACTTCCATCTTAATGCTGGTTGTAACGTGAATCATCTGCTCGGTTACGACTGAAAAGATACAGAACAAGGGTCAGGCTTCTTCTTCTCATCCTTCACAACACCCAGCAATATGTCTGGTGTGCAGGGTACGCTCCATAAAGAAGGGAAGCTGAAGTAGCTAAAAGGGGAGAAAGAAAGACCAGGGAGGAGCCATTTTTCTGCATTTTTGATGAAATGGAGAGCAATCCTATCATCATTTTATTTCAAATGGCTCATGTGAAAATGCTAATAAATTGCATTGTAATGATTTATTTTCACTGTAATGGCTTCTTGATTTTTAAATTATAAATTATTGATTTTTAAACTATAAATTATTAGTTATCTTGATGGTGAATAAGACAGCACTAAGGAAAAGAGACAAAAATGGAATAACAATAATAATAGCCAACATTTGTTGAACTTTGAACTCTGCAATTAGTGTTTATATGAACAGTCTCATTCAATCTTAAAAACTACTCAACAAAGTAAGTACTATTATCCTGTCTCTGCAGTAAGCTGAGTCTTAAATAGGAAAAGTAATCTACCCACGGTACACCAGTAGTAACTAGTAGATCTAAGACCCAAACCCAAGCCCATCTGACACCAGACTCCTCACCCACTTGCTCTACTGCCCAGGATTCAGAGAAAATATAGGCACAGCACTCAAAATGCACGCTTTCCCAAGGAGTTTTTCAAATGCTATCTACACAACTTGTTAGCTTCAGGCAAACTGCTTACTGATAATTTGTGTGATTGTATTATTTATTTTCTCTTTTATATGGATTTTTCTAGGCTTATATAGATACAGCCTTAGTGTGGGACCCAACACACAGAAGGCGTTTAGTAAATACTCACAGAGTTCATAGTTTTGGTCAACTAATATAGCAGATTTTAATACTAATTCCCTCAAGAATAAATAGCAAAATGATTTAGGAAACTGATACGAAGAATAAAATTACAATTATAATTTTACTTCTATAAATACCAAAAGCAAGATGCTGAGTAGATAGGCTCGATGCATCTCTTGGGTCCATTTTATTGTTCTTACCTTCCCGGATGGCTGTAAATGGGACTCCCTCCTCTGCATTCATGCTGATGACTTTTAAAGCCACTAGTTGTCCGTTTATCCTAGAAGAGTCGAAGAAAAGGGCACACATTTGTTGAAATCATTGATTTATACTAAACAATTCATGCTAAGGATAGCTTAACAAAGAGAGTTTTCCTTCAAAGTATATTCCAGTATGTGAATCTACAATTTTCTCAAAATAAAAAGTTTCAAAAGTCAGGTGTATATATCAAACCATTTCTTTCTCTTTACCAAAATGACATACATTCATTGTGGAAAATATGGAGAATATAGGAAAATAAAGAAAAAAAGACCCTAACAAATCCATCCTCACAATATTTTGATACATATTGTTCCTTTTATTTCCCTTTGTACACTTATTTGACTCATCCTTATCTAGGGGAGGAGGTAGTTTGTTTGTGTGTTTGTTTTTAAGGTAGAGGTACTGAGGATTGAACCCAGGACCTCGTGCATGCACTCTACCACTGAGCTATACCATCCCCACTCCCAGTCATCCTTATTTTTCACCTGAATTATTGTAGTAACCTCCTAATAGTCTCTCTCCTTGTACATTTGTACCCCTACTGTCTACTCGCAACAGTGTAGCCCAGGGCATCTTTTTAAAGTGAAAATCAAAACAAGTCACTTCTGTGCTCAAAACCCACCATTATCTCCATATTTCATTCGAAATAAAAGCCAAATTCTTATAATCACCGCCTAGGTGCTACCTGATCTGCCCAGTTCAGCATTCTCCCTCTCTCTTCATCTCCTCCTACTCTACCCTTATTCATTGTTCTGTTTGCTGATACAACTAAGTGCCAGAGAACAGAGGTTTTAATGCAAGTATAGATATAGTTTTTTATACAGTGGGATTCATATCACATTATTAGTAACCTGTTTTTCCTCCATTTAACTTATTCTCTTATTCATTCTGATATTATGTGATATTTAATAATAACATTTTAATCATGAAAGTATGCTACAGTGGGTTTTGCCAATTCCAAATATTTTAACATTGTTTCTAACTTTTGGCTATTATAAAAATATTCTGATGATCATATTTGTAGATAAATCTCTACACAAAGCCCCTATTATATTCTTAGGGTCGAGGTGGAATTGCTAAATCAAAGAGTATGCAGTGCACATGTTTTTTATTGTCTTGAACGCATGTTCCCAAGTTGTGCCACAGTGATCATACCGCTAACTGATTGTGAGAGTGGCCATTCCAGCACTCCCTGACTAACACCGGCCAGCGTTGCGTGTTTTCTGTTGTTGTTTTAAGATTTCATTTTTCAGAACAGTTTTAGTTTTACAGAAAAGTTGAGAAGGTAGTATAGAAAGTTCCTATATACCTCATATCTAGTTTCTTCTATTGTTAACATCTTATATTAGTATCACATTTGCTAGAATTAATGAATCACTTATGATACGTTAACTAAAGCCCATAGTTTATTAGGAATTCTTTAGTTAGTTTTCTTTTTTTTTTTTTTCAGTAGAATTGTACTATTTGTTGTCAGTTGCATTGTAAGCTGGTAAAATTTGGGGGAGTACATGATCATACATAGGAAGAGCTATAAAAGTACCAAATTCAGGAATTTTCCCAATGAAGTTACTTAACAAAGATTTTAATAATTCCAAATGCATGAAAGATATTGTCTACTGTGTCAGTTATAATAGAAAAAAATAAAAATTACTGAAGTGCTCAGCGTTAGAGGAACACTTTGAAAATTTGTGGTACATCAATACATATATACATACATTCATAACTAAAGTCCAGAGACATGCAGAAAGAACCATGGAAAAGATTTATGATAATATGAAAAATAGAACACAAAATAGCAAGCATATCATGTTTGTAACTAAACAATCTGTGTGCGTATGGAAGACAAAATATGCGGGTGCAAGTTGCTACGCTAAAGTGATGGTTTGATTATACAGTAGATGATTTTAAAGTTTAAAAAATTCATTTGCTATTCTGTATTGCCTTTTTTGTTTTTACAGTATTTATAAGTTTATAATGGCTTTCCAATCTTATTTCAAAATGCTTTCTTACAGTAACTTTTTTCCAGACATGTATAAATTCATGAAAATCAATTTATCTTAGTTTTTTTAAAAAGTTGAGATATATAACATTGAATATTTGTATAGCATATATATAAAACACTCTAAGTTTAAGGTGTACAACAGGTTGATGTGATACATTTATATATTGCAATATGATTATCAGAATTTCCTTAATTTTCACCCAATGAATGCCCTTTTTCTATTCCAGGATTCCATCCAGGACACCACACTGCATGTATTTGTCATATCTCTTAAGACTCCTCTTGGCTGTGACAGTTTCCCAGGCTTTCCTTGTTTTTGATGACACTGACAGTTTTGAGGAGTACTTGTCAAGTATTTTGCAGGATTGCTCTCTATCGGAATTTTTCTGGTGTTTTTCTTATGATTAGACTGCAGATACGGGTTTGGGGGAAGTAAAGTGTCATTTCCATCACATCATATTAAAGGTATATATGGCCATCACAATTCATGACTTTTGATGCAGCCTTAATCACCTGGCTGAGGTAGTGTTTGTTGGGTCTCTTCACTGTAAAGTTATCCTCCCTCCACCACTCCTTTCCATTCAGTGCTTTAGGGAGGATGTCACTATGAGTAGCCCACACTTCAGGAGCGGGGAATGCTCCATCACACTGAGGGTGGGTTACCTACATAAATTATTTGGAATTCTTATGCATGGGAAATTCGTCTCTTTTCTCCTGTTTATTAATTAACTGAACCACTTATAGCACTATGGACTCATAGATATTCATTTTATAGTTTGGGTTATAATCCAGTACTATTTTATTTATTTTGTTGCTCAAATTTTTTCCAGTTTTGTTTTTTAGGAGCTTTTTCAGTTGGCTCTTGGTTCCCTTTGACATGTCCCCATAAATGTGGGGTTTGTTTTGGGAGAGTATGTTTTTATTTTCCTTTTTTGGCCTATTTAATAGGTAAAAAGGATTATCATATTTTAACTTCTATTCCTTTAACTACCTGTAGAACTGAATTTTATTAAGTTTATTGGTCTTTTCTGTTCATTTGTGGTTTACCTATTTGCCCATTTTTTATTGAAATATTTTACATACACTTTTCACCAATTTCTTTCGTTTGCCTTATCATGTCTTTGAAATTTTGAACTTAAAATTTTTTATGATGCTCAGTATTTTTCAAAATGTTTTACTCAGAGGATAGCTCTGTGAAATTCTCCATATCCTCGATCCCAAAAGTTTTGGGTCAAGTATGTTTAGAAAATACTTTATACTTTAAAACTTTCCTTAATCATTTTTACATAGTCATGGTACATGTCAACATTATAAAGATACCAAGAGCACTTACAATAAAGGATCACATTGTATTTTGTTCTAGGGTTCCCCGTGTCAACTTGACAATGGTAATTGTTTCACTAAACCTCTATTAAAATAGGTGTCTCAGAATCAGGGGTCCTTAGAACATACTTGGATAGATGGGACACCATGGACACTTCCAATCTTCCCTTACGGGTTCTGATTTAAGTGTTACGTATAAACAGAGCTTCCCAGCCCAAACGTTGCACAGATTTCCCTTATCTATTCTTCTAGGTCTTGTATTTCATTTAATTCTTTAATCCACTGGTAATTCATAGTGATATTTGCCTTTTCCAAATTGCTAACAATCATCCCAGTTCCATTTATTGGACTATCTTCTTTTCCCTGCTGATTAGATATGCCACCATGATTATACATTAGATCGTACTAATACGTGGATTTGTGACTGTTCTGGACATTTACAAATCATATTTCTTTGACCTATCTTTTCTTATACTTGTGCTACACCATTTTAATTATTACAGTTTATGAACATATTTAGAATACATTAAAAATCTAAATTACAAAATCATTGACATCTTTGCTTGTTAGATTTTCTAATCCAAATATCCTTACAGCGGTCTCTGGAATGATCTACAAGACCCTATACAATGGCCCTGCTGCAGCTGCAACTCCTGCCTGTCCTCACGTCCTTCCACTCTCCCCGTCCAATGCCAGCCCTGCTCCTGCCTCAGGGATTTCTTACTTGCTGTTCCCTCTGCCTGAAGCTCTCTTCCACTATACATGCACGCAGTTCACACCCCACCTTAGTCAGAGTCTCTGTTCAAGTTTTCCCTTCTCAGTGAGGCCTCCTCTCATCACTCTATTTAAAATAGCAATTCCCTACCCTACTCTGGCACTCACTATGCCTCTGCCTTGTTTTATCCTTTTCCAAACAAAGCATTTTCACTTTTTGACAAACTTGATCAAGGAATTTACTTGTTTATTGCCTGTCTCAACCCCACTAGAAGATACACTCCACAAGAGCAGGGACTTCCGTCTCTTTTGTTCTCCGATGACTCCTTAGTGGCTAAAACAGTGCCTGGCACATAGCAGGTGCTTAATAAATATGAGTAGAATGAATGAATGACTACTTGGCTTTTTTTAAAGTCTGTTATGCGCCTTGGTAAATCTTTACATAAATCCTGCTCATTTTTGATGCTAATTATTTTTGTTGTTGCTATTTTGAGAAGAATTCCCCTGCTGCATTTCCTATTAAATGGTTATTGCTCATACGTAAGACAACTTTAGATAGGTATATTTTGATTTTGTAACTGATCTCCTTATTGTTCTTACTACTTCTACTAGTTTCTTAGGTTAGATTCTCTTGGGCTTTTTAGGTAGACAATTCTATAATCCACAAAAACAGTATTCTGTCTTCTTTTTCCTCGTTGCATTGGCTAGAATGCTTATGATAATCTTTAACAACAGAGAATAACGGGCAGTCTCACCCTGTCTCTAGCTTAATGGTGATGTCTCCAGTGTTTAACAAAGAAAAAATATGTAGGCTGTTTATTTGAACTTTTTCTACATCATAATGAGAAATTATCATTGATTCCTATTTTGCTTAGAGTTTTAAAAATTAGTAATTGATGTTGAATTTACCAAATGCCTTTTTGGCATCTATCTCTATGATATGTTTTAACTTGTCTTTAAATTATAAATGTCATGCCTTTGTGTTAAGGAATATAGTGAAAAGTTTGAGTGATCTTTCCCCACTCCAGTTTCAACCACTAGAAGTAGCTACTTTTAACAATCCCTTGTGTATTTTTCTAGATTCCTCTAAACACATACAAATTTATATGTATATAGCGTTTTATTTCTAAATAGATCATAGGGTAAGGATTATTCTGTAACTTGCTTGTGTCTTTTAAAATATTGGGCACCTTTTCCTACATCTGTCTCATACTTTAGATGGCTGAATACTATTTCATTATATGGTGATTATTTAGCCTCTCCTCCATTAATGGATATTTGTGACAAGGTTTTTACTTTTTCTATTACAAACTTGGTGCAATTAGTATACTTTTACATGTATTTCTGTGCACTTGGACAGAGTGTTTATTTCTAATGTATTTTTTGTTCTATTACTAGGCTAAATCCCTTGAAGGAAATCTCTTATACTTCCAGTTCCTAAGATAGTTTATGGAAGCTAATTAAATCTTGTTTCTACATAATATGTTTAAAATGATAGTTCCCCTAAAATCCTGTTTAACAAGTAAAAATAATAACACAAGTACTAAGATAAAAAATATTTAGTCTTACAGTATTTATATTAAAATTTTGAAATTAACATTTAACCACTTTTGAGCCTTTATTTTTCTCCATTGGAGTAACATAAATTAAAGAAATCAAATCTTCTGACTTGACTAAATGCAGTGGAGTTCATGAATCTTTCAAATATGTTCAACAAAGTTTTTATTAGCCAAAATGGGCACTTGCTTTCTAGATTTCTATTCTCTAGCCATTTTGTGTAATTTGCAAGTGTAGAAAAGCCAGGATTAATCATTTTTTGCATACCATGTCATACTTCGTAGAAACCAACTTCAGTTTCTTCTATAAAGGCAAGGTGGAAGAAGGAAGGAGCAAACTCAAGGCTGCCTTTGCAAACCTCTGTCTTTGCATTTTAGGGGGAATATGATGCCTCACCAACTGCACTTCCCAGCAGGTGAAGAGCAGTAATTGCTCTTTGCGGGAGAAGTTGAAGAAGTCTACTTCGAATTGAATCAAAAAGAGGAAAAGCTGATAAACATCTTAGTGGGCTGATTTTAATTGGGGCAGGGGAAATTTGTTTTCTTTCAAGGCTAGTTCAGTCATCATGTCTTTCCCTATTGACTGTGGGGTCTTGCACAGGTCCTGAGCTTCTGCCATAAGTCACCTGGCTTTGTAATGTCAAATTGGGGGGTGGGATCTTCTTTTCTAAAGTCTCTCCCTGCTAATGAGTCACTCACCTGCTAATCCCCTTGTAAACTGTAGCATAAGAGCCTTCACCCAGCTTCTCCAAGTTCAAGTAAGATGAGGCTGCCCCAAAGGGAAGGCTTTTCCTCTGCATAAGGGGAATGAGGAGGAATGAGAGGTGGGAAAGAAAACAGCATTTTTTTTTTAGTGTTGATTTTCTTTTTCACAGAGAAATTAGACAGCATTGCAGAGTGTACTTGGGAAGGTCTGCTCAGTAATTGTCCTAGAAATAAGGCCAGCCTCCCTAGACAAGCACACATTAAATCTCCCTGATCAACAATCAGCTGCTCACTCACCCACTGAAAACCCTGCCTCAGATCCTCTTCCTGAAAAGAATCGCTATTACTCCGTGGCCTTTTACTCTTGAACTTCCGGGCACGGACAGCCTGAAGTCCCCTGGGGTGAAATGAAGTCATGGAACATGATGCTTCTTTTAGGTCTGTTAGCTAGAAAAAAAGGAAAGTGCAGTAATAAAATTTATGCAAAGTCAAAACTCAATGGCTAGCATAAACCATTTTTTCTTTATCTGCCTGATGTTAACTCTTCAAATGTCTTCTAAGCTTCCTACACCTGCAAAGGCACCTTTCCTGAACATTAGATCCTTAAAAAAATAAAATAAAATAAAAAAGCAAAAACACACCATAATGATATCAACTGCTGAAATACTACATTCTTCATGCACCTAAAAATATGTCTTTAAACACTCAGGTTAACCTAAATTTCTCTGATGGGTGGTTTCCAATTTTTCTCTGTTAAACCTAGACTTTTCTGTGTGTGTCCCATTGATTTACCTCTTCAGGGGAAAAAATTTCCAGTACAGCACTGCTAATAACCATGAGTTAATCACTGAAATTTTTTAATCCATAGGATACCAATACTGCAGTTTGCTTTTCAAGGTTCAGCTCTTTAGTACTTCAGAGATTTCAAGAGAATAACTTCCTCGACTTCAATCAAGTGAGTTTTGTGCAGCCCAAACCATAGATAGGATTATTTTCCCTTTTGGCTTAAAAGAAAATCCCCAAATTTGATGGCAAGAGCCACCAATTCTCTGTGACTTTAATAGTAATTTTCTTTTTATTGGTTTAGACCTGCGGCAGAAAAATCAGACCCTGCTACGAAAGAGGAGCCTCTGAACTCCTCGGTTTATCAACAGAGGAAGATGCTGCTCCTGGGATACAAATACCTCGATCGCAGCCTCCATCGTCACAGGCGCACTCCTCTGACAGCTGTGTGCATCGCCTCCCTCCCAACAGCGATGGCAGCTGCATCCAGGCTGGAGAGTCTTTGCACACAGCTCCTGACCCATAATCTTCTAGGTTCAAGGAGAAAACCCGCACTTGAACCTCTCTCCCTCTGCCTCTCCTGTCCTTGTTCACTCTCTTTTTGCCAGAGGTCAGCAATGCTGGAGCTTTCATATGACTCACATGAGGGCTCTGCCTGGAGCAGCCTCATGACTTCAGCAGTTTTTCTTTTTCAGTGCAAGAAACTATACATCAGAAAGACGGCTGCCTGCATTCATGTATGCACAACGGAAACCAGGACACCTAATATTGGATAGAATAAAATTTGATACAATTACAGTTCTTATTCCAGCCATGTGTTAGGGCTACTGGTGTACATAGTTTTATGAATTTACATTATCCAAATTACTTATCCAAATTAATGACGATATTTACTAGGCTTTCCTGGTGCTAAAGTGGACATATTGAGGAGTATTTTCTCCCTGCCTTTCACCTGAAAGTATTTTGTTTTTCAGACTTCAAAATAAATTTGCAACCTAGCCAACTTTTAGTAGTCAGAGAAACCACAGAACCATAGAACAGGAAGAATGCTGAAGATATCTATTCCATCTCTTTGCCTTGGAGCTCATTCATTCACTGATTGAAAAACTATCTAGTGAGCGCCTGTGTTGTTCTTATTACTAAACAGATAACAACGTGACCCAGTGGTGGAGAGAGAGGAGTTTGCATGAAATATCTTCTCTCCCTCTCGCCTTCCTTCTCCTTGCCTCCTTCCTTCCAAATAAATGTAATTAATGTTTACTACATTAATAGCATGACATGTTAAGGAATTACTTCAAGCTAATTTGCAGTCTTTGAACAGAACTTCTTTCTCTCATAGAATCCTAAGGTTACTGCCACGATAATGTGCTAATTAGAGTGAGACGGAATATATTCCAGACACACACACACACACACACAATCATTAAGGAAAAAAATGAGCGATGTCTATTATCACAGTATTAATATGTGATATCTGAATCTTACACTGTTTTAAGAAAAACCTTTCAGATAATTTAATTATGAGCATGTATGAAGTTTCATTTCAAAATTGCCATAAGAGACCTAAAACAGCTCAATTCAGAGATTCACCCAAATTAGAGACATTTAGTTAAAAAAAAAAAAAGACTAGCAATTCAAAGAATATTTGCTTAAAGTATTAAGCTTTTGACTAATAATCAGCAGAGAGTAAGATAAGCTAGTTTCTCAAAATGTTTAATTCCATTAGAATTTATCATAATTTGATTATAATACATTTTATCAGAAATGTTGATTTCTTTCTAAAAGATTGTGAATTCCATTATACAAAAGTTATATCCCAGACCAGGTTTGAGACGGTTTTTCTTCATCATCCTCTAATTATCATAATTTTAGAGTTTTTAAATGGTTAGCATTTTCGTTAGCCTCGGGGGTAATTCATTTAAGTCTCGAGTTGCTAAAATAGAATAGCCTGATTTCTTTAAGGTTTAAAATGTTATGTTTAGATCCTAGAATGGGCTACTGGGGGAAACTGTGAAATACTCCTCAGAATTTTCAAAAATAAAATAATTTATGGTCTTGTTTAAAGTCAAGGAAAAATATTAGATGATTTAGGAGCTAGAAAACCCTGTCCAAAATGATTTTTGTTATCAAATATTTTTGAATAAGGACAGAAGACTTAGATGATTTCATTTTGGAAGGTAGCTATGCTCACCACTATTCCACCAACGCCGATGATTTCATTTTGAATTGTGAATCAGAACCAGTTTATGTGCCACTCCAGGTTGGCCAGACCTACCTCAGGGCCTGGCTGGCTTCTTAGTGGGAGAAACCCACTATGCTGTCTTGAAGCACGGCCACTGTTACTGCCACCTCCTGCTCTCATAGACCAAAGAGCCCCCACACAAGAAGCTGACAAGGAGAGACCCCTGTGTCTGGCCACCAGCCTGAATGGACCAACAGAGGCTCTGGCTTCTCCAGCAACTACCTGCAAGGACCAAGGGACACAAGTGAGGAAAGCAGGGAGTCCCATGGCATGCACTTCCACCATGAAACCAGCAATGTTTGTTGCGGAACTAAAACCAGCTCAGAAACACGTGCCACTTATGCTCTCCCTTCTTCTCTCCTTTACTTCCTTTCTCCTTCATTTCTACTTCCCTGGGATTGCACATAACCCCTCCACCCCAAAATTAAGTGTTTGCATGTAAGCTTTTGCTTGAAGCTCTGTTTCCAGGGAATCTGTATTGACAAATGGTAGCCATTTTTTTAAATTAGCAGTAAAATTATAGGTTATTAATAATTTCAGACTAGATTCTCCCACCCTACAATTTTGTGGTCCTTTTTTCTTTTTCAGTTGGTGTGTATTCAAACTGTTATGTTTAGTAGAGAGTTTGCACTTTTTCTAATCTTGCATTCTGTCTTTATTTCATCTAACGAGATTATTAGGAATTTTGGTCTAATTTTAACCTTTCTAGAATATGTAGATTATCACAAACATTCAACAGATAATTACATAAGAAAAAAATGTGAAGTCTGTGTCAGAAACATTAAAAATAGTCCATATGTATCCACATAATGAAGTGCAGCTGTGGAAAAAAAAACTCTATATAATGACATGCAGGGATCACCAAAATTATTGTTAAGTGAAAAAAGCAAAATGTGTTACCTTTTGTGGCAAAGAAATGAAGGGAAATAGTGTGTAGTCAGTAGTTTTCCCAATAGTAGCAATATTATTATTATTATTTTGAAACTGTTATTTGTGTATTTTAGGATTAAACAAGTAAGTAATTATGCTATTGCCATTAGAAACCAATCGTTTCAGCTTAAAAGAAAATAAACATAAATACCAAATTGATGAAATCAAGTAAAAATTATATGATCTTAAATTTGATTGGAAAATATTGGCATAAATTTTTTTTATGATTATAATCTTTTTCCTTAAAAAAAAAAAAAAAAACTCTGTTAACCAAAACGACCTAGAAACAATGACAACTCAATAGCAATGAGCAATCCTGGTGCTTAGCTTGTGGTCTCTAAATATCATTTTCCATTAAAAAGAACCAACGATCCATGGAGAAGTGGTGGCTGAATATTTGGAGCATGAAATCTAGAAAGTTACGAAGAAACTTGTCCAAGGTTCATCTTAAATCAATGGGAGTCATGTCAAAAAAGACACAGGAGCCAACTTGAAGGGACTCCCATTTGGCTTAAGATGGGACAATTTGAATACAAAAAGAGTGATGACTGCAACAGATTAATAAAACACACCAAATACATAAAATCCATAGCTTTATAGTGGTTGTAAATAAAAATAACCACTTGAAGGTTTCTTATGTAGCAATTCATTACTTGGAATATTGATAAAGGGGAAAAATCAAGTATTTATTTTGTCTTTCTATACAAATTATTTTTCCAGGGTTATCAAGTAGTTAATGAGGCGGAAATTCTTCTTCATGGAAGAATTCCAGCTAATAAATGCAGAAGAAATGACAGTAGTCGAAAGTTCACTATTATGCAATCTGTAATACAATAATAGATCTAAGCAACAATCATCAATGGATACTAACATGATTAGGTGAAAGATTGATAAGGAATTTTGCAGTGAAAGGTTGAGTCTTCTGATCAATCTTAGCTTCACTAAATTTGGGGTATCCAGACATCATGTGCCTCCTGATGTGGATACAACAGAAAGAGCACAGTACCACCTGTGATGTATTTTTGACTAAGGGAAAAAAAAATTTAATCTGAATCTAATAAAGTATCTACATCTAAATCCAAATTACAAGAAATACAGAGGACAGAGAAGTTAAATAACACCACAAGGAAGTAAACAGATAAATCAGTAAGGACAAATAACCTGATTTATCTAAAGAAACCAATGGCATTTAAAAAAAGAAAAGAAAAGAAAAAGTTGAGAGACACAACAGACAAATGCAATATGTAGACCTTGTTTGAACCCTGATCTGAATAAACTAACTGTAAAACAACATTTTCCCCCCAACTTTGCTGAGACATAATTGATAAATAAAAACTGCATACATTTAAGATGTACAAGGTATTTTGAAATGTTCACCACAAGCAAGCTAATCAACACATCTATCCCTTCACATAGTTAACTTGTGTGTGTGTGTGAGAACAATTAAGATCTACTCTTAGTAAATTTCAAGTATACAGTACAATATTATTAACTATAGTCACACTGTTGTACGTTAGAGCTCCAGAATTTATTCATCCTGCATATCTCAAACTTTGTACCCTTTGACCAACATTTCCCCATTTCCCCCACTCCCCAACCCCTGGTAACAACTACAGAGTGACATTTCTGAGACAAGTATGGACATTTAAATATGATATTAGATGACCTTAAGAGTTCATTTTTAATTTTGCATGATGATTATGTTTTTAAAACAATCCTATGATTAAAGATGAATATTAAAGTATTTGCAAATGCAATGACTTAATATCCTTGCTTTAAAATATTCTAGAAAAATAATGTTGGGGGTTAAAAGAAACAAAATTGGTAAAAATGCTGATGATTGGGTAAGCTGAGTGATGGCTATATGAAGGTTCATTTTTGTGTGTTTAAGAATTTTCTAAACAAGAAAGTAGAAAAAGAATAAGTTTTAAAAACACATTCACATGAAATCCATATAGTGTGATTATTTATTTATTTATTTATTTGTTTGTTTATTTATATCCCTGCCTATTTCCAAAAAGGTGGGGAGGGGGGGCTTTAGATAAAAGGACAGTAGTAATAGTCATAGTAACAGCTACCATGTCAGTTCTTGCTCCATGCCAGACTCCATGCTGACTCTCCAACTCCACGAATAAGTAAGTGCCATTATTATCCCCACTTAATCATGAGGGAACTGAATCTTAGAGAGTTTAAGTAACTTTCTCAATATTACTGAACTAGCAAATAGTAGAAAATATTTATAAAGCTGCTCAAAGATTACTAAATTCCCCAGATTTTATTTAATAAGGACACATTGATAATTGCATTTGCACAAAGAGCACAAAAAACTCTGTTTGGTCTCATTGTTTACTAATTATTAAGCCTAGATTTAATTTAGTTATTATATTTAGGATGAACCAGTAATAGGTAAGTGACACTGGTTTGTTGATTGGAGGAATGTGACATCATCTTCAATCCAAATAAAAACGACAGAGTACAATTCTTAAATCCCATGCCTTCCTTCTTCCTGGAGTTCTTAAACTTGACAGTTTCACATGCTGAGAGTGCTGTCTGCTGACAATAAGCAGAACTGCAAGCACATGGCATCTGGGTCTCTTTTGCACCTTTACATGCACTTGTGGTCTTTATTTGCATCGTATTATTATTGTCTGTTACTATGCTATTCGTTTACTTATAATCAGTTTTCACAATGAAGTTGATGGTGTAAATCCCAGTGTTATATTTTTTATTTCTACTGCCTTCAAAAAAGAATAAAATTCAAAACTGTTAAGTTATTGAAGAAGTATGTGGAGCAAGATGGCCATATTTCCAAATTGCACAAATTCTCATTGATTTAAGAGGACAATATTGGAGGCCTGGGAATTTCTGCTCAGAAATGCCAAATGCCCCAGTTACACTTTTCAAGCCTTAAATTCTGTGCTCCTGGCTCTGATACTAGACTCTGACTCACATTCAGGCTCTCCTCACATCCTGGCCTTACCTGGTGTGGATCAAAATGGTGAACTACAGATGGAACACTGAAGAATGCTGAGTGATTCCATATGTGTGGGTCTACATTCTAAAACCACTGGAAAGCAATAACAGGTTAAAAGCGATTTCACAAGCAGGTAAGGAAATCCAACTGCAGGTTGTTCCTGTAACAGAACTGGCTTAGCTTATGAAACCATACAATTATACTGACACCGTACCTAAAAATGACCCTTTGTTTAAAACTGTAGGAATCTTTGGGATATCTGTAGACGTAGGGAAAGTATAAAGATGCTACTTCTAGTATAAGTGAAAAATAAATTACACTTCTACAGACTAACTGTTATTTGCATTTGTATGATTGTTTTAATTTCTCAAGTCTGAATATATTAAGGGAAAATTTCAGAAATGACTTGAACTGATGATCTGGTGCTCAATGAAATGGGGGACACTAGTTTTATATTTAAGTTTTGACTTTCAATATAATATGATTTTTTTAAAAAGACTGATTTAATGTTCTTTTTATAAAGAATAGATTTGTATTTATAGCATAATTAGGTTTCATGGTGAGGCAGCCTGTCACATATTTAGTCCAAGTCTTCTGGATATACATCGAAAAAAAAATGACAATAGTAATAAGGCAAACACATGGTTTACTTGTATTTACTCATAACAATTCTGTGGTCAGAAGCATTAAATAATTTGCTCAAGGACACTTAAGAAAAAAGGGGTGGAACCAGGATTTAAACCAAAGCAGTACAGCTCCAATGTCCAAACTTTAAACTTACCTGACGATTTTCCTTCTTTATATAGATCAAAGGTTGGGAGATAATGTCATACCAAAGACTCTCCATGCCAGTTCTGGGTCCTCCCTTCTTTCATTTCACTATCTAATATGGCTACTATTTTTTGATCTATTCTAATCAAGGACTTCATATACATTATCTCATTTAATTCTGTGGCATATTTATTCCCCTAATTTTAGATGAGGAGACTGAAGATTGCTCCAAGTTTCTTAGAGTGTGTCAGAATTAGAATTTAAACCCACTGGTATTAATTCTAGGATCTATGCTCCTAACCATGGCTCCACACAATGAGCAGCCAGGTGCTGTGAGCACCTTTGCCCCCGACACATAGGGGGTCCCTGAAATCAGCACACTGTTCTCTTGTACATGGATGGGAATTTTATTTCTTGGTACCCAGGATGGTACCCTAACCCACATGAAAGAAATTCCTCTCTGATAGGAAGCATGCAGCCCTGAAAGTAGAGGCTGAGATGAGTGTCCTCCATCTGCAGTCTTCAACTCCACCTGCATTTCTTTCCAGCAGCCTTTCATGGCCAGTGTACAATCAGAACAGTTAGTCCAGTACAAGCACTTCTGTATAAGTGCTCAGGCTGGTGACTAGAGAATAATAGTACCTCTTTACAACTCATCATTGTTAATTTCTGTGAAATGGATTAAAATGCTCTCATAACCTTCTTTAACATTGCCCTAAAGTTTCTTGCTCTGTCAGAGTAAAATGGTCTAGCCTGGAAACCCGTCCTTTTTCATGCTATGCATATACTGTGGGTATGTAAATACAAATGAACTCAACTTACACAACTGAACTTGTAAATTTCTGATACCCACAAACTGTGGCCGACTCTGTCAGACTCTCTCCCCATCTCCACCCTAGGATGCCTGAACCCCTTTGGTCCCTCATTCCAGAAAGCAGTCAGCCTTGTATCGACAGCACCACTAAGTGGCCAGATGGAGAACTGGCCAAATCAACTTTTCTTCCCTCCAGACTTTTTTTCCTCAAGAGAATGCCCCCCCCCAAACTCCAACCTCTCCTACCACACTTACCTTAATTTTCTTTGGACTTTGCCACTCACAGCCAAGGTGATTCCACTTCAGGTCATCTCTTTCTCAAATCTACACACATCCTTTTTTAAAAATCTGTTTTTCTTCTCCTCACCCAGTTACTTTGTAAGTTTTTCTCATTCTTTTCAACTGCCTTTATCACGTACATAAGCTTAGCAGTTGCTAGGGGAGGGCAAACCAAACTTGGCCCCAAGTTTCTGAAATTTAGAGGGTTTAACAACCTTTTAAGAAATTAAGCATTCCTGGGTTTTGGCACCAAAAAATAAAATAAAATAATAAAAAAATTAAGCATTTAAATTCCTGTGCAAATTGATTAGACCTCTTCCCCTCAGAAATACTGAGTCCTGCCCAGCTATCAGCCCCTAGAAACCAGTTAGGACTTGGCCACAGCAGAGCCTCGGTAACAGCCAGGGAGAGCTGGTGCGCTGGAAATCAAAAGTAAGAAAAGTATTTTAAAAATTAGAAAGAAAAGTAGGAAGTGGGGAAAGGGAGGAGGAGAGGGAGAGAAGGAAGAAGGAAAGAGGGAGGGGGGAGGGGGACAGAGAGAAACAGAGAGAAAGGAAGGAAGGAAAGTCTAACCTTGGGGAGCCCCTGGAGCTTCCTGTCTCCTTGCTTCCCACCAGTGCCCTGACGGAGATGAGGCATCAGCAGGGCACCAAAACCAAAACCCAAACCCCCCAGTAATCAAGACAAATCACAATGATAAACAATCTTGTTGCAATATTTTTGAGGCATTTTTTAATATCAAAAAAAATTTTTAATAAAAATAAAAATTAACGCAAAAATTTCACGATGAACAAAATACAGTATTAACATTGTAAACAAAGACAGGCTGCTGCTTGTTTGTTTACGACCTCACGTCTCTGAGCTAAGGGAAGAGACGTTTCCAATTAACCCTTCGTTCCCTCCGGGTGGCTGCCTTACCCACCCACCCTTCGCCCCACTCGTCGGGCTGGGCGGGTTGATGCGGGTTGACTGGCATGGTGTGCGAACAGATTGGCAACACGGGGTCTTTTTCTAGCTAGCTGGTTATGTTTTTCCCAATTATAGGGCTTTTAATAACTTTTTCCAACTGATTAAAATATACGGAAGGATATTTTGATCTGTGAACATATAAGGGCGTAAGTTTTTCCCGTTGCTCCGTCTCCAACAAGGCTGGAGGGAGCGCTCCTTTCCACTCTGCGCTCCAGAGCCCCACAACTTCCATCCAACTCTTAGTTCTTGTCCCTTAAAACCTACCTTTCTTTAAGTACCAGCACTCATAAAAAATTATTCACTCAGTAGTAAGAGATTTTCCTTCTCATTTTTAAAAATTATAAAGTACTGCAAAAGTATGGCTTTCAAGTATAGTTTTCATTGCAAATGCACATTATTTGAATGACATCATAAATCAAATAACATTTGTAGGTTAGTCCAGGAACTGAGCCATTATTTACCTCACCCTTTCTTTGTGAAAACATGTGCTAAGTTTCAAAGAGCTCACTTGTAAATAAATATTTCAGACGCTACTTTTTCTAGATTGGGTGGGGCCTAAATGCTTTCTTCAAATGCTTATGAAAATTTACACGTTATACATTGTAATATACACATGCAAAAAGGAGGCCCTTTAGCCCAAACTACTTGCTCTTTACTTTTAGGAAAAAAGGCGACTCGTAATGCCTAGCTTAAGATGTCAGTAGAACTCTGGTTTTGCCAATAAAACTGAAGTAAGGAAAGAATAAGAGAGAAGGCCCATATTATATAAAAATAACTCAGATCTAGAAGAATATCTTATTTAAATATAGATATTTACATTTTATTAAAATATGCTTGCTCTAGTGGTTACTTGTGTCATAATATAGGATTTATGAATGTATGTCTCAACAATCGTCACATAACTATGTGTTTTCATTCTGCTTACCTACAGTTGGTGGCTAATCATTCAATCCACTTTCCTTGCATACTGAAATGTTTCCTATTATTTTAGTAGCTTTAGTTAGACAGGTATTATAATTCTTAACCTTAAAAATCTAGTTTCTAGCAAAAACTAAGAAATAAGCAATTATGAACTGTCTTTTACACTAGCATTCCATAAGTTAGGAAACTTATAAATACTATTTATGGTTTCTAGAAAACATATGCCTTTTTTTTTGGCAGAAAATGTCTTAGTGTGGCACCAAACGTATTTATTAATAGCCTCAAATATCTTTAGCTTTTCTGTAAAGAAGCCTATGTTCAGTAATTAACAATCCAGCATCTTATTTGGAAATGACCTGGGTATTCAATGAATCCCTAACATTTGACTTAATTTAGCAAAAAGTCTAAAGTTTGAAGTTACCTAAATCTGGAGAGACCATTTTAGATAGATTTTCTCAAAACATAATTATTCCTAAAGAATTTACCTGAAAGCTCTTATCTTATTTAGCTCTATATTTTATTCATCTTAAAGTTTCATCATACTGATGCAGGAAAATGGTTGTGGGGCATGAGGAGGGTCATGTCCCAGGTCTCGGTTGAGCCCCTGGGACATGCCCCGCCAAGTGTGGGTCGCGCAGGAAAGAATTCAAGTGCAAGCCACAGTTGAGTAAAGGCAGATTTATTTAGAAAGATATATACCACACAGAGGGTAAGGCAAGAGAAAGGCAAGGAAAGAGGTGTGGGAGTTGGATGGTCAGGTTAAAGTAAAAGTAGGTACACACTCCATAGACAGAGTGCAGGCCGTCCAAAGAGGAGGGAGCGGGGAAAAAAAGAGTGGCTAGGCATGGTGTTGCCAGTTTTTATGGGCTCAGTAGCTTCACATGCCTACAGGTGGGACCATTCCAACTACCCTGGGGAAGGGGCTGGGATTCCCAGGAACTGAGCCACCGCCCATTCTTCGGCCCTTTGCGGTTAGCCTTGGGATTGTCATGGCGCCTGCAGGCATGTTATTTATCACGCTGTTACAATGAGCATATAATGAAGCTCAAGGTCTACTAGAAGTCAAACCTCCTGCCAATTTAATTCTCAAGGCCAACTGGGAGTTGAATCTTCCACCATTTGGTGTTAAATTGCTGTCATTCCTTGAGTGGCTGTGCCCTGCCCTCTTCCATCCTATCTCAATACCAAGTTATTTTTCTTGACAAATTTTGTTCCAGAAATAATAAGATCTTGTTTGATTTCTAGTAAACCTAGAAACAATAGAAGTATTGCACTTATTGTTGATGACTCTAAAGACATGTTGTTAAACCAACCAAACTTAAACTTGTTTTCATTAATTAAAATTAATCCTAGATCATATGATCCTGATATTCATTTGGGATAGTTTCTTTTATATTTCTGAGTATTTACATAAGGACTTAATTTCCTTTAAGCCAATTAAATAGAGCTCTTTTACAAAATAATTTTGGCAATACTACACATCTACAACATACATATATAGATACATACAAAACACAAACACAGAGACCACATAGTTCCTATTCCAAAATCTCAGCCATGAATCAGGTACAATAATATAAAGCCCATCAGTCACAAAAGAGGTTGGATACAAACTGAGTTTCTGGCAGATGGAACAAATCAAGGTCACCTGCCTAGATGGCTAAACCCCTTTTATTAATATTTATAGAGAAGACTTAAGATATGTATTCGTCCTTGACAAGTGAAGTTCTAAATTATCTATTTCCCTTTTGTTTTTTCCTTTGGATAGTAGTTACCTTCCTGAAATTTGCATTTTAAAAGATGGCTGAGATAAGAGTTCCCGGAGAAGACCAAGTAGAATATTTGCATCTCAAAGGCATAGGAGGAGAAATGCAAGTTCCTTCTAGGAAGACTTTGTTCCCTTAAGGCCAGATTTTTCCCCCCCCTCAATACTTACAAGCCTCATAAGATAAACAAGTGAGGTTTGGGGAGAGGGAAGAGGATTGATGGGCTTTGGATTGTTTCTGGAGCCACACCCCTGGTTCTGTAAAGACTAGATTTATAAAACAAGGCCAGCTATTTATAATTCCTCAAAGAATTGGGTGGCCATTTCTATGATATCAAAGGACTGAAAGTCCTACTTGAGACAAGAGGAAAGGGGGCAGGGTACATCATTAAAAGAATGACACAATCCTTGAGGATGAGACAAAAACTAATTAGAATTAATTAGGCCCAAGATGGCAGATATTTGACTTACAGTAGAACTTGAGCCTCATTACACACTCATTGTAATATGTTAGCATGCTAAATGACATACCCACAAGCACCATGACAGTTCTCAGGTTGACCATAAAATGTCAAAAAGTAGGCAGTGACCCAATTCCTGGAAATCTCTTCCCCTTCCCCAAAATAGTTGGAATATTCATCCCACTCATTAGCATGTGAAATTACCCAGCCCATTAAAAAGTAAATGCCCTCCACACCCCAGGGCCACTGTCACCTTCTGAGACAGACTGCATTCTACCTATGGAACGTGTATCTCTCTAAATAGACTTTACTACTATGGCTTGCTCTTGAATTCTTTCCTGTGCAAAGTCAAGGACCCTCATTGGTGGCTCATCCGAGGAATTCGCCTAAGACCAGGGATGTGACCATCCTCTTGTGCCCCCTTCGCCTGCAACAATTCTTTGTTAGAATGTTTTACTTTCTCTCATTTAGCTTACGGGAGAAGGCCAAAAAAAGGAAAAAATTCCTATCAGGCTCTGAGTATCAGTAATGGTCAGTTTAGTCAGACCAGTGGCCTCCCAGCTTGGTAATCCATTTACAAAAACTTCTGAGGATACTCGCTGGGTTTAAAAATTGTCTAACTATGGCCCTCAGTTCAACCTTTGATCTGAAGAGGCTCACCTACAGTCCCGGATGGTCTCATTTCTAAAGTGACCCTTTAATAGTGTCTTCAGAGTGCAAAGACAATTCAGACAGAGGATGACTAGAATGAGTGCTCAAATAAAGGAGGACAGAGGGGAGCAGTAGTTACATCAATCTTCAAGTTTTTTGTTTTAGGTAACTTTCATATCATTAATCTTTCATTAGCCTTCTACAGCAGATCTTTCTTTCTTTTTTTTTTTTTAACTTTTTTTATTGATTTATAATCATTTTACAATGTTGTGTCAAATTCCAGTGTACAGCACAATTTTTCAGTTATACATGAACATGTGTATATTCATCGTCACATTTTTTTCTCTGTGAGCTACCATAAGATCTTTTATATATTACCCTGTGCTATACAGTATAATCTTGTTTATCTATTTTACAATTTTGAAATCCCAGTCTATCTCTTCCCACCCCCCGCCCCCTAGCACAGTAGATCTTTCAATGAGGCTACTTTGGAATTGTGAAATCTTTTGGGGCTTCTGCATACCAATTAAAATAAGTACAATAGTTTAAGATGAGAGCTCTCTAAAATTTTAACTATTTAGAAGAAACTTTAACAATTTCAAAAGATTCAAGGAGCTAGCCCTACAAATATTTTCTCCTGCTAATCTAATTTATAAAAGAGATAAACTCTTACTGTTCTTGTTTCCAGTAGACTTCTGGCTTCAACTGTGAGAGCAAAATTCAGTTTTGGAGTGCCAAAAGAACACTGTCTTGGCCATTTTGGGGCCTGATTTCCTTTAATTCCAAAACTAAGTACTTTCAAGAATACATAAATCCAGCTGGTACCCTGAAGGGTGGCTGTCTGCATGGGAGCTCTTTGGCCTTTAAGGCACAATTTTCCATTACAATTTGATAGCCTAATTCAGATATGAGATATGATCTGAACAACTTCCTGAGAATGGTGTGGTGAACTGGACATGTGCTGCTTCTGAGTCTGTCTCCTTAAGGAATTACCCTTGGATCCGTTCCACTCTTTTACCTGTCTCAGTTTCCCCTCTGACAGTCTAAAACCTCCATGGGTGCTCAAAGCAAAAGCACAAGATGGTCAGTCTTTATATCACATGTCCCTGGAAGAGCAGTATTTACTCAATAGTTGTAGTGGGGTTCCACTGTAGGATCCCTACACCTCTTGAGGACTGATCCTCAGACACTACCACTAGGCTCTCAGTCATCTGAGAACACCTTGTGGCTGGAAGGAGCAGATGTCCCTTGTTCTTTGGAGCTGAATTAATTCAGTCTCTTAATTTGTTACCTGAAAACTGATTTTCCTCTTGGTTGATGTTGAGCCAAAGACACAACCAAGCCAAAAATAGGGGAAGGAAGGATTTATTACTTGCAGCAAGTAAGGAGAACACTGGGGACCTTTCCCAAAGCAGTGTCTCCCTGAACTGGAAAGTTGGGGACATTTTAAGCTAAGGATACATGCATATTCAAGAAGGGGCTTGGGGTGGGGGACAGACAGAATCCAAGCTTTAGTTGATTGAAATCAGGAGGATCAGAAAAGGTTAATGGTATCGTCCCTTATGTTCTAGTTGATCTGGTGGCTCGGCGTTTCAGGCTAATCTTTGCCACTGAAACAGATATGGGAGTCTTTATAACTGACGCACTTGTTTATTAATGCATTCTTTTGTTCCCTTGAGATCACTATTACTAAGACTTGTTACGGGGCAAGCATTATGGCCAGGCTTAGATCACAAAATGGCTTAGGCCAAAAATGCTTCTATTCTATCAAGACAGCCTGGTTCTTTTTCTCCAGGGTCTCTCCTACCCTATCTGCTTAAAATTTCACTAGCAAAAGTTTTGTTCAGACCATATATCAACTTTTTAAAAATTTCAGTCTAAGCCAAATTTAACAGAAACCCAGCCACCTATGCTTCCTTGGACCTCCTGCCCAGATTGCCCTAGGTCTCTGCCTAGGAAATGCACCAGTGCTCCTTAAGACTCCAACTCTTCAGTAAAACCACGTTGAATAAAATTTGGGGGGATCATCACTTAAAAGCAATGAGATCCAGATATCAAGAGAACTCACCAGAACACCTGAGGAGAACCGAGAAGCTAGTGGGGCTCAGTGGGCCCATGCTGGTACTGAGCACCAGTTCAGGGTAGACTCCAGGTGTCCTCTGATGGGTATTTCTGATATCCTGCAGGCTACAACATACATGTCAAAGGAAAAATTATTCAGCAGTCAATCTAAGAAAGAAATGGAAAATATTATTCAAGCCAACCTGAGAATTATAAGCCAGGAGACAGTCTTTCAAAAAGCTCTGAGGACTGTTCCACCCATTAGACAGGTCAAAGCACAGTTATATAAGTCTTTAAGACAGAGGGTTATATGTCAAATGGCATGTTGTTGACAGTTTACACAATCCAGATCTACATATACAAAGTGATTAGTGGGTCATGGATTGTCATAGCTCATTTTACGTTTTAATTTTTCTAATCTTGGCATAAAATATGAATTTTATTTCATCACTTTTAAGGATGGGAAAGTGGGAGAATCATGCTTCAATTCCTCCCAGTGTGGGCAATCAATCAGATTATAGGAATGAGAGCCAATGTGAGTCAGGGTAGCTGGTGGAAGAGGCAAGCACTTATGTCTATTTCAATGAACTACATTTCAACAAATTGTTAAACTGCTAGATTTCAATAAACAACTTTAATGAACAATTATTAAGTTCAAGGCACTGTTGCTAGTCTCTAAAGAATTGAAAAATGAGAAAAACACTGTCTGGGAGCTTTGATTCTAACAAAGGAGACACGTTGGTCTGCAAATTAGTGCCATACATGCCATATCAAAAGAGCTTTTATTTATATGTAGATTCAACTCAGGTTGTACGCTAACAGTATTGAGTCTATGACAACATATAGGAAGACAAATTTGGATATCTTTTCTTTTTTTTCCTTACAAAGTCAGTTTCTTTACAATAGGAAATCTAGGTTTGTTATTATATCAACTATATATGTTTTCAATGCTTGGGTTTGGGGTAGCTATTCTATAACTTGATTTCACATCTCTTTCAGCTACTGCTCCAGTTTTCTATTCTATGTCACAGCAAAACTTCTTGAAAACGTCCTTACTCCCTACCCTACTATTCTTTAAGTCACACCCAATAAAGCTTCTCTGTCTATTGCTCTACTGAACCTGCTCTTGTCAATGTCTACTGAAAGAAAAATGCACAACATAAAACTTGTGAGTTAAGTTTCATTCGGGAGCTTTCTGAGGATGATAGCCCAGGAGGCAGCCTCTCTGATAGCCCTGAGGAACTGCTCTGAGGAGGTAAGGAAGGAGCCAGGATATATGTAAAGTTTTTCACTGGGAAAAACATGTAGTCAAGCATCAGAAGATTACTGCTAATCACAAGAACAGACATCTCAAGTTAATGATTTTAGTGCTTTTCTATGTATGAGAAGACACAATAATCTGGGATCTTTTGAAAATTTTCCTTAGATATGCATCTTAACTATCTAAGGGCCAGTATACCCAAAGCACAGAATGTTTCCTGGTTTTCTCTATCCATTTCTGAATGGATGTACCTCAGGATGCTTTGTCAGTGGGCAATTGCTGTGGCTAAAGACTTGATTCTTGTAGAACCAAAATGGCAGGTAACATTTTTTCCTTCACACAAAGTCACAGAGATTCCATCCTATCAAATCACTTCTCACATCTTGTCTTACATTACCATTTAGTGTCATTCAACACTATTTATCATGCTATCCTTCATGAAAGACTCTTTGATTTCTGTGAAGTGGGCACTTTCTTAGCTTTCCTCCTCCCTCTTGGGGACGCCTCTGCAATCATCCTTCCTGGCTCCTGCTCCTTTGCTCAACTTCCAAGTTTGAGCTATCTATACCTTCTGATTACACTTTCCTCGCAGGTAATTTCACCTAGTTCTTTCAGATTGAAATGGCACCTATGAACAAATTACTCAAATCTCTATCTTTAGCCCTGGCTTCTCCCTAGAACACCAGCTGCAAAATTGATATTTCCACTTGGATGCCAAAAAGGTATCCCAAAGTCAATATATCAAAAACAGACCTCCTCAATCTTCTCCAATTTAGAAAGTGGAATGCCCATTAATCAGTTGCTCAAGGTAAAAAAACCCAGGCAGCATATGAATGAAATCTAATCCATCATTAAATAATGTTAATTCTACCTCCAGAGACTATCTCAAATCTATCTAATTCTCAGTTTGTACTGCTATCACCCAAGTCCAAGTCATCATCATCTCTCCTCTGGCCTAATGAAATACCTTCTATGTGGTCTCCTTGTTTCTGTTCTTACTCTCCTGTAATCTATTCAGTCAGAGTGAACTTTAAAAATACCAGTGCTACTAAATCTCAACTCTTACATAAAATTCTTTTTAATATTCTGTGTAGTAAAGTAGGAGGTATACATAAAGCACCTGACGGAATGAACTTTCAAAAATATAAATCAGACCAGGACACTCCCACACTTAAAACTTTCTGATGATTCTCCTTACAGTTAGAATAAAAAACAAAGCCATATCTTGGCCTACCAATGCCTACATGATCACTACAACCTCATTTTCTACCACTCTTTCCTCTCTGCTAGATAATTTTCCCTTCTATTTCTCAAACACAAGTTATTTCTCCTCTTAGAGAACCTAGGAGCGTTCTGGGCTAGATCTTCTTAATCTCTAAATAGAGTAGTTGCCCAGCCTTCAGGCTTCAGGCTGCCTATCTTTTCCATGGACAACTTCCTAAATTTTATCTCCAGCCCTGATCCTTCCGCTCAACACAAGACTATATCTTGGATGTCCAACTGCTTACTTGCCATTTCCATTCAGATGCTTACTGGCCATATAAACTATGACATGTTCAAACCTGAATACTTGGTACTTCCGCCCCATTTCCCCAGACGTATTCTCTTTCCTAGTCTTTTCCATCTCAGTAAATGACAGAGCATTTTTACCGATAATTCAGGCCTTAATTCCTTTTTACCTCTCAACACTCATGACTTATCCATGAGCAAATACTGATGCTCAAGGGACTTGAGCACCTGCAGATTTTGGTATCCACAGGGGTCCTGGAACCAATCCCCTGTGGAGACTGAGGGATGACTCAGTTGTGCTACAATAGCCTCCTATGGATCTCCCTGCTTCCCCTTTTAAACTCTCACACTCTGATCACTCTCCACAGATCAGAAGAGTCATCCCTTTAAAACAGAAGTTAGATTACAACACCCTTTGCTCAAAGCCTCAATGGTTGCTCATATCACTCAGATAAACCCAAACTCCTTTCCGTGGCCTGTCCTCACTACCAGAACAATATCTACCTGATGTTATCTTATCTTCTCTTTCAACTTCTCATTCAGCCACACCACCCTCCTAGCCTTCACAGTGACTTGTTCCTCACCTAGAGTGTCAGACATTCACATGGCTTATGCCCTCACTTTCTTTCAGATCTCTGTTCAGACATGTTCTTAGAAGAGAGGCTTGCCCTGCCCACCTTATATAAAATTGAACTCTTCCCTGTCTATTCCCTTACCTTTTAAAAAATTGTTCATAACAACAAAAACAACAACTCCTATATGTGTGTGTGTATATGTGCCATGTACTATTCTAAGCACCTTATATTTAATTCTCATATCACCCTACAAAGTAGGGAACTTTACTATCAGTTTTGTTGATGAAGAAACAGAGGTATAGAGGTTAAATAACTTGTGCCAAGGTCATAAAGCTAGTAAGTGCTAGAGCTGAGGTATGAACCTAGGCTGTCTGTCATGGGCTTTGAGCTATTCTTGTTTTGCCTCTTTGTAGCCCTAGTCACTGCTGAATTTGTTCATTATCTTTCACCCATTCCACTTGCTTCAGTTATTGCTGCATAACCAACCATCCCCAAACTTAATGCCTTCAAGCAACAGTTTATTATTTCTTGGGAACTTGGGTCAGGAATTCAGGCAGGGATTGACTATGCTGTTATGCTTGCTTGCTTGACTGATTTATTTAGGGGATAGGTAATAGGTTTATTTATTTATTTGGTTTTTCAATAGAGGTACTGGAGATTGAACCTAGGACCTCGTGCATGCTAATCATGTGCTCTACCATTCAAGCTATACTTTAAACTTCAACTTATTTTTTTTTAAGGGGGTAATTATGCTTATTTATTTATTTTAGTGGCGGTACTAGGGATTGAACCCAGGACCTTGGGCATTCTAACCATATGCTCTACCACTGAGCTATACCCTCCCTCTTTGCTAGCCTTTACTTTGGCTGGTATCACTCAGCTGCATTTAACTAAGAACTGGGCTGGCCTGGAAGGTCCCAGAAGGCTGGCAACTTAATGCTTCTCCATGTGGCCTATCCTTCACATTGTCTCTTACCAATCTGTGGTGTCGTTGAAACTTCTTTAGAGCATGGCAGCCGGCTTCTTAGAGGGAAACGCGGAAGCTGCTAGTTCTTTTTAACGTCTTGATTCAGAAGTCTCAGAGCTTCATTTCTGTCACATTTTATTCATTGGAAAAAAAAAAAAAGGCTAGACCATATTCAGAGGAAGAGGAAATAGACTCCATCTCTTGCTGTCCACAGTGGCATTTGTACACTTGAAGGGAGGAACTGATGGCTGCCATTTCTGGAGACCATCTTCCATGCCAGCAGAGTGCAGGCTCCACGAGAGCAGGGACTCTTGCCTGTTTTGTTCATTGTTGTGCCTCTCTCATGCCTAGAACAGTGCCTGGCACACAATAAGTGTTCAATAAATATTTATTTAGTCCTCATATTTAAGGGACAAGTGAGAGAAAGAGTCTGAAAAGGTAGAGGAAAGGTCTGAGGAGCAGGAGGAAAACCAGAAGGAATATGTCCCAGAATTCAAGGAGGAAAAGAGGGAAAGGAAGATAAATCTGAAAATTATATGCTTTTTTTTTGGATTGATTGATTGATTGATTGATATGTTTTTATTTACATCTAAAAGCTTTAAAAATAATTTAAATTTTAAAAAGCATATTCAAACTATATTCGTAAAGTTACAAATTCAAACAGTGCAATATAGCATGGAGTGAAAAGTGAGTCTTCTTCCCACCTTTGTTCCCAGTTCTCCTCCCCAGTGTCAGTCGCTTTTTAATGCATCCTTTCAGAACTAAGATGTGCACATACAAAGACAAGGATATATATTCTCTCTTTCTCTCTCTTCCTCCTGTGAAAAGACACACAAAATTGGTAGAATACAATACACATGATTCAGCATCTAGCTTTTGTCCTCTTAACCTAACTTCCAGATCATTCCACATCAATAAATATAGATCATCTTCTTTCTTTTAGTTGGTTGATAGAATGGTCCCATTCTCAGACTGTATCATTAGATTCCAAAATCAGAAGGTGACTACTGGTTTCAGTAGACCTGAAAAAGTAGAGATTGCAGATTGGGATGAGGAAGATTGGGAGATCTTAAAAGTAGAGGTGAAAATGTAGGTTGCAAAAGAAAGGAGGACAGAGGAAAAGCAAATTAAAGATAGGATAGGCAGGAACAGGCTTATATCCTTAAGAGTAAGAGTAACAAGAGACAGGGAGATTGAAAATACACAGAGAAGGGGTAAGTAATGGAGCAAGCCTTTAAGGAGATTGAAAGGGATTAACCTTGAGACAGCAGAACACTTCTTCTAAGGAGAAAGGAGAAAGAAAGTAAGGCTGAGGCTGCAGATAGGCTTTGTAAGAGTGACTGATGGGAATTAAGAAAATTAATCCGTGATGGTGTCATTTTCCTCAGAAATGTAGAAGGTAAAGTTTGTTTGTTTATTTATTTATTTGTTTATTTATTTATTATTTTTTAACCAAAGAGGGTACGTGGGTAGAGTTCATTAAGAAGTTAGAAGAGTGTGTGGGTTGGGAATAACTGAGGTTGGGGATAGGAGAAATTCTGAGTAGCAATGTGTTAACGACAGTTTTGGGCTTAGCAAAATTGCCTGGCCACATGGAGGGGCTGACTGAAGTTGGACACCTTTTGTTTGCAGTGGTGCTAATCTTCAGTGTTAAGTAATTTCCAGCACTGGTGCAAGAGTGTACAAGGTTAGTTGAATTGTTGCATACTAACGGTTTTGCAGGTGATGGAAGATCAAGGAGGCAACTGAGTTAAGGATGTTGGTGAACGTAATAGACAATTTATGCTCAGGAGCTTCAGACCCTGACTGCACATCTGTCGTTGATGGCCTGAATGCACGCTTGTAGGTTCAACGACGGCACATTGCCTATCAGTAGAGTTTGCACACTCTGTGTGCCAAGAGTAGCGGCTCCGGAATACTTTCTTGAGGAAACTTCGGAGGTGCGAGCTGAGTCAGAATGGGGCTGTGGCTGCAACAAAACTAGACTGAAACTGTGTGCTGGGCAAACAAACTGGTTTTATTCAGACTGTATATTGGGGAGCCCAGTGAGGATCATAGGAGAGGCCAACCCATTCCTTCCTACCACACTCCATCCTTCAGGGTTGCAACTAAACATTAAAGAACACAGTGTGGATACTAGGGCCAACCAGCGCCGCGCGGCGATGACGTCATTCTTGGGGGAGGAAGCGACTACCGTCAGGGTATAATCCATAGAGGCAGTCTGAAGACATTTTAGCCTTTTCACTGTCAAGAGTAGCGAATTTTCCCTTCGGACTCCGGCAGTTTGAGGTAGCAACAAAAAGACTGCAGCTTCCAACCACTCGCATCACCATCTGTTACCATGGAAGCACTCTGGTAGTTCGGCCCGGCGACGCACATGTTACGTCATTGCCCAAGTGTATCTCCGGAGGGGGGCTCCGCCCTGATCTAAGGGAGGACAGGACTACTGGGAACACCACCCGCGGTGCCTGACGCCCGTGGACTAATTTTGACCCCTACCAGACGCCGTTGGTATCTAACCCCACCTACTTCGGGGGTGATTCCCTCCCGCCTTCACTCTCGTTCACAGCCTCGCAGCCCCGCCCCTGCTCGGAGGCCCCGCCCCCCGTGAATCAGCTGATCTCGCGAACCCGCGGAGCTGCCGGGCTCGCGCCGGATGCAGACCGCGGTGCTGCCGGTGGAGCGTCAGGTGAGCGAGCGCGGGTCTTGGGTTGGCCCCGCGGCTTCTCGGGGCTGACTGGCCGGGGCCTCCAGTGTGCCTGAGGCCGGGGTCCGGGAGAAAGGCGGAGGCGCAGGCCGAGGCCCGGGAGAGAGCTGTGGGGACCCACGTAGACGGCGCCCGCGTCTTCCCAAGCCAGCGTCCGACCCACTGCGCCTGCCTGTGAAGCAGCACCCGACGGCCCCAGGTTCTCCCACCCGCCCCCGTTTCTCCCTCCGGAGTCGGGGCGCCGCAGCAGAGACGCAGCCTTGTGAAATTCCTTCACGCCCCCCTTCCCGCCTCCACCCACGCTGCCTTCCACCCATTCATTCAGGAGGATTTATTGATTACCCACTTTAGGCGCAGAGCAGATAAACTGGGGTCTCTGGCCGCGAACCTTGGTGAGTGTCCTGGTGGGTTTGCCCCTGGATGCAGATCGCGGTGGAGAGTAGACCGATGGTTTCGGTGACTTGAAAAAGCGGTTGCGAATGAAGAAAATGATTTTATTAAGAATTAGTAGTTTAGCTAAGTCCTTTGGCGTGTCAAGTGAGCCAGCAGAGGGTGGTAAGTTCTTTTGAGAAGTGAAGATACGAAAATAACATAGAGGCTATCGTGAGATAATGGTCTTGACGCTGGTATTGGTCCTCTGGGTAATAGGGCTACTTTGGAGACAGTAGCCCTATAGGTTGACCAACCGTAGGTTGGCCTAAGTGGTGGTGTACTGCTTAGGGCTTTGTTGATGAGGGAAGGGAAAAAAACAAAAACAAAAACAAAAAAACACGGGTTAAAGTGACTTATTCAAGTATTCTCTTTCTGGTTTAGAATGGAAAAGGAAGTAACTGTTGAACAAAAACGTCAATCCTTAGTCTATAGCCTTTTGGATTTGTTGGTGGCTATAAATGTTCTTTAAAAGGCTTCAGAGAATAAAATTGTGTGATATGTGTTTATTCTGAACAGGTACAGAAATTCAGCAAACTTGTTTGCTCAATATTATTTAAATTTATCATAAATATAAGTGATTTGGAGTGACCCCTTGACCTTTGAGTTAATGAATACTTTAAAAATTTAAAGGAGTGAAAAATTGGCTTTTGCAGTAAATTACAGTATTTTAATCTTAATAATACAAGCATAGTGGTGAAGATCCTAGGCTTTAGGCCTGGGCATACCTGGAATCACATACACTTACATCTTTGAGTTTGGGCAAGTTACTTACAAGTTACTTAACTTACCTGCCTCAGTTTCCTTATCTCTAAATTAGGGATAAAAGTACCTTCCTTATAACAGTACCTTTATATGTAATGGTTCATGTACTTATTACAGTGCCTGGCACTGTATATAAAGATTCAATACATATTAGCTATTTTTATAATTAGTTTACTTTTCCACTACATGTTGACCCACTGACTCATTGTTTTCCAGATGATGTGAAAGAGAACTGAGTATTTTTAGAAAAGAACTATAGTTCACTTTTTAAAATCAAGGGATAGTATCCAGATAATTTTATGATATAGGAGTGTATTTAGAGAAAACATGATTTCAGGTTAGTCTTTAGTAACTTTGGTGTTCCATTAGAGCCTTTAATGTGGAAAATTATGGTGGAATCTATACTTAGTTTAAATTTATTACTTGGTTCCCAAACTATGACTAGTATTGGCAGATTCAAGATTCATCCTATAGCAAGAAACGTTACAAGCTGTTTCACAATATTAAAATTTGAACAGATAATGATGCAGAAAGTAAAGTACCAAACATAATTTTGGGAGGAAAATTTGAGTGACATTATATAAGGCTCTTATTTTTTAAATTGATTTACACAATGTGGACTGGAATCCCTTCTCTTCAGATTTCAACCTTTCAGAATTTAGGTTGTCATTGACTGACTTAGGGCATTTTGACTGTTTAAGAAAGAAAGGCATGGTAAGAACCTCACTGAGACCTGATTTTAGTTTTCATGTGATCAGGTGGAAAGAATACTGTTAATCTATGTTTTCATGAAAAACATGCAGTATTGCTGGGCCCATTCTCAGGGTATTTCCAGAGAATATGACTGACTTGTAAAAAAACTTTTATAATTCTGGATTAGTATGAGATTAGGTAAGGTACAATTTGAAAAACTAGGAGGGAAGGTAGAGGTGAGTTTTGAGCTGGTGTAAAAGAAGGGTTGCTTGGGTGTAGTGTGAGGTTGAGCCCTCTTCTCAGACACTCAGAGGAACGCTGTGAGGATTTTAATAACTTTGTGGAATTAAACCTACTGCATATTCCAACTGTATTAGGAATTTTTCTGGTAGAGTTTTTTTGTTTTGTTTTTATGTTTTTTTTCTTTTAACTCTTCGTTGATGACCAAATAACTCAGTCATCAGTAATAAGAAAGTAGTAGATTTAGTAGGATATCAGTCCTTAAGAAAATCCACGGTAACCACAAGTAAAATAGCAACAAACTATCACTTGATTCTTTCTAGTGTTGCATTGATTTTCCTATCCCCATCTCCTATTACTTTGTAGATGTAATGGCGCTGTTTTTACATTATGTCTTGATGTTTGCCTGTATCACACAATTGGTAAAATAGCTGAACAACTGGTAAAGTAGCTGAACTAATTGATCCACATGGATAGAGCAAAAATATTCAAATCAGCAATGTAATGAGTACTTCTTTGGGCTCTTGTAGAGTTATCTTTTTTTTTTTTTTATTGTAGAGTTACTTTATGAAGAAAATGTAGTTTTCTCAACTCCTATGAGAAAAAGATGAGACAGTGGGAGCTGGATGGGTAACTTTCATTCCAAGGTTCTTTTCTTCCACAACCTAAATTTTTGTTGAGCCAAATTCTTAACTAAACTTGGGACAATTGCCCAGGCTAACATCTAACAAAGATGATTATAGTACCTTTTAAAATAGTAATAAAGTAGAAAATCCAGCTGTACTTTCATAAGGAAATGGATAAACTATGGTTTATTCATGCAGTGGAATACTGCCCTCTAGTAAAAATGAACTAGATCTTTGCTTATCAACATGAATAATCTCAAGTACATAATATTGAATAAAAAAGCAAGTTGACAAAGGATGTGTGCGTACAGTATTGTGCATTTATGTAGAGTTTTAAAACAATATAGCATATACTGCTTATTGATATGTGTGTATCTAATGAAAGTAATTAGAAGTATAAGAACATACATGGAAATAAGACACATTAAGAATAGTGGGTAACTCTGGAGCAGGAAGATGGGTAGAGTGCCTTCAGATCTATGTATAACTTTTTCTTCTGTTTTAAAGAGAGCTGAAGGAAATATGAAAATGTTATTTGTTAAAATATGAGTGATGGGTATGTAGACTTGTATATTATTATTATATAATTTTTAAAAACAGATTTGTGTATGATTAAGATAGTTTGTGAAACTAGCACCCTATAATTTTTATTTACAACCAGGACTCTCTCCCCATATACTTTATTTTACTCTGTAGCATCAAAGTAGACTCTGAAAAAAATAATTATTCTCTCCCTGCAGTAAGAAAAGGATGTGCCAGTCAGCTCCACTGTGTAAAGCTTTTCTGAAGAGAACAAACAGACCATCTATTTATTTAGTTAATTTTACTTTGATGTTTGACTTGTGCTCCTGGGAAAATGCTTTCCTTATTATATGAGGAATGATCCTTCCTGAAAGGCTGTAGGGGAATTTAAATTCTAGAGACTCTTAAGAAGTGCAGGCATATACTGATCATGAACTCTCAAAGTAGAGGGGAGTACATTGTATCATAAAGGAATTTGGACAGAGTGACTCAGATACGAAATTACTGCATATATCCTGTAGTCATTAACACTTTCTTTTTTTTTTTCAAACACTTTTTTATTGAGTTATAGTCATTTTACAATGTCATGTCAAATTCCAGTGTAGAGCACAATTTTTCAGTTATACATGAACATACATATATTCATTGTCATATTTTTTTCTCTGTGAGCTACCATAAGATCTTGTATATATTTCCCTGCGCTATACAGTATAATCTTGTTTATCTGTTCTACATATGCCTGTCAGTATCTACCATTAACATTTCTTTTCTAAAGTTTGGGTAGGTTACATTTTATTACAGTGTAGTAAACCTGAGTTTTATATTGTGAATGTAAGTGTCCTAGATATTGCTCAAACAAAATAATTCTCTTTCTCTACGTGATAATATATAAACATAATGACAATGTGTTAAATGGTTGAGTAATGAATAGTCAATTTAAAAGCTGATCCTTAGTATTTTTTAAACACAAGTTTAAAAACTTGTGTGTTAAGTAATATTTTTATTCCTAATCAAGAATACCTGTTATTAGCACTTTTAAAATACTCTAAGTGAAACCTTTATCTCCAAAGCAGTATATTTAGGCTTGTGTGTACTCCATGTTCAGTTATGTGGCCCCTTGATGACCTTAAGCACTAGATATTATTGATTGGTAAAATAAACCAACATACTTTGAACTGTATTTCTGTAATATTGGCCTTTTTTCTTCAGTGACCATTTTAGTAAAAGAATAGTAGCAAAATATTGAAGGAATAAACGTTTTATATCAGAAATTATAAGGTATCATGTAATAATAGGCACAAATTGTACCTGGGAATTTGAAAGTCAGTTGCTAGTATTATAATATTCATCAGACTGTTTCATGGGAATTTTAGTATTTCTGAAAAATGCATTTTAAAAATATGTAGTGGGTGCAAAAAGGAGCTTAATAGGTATTCTAGACGTTTATTTTACCATTTTTTTTCCTCCCTCATGAGTAGCATTCATTTTAGAGGATTCTCACAATCAGAAGAGTGTAGTTTTAATAGGTTTCATGGTGAAATTAGCACGCCGTAAAAAAATAAAAAAGAAAAAGCGAGACTGTGACACCTTTGTGTCCCTGGTTGCACCAAAAACTGTCTCCACGTACTAAGGAAAAGTGGACTGTTCTTTCTTGGATTATCTAACATTTGTGAAGTGACATGAAATAAAAGCATCTTCCTTGTTAGGAAGTACCATTAGGAATTATGTGTGAGAGTTTCTGTTATGAGAAGACTCTTTGCTTTTGTGTTTGATACTGACTTTTATAACAGGCACTGGAAACCTTCTAATCATTTGGAAGTCCATGGGCTGGAACTTAAGACCAAGGGCTGTCTTCCACTGAGTATTCATTTAATGTGTAGCCAGCTTATACCTGGTGGTTACTATGGGTACAAGAGTGTACTGATGAATAAGTCATAGTTTCTGACCTCCAGGAGTTTATAGTATGTTTTGAATCAATGACTTAGTAAGTGCATTATCCCATTAGTACTTATAAATAATAAGTACTGTCTAGGCCAGCCTACTGACTTTATTTAATGCATTAATTTACTGAATTCCTGAACCCTGAGTCAGGATTTAAGGGGCCAATACCTCCCATAGTGGTGTCAGGCAATGCCTCGGGTGCAGCAATTCAGGCTGAGAGGGCTGGAATTTGAAGTGGCCTCCACCTTTGATAGTGGTTGGTTTGTCAAGGATTCAGTGCAAGGTGAGTGTTCCTCAACTTTCAGTGGTGGTGGATGAAGGCTTGGGTGGCAGGATATCCAGAAAGCAGTGGTTATTGGTGTATAGATTAGTTTTGTAAATCAGGGGTTTAAGTCAGAAGTTGCCTTAATCCATGTGTAAACATATTGACTGAGCCTCTAAAAGCAAACATTTGTTAATCATTTACCATGTATAAAATGCCATAGTGTCTTCAGTTATTGTTTACTTCATTCACAATATAAACTGATTTCCTACACTGTAATAAAACACAAGCAACTCAAACTTTAAAAAGAAAGAGTAAATGACTGCATGAAATCTGTAGTAATTTTATATCAGATTCACTCTTATCCAAAATCTTTTCAAGGCATTATGATACAGTTTGCTCCTTTATTATTATTTTTATTGTCTTCCTACCTTAATGTCGTGTCATTCTAGACAGTAATATCATTACTCTTGTTCACTATAATTATTGCTATTATTTTACTGTTTTAATCTATACAGTTATTTTCAACTAGTAAGTGAGACAGGAGAATTAGACAGCTTTGCTATTGCTAAGTTAGCTTTCTTATGCCTTGAGGGTACTGTCTACTTAGAGACAGCCATCATTATAGTCAGACAGAACATACTAGTATATGAACTCCTTTAAGGCGGGAACTTGTTTATTTATATAGGCCTTGTCTGTCTACAGATATTTATTGAGTACTTATTGTATATCAGGACTATGTTAAACAGCTGGGATATAATAGAGCGTAAGATATTTTTGGCTTCCATGGAAGTTTTAGGTTAGTTCCATACCTGAGATTTAGTGGGTGAGAAAAATACATGTTGTTTTAGTTGTTGAAATTTAAGCATTTTAAAGTTAGTACACTTATGACTTGCAAATTTACCTTTCACTAAATTAGTAAGGCAAAAGGACTTTATCCAGAGAATAACTTTCCTAGAGATGAATATATAGAATCCTATGTGATTTAATTTTCTCTTTGCATTTGGGATAATAGTTCACTAAGACATTTCTGTTCCACATTTAAATTTTTTAAATTTATATTGTACCTTGTTACTAAAAGGATTTAAGGCAGTATACAAAGATGTGTAAATATGCCAAAGTAAAATAAAGAACAGAATGAATGGGGCCAGGAGTGAGATTAGAATACATAGCACACCTACGGTGAAGTCCTAGTCACTTACGGGTGCCATCATGTGGGACTCATCCTCCCACCACAAAATCTGTAATCCTGCCTGTATCTGAGCCTGTCATTTTCTTTCTTTTTAAAATGTAGACCCTGCCTCTTTGGAAAGACCAGTCCCACCACACGTGTGTTCTGGATGCTTTCTTCTCACTTTGTTTAGGCCTTTGGTTCTCCCCTCTCCTCTTGTCTCCCTTGCATCTAGGATCAGTGTCATTGTCCTGCAAACATGTTCAACTGTCTCTTATCCCCAGCCCTCCACAAAACATACCCTGATCTTCACGTTTCTCTCCAGCTGCTACTCCCTATTTGCTATTTTAGCATCTTTAAAGAGAATCATTTACATGAACTTTATTTTCATGTCCTCACCTCCCATTTATAGTCAGCCTACTACAATGTGGTTTTCAGTCCCCAGCCACACCACTGAGACTGTGGCAACTTCTCAGCAGTGATATCCTGTGGACACTTTTCAGTTCTCATCCTCTGAAACCCCAGCTGTGTTGACCAGTCCTTTCTGCTGGAAACACTCTCTGCTTTGCTCTGTGTACCCACACATCAGGCTCATGTTTCTTGCCTCTCAGGCCACTTCTCATTTCAGTCATCTTTGCTTATTCCTCATCCTATCTAGGCTCCTTACAGTTTGATCCTGTGTCTTCCCTTTCTCTTAATACACACTCTAGTGGTATTATCCATTGCCCTGATTCCAGATACTGTCCATTTGCTGTCCCAAGTTTATATCAATAGCTGAGTCCTTTCTTCTGAACCGCATACTTATATGTTCAGTTACTCACTTGATATGTACTCTTGGATTTCTCACAGGTATCTTGAACTTATTAAAAAATGTTGTCTTACCAGAATTTTTTTATCTTTCACTTCAGAATCCTTTCCCCTCACCTTCCTCATTTCAGTGAATGGTACCACCACTACACAATTGTTCAGGGAATAAGTTGAGGTCATTTTTGATACCTCCTTCTCCTTTATCCCCTACTTACATCCAGTACATCACTAAGTCCTAGTTGTCCTGAGACAGAGCACTAACTATTCTCATTATTTACCTCTTTCCACCAAATTGGCATTCTCATAAGAAATTAAAGAGCCCAGGAACTCCTTCCTCCACTAAGATGAGCCAAGTGAGTATTTGCAGGCAGGATAGTCCTTACAAAATTAATTTGGGCACTGTATGTGAGTATGATCACCATAAAATTGACTTGAAACTTTTGAAACAAATGATGTAAATCATTGCCATTAAAAATTGAGGACCCCTACCCAAAATGATAGTTGTTTTAGGACACACATCCCTAGTCCTTTACTTGAAACCCTTGGGGTAAGGCATGTTTTGAAATTCAGAGTTTTTCTGATCTTTAAAATAAGATGCATAAACCATGTTATATAACACTTCCCATGAGACCTTTGGTACCACCCTACAGTCATATTAATGTTTCTGTGACAAAATGTATGGATATGCACACTAAAGGGGTAAAAACTAAAAGCATCATGTTAGTTCAGGTCAGATTTTGCTGTTGGATGAGTTCAGGTCAGGTTAGATTTTGCCACCAAAAGACTTAGATGAAGAAACTTAGTTTTCAGAGATGTTTGGACTTCGGTTAAAGTATTATGGACCCATTGATAGTTTATAGCTTTTCTTCCTAGGAATAATTAGAACATCTAGATTGGATTTTTTTTTCTTCTTTAGGGCACTCCCAGAGCATGGTGTTAACCATACACTCTGCATGTACAATATAGCCTAATTCTCTGTTAAATAGCAGGAGGGTGTGTGCATCCAGTGGGATCTAAAAGTGGAATCAATTCATTAAGAACCAAGGTTTGCTTTTTGCCCCTTAAAGGATCACCTGAAAGTTTAATTACTTTACATTTCACTGTAAAAGAGACAAAGTATAGAGTGTTCTACTTTAAAATGAATGTCGCTTTGTTCTGTGGCTCATAGTACTTAACAGCTGAAGGGGATGCTAGAGTCTAGCTTATTCCTTTTACAGACGCCATTGATCTCTGGGAAGGCCATGTGAGGCAAAAGAGGAGCCCACATTTTCTAACTCTGTATATATCACACAGCTTCTATTTCAGCGCTGGTTAATATAATAAAGTCCTCTGAGGGAAAGTTACTGTAACAGAAGAAAAGAAGCAGAGTACAGGGATCTTGACCCCCAAAGGAATGTAGAGTAAGGACCTGAAAGCTCACCTGGGAAGAAATATCCCCAGAAGAAGCCCTAAGATTAGGCAATTTTAGAACAATTTAAAATGTTAAGCAGTGAAAGAATGTAAGGAAGTTTCAATGCTATTTGAATGGTCAAGGCAAGTCTTAATAGATTTCCCAGAGAGGGGATCATAAAAATACTAGAAAAACAAAAATTTTTGGTTTACTTTTTCTGTGCTGATACAGAGAAAGAATGTTAGATTAACTGGAGTTGGTAAATGTCACATAAAATATCTGAGGTAAAACTTTTTTAACATAAGCTTCCCACATTTAGGTGCAATGTTCCTTTTTCCTTAGCAGTCATTTCTTTTTTTCTCATTGTCTTATTTGAATGCCAGGCAAACATGTCTCAGAAGAAGTCAGATATATTAAACAACATTAAGATGAAATTAGATCTGTAAATACTGATCAAGAAAGATGTCTATGAAATAATATATTAGTTTTCTGTTGCTGCTGCAGTAACATTTCTGCAAACTTAGTGGCTTAAAATAACACAAATTTATTATCCTAGAGTTCTTTAGGTTAAAAATCTGACACAAGTTTTGCTGGGCTTGCTGGGCTAAAATCAAAATGTCAGCATTTTTTTTCTGGAGGCTCTAGGACAGAATCCGTTTCCTTGTCTGTTGCAGCTTGTAGAGGCCACCTACATTCCTTGGCCATGGCTGCTCCCTGCTATCTTTAAAGCCAGCAGTTCAGCATCTCTCTAACTTGCTTGCATCATCACATCTCTCTCTTGGACTCTTCTGCCTCCTTCCACTCTTAAGGACTCTGTGATTGCACTGGGTCCATCTGGATAACAAGGTTATAATCCCCCCAATTTAAAGCCAGCTGATTGGCAGCCTTAATTCCCCTTTGCCGTGTAACCTAACATAGTTACAGATTCTGGGCATTAGGACATGGGCATCTTGGGAATCATTGTTCTGCCCACTGTATACAGTAAGTAACAAAAGATGTTGCAAAACAGTTTGTAGTGTTTTAATTCCATTTGGATTTAAAAAGATGAGCGATGGTGAGAAATCATATGGCATAAGGTGTAATCCATTTTAAGAAAAGTCTGACCAAAAGAGAAGAAAGGTCAGCTGCTTTATTCACTTTACCAAAAGATTCTCAACATTTTTTGATTGTCAGGCAATAGGCCACAATTCAATTCCACATGCTCCCAGAGGAGTTCTCTGGTTTCCATTGGGCATTGTTTAACTTTAATTAAGGGACTGGTTACTCCTTGATCTCTGATAGATAAGCACAGGTTAGACCTCACTTTGGAACTTCTCTGTACACCATATACTGTACATTTTACTAGAAGTTAATTACTGTCACACAAAGCATGGTACCACTTAGTATTTATCATGTTTATTAAATGAATGGCATTTATTCAATCTATTCAGGTATATCTTTCATTTATATAGTACTCTTCATCCAACTTTGAATGATTCAGAATCTTTCTAAAATAAGCATTAGGTATAGAGTAACTCCCTCCAGATATACAGATGGAAAACAGTAAGAATTCACAGGCAACCTGGAGTAAACAGATGGGTCTTACATCACTCCTGCTGATATGGACTGTTTTCAGAGAACAGTGATCATGCCATATCCTTTTGCAGGAAAATAACAAATTTGGCCCCAATATTTTTGTTGTGCACACATCTAAAACCTCATTGCCCTTATTTTCATGGGTTTTGGTGTCTTTAAAGATGTGAAATTTTTAGTTGAAATGTATTGAGCATTTCTGTCTGCTTGTTTATATTTCTAGCTCTTAACTTTATTAAACATTGAGTTTCTGAACTGATGGGTCGTGATATTTGTACTGTAATTTTTATATGGCTCTTTTTTTATTAAATGGTAGATTTTAAAGCAGATATTTTAAAATTCAAACTCTTTTCTTCTAGCCCTTTGGATTATGGTTTTTGAATTGAAGTTGATTTGGGAAAGATAATACTAGTTCCAGTAACTGGAAAACTTTCTGTTTTAATGATGTTTTGTGTGTGTGTGTAAATTAAATTAAAAATGTAAATTAAAACTATGTGAATCTGATACATTACTGAGGAGATTTTAGAAATTCTTGTTTATTTAATTGATATTTACATATTTGTTTGTATGTTCCAGAAGCGTTTAAAAAGTAACCTTAATGTGTGTGTATAATACTTAACGTACTGAATTTTCAGATTGAACTTCCTTCTTTATAATGAAAAACAAGCCAAAAAAATCTGTTGCCTGACAAAGTACAGCTAAATTGTAGGTAGTCTTTTCTTGCTTTGACATTACATTTGACGATCAACAGACATTTTTATAAGCTCAGTGGGCAGGCTCAGTTTAGAGATTCAACTTTGGCAGGCGGGATATGAAATAGTTTAAATAGTTTTGTTGCGTATTTGTTGCCCAATGAATGTGCACTTGTTGGAGGACTGCCTTTTTTTTTTCTTCTTTTTAAAAATCTGACAAGTAAAATAGCAAGGTACTCTTACACTGCTCTTTGTGCTTACCTGTGTTTTGCCATTTAGGTCTTCATAAACCTTTTGCAAAGAGGGAGTGATTTGGTGATGGAGTGCTCCCACTGACCGATGGACTCAAAGAAGAGAAAGTAAAGCCATTTCTTCCTTGTCCCCTATCCTTCTAGGAAAACAGAACAAACAGTTCCACTTCCATGTAGCTTCTCTTCAGTTTAATTTTCTTGATGATAGTTACTAAGTAGTAATAGTGACATTTGTGTTGATTGGTAAAGAGATGAAGATAATTACAATAAAGCTAATTAGTGATACTTTGTTGCTAGTTCCTTTTTTTAAAGTTTTTTTAAATTTATTTTTTTACTTTTTCTGTGGGGGGGTAATTAGGTTTATTTATTTATTTTTAGAGGAGGTACTGGGACTTGAACCCAGGACCTTGTGCATGCTAAGCATGTACTCTACCACTTGAGCTATATCCTCTCCCTTGCTAGTTCCTTTTTAAAATGCTTATAAAAGGCACACACTGTCTTCATTTCATCATTTTAAAGCTTTGAAGCCATTTTTCTCACACATAGTTTCAGGTTTTCAAAGGTAGCCTTATTAATTGTAATCACCTTCTATCCTTAGAAACCTAGTCATGAATGATATTTTGAAAGGAGGGTTATGTTTGGCTTCCCTTTCATAAAACCATGGTTATGCCTAATTACAATTTAGAGGAATATCATTTAGCAAAAGTAGAGAAAATTCTAGATATTATAAAATAAAACCAAAAAAAGTTTTTGTGCCTCATTAAAATATTGGTGTCAGTGTTCTAGAAAAAAGAATATGAAAAAAAAAAGTCCCTTGAGTGGCAACACAAAGGATAATTTTATATAAAGCAAACCCAGAGTATGTTAATGTGGCCCTTTCTTAGTAAAGGAAACAGTTAAGATATGGCCATTATTATGCAGCTGTGTGTTTTATGTTCTTTGAACCAGAGCCATCAAATGGATAGAATTCTTTAGCTGGAACATGAGTAAAGCACAAAGGATTTTACTGGTACTTGTTATAAATTTAATTCTTAAAAATTTAAATTGGAATTATAGAGCTTAAATTCAGTGTAAAGTGAAATATGGATCCCTATTCCATCTGTCTTTCTCATCAAATAGTTTTTTTTAACCAAATTAAGAGTTAAAATTTTAAAATAAGACTCCAACTGAGGACATGTTATAACTTTAGTATCTAAACAAGGAGTTAATGTGTCAAGAAATTAGAATCTTGAAATTTTATGTTACTAAATCAGAAAACTTCAGAAAATAGCCCAAGTTTTTTTGCTTCTTAGAGATAAGTAATTTGTGGGTATAGTAATTTGTGAGTTTATTCTTAAGTTTTTAACATAAATAGTTGTTTTCTCTCTGTTCTGTGTCATAACCAAATCATAAAATAAGTGCTAAACTATCTAACTCACTCACCCATGTACTGGGAAAATGTACAAATCTCATGAAAGTTTTAAGAAAAAAAGATAACAATTCTGAACTACAGGAACAAATTAAGCTATTTTTCTTGATGTTTATAGCTCAACAGAAGCTGAAGGATCCAAAGAAAGAGGCCTGGTCCACATCTGGCAGGCAGGATCCTGTTTGGTAACACCAGAGAGATTGCCAGGCTGGGGAGGAAAGACTGTTCTTCAAGCAGCCCTTGGAGTGAAACATGGAGTTCTTCTGACTGAAGGTATTGAAAAGAGTGGCTTAGCAAATACTGAAACTTACAAATGTCTGAATGCGTAAGCACAGGTAAGAGAGTTACTAGGTACCTGGGGTTCTGAATGAATTTGGCTGGAGCTTATGCTCTTTTTGTTTCCAAAATATGTTCTTACTCCCTTATCAGAAATCAAATTAGTTCTTAAATTTCAGATGTACCACACCTAGAATAAAAGGGAGAACTATGGTTTAAAAAATTTTATAGTGATAAGTATGTGAAAAAAATTGATTTTTTAAAAGATTACTTATTCAGAGACCCTTTTGCTATACCTTTGTTCATTAAATGTATCAGAATAATAATGCTAATAATAGCTAATGTTAGTAAACAATTACATGTGCCAGGCATGGCCCTAAGCACTTTATATACGGTATGTCATAGAGTCCTCACAGCCACCTTATGAGGTGGCTACTGTCATTATCCCCACTTCGCAGATGAGGAAGCTGAAGTTCAGGGAGGTTAAATAATTTCCCCAAGCACACATAGCTATTTAAAGGGCTGGAGTCAGGATGAGAACTGAGAAAGCCTGATCTCAAAGCCCTTTTTTTAAAAAAATCACTTGGCTGTACTGCTTTTCTCAGGCATAAATAGCAGCTTATAAGAAATTAGAATAAAATCTATGAATCTACAATAGACAGAAAACAGGCTATAATTTATATAGAGAGCTGCCTTTAATTTTGATAACAGTGTATCAGCTCATTCATGGGAAATTTAATTTAGGTCAGGACTGCCATCAACTTTACTATTTTATAAATTTCTATTACTGTTTTATAAATTATATGAATATATACATTTATAAATAAATGTAAGCCTTTGTTAAGTATTTAGAAATGATTTGGTATTTTCCTTGTAGGAACTAAGGGAAGGCAAATTGTAGGAAGCAAAGCTTAAATCTGATCATGGTGCAGGGGGAAAAAAAAGGAAAAAAAAATCTGATCGTGGTGGTTTTATGGGATAAATATGGATTTCTTTCTAACCTCTTTATTATTATGTTGCTTTTATTATATTAATACATAGTACTATTATTATATTAGGCCAGAATTGGAAAAAGCCTTATTTTTAAAATGTGAACTATGTTCAATACCTGTCCTAGGAGCTTTAAAATCTATAGTTCTCAAGCGTACATAAATGGAATTCTGTTATTGTTACTGTTTTATTAGCCCTTCAGTAAGGTATTTAGGACCTTTTCATGAGCATGATATCTTTAATCATCTAGAATCAAACCTAAAAGCCTGGGACAACTGAGTGAAAACTTTAAAAAAATATATGAACAGTTACCTATCACTATTTATGTTTAAACAGTGTCCTGGTTTAAGTGTCAAAGTTACAAAAAAAATCCCGTCTCACACAAGTGTGTAACTTGAAATGGCACAAAGATATCCAGTGCTTTCTTTTGAAAGTGAGGAAATGGCACTGAGTGAATATTAGAACTTTTCAAGCTTCTTTGTCTCTATTCAATTTAACCATTAAGTCATCATTCAATGAGGACACCTCACTGACTCACTGTTTTTGAGGTACTCCAGATTAAAAACTAATGCTGTCTAAATACTCACTTTTTTTGCAATTTTGCTCTAGAGAGAATATTATTCTAATAGAATAATTGAAAGTGTTGGTGAGCCTTTGCAAGTGTGTCATATCACTTGGGAAGAAAAATTGGAAAGATCTTAACCAGTGAGCTTATTTTCTCAGTACTCTATCCAAATTAGCAAGTCCCTAATAAAAGCTGTATCTTCCCTCTAGCTGCTGTTGTATCTTTCCTTACGTAGATGTTGTAGTCAGCTAATTTGAGTATATAAATGTATCTGCTGTGTATATAGGCCAAAGATAAAGTATCCTTTTTTTTTTCCCCCATCAATTACTGCTTTGTAGAGGGAAAATAGTACTTATTTAGTCATTTATTAAAAAAAGAATGAGTCTCTGGTCACATAGGGAAGAAAGGATAGTGTTCTTGGTTTAATATTTTTCAAAACCCATTGCCAAGTCTTTGTTCCATTTGAGTTTATTAGCTAGCATAGATTATATGCACATGCCCCCGAATTCCTGTAATACCTGCAGTAAAACTATGACTTAGTAGCACAACTGAACACAAACAGGTTATCATCTTTCATGTACCCAACTCACTGGTACCTTCCATTTTAATTCTAAAGCTAACCAGTTACCCTTCATTCTAAAGCTATCCAGTCATAGCTTCATTTATTTTTTGCTTTTTTTTTTGTTGTGATTTGCTTTTTAAACAAATGGCACCTCAAAAAGTCTATCTAGTAAGCAATATATAATTATATACAGCATTTAAAAATTATACATAGTATACACAGCATGAAGACAGTCAGGTCTTGTTAACATTAGTGATTTCAGTCCAACCTGGAGGTATAAAGCTAATTTCATAGTTTTGGCCAAAATGAATCTCTAATGTTTTTATGCAATAACATAATTTTCTTCTGCTCTGACTTACTCAGTAGTAGTGAATGTTATAGGTATTAGTGAATGTGTATATTTTATCTTCTGCTTATTTTATCTTGTCACAATCATTATTTGTCTTTGGACTCTTGGAATCTGTTTCTGTAATAGCCTATGACAATAGCTGACATTAACAGATCCATGCTCAGTGTTTGTAGGATAAGCTGAAGGAGAGGAGCAAGATCCTACAGTTTGTAGAGATTGTCACTATATTTCAGAATGTTGAAAAATGTTACTTGTTAAAAGATGAATAAATGTGGAATATCATATACTTGAAATAGATCGCTACAATTGTGCTTTTGAAAATTAAAAAAAGAAAAAAAATTCTATTTAGTTAAACCTAAGTTAGCTGATAAAATTTTTAGTTGATCACTAACTCCCTCCCTTGTGTTTTTGTTTTGTTTTGTTTTGACCTTCAGATGGTGAGGTCTACAGCTTTGGGACTCTCCCCTGGAGAAGTGAACCAGCAGAGATTTGTCTGAGTAGCCCTATTCTAGAAAATGCCCTGGTTGGGCAATATGTTGTTACTGTGGCGGCAGGGAGTTTCCACAACGGAGCAGTGACAGAAAGTGGTGTAGTGTACATGTGGGGGGAGAACTCTGCTGGCCAGTGTGCGGTAGCTAACCAGCAGTATGTTCCGGAACCGAATCCTGTCAGCATTTCTGATTCTGAGACCAGTCCTTTGTTAGCAGTCAGGATCTTGCAGTTGGCATGCGGAGAGGAGCACACTCTGGCACTGTCCATAAGCAGAGAGATTTGGGCATGGGGTACTGGTTGTCAGTTGGGTCTCATTACCACTACCTTTCCAGTGACGAAGCCACAAAAGGTGGAACATCTTGCGGGGCGAGTAGTGCTCCAAGTCGCCTGTGGTGCATTCCACAGCTTAGCGCTGGTACAGTGCCTCCCTTCCCAGGATCTGAAGCCAGTACCAGAAAGATGCAACCAGTGCAGCCAGCTCTTAATTACAATGACTGACAAGGAAGACCATGTGATTATATCAGACAGCCATTGTTGTCCATTAGGCGTGACGCTGTCAGAATCCCAGGCAGAAAACCAGGCCAGCACTGCCATCAGCCCCTCCACTGAAACCCTTGACAGCCAGGGAGAAGTATTTGAGAACACTCTCGTACAAAATGAGCTGCCTGTTGCTACTGAACTGAATGTTGGAAATGTTCAGACCACTTCCTCCCCACAAGACGTCATGGGAACAGCTGAAATTTCTTCTGCAAGAAATATACCATCGTACCCTGACACTCAGGCAGTAAATGAATACGTGCAGAAACTGTCAGATCATTTAATAAGAGAGAACTCAGAGAATGGTGAAAAGCCAGTGCCATCTCAGGTACCTGCTAAACTTTATAATGTAAAGGTATTTCTGGAGTTGAACCATATGACTTTTTCTTGAGAAACATTAAAATGCCTAAGGGTTGGTATCATTTTTTATTTTTTGAGTTTGACTATAAGTCTGTCTTACCATGCAAACCTAGATAAGCACAACTGAATTAGTTCAAAATTACTGTTAGTTTCAAATTCTAGTCCTTTATGATATTGAAAGATGTCATTCTGGGCTTGTTTTATAAGTAACAAAATCCCTTTTTTTTTCCTTAGTACTTTTTCCCCCATGGTTAAAGTACTGAATTGTGGTGGGCCCCTAAAGAGTTTAATCTGTCATGGCTATGTATTCACAAAGAATTATCTGATCTATATTTGTAGCATTCTTCAGAATCCTTTCCTTCTTTATCAGGAAAGGTTGCTATGTGGAAGATCCCTCAACTGTAGGCAGATTTAAAACTTACTAGCAGTACATATTGTTTGAATTCTTGAATACCAGTGGTCCCTACTGGGTGTCATTAGGGGGAGGGTTTAATATTTTCTTCATCTTATTTAAACTACTCTCAATTTGGAAGTTTGTAGTAAATGGAGAAAAGCTATTTAAACAGGGCATACAGTAAAGTTTGTCTCCCTCCTTAAGGCAAATTGTCCTAAAGGATACTCGATTTTTTTACTCTTAGAAGAAGTCCTTTGCTTTTGCTTTTACCAAAACTGCAAGAGAACAAATCTAAACAAAAACATCCAGTTATCAAAGAACTACCCTACGGCGTTTTCAGGTTTTTGAAACCTGGGAGCCTCTTGATTCTTCATTACTGTTGTTTCCTTGCTCAGGATAAGAACATGGCTTAGAGGTGTTTTTAGAAACACTTTTTATTTCATGGTAATCACTGAACCTTGTAGAAATCTGATTTTTTTTTTAAGTAGGAGGAAGTTGTTTGGAGAAAGAAAGAAAAAACTAAACAAGGCAAAAGTAATAATTTAACAGGACTTGTACATGTTTTTAGAAATGTTAAACTCTGACTTTTCAAAAGCCTTTCCTCTGATTTATTAATTTTGATGCCAAAGTTTATTATATATAGTTTATTTGATTAATAGATTATCATCATTGAAAATGTATTTTCCTTTAGACTTACTTGGTTAAACATTAAAGTTTTTGTTACCTATGCTAGTTTTAGCAGTGTTTGTTCCACTAAATTTAGTTCTGTCTTTGTAAATAGTATCTCAATCATACAGCTAACCATTAGGAGTTTATGTGGCTTAGGACAAATTTTTTTTTCTTCTGGCCAAGTGTAACTGAGAGACTATTTCACTTTTGTGAAATAAACCAAAATATTTGACAGTGAAGCATTACTGAATTTTATTATTGGTTGATTGGGACTCCTAAAATTATGTCTTTCATCAAAACTACTGGTTATGTGTTTTTGTTTTGTTTATTTTATGTATTGTTAAGTATAATTACGTAGAGGAGCCAGTTAGAACAATAGTTTAGAGTTTTATGACTTTCCTTCACCTAATGGTAAGAACTCCCTGAATTGGTCACCCCTAAATACTATCGCTGCTTCTCTTAGGAGCCTTTGTAAACAGATTGTGGAAATATGGACACTAGTTTTTCTGAACAAGTTATCGTGGAAGCTGTGTCACCACAGAAGTAGCAGGCTTTATATTTGTCTTTTGTTTTATATGGTTTATTTGTTTATTTTGTTGGATATTTAATTAGAGACTCACACAGAAATAGCTCTTTTGGATTTAATATTTAATTCAGCAAAATGTATCGCGCGCCTACTACATGTCAGGCACTGTACAGGGAACAGGAATTATTTCCTTTAAGAAAATCAGAAACCAATGTTAAAAAAACTTTTTTTGCGGGAAAAGGTATGCTCCCTCCTGGTGGTAGAGCGTATGCTTAGCATGCACAAGGTCCTGGGTTCAATCCCTAATACCTCTATTAAAAAAATAAATAAATGAACCTAATTGCCTCCCCCCACAAAAAAATTTTTTTTAATTTTTTTATTTTTAATTAAAAAAAGTTTTTAGTTTTCAATTCAGAACAAATTAAGAAATATATATAATACCCTGGGATCTTTGGGTAGCATAGAAAACAAACTTTTCATTGTGACCTATGCTCATAAGCCTAAAGCTTTTTTGTATGTTTAGTGGGTACATCTGATGACTTTCTTCTTTAGTAAACTATGATGCTTGACAGCTCAGAGTAAGTTCTAACTGATTTTTCACTAAGATATTATAAAATTTTAGTTGGCTTTCTAATACAGCTATGACTAATAACACTAAGAACATTGGTCCAAGTGTTTAATTATTAATCTACCACATTTACTCAGTGGTAGTGAGAGCAAAGGTAACTCTTCAGTTTACCTTGCCCCTGAGTCATGGAAAAGAACTCACTGATGAGACAGTAGATGAACTTGAATTTCAGAACATAATTTGGGGGCTGTTAATTCAGAGGTATAACTTATTTTTCCTGCCTGTGTATGCCATATATAAATTCCTGTTTATAAAGAATTTTAGGATAAGTAGGAAAAGCTTTTTCTTCTTAAAAAATATATGTATTTTTCTGATTATTTCTTAGTAGTGATCTGTGTAAATTTTCCTAGAAGTAATCAATAATAAAATTTGCATTTTTTTTTTAGCCTTCTATCCAGGGCAATTACCTCATATTAAAGGCTATGTTTTCAATACCTTCCCTCCCTTCTCCCCTCTACTGTGTTTAATTTTATAAAAGCAGCTGGGACCTGTTTTTAAATACCGTGATAAAATACCACTCAAACAAAAGGAAGTACTTTTGATAAGGAACTGTTAAATCAGTGACCAAGAAGGGATATATTTAGGTTGGAGATGAAGAGACCTTTTCTGTTCTTTTGGATTCATATATTTGCAAATAGTGATAGATGTTACACTTTCTTTTTACTGATTGCTTGCTGTATGAGAGATTTTATTTTTACATACTTTTTTGTGTGTGTATATTTTAGCCTCTTATAGAAGAAGCAATTCCTAATCTTCACAGCCTACCAACCACAAGCACTTCAGCCCTAAACAGCCTAGTGGTCTCTTGTGCATCTGCTGTTGGTGTGAGAGTGGCTGCTACCTATGAAGCTGGGGCCTTGTCTCTTAAAAAAGTTATGAACTTTTATAGTACAGTCCCTTGTGAACCTGGAGCTCAGGCAGGCAGTGGTCCCATAGGCCCAGAAGGTCTGAAAGATAGCAGAGAAGAACAGGTTAAACAGGAATCAATGCAAGGAAAGAAGAGTTCGAGTCTTGTGGATATCAGAGAAGAAGAGTCAGAGGGAGGCAGCCGAAGACTCTCCCTCCCTGGACTGTTGTCACAAGGTAAGGAAATAACCAGGTTTTATGATCTGACTTTTGATGACTCCAAGATGCTCCTAACAGCACATGTTGTGTTATAATAACTTCGCTTTCCTAATTGCTAAAGCTGACATATTCAAATGTCAAAATTTATTTAATTTTGGTCATTTTAGATTGTTTTAAAAGAGACTTATATATTTCTCTTTTTTATAAGTAACTTTAGACCCTTAATTTTTCATGATTTCTACTTATGAATCTGACTATGAATCTTATTTTATTGTTCTGGAATGTAGCAGTAGCCTCCTTACTTCCTAGTTGAGGCCTGTGCTCAGATAGATGAATTTTCAGATGTGATCACTGGATAAATGAGAAGTTAATGTACTTAACCTGAAAATGAAGATGACTTTCAGCTTCAGTAAGAGAAAACTTCATTTTCTGAAACCATTAGCAATAAACTTCTTAGAATAATGAGGCTGTTACACAGTTGGTTCTTCTGCATTTCTCAGTCAGTTCAGGAATCTCAGTCACGAGACCTTTGCTTTCCCAAAATGCGGCCTGAGGATTGGCAACATCAACAGCATCTGGGAATTTGTTGGAAAGGCAGGCTCTCAGGCTCCTTTCTTATTGACTCCAGACTTACTGAGTCAGAATGTACGCTATAACAAGATCCCCAGGTGGTTAGTGTGCTTGTTAAAGTTTGAGAAACACTAGATTTGACTAGGTGTTGGTGAACCTTTTCTGTGAAGAGCTACAGAGAAATATTTCATGGCTTGTAGGCCATGTGGTCTCTGTTACAGCCACTCAGCTTTGTTCAAAAGCAGCCATAGACAACCAACATCAATAAATGAGCTGTATTCCAGTAGAACTTTATTTACAGAAATGGACAGTGGACTGTATTTGACCCATGGGCTGTAGTTTAGAGCTTTGCACAAAATGATGTAAACCAGTGATGAGGAAATTTGGAATCCTAGACTAGACTAAAACTTACCTTTTTCTGCTCTGCCCCGTTCCCTACACTTGTTCTACTTACTAACTGCTCTCTCTTGTGCCTCTGAGCACTTCTGCTATCCTGCTATTCTCTTTATCACTAGATTCATCTGTGCAAATAAAATCCTAGTCCTGGTTAATGTGTGTGTGTGTGTGTGTGTGTGTGTGTGTATCCCATGAATTCTGTTAGGTTTGAAGGAGAATCTTGGGCCAAAATTTTCTTATTCTGAAATGTCTTTCAGCATTTTCAGTGTAAATAAAGTATTTGAGATCTCCTTGAACCACAAATGTGGAATATTGATTTCTGTCATGTCATTAGATCATGTGAAATAAGCAATTCTACTAATATACTTATTTCCTTAGGTTAAAATTTCCTTAGTAACCTGAAGTATTTTTAGAAAATTTTTCCATGTATTCTTTTTCTCTCTGTTTTAAAATGACCTGGAATACATCTTTGAGGAAACTTGAAGTAGTATATTTGAATCTCTGTACAAATGGATGGTACACTTACTAGAAAAGATTTTGATCTTAGCCAGTGATGATCACTTTTTGGTGTCCCACAACTTAATGACCAAGTGACTAAGTCTACACTTAGTGACATTTGATAATTTTCTTCAAAACATACCCTGTCACCAAATTGGTATATAAGACTTAAATGGTGTTATATTCCTTTGTTATAATTTTGAACAGTCTAAAAGATGTCAGCACTCTTTTTTAAAAGATTACATTCTCTATAAAATAACTTAAAGTAGGCAGGCAAACTATAGGAGCTTTTTAGTAGTTCCCATTCATAATCTTTTTCTCACTGTAGAAACTTTCAAATTTTATGTCTAAAATAAATCTTCGATTATAATATTTATAATGTGTTTAAATTTAGACCTTAATTTGGAAAGGCTTAATTTTTTAAAAAATTTTTATTTATTTATTTTTGTCAGGAAGGTAGTTAGGGGATTGAGCCCAGGATCTCCTGCATGCTAAGCATGTGCTCTATCACTTGAGCTATACCCTCCCCCAAGGAAAGGCTCAACTTTTAACTCTGAAATGGGAAAAATACTTGTCAGCCTTAGTGTAGTTATTTTGTTAAGCCTATTCGTTAGAATACAAGTTCCATTCTGTGTGACAGGATGTCGCACAGATATACTATATAACCAGTGTTACACAGAAAAGGATTCTATGGCCAAATATTTGGAAGTAGGGCAGGGTTAAACAGATTTAAACAGGGCTTTTAATTGCAGGACTTGTCAGCATCTTTAGCATGCTAATGCGTGTGTGAATCTCTACAGGGCAGGTGGTGGGAGGAAAGAATGTAGTAGGCAGTATTTACCAAACTTGTTCGACTACTTAATCTCTGTTTTTTTGCAGAGAACCTATAGAATATGCTTTACAAATACCATGTTAGTGTATTTCTTTGAAAATCAACAGTTTATCAAAGTAATACCTTTTTTCCCCACCCACCTATTCCCTCATGATATTTCTGGTTTGTTTTCAGTCTCCCCCAGGCTTTTGCGAAAAGCTGCCCGAGTGAAAACACGGACAGTAGTTCTGACCCCTACGTACAGTGGAGAAGCAGATGCACTCCTCCCTTCCCTGAGGACAGAGGTGTGGACGTGGGGGAAAGGGAAGGAAGGACAGCTGGGACATGGTGATGTTCTGCCTAGGTGAGTGCTGCCAGTCTGTACTGTTAGGAATTGGCTCGAACAAATCACCTCTCTCCTGTGAAGTTCTGTCTCCATTTCCTCCTGGGGGAGATCTGGTCCCTTCTAGCCCTAGATTATTATACATCTTTAACTCTGATAAAAAACAGAACAACAACAACAACAAACCCTATCATATAAGCCTTGAATTTGTTCCTAAAAATAAAGTACTTAAGTGTCCACGGTATATCTTTCCCTATCTTCTTTGGTGTATGTTAATTTTGGAATACAGGAAGGGGTGTTTGGAATAGAGTGTATTTCATTGGAACACTTGAATGGTTCAAATTTTTAACATATAAATAGAACCAACTTTTATTTTGCTTTGTTTTACCTGAAACTCTCTGTTGCTGTCAGAATAACTATGACCACAGCATTAAACCGTATCTGTTCACGTACATCACAGAAAAACTATTTGGTTTAAGAGGAACTCTTAAGATATTAACAATAGATATTTGCAAGATGTGTAAATAGAGTTGAATCTAAAACAGCCAGTTAATATGAATGTCTCCTGTATTCTTAACAGAATGAAGGCAACTAATGCATTAAAAAAAAATGACAACTCCCCTCTATTGGTCTTACTTCATTATCCTACGTATACTCTCTGCCATATGAATCCTTTAGTTGCTTTATGATTATTAACCATTCTGAATTATGGTGGTTAATTGGTGATTAGGATTAGATTAAAACCATTCAAAACTACTTATAATATTTTAGAAGTAGAATGTAAATCCAGTATTTTTATGTTAATATTTTCTTTTGAAATGTTTATTTTTACTTGAAAGCATCTACTCTATAATTTGAAAAAGGCCATGATTCTTGATGAGAATACTTCTTACTTTAAGTTTTTTTATGTGTATGTGTATGTTTTTCTTTCAAAGGCTTCAACCATTGTGTGTAAAATGTCTGGATGGTAAAGAAGTAATCCATCTGGAGGCAGGTGGTTACCATTCTCTTGCACTTACTGCGAAATCCCAGGTAGGAAGCAAACTATTAAAAACTGAGCTTAATTTCATGGAAGGCCAACATGACAAGATTGGACCATCATTTATTAAGTATCTATTATGTGTCAGTCAACAATCCCATATCTCATTTGATCTTTTCAGTGTTTTACGTTGCACCATATTATTTCCATTTTACAGATGAGGAAAGAGAGGTTTAGAGCAATCATGTAATTCAACTAGAGTCACACACGTTAACTGTAGACTTTGGATTCAACACTGGTCTACTTGACAAAGAAGCTTCTATAACTGAAAAATAGAACTCAAAATTTTCTAGGGTATTGGTGAATTTTTATTTGTTCTTTAATGAAGAAAATCTGTAAGTGAGACACTAAGAAAGCAAAAGACATTTCTCTTAAAATTGTGAGACCTGAAAGTGACCTCCAAAATCATTTAAAACCATGCCCGTATATATAAACCCTCCTAAGGAAAGTAGTTGTTTGAAGTTATTCTTAAATATATTCATGTAATGATTCTTCATCAGTCCCTTTGTCTTTTTAGGAAAAAGTCCATAAAAGATTCTAAATCATTTAAATACTGTAAATATCACATAATAGGCTAGCCAAAAAGCTAATATAGCTCGTATCAATAAATATAAATATTAGGAAAGAAAAGGATATTTTATTGTTATTAACATGATGAATCATCAAAAAACTTAAAAATAAGAAATTAGGAATGTGGTAAGTTACAAAATAAACATAAAAATTGCTAGCTTTCTTATATTTGTAAGGTATAGCAGAAATATCTTAGGGGAAAAAACAGCTGTTCGCAATTACAACAGAAGTATTAAGGAAATAGGATATTCTTAATATGAAAGTGTAGATCCCATATGATACAAACTCAAGAACTCTTCTTTTTTTTTTAACATTTTTTATTGATTTATAATCATTTTACAATGTTGTGTCAAATTCCAGTGTTCAGCACAATTTTTCAGTCATACATGGACATATACATACTCATTGTCACATTTTTTTCTCTGTGAGCTACCATAACATTTTGTGTATGTTTCTTTGTGCTATACAGTATAATCTTGTTTATCTATTCTACAATTTTGAAATCCCAGTCTATCCCTTCCCACCCTCTGCCCCCCTGGCAACCACAAGTCTGTATTCTCTGTCTATGAGTCTATTTCTGTCCTGTATTTGCGCTTTGTTTTTGTTTGTTTGTTTTTGTTTTATTTTTTTAGATTCTACTTATGAGCGATCTCATGGTATTTTTCTTTCTCTTTCTGGTTTACTTCACTTAGAATAAGAACTCTTCTAAGTTATAAAAGAAAATAGTAAAGAGAGAGAAATTTTATTTCTAGATGGGAGGAATCAATGTTGCAAAAATGCCATTTCTCCCTAAATTATTAAATCAGTAGAGTGTCAGTTCAGTACCATCCCTAAAATATTCCAGTATAATATTTACAACTTAATAAAATGACCCCAAAATAATTCTAGGAGAATAAATATAGGAGGTGAGCCACATAAATTATGAAGAACAGAAAGGAAGAGTAAGAACTAGCCTTATAAAATGTAAAACTACAAACAGATCATTGGAACAGAAATACACCTGTAGACCAGAAATAGGCCCAAGTATAAATGAGAATTTAGTATACGATTAAAAGTAGGCATTTCAAATCAATTGGGGGAATAAAACTATTCAATAAATAATGTTGGAACCACTGGCTTCTCATTTGCAGAAGAAAATTAAGATAACTTTACATATTCTAATTCTCAATGGATTAAAGATGTAGATGTTAAAAAGTAAAACCTTACATGTATAAGAATAAATGTAGGTGATTTTTTTTCAGTTATCTTAAGAGTAGAAAAAGACATGACATCAAAACCAGAAATTAGAAGGTGGGGCGGGTATAGCTCAGTGGTAGAGCATGTGCTTAGCATGCACAAGGTCCTGGGTTCAATCCCCAGTCCCTCTATTGAATAAACAAACAAACAAACCTAGTTACCCCCCAATAATAAAAAATTAAAATGAGAATAAAAAACCAGAAATTAGAAAGTTAAGATGGGGGTGAGGGTATAGCTAAGTGATAGGGTGCATGCTTAGCATGCATGAGGTCTTGGGTTCAATTCCCAGTACCTCTGTTAAAATAAGTAAAAAAATAAACCTAATTATCCCCCCTCAAAAAAAGTTTAAAAAAAATAAAGAAAAAAAAAGGAAAAGGTGATATATTTGTCTACATAATATTTAACAATCCTGCACAGCCAAAAACAAAAAACAGACCAAAAACCCACACAAACAAAATTAAAATATGTAACTGAGAAAAAACATTTGTAACATGTATGACAAAATACATATGAAAAATTATCACAAATACATAAAGATACATACAGAAAGATAAATATGTATCTGTACATACATTCTGTATATTCTGATAAAAAGATAAATACATTCTGATACATAGAGAAAAATTGTCAAAGGATATTTATATTGCATTCATAAATAAATAGAAACGACCAGCAACAAATGAAAAGATAGTCAACTACTCAGTGAACAAATTTAAAGCAAAATTGTCTCACCTATCAGATGAGCAAGGGTTGCATTTAGTACTAAGTGTTGGTGAGGGTTTGGGGAAATGGTACACACAGTGCTGGCAGGAATGTACATTGAACCTTGCTGGAAGAAAGTTTTTCAGTATGTATCAAAAATCAGAATGGGCGTATTAACTGGCTCAGAGTTCTTTGCCTAGGAATTTGTCCTGAGGAAATAGATATATAAGTATGTATATTCCAGGATTTTTAATGCAATTTTTATGTTAAATAACTGGAAAAACTATTAATAAATTGCTTACTTCATTAAGTAATTGATTAAACTACATCCACAGCAGAGTTTTATGTAGTTATTATAAGTGATGTTATAGCTCTGTAGTTACTGACCTAGAAAAATGTCAGTGCAGAGCATTATGCAAAAAAGCATCGGGTCACAGAAACAGCATTGATAGTAGAGTCCCGTTTTGCACTTTACATTTTGTATAACCGTTGTATCTAGTAGATATTAAAATTTCTGGAAGCATATATGTGTAAGTCCCTAAAACAAGGTAGTAGTTATTTTTAAGTGGGTGATACATCAGTGGTTTTCACTCTTTTTATTTCTTTGTACTGTCACAATCTTGTACAGTAACGAATTGATTTTATAGTCAGAATAAGCAAAAAAATTTTCATTAAACATAGTCATTGTAATCTGGTTGTCTTTTGTCTAAAGTGGAGCATAGGTACTTGGGTTTCTCCTATAGCGACTCTTCAAATATAAAAAAGCTTTCTAGTCATTCTGTAGTACTTCTATCCACAGAATTACAAATCATGATTACTTTTTCTTCATAGTACATACGTTTTGTTTTTTTTTTTTCCCTGAATCATTTTCTTTGTAAGAGGCAGTATAGGATAGTTCCTGGGATTAAATCCTGTCTCTGCCACTTACAAATTTGTGACCTCTCTGTGCCAGTTTCCTTACTGTAAAAAAAAAAAAAGATTGTTGTGAGAATAAAACAGAAAGTATATTAAGAATAATGCCTGGCAGATAATAAACACCTGAAAAATTTTAGTTATTGTTATTGTTACCCCTTGGAACCTGTGTTTTCCCTATGTATTCTGTCTGCCAATTATCTCGGTCTTGTTTAAAAATGTATTTTCTTAGCAGGGAGGGTGTAGCTCAGTGGTAGAGTGTATGCTTTGCATGCACAAGGTCCTGGATTCAATCCCCAGTACCGTCCTTAAAATAAGTAAATAAATAAACCTAATTAGCACCGCCCTCACAAACAAAATGTAGTTTCTTAGTATCTGTTATTTTAAAGGGTAGAAAGACTAGTATAAGTAACTTGTGTGTAACTGTTGGTATATATATGTTATTATAAAAGTTTGGAATTGACATACAAAATCAGATTCACATCTCTTACCTACTTTCCTGTGGTTTTCTAATAGGTTTACTCATGGGGTAGCAATACCTTTGGTCAACTTGGGCATTCTGATTTTCCAACAACAGTTCCTCGTCTTGCAAAGGTACTTTTGTGAATTTGATAACTTTTATAGCAACTTACTGCACAATTCTAACACTTAATATATTTCTCCATTTCACATTTTATAAAATTAGGAGAATTATATACTTGTAAGCTAAATTTGTTATGACATACTTTAAGATTAAAAAAATGTGAAGCCACTTATTTTCAAGCTAAATGTTCTTTTTTTGATGTGTTAGTTTATATTTCTTTTCTTATTAACTTACACTGTTCATTGAGTATTCGTAGTTTTTTTTTAAGTAAAAATGAAGTTCTTTTTGTATATATATTTTATTTAAGTATAGTCAATTCACAATGTGTCAGTTTCTGGAGTACAGCATAATGCTTCAGCCATCCATGAACATACATATATTTGTTTTCATATTCTTTTTCACCATAGGTTATTTTAAGATATTGAGTATAGTTCCCTGTGCTACACAGTATGAACTTGTTGTTTATTTTATATATATTAGTATCTGCAAATCTCAAACTCCCAATTTATCCATTCCCACCCTCTTCCACCCCTGGTAACCATAAGTTTGTCTTCTGTGTCTGTGAGTCTGTTTCTCTTTTGTAAATAAGTTCATTTGTCTTTTTTTTTTGAATTCCACTTTATTAAAGCAAATGTTTCTAGGACTATCGTGTTGACTTCTGAGCTTTAATGCTACCAAATAATGCCTAGTCTTTGACTTCTCAGTTAAGTTTGACTTAAATAACATTAGCTGGTGGTCTATTTTGTTTTGTTTGTTTTGTTTTTACATACATAATCATAGTAGTAAAACCTTTTTGTAACCCTTTTAATTTCTATAGTGAAGCTAAAAGTATAGATGATTTCCTCACTGTTGCGTGAATTGGTTTTAGTTTCTGTAATGCTATCCAGAAATTGGTAACTTCTGGTCCCTTTGATGCAAGTTAGAGGACTGTTTCTCAACCATTTTTCCTACCCCAATATCTAGCAGAAATACAAAATTCATCTGTAGTACTGACTTCTTATATAAGATTCATTTGTTTCAGGGTTTTGTGGGTGGGGAGTATGCATGGTGATAGCCTGATAGCCGAACAGAATGGAATATGGAGCTCATGTATTTGTGATTTGATTCTGATACCCCTCCTATTCCAATACATGCTCTCTCCACTGAGGGTAAGAGAGACTGAAAAAGGATGATTATTTCAATTTCAGGAACATGATTCAAATGTAAGCTAACTTGAATACATATTCCAGTGATTCAGGTATTCAGTGTACACGGTACAGCCATCACTATATAAGACCTTTACATACTGCCTTTCCATCTAGTGAACTAGCTCCAATCTTAAATAGTTTCAGCACAAAACATTTTAGTGATAAACTTCAATTTCTGGTATTTTATCACAAATAGAGATGGTAAATCATTGTTACTTATTTTCTATTTATTTGACTAAAGTAGAACATGCATTTATATACTAGGGAAAGTTTTGTAATACAGCATGGAAACTCTGGGAATAAAATTTTTATTTAACATTTTTGAGTCAGACAAGAGAGAATAGAATTTGTTATAAGGTTTTAGTTTCATTACTCTTTAACTGTACAGATGAAAATACAGCATCAGAATTTTGGTTTTTATTTGAGGAAAAGGTGAGAAAAACATTTTGAAGTCGTTTAAATCTGTGAATCAAAGTCAAGGCAGAAAAAAATAATAAAGTCAAAGCAGAGGGAGATCTGAATTATTTTTGATTAGAGACTAAGAGACACGACTTTCATCCTGCAAGAATTTTGATTCATTTTTTGCAAAACTGACAAGTCAATTACTTGGATAGCCTGAATCTGAGAAGATGGTGTCATGGTGGAAGAGGATAGCTATAAAGTTCTAGAGACATGTGTAAACGCACAAATACACAACACACACACACACACACACATACATACTCACACACATACACAGTCACCTAATCACCTAGGATTTGGACCCTTCTCGACACAGAGGCTCTAACAAATTAGAAGTTTTTTGCTTTTGGTGTAGGAATCACGACTGAAGTTGGGTCTGGAGGTTGGGGCAGTAGTTTCCAAAGCAGAGCACTTTTCAGATGAAACCTTGTGCAGAGCCCCCACATGAACTGTGACTGTGGAACTATTTTAGTTGAAAGATGGAAGTGGATGGGGGCAGAACCCTGGCACCTACCTTTTCATGGTGGTTCCTGAATCACTGTGTGGAATCCTAGGTTTTGAAAACCATTGGTTTAAGGCAGTGGTTCTCAAACTTTCGCATACATCAGAATCACCTGGAGAGCTTGTGCAAGCAGATTGCCAGGCCCCACCCCCCAGTAGCTCTGTGGCCTGAGTATGCATTTCTAACATGCTCCTAGGTGATTGCTGCTGCTCCTGCTGCAGAGGCTACTCATTGAGAACCACTGGTCTAGGGATCCATGTAGATGGGCTTCTAAGGGGTCCTGCCCATTTCAACATCCTGGGAGTTGGCACAGTGAAGTCACATCAGAGAGATTGTGAGTTCCAAGTGGGAAAATTGATTTTTGGCGCCCAAGGGTTTAGTTGGCCAGAATGGAATTTCGCTTTGTTAGATTTTCTTTTTACCTTGAATTTTGTGCACATAGCAAAATATAAATAGACAGAGGTATGTCCTAGCTGTCAGAATAGGGCTCTAGAAGTTTCTAGGCCTTTTGATTGTAGTACAGTCTACGTCCTGTGGCAACTTCCAAAAATAACAATTAAAAAATCAGATCTATGATTTTTCCTTTTTACATTCCAATTTTTCAGTTTTTATAAAACAAACCAGTTCTAAATTTACATATGCTGAACAAGGGTTCCTTCTCACTCCTGCATCTGTCTGCAGTTGATCAGGTGTGTTGTTGGGTAAGTTTTGCCATCTGAGATATGACTGACTTTGTCCTCCGCCTGTTTAAGTAACGTAACATTTCAGTTCCTGTGGATTTGAAGTTCCATCTGACTCCTTCATCTTGGGCAGACAATATCTTCTTGTCGTTGCAGATAAACAGTGAACATGGAGTCTGGAGTATAGCTGCAGGCCTGGATTATTCCCTGTTTTTAGTGGATACAGAAGACTTCCAGCCTGGGTTATATTACAGTGGCCGACAGGACCCGACAGAAGGTGACAGCCTTGCAGAGAATCACAGTGGTACTAAGGCTCCAGTACTTCTCTCCTGTAGTAAGGTGAACAGGAATTGGATCCTAAGGCCCACATCCTATAACACACGAGAACTCTTTTGTTTTTGTTTCTATTTGTATGTATGTCTGTCATTAAGTTTCTCTGACTAATGTCTTTATAATTGCAAGCCATTTCCCACCTGTCTTTACTCCCTATCTCTTTTTCCTAAATTATTTCTCTCCACAGTGTGTTTTTTTTTGGTCTATTGTCTGTCCTCCTCAACTATAAGAGTCATAAAAGTAGGGGTTTTAGACTTTCTCATTTATGTCTGTATCCTCGTGGTAAATACTTTTTGAATATTTGTTGAATTAACGCCCTCATGTAGGAATATGAAAAAGTATATTTCCCAGTGGAGTTTTCTGACTATGTTCCCGGAACCCTCAGAGGTGAATCTGAATAGAAATAGTATAGACGAATTTTTAACTATAAATGGAAATTAAAAGTTGCAGGGGCCTGAGATGGGCTCGTGGCAGACCTGACAGGCCACTGACAGTGCTGTTTCCCATCGCTTCCCCTCTTCTCTTAGCTTTTCATTTTATTTACTACTGTTTACTCCTTGTTTCATTTGTTGATCTGAATTTCTTTGCTTTTCTACTTCTTATCTCTTTTTCATAAACTTAAGATCGTTAGCCTGTTTCTGGTTTTCTTTTCCCCACTGCAGTAACCCACATCCTCAAAATGATGTTCTGCAAGGAGATTAACCCTCAAAGCTAATACATTCTGGATTTCTCATTCTTATTGAATAATGTAGCCTATGGGCTGTTTTTTTTAATCCTTTGTGTTTGTTTTTCTGGCTAAATATGTAAGCTATGGATGTATATAGGGTGAGGTCTTTCTTGTTAAAGGTGACACTGGCCAAGATTTGGCTCTTGACCTATATATAGCCTGTTACTCCAGACATTCTAATTGACTCTTTGTAGTTGTTGGCCCTGGCTCCACATTCCTCATTAATGATTCCACAGTCCAGATAAAGGATGAAATAGGCCGATGAAAGGGATGAGGCTCAATATGTGTCTTTAGTTACCATGGGCTGTTAATGGTCAATTGGGCCTTCAGCTTGGTTTCCTAGTTTAATAGGAATATGTGACAAAAGATGTTGAATGTTTTTGTTCAGTAATGCCATGAATAAATGACAAAGTCCCCTTTTAAAGAAAGTCCCTTTGGGTTGTACTTTTAAAAGGTAGCTCCTAGATCCTTGAGATTTTGCTATATAGCATAGGCATCCTCTCTGCTCTCATCTGTTTCATGCAGAAAGGGGTCCTGAGACATATCTGGGTCATTTGGGTCTTTGTATACTTAGGGTGTCTGTGGTTCTAACCATGTATAATGAAATAACAGGTATTGTGGCAATAAATAAAAGTACAGGTGTGTATAGTTCTATATAGATTGTGAGATATATGTATATAACAATGGTATACTAGTAAACCAGCCCTAAAAATCAAAATAAAACAAAACCAAAATCCCTGATCTGTAGTGTTCGCCTTTTTTTTGTCGTTCTTGTTAATTATACTATTGCCAGTTTCAAGCTGCTAATGGTTTGATAACCAACTTGCAAAATTCCTTAGTATTTACCAGTTGGCTGTCACCAGCTGATATGAGCCAACTTGAGCACCCAAATTTCTCCCTGTAAATTATATTTTATATTTAATCTTTTTCTTCTCCTCTGTTTTAGCTTGGATATATAAGCAGAGTGGCAGCAGGAAAAGACAGCTATCTAGCCTTGGTGGACAAAAATATTATGGGATATATTGCCAGTCTCCATGAGTTGGCTACTACCGAAAGACGGTTCTATTCAAAACTAAGTGATATCAAATCTCAGATTCTCAGGCCTCTTCTCAGTTTAGGTAAGTAGAACCTCCCCCTTCCCAGCTCCCCACCCACTCAATTATTGGGACTCTTGTTTTATCAGTTCTTCCTGTATCACAAATAAAACTTTTTGTTTGAGTTGTAGTTTACTCCTTTCTTTCCAGTCTCTTCTTTTTGTATATAGGTTGTCAACAACTTACAAACGACTTCCACTTTGTCAATAGCAGCCAAGCTGCTCCTGCCCCATCCTACCACCCCGAGCTCCTTTTACTTGTGGAAGTAGAAAAATGGAGCTTTCAGAAGATTGATGGTAGAGAAGCAGAACAACTTTGGGAAAGTTGATTCTAGGAGCCAGACTTCTGAACAACACTTCTAGCCCCATTAGTCCTAAAATATCTTACGTTACACTACTTGAATTTTTCATTTTCTTTGTTCTGGTTCTTAGAATTTTATTAAGGAGAGATTCATTTGGATTTACAAGCAGTCTCTCAAAATGTGGATAGCTGTAAGAGTGTTACGGATCTTAACCCACATTAACAGGAATTGATTAGGTCTGATCTGCTTTCTTAGTAGCTGTAATCAGTTATAAGAGGGATGAAGATAAGTGGATAATACAGAGGAAATGGATTATGATAGTCCTAGATGAGGTACTATTGTCCAGATATACTAGGTACCTGGGGTCTCTAGGAGGTCAGAAGGGAATGCAAAATGGAGATGGAAGGGTGAGCTATTAAAGATTAACTTCTAGTTCAAATATTTTACCACGTTTGGCCCTGCACTCAGAAAATGGAGAGGATGGTTTTTTTCCTCTTTCTCCTGAACTCCTTTACCCTCTGTGAGGATGCAGAATTCAGACCAATACTCTAGTACTTAAATCCTGCCTTGTTACTACATCAGTTTTTCCACATTAAGGTGACATTGGCTTGTGTAGGTCAGCTCATTGTTTTTGGTGGGAAACTGTCTACTTTTCAAACAACCAACTTAAACAGTCTTTCTGAATTCAATCCCTTTGTAAGTTGGGCCTGTCTAAATTTCTTTCTTTTTTTTTTAAATTGAGTTATAGTCAGTTTACAATGTTGTGTCAATTTCCAGTGTAGCGCACAATTTTTCAGTTATATATCAACATATATATTTGTTTGTTTTTTAATATGTTTTGCTTTTTTAAGTGTTCCTGTTCTATAAATTCCCCTCCAGTGGGTGGGCTCCTTGGACTTTGGCAAGGAATGGCAAGCAATCTAAGCTGGAAGCTTCCTGGATTGCTCTGAAAGGAAGGTGAAACCTGCCCTTTTCCTGTTCTGACTTCCCGATTTCTATGTTGGTCTTATCTGGTCTGGTCATCAGCCTCGCTGCTTGGAGAGAAGTCCTGCAAATTGGGAGCTGTGGACTGGGAAAAAGCAATACTCTCCTGCTGCCCTCTAAAGTTAAGAGTGACCTAGGCAGTCTGATTTTTGGATTGCCCTCTGCACTGAAGGGTTGCACTTGTCCAAAGGGCAAGTAGAGCAGAAGTCAGTACAAAAGTGGGAAATGTTAACCAAGATGTAACTACAGAAGTGAGTTTAATTCCTAACCAGTAGTGTGAAATTAGATAATTCACTTCCCTTCTCTTGGTTTTAGATTACTTAGCTTAAAATTAGAGGAGAGCTGGATTAGCTCAGTGGTTCTCAAATTTGACTGGTCTTCAGAACTACGTGGAAAGCTTTTCTTTTTACTATATCCATCTTGGATCTTAACTGGCCTGTTGATTCAGAATGTATAGGGTCCTGTGAATGTTTTTAACAAGTTCCTCAAATGACTGGATTCTGTGATTTCAGAATCACTTGGTTATTTAGGTTCCATAGTTGAGAGTACATCTCAACATATTAAATATTTTTTAGAAAAGGGAAATTCATAATCTTGATCATAAGAAAGTATTCAGATAATGAATCTTTAGGTTATGTTATCATCATTATTTTGTTACAGAAAATTTGGGCACTGCAAGTACAGTCCAGCTGTTGCAGGAGGTGGCAAGCCGGTTCAGCAAGCTGTGTTACCTAATTGGTCAGCATGGAACCTCACTGGGCATCTTCCTTCATGGGATAAAGGAAGCCAGGAGTTTGGTCATCCTGAAGCATGCAAGTCTCTTCTTGGATAGTTATACAGAGCAAGTATCCAGTCCCATGTCATATTCAGTCTCTGCAGGGCTATTCTGCCAAGGAGAACAGCTCCTTAATCAGAAGAGACTAGATTAGGGAGAGTGATATAAGGTAACAGAAATTGCAAAGCAGTGTTTTAATTATAATTCTGCATTGCTTAAATTTCAGTTTGCTCTAAGAGGGGAAAAAAAAGATTTAAAAATAATGAATTCTCAAATTTCCTCCTGTATTCTAGCAGTAGCAGAATGATTGACAGTGTACTTAATTTACAAAAAAATAATAAATATGGTTCTTTAGAGAATAATCTTGTTTACTTAAGTAAAATATACTGAAATTGGAGGAAATAAATAACTAAACAAATTATTTTGATACCTGCCGCTGGTTGCAAATAGAGCTGTTCCAGTGTCTACTTTTCACTGTTAATGTAAATGGAGGGTTTAAAGACCAAGCTATTTTTAAAATAAAGATATTTTCTTAATAAAACCTAGGATAGTGGTCCAAGGTTCTTTTCATGTTTTTCAAGTAAAATATCCCAACTATGTTTGAAAATCTAAACATTTCTCAATTTTTCTTAATTTGTATTTTGATGTTATGATGTGAGGCATAACTTGTGTTATTTTAGTGTTATTAGATTATGCTGTTGTATAGCTGAAGTGTAGATTTTATTCTTTATTTGTTCATACCTTATCTATCCAACAAATACTGACTGAATACCCACTGAGTGCCAGGTACTGTGTGGAGCTCCAATAGAAAGCATCTGCCTCACTGTATTCTGTTTAGATTATTAGTAATATAAGTAATGCGTACTTATTATAGAAAACTATACAAATAAAGATAATCAAAAAGATATTTAAAGTTGTGCATAAGCCTACCACCAGAAATAACCACTGTTAATAATTTTAGTGTATTTTCTTTTAGACTTAGGCATATATGTGCAGATAGATGTATGTGATTTTAGTTCTAAACAGAATTGATTATATTTGAAGCTTTTGTCTGAGAGGAAATACTCTGGTTAGAGTCTTTCGTCTCATCATCATCTTTCAGGCATGAAAAATGGCATAATTTGATACCAATTTACTTTTTTAAATTAGATTTTTTGTGTGTGAAAGTTTCAGCTTTTACCAGTATAATTTTGTGTGTGTGTGTGACTTGTACTCATAATCTATTTCACTTTTTCTGCTCTGATACTTCAGGACTTATGATTGGAAGCACTTTCATTTTGATAACTTGGGCTTTTTTTCTAACATAATGTATTCACATAGACCACGCAAGTAAAAAAAACTCGATTTGTTTATGGATTTTTAAAAATTACTTTAAATTGTGGTAAAAACACATAAAACTTACCATTGTAACCATTTTTAAATGTACAGTATGCTTTGGGCTGTTTTTAGTGGGAATTTACCTTCTCTCTCAAAGTCAGTTGATTCCATTGGCCAGCCTGAGAGCGTGGAAGAAGTGTACACAGCACAAAGCAGTATATCAAGACTTACTAAAAACTCTTTAACAGAACATCAGTACTTAACCAACATTTTCTAACACTTTTTCACTTAAGCTCTTTTAGCATTATTTTCTTACCTTCTCTATTGTTTATTTCTTTTGTTGTTCTTTTTGGGGGGAGATAATTTGGTTTATTTATTTATTTATCTTCATGGAGGTACTGGGACTTGAACCCAGGACCTCATGCTTGCTAAGCATGCACTCTACCACTGAGAGATACCCTCCCCCTGCTTCTGTACTTCCAAAGACGTAATTGGGAAACTTAAAGTGAAAATGAGAGAAAATTTTTATTAAAAACCTAACAATTTGAATCATAGTTTCCAAGTTTGTTAAGTTACCAATGTGAAATCTACCAAGTAAATTCTAGCATCTTCTACATAACTTTAAGTTTTTTAAAAAATTCCTATTAACATCTTTACTAAAATTTCTTTTTTTCCCCTGACTATTGTGATTATCACATAATCTGCCTTTCTCACAAAAGTTCTGAAACTGTTGTTGAGATACCAAGAAGTATCTGTTCCAGATGCTTGTTTGAAAACTCTGAAGAGCATATTTACTTTTTAACACTAACTTACATATGTTTTCTCTTTTACTCAAGGTATTGTACATCTATGACAAATTTTCTGGTTATGGGAGGATTCCAGCTTCTTGCTAAGCCTGCCATGTAAGCAAGTATATACATTCCAGTTATTATTCTAACAACAAAAGACCATGGTTTATAGCGTTCTGTGGTTTTGAGTGCGTGGGAAAAGCTTTGACTTGGTGCTTTTACCAAAAAAATTAAAATGTAGACTCTTACTAACTCTTACAAGAAACAGGTGTTATTAGCCCTTGATTGGAAGGAGTATGGTATTGAAAAAGCCACAAGATCTGGACTTTTTTTTTTTTTTTTTTTTTCAGTGCTACCATTTTTATCCCTAAGACTTTGGAGAACTCTCTTCACCAAAGTGAGCCTAATTTTTTTCTCTGAAAAATGGGAATGTTCTCTCCCCACTTGTGAGAAGCAAATATTGTATGTGATGCTACAGAGAAAAGTGCAGAGTGTTGCACAAATGCAAACCTTTTGCATTTAGCTTCTGGATAAGTAATAAATATAAAAGCCTCTTACATGAGGCTAATCATTCTAAACTGTGTAATTTCTGAACAACTGTTGACCTAGCAAGAAACGAAGGTTTAAAAAATCAGTTATATTTTAATAGTAGACATTTCAAATTTATACTCACAACCCAGATTTAAGTAAACCCAGACATCAGTGTTTTGCCATGTTTAGTTTTGATCTTATATCCTAATAGAAAGAGTAATAACATCCTTGTCTCATGTCTGATTTTTTAAAGGGAATACTTTTAATATTTCACCATTTAACATGATTGCCTTAGGTTTTTGGTAAGTATTATTTATAGGGTTAAAGAGCTCCCTTCTAAAACTTGAAGAGCAATTGATTTTTTAAAAACGTTAAATATCCTTGAGTTCCCAAGAAAAATTCAGTGGTCTTTATGGATTAGTTTTTTAATGCATCGCTGGATTCAGTTTGCTGATATGTAAGATTTTTGTATCTGTGAATATGAGGTTTTCCTTCTCTTCTGAACTTCCCCAATTTTGGTAAGAGGATTGTAGTAGCAATTATAAAATGAGCTGAGGAAACTTCCTCTCTTTTTTGGAATAGTTTGCATGAGATCAGGATTATCTGTAGATTTGGTAGAAATTTGAAGGTTTGGTAGAAATCATCTGTTACGTATGGTCTTCATGTGGTCATTTCCTATAGGGCATTTTAAAATTACTGATTTAGTTTTTTTCGTGAATAGGTCTGCTCAGGTCTTTATTTCTTCTTTCAGCTCTGATTGTTCATATTTTTTCTGGAAAATTGTTCACTGCATCCTTGTTTTCAAATTTATTGGTATATTTCTATCATTGTCTTAAGATGTTTTCACCTCTGTAATAACTGTAGTCATAGTCCCTGTTTTCCATTCTTCTTATTTATTTGAGCCTTTTATCTGTTTATCTTGGTCAGTCTTGTCAGCAGTTTACCTTTTTTTATACTCTTTTCAAAGATTAAGCTATAGTTAATCCTTTCCTTCCTTTGTTTTCTATTTCACTAATTTCTACTTTTTGTTTCCTGCTACTTTCTTTGTGTTCACCTGTTCATGTCTTCCAACTTCATGAGTTAGCATTTAGTTTATTAATTTTTCAGTCTTTTAATTTTTCTAATGTACTCGTTGAAGGCTCTGAATTTCCCTCTTAGTGTTGCTTTAGCTGTATCTAAAATTTTTTGATACATTTTGTTTTTGTGGTCATTCAGTTCTAAATATTTTTCTGCTTTCCATCATGATTTGACTTATGTCATGTGCTCATTTATTTTGAAATATAGGGGTTTGGCCTTCATTTTTTAAATGACAGGTTAAAAAGTTTTATATTTTAAACTTATGTAGTAATTTTTAAATCTTTGATCTCCTTGATCTTGCTATTTTGTTAAATATTAATATAACACCACTTTCTATTCTTTTACTTTTAGATTTCTGCGATAAAACCTTCCTCTAGTATTTCAGAATCGAGTTCACGGCTCTCAAGGGTTGGCCAAACTCCTTGTTAGAGCAGCTAAAGCAAATGATATAAGTGAAAGCCTCTTACTAGAGCCTGGACAGGTGGAAAGCAATTAGTGAACTGTGGGTGACTCTGAGCTGTGGAAGCAGATACTAAGTTTGGATTTGGGCAGCATTTCTGAAACAGTGATTCATGAACCCCAGGGTTTTACATAATTAAAGTCAATAATAACATCTTTTTTTAAACTTCTATTTATGAAGTCAATATTTAAAATTTTTTTAAGGTATTCATTTAAAAAGAGAACAGTTTGAGACTTTCTAGAGCATAGGTAGTGAGCTCCCTGGCAGTTAGTGAGTCTGCCCAAGCTTTCATTAATCAGCTGGTGTATCACTTAACCATTTAACCTCAGGCTAGCCTGGTGGTTTGATCGTCATATAGTTTTTTTGTTTTTTTGTTTTTTTTTTTTAGTATTGTGGTAAAATGTACATAACATTTATCATTTTAACCATTCCTAAGTGTATAATTCAGTGACATCAAGTACATTCACATGTTATGTAGACCATCACCACTGTCTGTATACAAAACTTTTTATCATCCCCAACAAAAATCCTGTACCCATTAAACAATAGCTCCCCCTTTCTCCCTCCCCACAGCCCTTGGCAACCTCTGTTCTACTTCCTGTCTCTATGAATTTACCTACTGTGGGTAATTTCATATAAATGGAGTCATGCAGTAGTTGTCATTCTGTGTCTGGCTTATTTCCCTAAGCACAATGTTTTCAAGGCCTATCCATGTGGTAGCATATATTGAAATTTCATTTCATTGTATGTCTGAATAATATTCCATTGTATGTATATACCACATTTTGTTTGTCCATTCATCTATTGATGGACACTTGAATTGTTTCTACCTTTAATTTTTTGATTAACAAGTGCAAACCTAGCCATATAAGGAAACAGCGATATTGCCACTATTAGATTAAAAATTCCCAAGGGAAGATAAGCTAAGCAGAGTAGTTCAGGTTTTCTGAGCACATACTAGGGCCCCTTTTGGGGAAGTCTATAGGCAAGGATATGAGTGAGTCCAGAAAAGTAATAGGATTCACAAGAGTTGGAACATTCTTGGCTTGTTATTGGGCATCCAGGAGAAATGTGGTCAGAGGGAGTATGTATTCACCATGTACTACCTCCATCTCTCAGAGCAAGTCAAAGCAGAATACTTCTATGGGGCTAAATGAGTTTCCCCAGCTGATCTCAGCAGCAAAGCATGGAGGAGGAAGTAGGAACATATATACAAGCCAAATATAAACAAAAACTAGGCCATGTTCCCCAGGGCACACTCTTTCAGATCTCTTAATTGCATTTGTAGAACAGTCCAATTTGTGCCATTGAACTTTTGGGTTCCTGGAAATTATTGCATTTCTGAGTTAAACATCTCTATTCCATAGTTCTCTAAGAGATTATAAAATGATTCATTTTTGCCTTGTGATCTTGTATGATAACTTTTATTTGAAGCCTTGTAGCTAAGACTTGTAGTATAGTGCTTGTAAAGCACTCAGGGTAGTACCTAGCACATAATTATTGCTCATTAAGTAGCAGATATTAATTATTATTCTGTTCCACTAAATCTTTACTTCTTTATAAAGTATTCGGGTCTGGTGAGCATGGTCTTAGTGGGCTTCTGATCAGCTTTAAGATTTGCAGTAAAATTTTAATAATGAACTTACATAAAATTGAATATAAAAACTAAATGTTGGCTTCAGTTTTAAATGCTTTTGAGGATCTCAGCATTAAATTTTGCATATATAATTTGCTTTACTATTTCCTGTTAATTGTTGTACTGATACCACAGCTTTTTATTACCTTCCTGTAATAAACTCTTACTAGATTATCAACAGTTGAAGAAAAAAAAGAAGAAATTAGAAGTATTTTAATACTCCATGCCAATTCTGTTGGCGCAAAGCGTTTTGTTTCTCCCCCAGTATTTCTGTTTAGTACAACTGATTATAGCAGTTAGTCTTGCTGTGTATTATTGTGACTGCTGGCTTGGAAATTAACAGGTAACTGTGTCAGCTGGTCAGTTATTCCCTGAAACTGGAATGTATGATACATTTCCTAGAACTTTAGGCACAAGTCTGCGATTAACCATCTCTATTACAGAGTTACTAATGCTACCACTTGCTACTTTTTATACTCAAAAAACCTATTTTCTAGGCAGGGAAACTCTTTTACTTACACCTGGCTTAATTCATTGTATTAATCTTCTCTTACTTTCATAGCACCTAAAAATGTACATTTTGAAAAAAGTAGTATCTAGTGAATTATTTCTATATTCAGTATCATGCATATTGTCAATACCAAAATGATTAACTGAATTTCTTTTTTTCTCTACCTTCAGTGATTTCCTAAATAAAAACCAGGAACTGTTGCAAGATTTAGCAGACGTGAATGATGAAAACACCCAGTTGATGGAAATATTGAATACTTTATTTTTCTTGCCAATCAGACGACTTCATAATTATGCAAAAGTATTGCTAAAGCTTGCTACTTGTTTTGAAGTGGTAAGCTTACATGTATACCCTCTTTGGACACTTGGGAAGCCAAGGATCATAGTTGTTGTTTATTTGTTTGTTTGCATTATACCACCCCAAGATCTAGAACTCCACTAATTTAATGTTTGTATGTGTCTAATTAAATTTATTTTTCTTCAGGGAAATTAAAAAAGAAAGTATATCTGTAGATAAATCTGGTTTTCTTTGCTGTGGATTGATTCAGGTTCCTCTCAGGACCTTAACAAGATTAATTGTATTCATTTTATGAAACTGTGTATAAAGTTGAGACCCAGTCATGCTATTTATTCAATAGTGTCTGAGTTTACTGAGTGCATACTGAGTACCAGTTACACAGAGCTCTTTAAAACCCTGACTTTTTGTGTAATGACACACACCTGTAAGGCAGTGGAGTTAGCACCTGGCCTGGACTCATGATAGACTTATGCCAGGTATTTGGGTCACCTTGGCATATGCTATGAGAAATCACAGTGCTACAGGATTTTCTCAATTGTTAACTAGTTCACTTTCTGTATAAAATTAGGTAGATAGAGTCCTAGAAAATTAGCACTGCTCTAGTATATAAGTGTATGCTAAAACTGGTCCTAAGACATTCACCTTTGAAATTCTGCTGAAATATGTAGTTTCATCTTGTTTCCATTCTGAAGGGCTCTAGAGAATCCGTAATGATTCTAGGGTTTATTATAGTTCTGGATTTTTAAAAATCTTGGGCTCTATCTCCTTATCTAGACAGACTTGTCTCCATAGTGATCTAGGAACCGATATGGTGTTCTACGTTTCGTCCTTTTGTGGTCTTGTAGCTCTTTTCTTTTGTCTGGTTGTTCATACTTGGATATTTGAGATATTTTCCCCCCCAAATGAGTAAATGAGCCTGTCACTTCAAAGAGAACAACTAGCAGTATTTGTTGCCAATGATAAAACCTGAATTTTTAAGCAAAAATTAAATGTTAGAAACATGTATCTATCATTGCAAGCTTTTCCCAGTATTTAAAGACTTTTTCTGATGAGATTGGTGATAATTTAACATGTGATTTTTGATGTTGTATAATAAAATGTATCAGCATTTGGAAGATCTGTGTAATTCACTGAACCAGTATTTTCCAAATGTCCAATCACATGTTATAAAATCATGTGTAGGTTAAAAAAAAATCTATTCAAAGTGTAAAATAGACCAGTGGATTTTAATGTAACAGTACAAAAAGTTTGATGTAGTTTCAGATTCTACATTTCAGCTACACTGTAAGAAACTACCATTGAAGTTTTAGTATAGTTTTGAAAGAGAATATCCACAATTATATGAAATGGCTACTAAAATACTCCTCCCTTTTCCAACTATATATCTTTATAAAGCAGCGTTTTCTTCATTTCAGCCAAACAGCATGCAACAGATTAAATGCAGGAGCAGATCGGAAAATCCAGTTCTTGTCTTTTAAGCCAGATAAGGAAGAGATTTGAAAAAAAATGAAGAACAATGCTACTTTTCCCACTAAACATTTTTTTGTTTTGGAAAATTTAGGGTTTTTTTTTTTTCACTTAAAATGTTACTGTAAAGATAACATTTTTAAAGCTTTATTTTCTAATATGGTATCAGTAATATAACCCACATGAGCAAAATAGGGGGATCCCGAGACTAAAATCCTGTGGAATTCGGGCCCTATCATGAGTTCTCTGCTGCTCTCCTCAGTGATAACTGCCAGTGTTTGTTTCTTTTCCCCTTGATTTCTTCCCCTACTTCATATGTACCTGTATGTGGTAGAATTTTCTGGAACCGATCTTGTTTTTACTCAGCTCCCTTTAGTGTACCAGGTCTGTTCTTTGGCCGGATTTCTTCCCTCACTTTACTACTACATATCTAAACCACACTGAGGCTACAGATTCTGGACAATTGTTTTATATTCTTTTTTTCCCCCCTTAATTATTGGCCTCTAGACATCTCCAGAATACCAGAAACTGCAGGATTCCAGTTCTTGTTATGAGTCTCTTGCTCTCCATCTCGGCAGGAAAAGGAAGGAAGCAGAATACACACTGGGCTTCTGGAAGACCTTTCCTGGAAAAATGACGGTAAGCCATGCCAATTGTCATTATCCCAGCAAAGAGCAGGCATATCCGTAACAACTGCCACAGTCCTCTCCGTGCCTCACTTCTTTACGATAATAATGCTTTCATGACACCTTTTCCAAGGGTGATCGGAGGACAACAGCAATGGGTGCTCGAAACGTTATTTCTAGGAATCCTTTCTAAATAAACGTCTCATCTTTTTTTGTTTGTTCCTGTCTTTTTATTTCCCTTTGAGCACTGATTTTGTGAAATGTTTGGATCCCATCTGAATTTAGCATTAACACCAAGCTACGCTAGGACCAACAAATTCCCCTAAATGTGATTTGTATCTTTTTTATTTTCTCTTCACATGAAATAATCTTGATACTTTGATTTCGTATTTGTTTTTAATCCCAGGATTCCTTGAGGAAGCCAGAGCGTCGACTGCTGTGTGAGAGCAGTAACCGAGCCCTGTCTCTGCAGCACGCGGGGAGGTTTTCTGTGAATTGGTTTATTCTCTTTAATGATGCCCTAGTCCATGCCCAGGTAGGCTGGATTCCTAGCCTTAAAAGAGACACTGGAAAGTGGAGTACTATACTCATTTGATTTATTGTGCCATCAGTTTGTGTTCCAGACTATTGTGGTTTTACTCAAACTATTGAGTAAAAGAGAATGTTTAGCTTGAATTTGTGGTACAGGCCAGATTTCAGAGAGCTTTTTCAGTTTCTAGCCTGAAAATGAGTATCAGCCACATGAAGGAGTCCTTGCAGCAGAGAAGGTGAGACGCATTGGGACTGACTACATGTAGCTGAGGTGGTGGCACCTGCATAATTTAACCATGTAGAAGGTGTTATGCAGCAGCAACCCCAGGGCCCACACAGCTTGCTCAGAAGTGTCTCCATGTTCTTTGTTTCAGTTCTCCACACACCACGTTTTCCCTTTGGCCACACTGTGGGCAGAGCCGCTTTCTGAAGAAGCTGGTGGTGTGTGAGTGTCCCCCACCCCACCCCCATGCCCCTCCTCTGTTACCCGGGTTGTTTTCTTAGACATGAATAAAAGCTCAGGAGGCCTCCCTGGTCTGCATAAGAAGGCTCACCCTCCCAGCACACTGATAGTAAGTGGCCTGTTGTGGAGGTCAGGACAGATCATGCCATGCGCTAAAAGGGCTTCTCCACTACTCACCTCCCCGTTGTTCGGCACGCAGCAGAGTAACTGCGGGAACCAAACCGGGGGCATGACTGTATTTACATTTAATTGACTTCTGTTCCCCTTGAGATAAACAAGTTGCTTTTTGTATTTGAGGGTTGATGTAATGACAGGTTGTCATACCTATTGGCATTTATGCTTGTGAACATTTTAGGAATGGCTTAAAGATAACTACACCTGAGGAGCAGTTCACTCTCATTTCCTCAACACCCCAGGAGAAGGTTAGTCCCTCATGGTATTTTCTTTCCATCTTTGGCCTGGCTATCTCTCTCTCTTATGCTAATGAGGAAGAAATAAAAATTGTTCTTGCTTGCCTGCGATCCATAATTATGCCTGATGAATCTTCAGTAAAACAAGGTTGTAGATTTTTGTTGTTGTTTTCATGTGACAGTTTAAAACATAAAGCAGTGAATTTCAAAAGCCAATCAGCAATGCTTGATAAGTTGTTGCCTTAAACTTACTGACATTTACTTTTTGCTCCTAGACAAAGTGGCTCCGGGCCATAAGCCAAGCTGTGGATCAGGCTTTAAGGGGGATGTCTGATCTGCCACCTTATGGAAGTGGCAGCAATATTCAGAGACAGGAACCACCCATATCACGCAGTGCCAAATATACTTTCTACAAGGATCCTCGTCTAAAAGATGCAACCTATGATGGCCGCTGGCTTTCCGGGAAACCTCATGGCAGGTGAAAATGTATAAGATTTGGTTTATGCCTGGAGTGAGGATGATAGTCTAATTACCAAGAAGTATTGATTATCTGAAACATTAATTGACATGTATTATTCTTTGCTTATGCATTCCAGAGGGGTTTTGAAGTGGCCAGATGGAAAGATGTATTCTGGTATGTTCAGGAATGGCTTGGAAGATGGGTAAGAAAATTGTGTAAAACATGAGGGTAAATGCAACTGCAGTCTTAAACTGTGTTATTTTGTGTTCAGAGTTATTTTCAAGATGATTAGTAGATTTTTGGTTTTTCAGAGATGCATCCAGTGTATTAGGATTTACAGTGCACATGTGTGAACATGAAGGGAGCTAGGAATCTAGGGGGCAGCCTTGATTTACCTAGAATGAATTATTTACCTTGATAGCTGTGTGACCTCACAGCCTTCCACCTGTTGATATGGGCCTGTTTTTGATCCATTTCTCAGTTGTGAAGACTGAGAACCTTGGGTAATGTTGATGTTGAGACTATCAAGGTAGAAGTGCCTCCTTTATACAAAGGACTTAGAGAAGTTTTCCTTTCAGTTAGTTTTAAATTATCTTTAATTTCTGTGATCTATTGAAGGGAAAGTCTTCTAAATGATGTATTATCCTAATAGTACTCAAATGACATTATTTTTATATTAGCTTGTCACGTTTTCTAACATAAATTTACAAGAAAATTTATGACAGTGAAGTATTTTGTATCATGTTAGAGAAATAATTTATCTTATTGTATAAGAAAGATTATTGTATGAATTAGGTAGGTGATTTTGTGTGTGTGTGATAGTGTAAATTTTTATGATGTCTTTTAATCTTTTAATAAAATTCTAGAATGAGAAGAAATGTAGATAATTTACCCCTCTTATTACACAGATGGGGGAGCTGGGTACCTGGACTTAACCAAGGTGATACAGCTAATTAGTGGCAGAAATAGGCCTTGGGCGCAGGTTTTCTGTTTCTCCTTAATACTTGGCATAAAACACCTATTCGCTTTGTGTAGTGGGGTTAATGCCCTCTAAGACTTGCCGAATAGCTTAGGTGGTCGATAACAGCTTAAATCAAGACCCCATTTACCGCTTTCCTCCTCTAGCCAAATCTTTTCTCTAGTCTCATTATACCAATGTATGCATACAAAAGGTGGATATGTCATAAATGCATCTTCTGATGTTTTTATTCTCCTTGGTAGGTATGGAGAATACAGAATCCCAAATAAAGCATTGAACAAAGAAGACCATTATGTGGGCCATTGGAAAGAAGGAAAAATGTGTGGTCAAGGAGTCTTTAGGTAATAACATTGGAAAGGTTGTTAGACTGGTTGTTGCTTTTTCAAAGAATCATGTAAACCTAAATGTTTATGTAGCCAAAATTTCCAAGGAGTAAATTTTATTTATTCTTATAACTGAAACTGTATAGAGTCTTCTTTTAAAGATCAACCTTTTTATCTATGACAAAATGAAAACATTAGATTCTTATTTAGTTCTTAACAAAACTGTGCAAACTTTGTAAACCATAACTTTCTCACAGAATCTCCTGGACATCTGTAAATTTATCTTATGTTGATTACATGACTAATATGGACAACACCTGTCATCTCAGAGATCACTCATTTTATTTTCCCATAAAGGACTATATATACACTTTTTTCCCGATTTTAACACAGAATATCACCCATAATATCTTCAACTTCTTAGACTCAATCATAAAGATTTTTGATTGGTGAAAAATAGTCATATAAACAAATAAATAATTATAGCTATCAGTGAGACATAAGCATAATTTTGAATTTCCTGAACTTTGTAAAAATAAGCATCAGAATTCAATGTGCTTGTGATCTGTATCTATTCTTTCTAACCAGTTACGCCTCTGGTGAAGTGTTTGAAGGCTGTTTCCAAGACAACATGCGTCATGGTCATGGTCTCCTACGAAGCGGAAAATTGACTTCCTCTTCTCCCAGTATGTTCATTGGCCAGTGGGTGATGGATAAAAAAGCAGGATATGGTGTCTTTGATGATATCACTAGGTACAGTATTCTGCTTCTAATCGCAGTTTAGTGGGAGAGGATAAGGTTCCTATACTTCTCCAAAAAGTGATGATTTTATGAAGGCTAAGTGTCTTGATTAGATAGTACTGAGAACATTTTTAATAAGAATATAGTTATCAGGCATTATTTTATGTATTTGCTTGTGAACCAAACAAGTTTACTTTGTTACAAGATCAGAATCATTCAGAATTAACATTGGTGCCATTTTCCTTAAAACTTCACACATACAAAGCTTTTAGTGTCTCAGAGAGGCTACCGAATCTTTGACTATTACATAAAAAAACTCTTTAATGCCATCAATAGATAATAAGAGGAAAAGGGAGAAGAGGGGGAAGGATCGATTGAAATTCCCTTTTGAAGTTAGTGAATGATATCTAAACAGATCTTCCTGTTAGGTTGGAGACTTGTTACCATGCCAGCAGCCCAGGAATCAAGCTTAGATAAATTCAGTTAACTAAACATTGGGGAGAAATGTAGTTCTTTTGCCTCTGTGTTTGGTTTGGCCTGATTTGTTTTTGGACTTAATATATACTCTTTTCTCCCTCATGTTATTGTCATAATGTGGAATTTTAAATTTTTTGCTATTATCACTAAAATCTACGATTAATTTAACCAGTTTGTACTAATTTTATCTTTTTAGTGGAAATTAGTAAGATTTCTCTGAGTTTGAGTAAGTGAAGAATGAGCCCTCATTTATGATAAACCCCATTTCTTTTTTTTTTAATTAGTAAACTTTTGGGTAAGAAAAAATTGTACATAGATTTGAGTTTATCTATTACATTTTAGACAAAGTTATTTAGAGTTGAATTCTTGGCATTAAATTTTTCAATCATATATTTTAAAGTTGCCAAGGAATACTTGGAGGATACACAGATCTGTGTCTGGAAGACTATATTAAATTTTTAAGAGAACATTGCTCTGAGTAGGAAGTGTTTTGCAATCACGTTGTCCCGTGTTTAAGGAGACAGAGTTAACCACTTTAACTAGAAACCAACCTGAGGGTGATTCTTGGTATCTCCTACGTGATCATTGTTTGCTCCCCACCTCATCATCGAGTTTGATTTTTTTTTTCCTGTTCTATTTACTTTTGTAGGGGGGAGAAGTATATGGGAATGTGGCAAGATGATGTATGTCAAGGGAATGGAGTGGTAGTTACTCAGTTTGGATTATACTATGAAGGCAACTTCCAACTTAATAAAATGATGGTGAGTGGGATAGTTTGCATATAGTTGCTGTTGACTTTTTAAAACTCCTATGTCCTCAGTTAACTGTTTAGTCATCTTTTTTTTAATATTCTGTCTTCCCTAGTACTATTTTTCTTGTCTCAAGATTATGTAAGGCTTTGGAGGATGTGGCTGCAGGTACCCCAACTTACTGTGCATTTTCTGTGTTGTGATTTTTGCTTTGTTTCTTCACATAGGGAAATGGGGTTTTACTTTCCGAAGACGATACTATCTATGAGGGAGAGTTTTCGGATGACTGGACCCTGAGTGGGAAGGTTGGAAATTCTTTCTCTCTAATAATCATTCACTAATTTTTTCTTGACCTTTAAAAAAGCTAGCCTAAAATAAAATTCACCTGTTTTAAGGGTACATTTCAATGATTTTTAGTAAATATGCAGAGTTGTACAACCATTACCACAATCCAATTTGAGATCATTTCTGTCACCCAAAAAGATTTCCTTCGCCATCTCCTGCCCATATGCAGTCATTCCCTGGTTCTCCCTCCAGTCCCAGGCAACCTTTAATGAGCTTTATAACTAGATTTGCCTTTTCAGCTCCTTTCACATAAATGGACTCTTATGACAAGTGTTCCTTTCTGTGTGACTTCTCACAGTTAGCATGTTTTTGAGGTTTCTCCATATTGTGACACGTGCAGTACTTCAGTCCTTTTTATTGCTGAATAGTATTCCAAAGCCACATTTTGTTTATCCCTTCACCAGTTGACAGGCATTGGATTGTTTCCAACTTTAGACTGTTTCCAACTTTAAGCTACTATGAATAATGAAATTGACTACAACTTCTTTTTTTCTTTTTCCTTTTTCTTTTTTTTTAACAGAATAGTTGATTTATAATATGTTGTTAGTTTCAGGTATACAGCATAGTAATTCAGTTTTTTTGCAAATTATATTCCATTATAGGTTATTATAAGATAATGGTGCTAAACAGTATATTCTTGTTGCTTATCTATTTTATATATAGTAGTTTGTATCTGTTAATCCCATAGCCCCTATTTGTCCTTGCTCCCTTCCCTCTCCCATTTGGTAATCACAGTTTGTTTTCTATGTCTGTGAGTCTGTTTCTTTTTTCCATTTCCATTTACAACTTCATGTGTGAGCATGTTTTCATTTCTCTTGGGTAGATACCTAGGAATATAATTTCTGGGTTGTATGGAAAATTGATGTTTAACATATTAAGAAACTGCCAAACTGTTTTCCAAAGTGGCTGCATCATTTTACATTCTCATGATCAATATTTGAGGATTCTGACTTCTCCACATCTTTGCCAATATTTTTTTTTTCTGGTTCTTTTCTTTTTGTCGTTTTAGTGGATGTGAGATGATATCTCATGGTTTTAATTGACATTTCCCTAATGATTAATAATGTCATTATACAGCATATCATTTTGTACTTACTAGTGATTCATCTGTCTTCTTTGGTGAAATGTATATTCAAATGTCTTGACATTTCAAGAATTTGTTTATAGTCTTACTATTGAACTGTAAGGATTCTTTATATATTCTGGATACAAATCTTTTATCAAATATAGGATTCATGAATATTTTCTTATAGTCTGTGGCTTGTCTTTTTGTTTTCTTAATAGTGCCTTTTGAAGCACAGAAGTTTTTAATTTTAATAAAGTCTAGCTTATCAAAAAAGTTTTTTATGAATCATGCTTTTGATGTCATAACTAAGAAATCTTTGCCTAACTCAAGGTTATTAAGATTTTCTTCTGTGTTTTCTTCAAAAAGTTTTATAGTTTTAGCTCATATGTTTAGGTCTATGATTCATTTTGAGGTGATTTGTGTAGGGTGTGATTTAAAGTCTGAGTTGATCTTTTTACATGTGCATTATCTAGCTGCCCCAGCAATTTTGCCAATTGTATATTCTTGACATCTTGTTGAAATGAACTCATCATAAAATATGTTTATTTCTGGATTCTGAATTATATTTCATTAATCTATATGTCTCTCCTTAAACTAGTACCACCCTGTCTTGACTACTGTAGATTTACAGTAAGTCATGAAATCATGAAGTATAAGCTTTCCAACTTTGTTCTTTTTAATAATTCTTGTGGCTATTCTGGATCCTTTGCCTTTCCATGTAGATTTTAGGACTGACTTATCAAAATCTGCAATAAAGCCTGCTGAGATTTTGATAAGGATTGTGTTGAATCTACAGATCAATTTGGGGAGAATTACCATCTTGATAATACTGAATTTTCCAGTGCATGAATCTGGAATGTCTCTCTGTTTATTTAGATCATCTTTGATTTCTATCAGCAATGTTTTGTAGTTTTAAGTGTGCATCTTTTGAATATCTTTGGTTAAATTTATTCCTAAGTATTCTTTTTAATGCTATTGTAAATAAAATTGTTTTCTTTATTATATTTTTGGATTTTTCATTGCTATTATATAAATACAATTGATTTTTGTATTTTGTTCTTGTATCCTGAAACCTTATTGAATTCATTTATTAGTTTTAGTAGGGTTTTTTGTTTGTTTTGTTATGGGCTTTTTTTTTTTTTTTATGTGTGGATTTCTTAGGAGTTCTTGCATACAGGATCATATTATTTACAAATAAAGATAGTTTTTACTTCTTGTTTTGCAATCTGAAAGTGTTTTTATTATTATTTTTGTTCCTTGTCTGATTGCACTGGCTAGCCTCCCTGGAAGAATGTTGAATAGAAGTCGTAAGAGTGGACATCCTTGACTTTTGCCTTTTTTTAAGGGTAAAGCATTGTTCACCTTTAGTATGATGTTAGCTAAGGGTTTTTCATAGATTCATCAGATTGAGATAGCTCCCTTCTCTTCCTAATAATTGTTGAGAGTTTTTATTATGAATGGGCTTTTTCTGTGTCTGTTGAGATGATTGTGTGTTTTTTGTTCTTTATGCTATTATGGTGTATTATATTGGTTGCGTTTCTGATGCTAAACCAACCTTGCTTTCCTGTGACAAGTCATACTTGGTTCTAGTGTATAATCCTTTTTATATATTGCTGGATTTAATGCTAAAATTTTGGTTAAGATTTTTACATCAGAGATATTTATTTGTGTTTATAGTTTTCTTTCTCATGATATCTATCTTTGGTATTGAGGTGATACTGGCCTCATAAAGTAAGTTGAGAAAGATTTTCTCCTTCTCCATTTTCTGAAAGAATTTGTGAAGCCTTGGTATTGTTTCTTTGAATGCTTTGGAGAATTCACGAGTGAAATCACCTGGGCCTGAGCATTCTTTGTGAGGTTTTAAATTTTCTGATTCAATTTCCTTACATATAATTGATCAGATTTTCCATTTCTTCCTTAGTTTTGGGAATTTATGTCTTTCTAGGAATTTCTCTGTTTCATCTAAGTTGTCTAATTTGTTGGCATAAAGTTATTCTCTTAGTATTCTCTTCTAATCTTGTAAATTTCTGTAAGGTTGGTGTAATATCCCGTTTCTTGATTTTGTAATTTTATGTCTTTTTTTTTCTCCCTTGATCAACCTATTTAAGCATTTGTCAAGTTTATCTTTTTAAAGAAGCAGCTTTTGGTTTCATTGATTTTTTTCTCTACATTATTTATTTTCTATCTCATTGGTTTTTGCTCTAATCTTTATTATCTCCTTGTTCTGGGTTTAGTTTGTTTCTCTTTTCTAACTTTATAAGGTGGAATTTTAGATTACTGATTTGAAATCTCCCTTATTTTATAATACAGATGTTTACAGTTTTAAATTTGTCTCTGAGCACTGCTTTATTAGCATCCTATCAGTTTAGATAAGTTGTTTGTTCATTTCATTTAGCTAAAAATATTTTACCAATTTTTCCTGTTACTTTTTTTTTCTTTAACTCATGGATTATTTTCATACACTTTTTACTCATGCGTGTGCATACACTTTTTTTTAACAATTCGGGGCTAGAGTAAGTTAAAAAGGAAAATATTAACCATTTAGTGCCTTTTTTCCCCTTGAGTTTTTAAATGGAAAATACTTGGTTTCTCTAATTCCACATTTTCTCTGACTTTCCCTAGGGAACATTGACTATGCCAAATGGAGATTACATTGAAGGTTATTTTAGTGGAGAATGGGGATCTGGGATAAAAATCACTGGGACCTACTTCAAGCCTAGTCTGTATGAGAGTGATAAAGACAGACCCAAAGTTTTGTGAGTAACTAGTGTTAATTCTAGATTAATTATTGAATGTTTTGAGTTGTCTTGCTTTTATCAAAGCTGGTTAATATTTCAAATGTAGAACAAGTTTTTAAAGTCTTTTTTTTCTAACAAAGTATGATCTTGAATTGTAAACTGACATTGCTATAGGTTGCTAAATCTATAGTCTTGGCTTAGATTATAGCCTTCAGAGCATAAATGTTTAATATGAAAGTTCTGTGTGTGGGAATAATCTTATTGTTAATGGTGCAGGTATCCAAGTTGACTGAAAGAGCATTTTTAAATGGAAGCCTACACAACTTGATTTTTGAAAAGTAAAGATCAACCCTATATATACACTAGGTGGAAAAGAATACGTTACATATATGGGGAAAACTCAGAGTCTCTGGGTGTATTGTGTTCTTCCTCCAAGGTTTTGGCATATGTTTATTTTCCTTTATTGACTGCAGCTTTAGCTGTTTTTATATTGTGATGGCATCTCAGGTTCTTGTTTCTTGTGGGAACTTGATATGCTTTGTGTAGCATTTTTATTAGAGTATTTTTAGAACCCAATGGGTAATGCATTTCACAATTCTCATTATGAGATGTGCAAGGCACAGAATGTTCTTGTTTTAGCAGGAATCAATTTTGCAAAATCAATTCTGTGGAAATGTAGAAAGCAAACAAGAATTCTGATGTGCTTCACACTTAACAGCTCATGTACTTCACTGTCTATAAACACTAAGTAGCTAAAAACCATTCCTTTAAACTTTCATTCAGTTTTTAAACAATACAACCACCATCATCCAAGCAGTTTTTGTCACAGATGTATTCCCAGTTGTACATTAGAAAGTTTCTGTTCTTCAGGATTTTTACACTAAAGAAGTGAATGGTAAAAGGCTAACATGACCTTATTAGCAGGAAGCTAGGAAACCTGGCAGTGCCGGCTGATGAGAAGTGGAAAGCAGTGTTTGATGAGTGTTGGCATCAGCTCGGCTGTGAGAACCCAGGCCAAGGAGAAGTTTGGAAAGCATGGGACAACATTGCTGTGGCCCTGACCACCAACCGGCGCCAACACAGAGACAGGTGAGTGAATGCCCACCCGGCATAGGGCAGAGCCTGGTAGGAAGACAAAACTTAAAACCAGTAAGTTGTCAAGGCTTCTTACATTTAGTTTTTAAATATAATTTAAAAGTCAATGATGTACTTCTGTTTCTGGGTAAGGATAGGTAAAACACACCTCCCATATCTTCTACTGAGCTCAACTTTAAAACCCAAGCAGAATACACGGACAGCTATTTGAAACCCTGAAAAACAAATATCAGCAGGTGTATTGGGGAACATCTGACTTCAGAGTACCATCCAACCAATGGTGAGTTTATTGGGTTGTGTCCCCCAGCCTGAACTACAGTGTCCCCCGCCTGAACTCAGTATAACCTGAAACTGGAAGTAAGCACTGTGGTGCAGACAGAGACGTAGAAAAAGCCTGCTGTTTCTGGCTCAAGATATGAAAAAGAGGCTTCTAAAGCTCATAGAGTGGAGGAGATACCCTGGGTTTTCTCTCTCTCCTTTTCCTCCACTTTCTCATGCCCCTGCCTGCAGCCACTTCTGTGGCAGGGACAGCGATGGCAGCAGCTGGAGCAGGCAAGAGACAGGATGCTTCCAGGAGCCAGCATTCCGGTGAGAGTGGACCCTTTTTCTCTGTTGATGGATCCTTAGGTCCAAGAGTCATGGCCAGACCTCACTGCTTTTTTGACCTCTCTATCCTCCCACCACTTGGCCCCGGATGTGGCACATTCATGGAAGTGGGCATTTTTTTGCTGGGGGACCTAAAAGGGGAACCAGAAAATACTGTGGAGGTAACGGAAAGAGAGGAGCTCTGGAAAGCTATAAAGTGAACTCACATTGGAACTGTAACCCACAGAAGGCTAAAACAAAAATATCAGCTGTTTCAGAGATTTCCCAAAATCACCTACACATTCAGTGATTCACTAGAGGGTCTGATAAGGCTCAACAGATAGTTGTATTTGCTGGTAAGAGTTATTTCAGCAACGCAGTAAGGATCCACAGCCCTGTCCTAAGGGAAGGAGACATGGGCTGTGTCTGGAGGAATCCCTGTGTGGGGTTGCACAAAGCACACATACTCTGGAGCAGTAAAATGCACTGCACATGTACAGTGTTTCTGCAAAGAAGCCCCTTAGAGATTCAGTGCCCCAGGTTTTTATTGGGTGCTGGTCTCATAGGCACCCTGTGCTTAGCAACTACCAAAATTCCACAGTCCCAGAAGGAAAGCAGATGTTCACCGTAAATCACTTTGTTAGTACAGTCTGACAGCAAAATACCTTTATTGTTTAGGAAATGGTTCATGTTAGTATAGGGAACTTTTAGAAAGCTTAGTTCCTGGGTACCAGCCAAGGGCCAGCTTTACAAGCAGGTCCTTGTAAAGATAACAGTTTCAGTTCTGCTGTGTTTTACAACGTTAGGCATGTCAAAGTTCTCCATAGGATGTAAAACAAGACCCTAGATCTCATTAATGTAATACTGAAAATGTCCAGGAAATAAACCAGAGTTACTTGGCAATCAAAGAATCATGAAAATCTCAACTCATTTGGGGAAAGACAATCAATAGACATCACCGATGCCCTAACATAGATTTTGGAATTATCTGACGAGAACTTTAAAGTAGCTATTATAAAAATACTCAAATGAGAAATTGCAAACATCTTGAAACAAATATTAAAACCAAAAGTATGAGCAAAGAAATAGAAGACATTAAGAAGAACTAAGTCAAATTTTTTGAACTGAAAAATATAACCAAAATTTTAAAAATCACTGGGTGGACTCAGTAGCAGGATAGAGATGACAGCAGGAGAGTCAGTGAACTTGCAAATAGATTAATAGAAGTTATTCAAACTAAATAATAAAAGCATGTGGGGAAAAATAGTGAATAGAGCTCTAAGGAACTAAGGAGTCCAATATTTGTGTCCTTGGAATCCCAGAAGGAAAGGAGAAGAATTACGGGGCTGAATAAATACTTGACTAAATAATGCTTGAACGGTTCCCAAGTTTGGTGAAAGACATAAACCTATACATTCAACAAGCTGAACAAACTGCATCCTGGGTGGGAGTGGGGATATCCATATACAGATGACACGTAATATTCAAATTGAAAGAAAAAAAATCTTGAAAGCGGCTAAAGAAAAATTATGCATCTAAATTAGCGATTCTAATGGCTGCATATTTGTCATCAGAAACCTTGGAGGCCAGAAGGAAGTGGCACCGCAGGTTTTAAGTGCTGAAAGAAAAATTACAGATGTACTTTTTTATTTCTTCTCTTCTTTATCTTATTTTCTTCCCTTTTCTCTTGCTTTTCTTTTCTCCACCTGCCTTTCTTCGTATTTCCTTATTCTTTAAGTTGGCCAGTAATTCCCACAAGCATTGCTTAGCCTTTGAAAGAACTCGCTAAGTTCTGCAATGTAGAAAGAAATTTTTTCCCCCTGTATTTGAGATAAATAGGAATTGATTATAGTGCTTTGTGAAATTAATGGTTTTTTACCTTCTACTGTGTCTATCAGTAGAAGAAATGGAAACTCCCAGAATTTATTACTGATGTGAACTTGCTCTTGTGTTTGATACAGATGGTCAGCCTTCACTGATAGAGCCGGTAGGCATTACCATTGAGACTTGAGACCTCCAGTTAACCTTGGTTGACTCCTTTTTAAATTGAAGCGTAGTTGATTTACAATATTGTCTTAGTTGCAAGTGTACAGCATAGTGATTCAGTTGTTTTATTTTCTGATTATTCTCCATTGTAGATATTACAAGATATTTACTTAATTCCCTGTACTATATGGTAAATCCTTGTTGCTTATCTATTTTGTGTATAGTAGTTTGGATCTGTTAATCCCACACTCTTAATTTGTCCCTCTACCCTCTCTTTCCCCTTTGGCAACTGTAAGTTTGTTTTCTATGTCTGTGAGTCTGTTTCTGTTTTGTATATAGATTCATTTGTATTATTTTTTAGATTTTACATATAAATGATCATATAGTATTTGTCTTTCTCTGCCTGACTTCACTGAATATAATATCCTCTAGGTAACTTTGGATAACTCTTGGTGGGTATTTCCAAGGAGTGAGAATGAATGAACTTTATATAAAACCATGTTGCTATCACAAAAATCTTATGTGTTATCTAAAATAGTATTATAATAATTGTGCACTGTTTCCAAGCACTGCATTCTACCACTGAGCTATACCCTGCCCTGCCCCGACATTGTTCACTGTTTCTGATTTCTAATTGGTTGTAATCTAGTGGGTCTAGTAAAAATTTCATGTGATTACAAGTATGTGTTCTGTCTTAGCTGCTTCATCAAAAGCTTCCCTTTACCCATTGTTTGCTTACCTCACCACCTATAGTAACTTCCTCATCATCTCCTTACTTTTTGAGCTCATTTGCATTTCTTTCTTTGCTGTTTGACTTGTTTTCCTTTTCCCTTAGCACTCTCTCCCCTTAATTCCATTTTTTTCTCATCACTAACAAGCCTGTCGCCAGTTTTCTCTTCAAGCTAATGTTATAACAGCATTTCCCAACACCATGGTTTAGATTGGAGCAACATCTTCATTAATTTATTGTAGTTGGTGTGGAGTAACATTAAATGCTGTTTGGAATGACTGTTACATAAACCTAATAGGTTAGTTACCAATTATGAGCACATTTGGTATGAACACTGTGCTGAATACTCCATTTCATCCTTAGTTGGAGACTGTGTTTCTTGTGCACATTACAGTTATCTTGCTTTCTTGAAATATATAATAGGCATTCTTTTCCCTTTTTGTAGTCCAGAGATATTAAGTCGTTCACAGACTCAAACGCTAGAGAGTTTGGAATTCATTCCTCAGCATGTTGGTGCCTTCTCTGTCGAGAAATATGATGACATCAGGAAATATTTAATAAAGGTAAACAAGAGTCAAAACCATGATGCAGGTACAACAATATATCATTCAGATGTACTCACAGCTTATTGATACTTTAATCCTGTTTTTGCTTTCTAAGTATTTCTTTTGTTAATTATCTGGCTACTAAAAACACATTTCTACATGGAGATTGACCTATTATGATGATGGAATCTTCTAAGTTTTGTGAAGTGTTCAAGGGGGTTCTGGAGATCTAGGGTCCATGTTTAAAATGACTTTTTGTTAGTAACATTAGCAAACCAGAGATTGTATAAATAAAGAATGCTGCCCTCACCTCATAGTTATGCTCTCTTTGCTTCTTCCCAAACCCTATAAGATCAGTTACAATTTAAAGTATGACATGCATTGTATGGGGGTACAGGAAGGAATATTAGGAGAAATCAAGGGAAGTGAAGAGTTACTGTTTCAGAGCATAATCAGCTATCATAAATTTTCTCCAAGGTAACATTTCATATATTTTTTATGACATTTAAAGTATCAGAACCTTTCTTTCAATGATATTCTATATCAATGTATCCAAAACTATTTTCCCAAAGTATTAAAAGGATTCTTTGATTAAGATTAGGAACTCCTACTCTGCTTTCAGAGACTCAACATTTTCAGAAAAGTTGGGTAGACTCAACAGTTTCAGAAAAGTTAAAGGATTTGAATTTTCCTGGTCTAAAAGTAGACTCTTGATTACTTTCATTTTGAAAATTATCATTTATGAAATTGTTTATTTTTGATTGATTGTTTCTGCTATTAGTGTGCATTGATTGACTGCATTGTTCTCTTCCTGCCCAGGCCTGTGACACTCCTCTGCACCCTCTGGGCAGGCTTGTGGAGACACTGGTTGCAGTGTATAGAATGACATATGTGGGTGTGGGAGCCAACCGCCGGTTACTGCAGGAGGCCGTGAAGGAGATTAAGTCCTACCTTAAGCGAATTTTCCAGCTGGTGAGGTAAGAGATCTTTTCATCGAAGTCTGGAAGCTGTGGAATACTAGTTTATCCTTACGCTTGGGTATCTTCACCCTGAATCTAGAGATACAACTTTGTAAAGAGTCATGAATTGTCCCCTTTGTCACAGAAATTAAATTATTCACCAAGAAAATGGTTTTATGCCACAGATCCTTAGATTAAATAACGAAAACATGTTTTTACTTTGTGTTTATGCTGTAACTATAAAAAAGTTGGACCTTAGCCATTGTTAATTATTTCCTTTGTATCTTCCTTACTCATTAAGTACAATAGAAGGCTAAAATGAATGTTTTTTTTTAATACCAATTTTGGTATGAAATACAGTAGTCTTATTTGGATTTAATCTCTAGACAAAAATCATGTCTCTAAAACCTAAGCACAGAGAAGGTAAAATCTAATATGAAGTTTTATCCCTGAATATTTATGTCCTGTCCCTTGACAACAGCATATTCAGTTATTCACTTATTCAGCAAATATTTATTGAGTGTGTCAGCCACCATTCTAGCCCCTGGAGGAATTTATCAGTGAACAAACTAAAAAAAAAAAAAAAAGAATCTGTACTCTAATGCGGCTGACAATTAAGTGGGCACAGAGTAATCAAAATATGTGAGATAATGATAAACATGACAGAGGGAAAGAGACGAGTCTGGAGGTGAGATGCTGCTGTTTCAAACAGAAGGTCAAGGAGGCCTAACTAATAAGGTAATATCTGAGCACAGGCTTTGAAGGAAGTTAGAAAGCAAGCAGGCATTTTTCAAAGGAAGGTTTCAGGCAGCAAGCAAATTAGGAACTTTTGAAATTCAAGATATTTTACTGGGTTTAAGCGGGCAAGTAAATACTATACTGAGATAGTTGTACAGAATTTTATGGATTTTGTCTCAGAAATCTTTCTCTATTATTAGCCTCAAAACTGATAAATGCATTTCAAAGTGTTTCAGGTTTTGAGGGGACAATATATCCACTAAAAATACTGCTGGACTCGAATTGTTTCAGCATTGACATTAGCTGGGTAAAATGAAGATAAGTTTCCTGAACTTTTTTAGTTTTCTCAACTATAAAATTAGGGACGGGGGCATGGTATAAATCTACAAAAATACAGAAGGTTGCCTTTAAGGATCAAGATTTAAGCCTGTGAAAATAAAGAGGACAATAAACTTTGTTTATGGTTAGAACCCATCATTTGCATACCAGAGGTGGAAAATAAAATCTAGGGCAAATTCAGAGCTTAGGGAAAAATCCTCAGCAACTTAGTAGCTTGATCATTTGGAAAATGTTTTCAATAACTTGACTATAAAAAAATTTTTTTTAATTTTTACATTAATTGAGTTTTCATTTTTTTCTTAATGTTGGACATTTAAGTATTTCCAGTGATTTTTTTTAATACTCTGAAAACAGTGGTCTCTCCTTGAAGAGTCAGGGCACATTGACCTCAAGATGAGATTTGCCAGTAAGAAAACATATTTCATATAGATTAGAATTCTTCATTCTTCAGTAACTGGACAGAAAAAAAAAAGATTTAAGTAGTGTTATTCATTAGCTACATTCTTAATTTTATCCTGTAAGAACCATCAGTTAAGAATCTCAGGGAACTAGGGGTTGGGGTTTAACAGACACATGTTACTATATATAAAATCGATAAACAACAAGGACCTGCTTTGTAGCATGGGGAAGATATTTCAATTTCTTGTAATAATGTAAAATGGAAAAGAATCTGAAAAGAATATGTATATATGTGTATATATATGTATAACTGAATCACTCTGCTGTACATCTGAAACTAACATTGTAAATCAACTACATTTCAATAAAAAACTAAAAAGAAAAAAGAATCTCAGGAAACTAAAATATTTAGTTGATATAAAGTTTGATTTCATCAGGCCTTAAATAGATTAAATAATAGCAACGTGTTTGTACTCTTTCTAGCTGCTCTAGAGGTGTAATTGTATATTTTTTATTCTTCCTTAGATTCTTATTTCCTGAGCTTCCTGAGGAGGGCAGCACAATTCCTCTTTCTGCTCCTCTGCCAACTGAAAGGAAATCCTTTTGCACTGCGAAGTCAGATTCCAGATCTGAATCACCAGAGCCAGGGTGAGTAGAGCTGGGTGGAAATTGTGAAGAAAGAGGGTGGAGACTAGATGATCTTATGCAAAGAATCCCAGGAGAAGTTATTTTTTTCCCTAGATCTGTTTCCTTCTTTCTAAAATGATGTGTTTGGACGAGGTGATCTCAGGTTCCTTTTATGTCTCGAGTTCTACTTGGCAAACCCCATAAAAGTATAACCACAGATGACTGGGCACAAAGGCAAAGTAAATCTGCCCTAGGACAACAGAAAAATTAGCCTTAAAATAGAAACAAAGTGGACTTTCTGTTAGATTTTGAGTTTACGAAAAGAATTCACAGTTGGCCTAAGACAAAACTCTGAGGCCATAGGCACACTTCTCATGTAAACTCCTTACATAAAAGAAGAGTAATATTATAACTGCTTCCTTTTTTTTTTCTTTAATTGAAGTATAGTCAGTTATATTGTGTCAATTTCTGGTGTACAGCATAATGTCCCAGTCATGCATATATATACATATATTTGTTTTCATACTCTTTTTCATTAAAGGTTATTACAAGATATTGAATATAGTTCCCTGTGCTATACAGAAGAAATTTGTTTTTCACCTATTTTTATATATAGTGTTTAATATTTTCAAATCTCAAACTCCCAAATTTATCCTTTCCCACCCCTTTTCCCTGGCAACCATAAGATTGTTTACTATGTCTGCAAGTCTTTTTCTTTTGTAGATGAGTTCGTTAGTGTCTTTCTTTCTTTCTTCCTTTCTTTCTTCCTTTCTTTCTTCCTTCCTTCCTTTCTTTCTTTCTTTCTTTCTTTCTTTCTTTCTTTCTTTCTTTCTTTCTTCCTTCCTTCCTTCCTTCCTTCCTTCCTTCCTTCCTTCCTTCCTTCCTTCCCTTCTTTCTTTCTTTCTCTCTTTCTCTCTTTCTTCCTTTCTTTCTCTATTTTTAGATTCCACATATGAGTAATATCATATGTTATTTTTCTTTCTCTTTCTGGCTTACTTCACTTAGAATGACAGTCTCCAGTTACATCCATGTTGCTGCAAATGGCATTATTTTATTATTCTTTTTCATCGCTGAATAGTATTCTGTTGTATAAATATACCACAGCTTCTTTATCCAGTCATCTGTCAATGGACATTTAGGTTGTTTCCATGTCTCAGCTATTGTATATAGTGCTGCTATGATTTAACTGCTTTTTTACTCAAAATTTCCCATCTTTACTTCCAGCTTTTAGAAAATGAAGCTCCATCTTTGATTCTGTATCCAATTTTAAGATTAACTCTTCTCCCTCTCCCTCTCCCTCTCCCTCTGATGTTTTGTAGTTATGTGGTAACAGGGTCTGGGTTGCTGCTTCCTGTGCTCCTACCTCGGCTCTACCCACCGCTGTTCATGCTCTATGCCCTGGAGAATGATCGTGAGGAGGACGTTTACTGGGAATGTGTTCTGCGACTAAACAAGCAGCCAGATATTGCTCTTTTGGGCTTCCTCGGGGTGCAGAGGTAAGTGCAGCACTTATGAATGGAATCGAATGGTTTTAACTTAAAATGCAAACAGCATTATCAGGAATTTGGTACTTTGATTTTTGAATTTTCTATATAATTTGCTGTTTATTTATCTATTGCACATCTGTCTTCAGCAAAATAATGATATTTAATAACCATAAAGTTTCTGAGAATTTTTGGAGATAAGTATGAAATTTGATTATTCTTCTGAATATATATATTCTGGATTTATATATATATGTAGATGTAGATGTATAGTTAGAGTTATCTTGCCTGATATTTTGTGGTACTTTAAAGCAATATACATTCCCTTCTTCTCTTCCCTCCCTCCTCATCTACAATTTCTAATTTAAAACTTTAGAAGTGGTCTTTTTGTTGTAAGGCATTTTTTCTTGTTATTCCAAGGGAATACCAAGGGATTATGCTTTCTTTCTAGTGCTATGATAAAGCTGATCACCCCAACATCCAATAATTAAATATTTGTGCTATCAAAAAAAAGGAATAAGCCTTAATTGGAAAGTAAATATTTTCAGTGGAATAGTTTAATAGTGAAAATGAGATAAAATTGAGTGAAGGAAAGTTTTGGCCAATATTTGGTAATATTTGTAATGTATAGGGTTATGTTACTTCTGGAATGTTTATTACAACTTAACCTATCTGTGGAATAGTTATTTTAAATGGGGACTGGGAAGCCAATATATATTTAACTGTTTATATGGGGATTAATCTACCATAAATAACAACTCGTGTTAACAATGTATGTATTCTATTGTAGGAAATTTTGGCCAGTGACCTTGTCAATCCTTGGAGAGACTAAAAAGGTATAGTAGATTTTAGTTTCCTCAGCAAATATGCTTTTCTTTGGTGAGGAGTATTCGAGATAGCAAAAAATTTCCATTTCACTTTGGTAGAATAGTACCCAAGCATGAGTTGCATGAGTTCTTCACTGAAGACCTGCATCCTGCCATCGGTTTCATTTATGTTTATTGTTGCTGCAAAAGGCACCTTTCCTCTTTTGACCTTTATAAATTCTCTTTTTTGCAGGTTTTGCCAACCACAAAAGATGCTTGTTTTGCCTCAGCTGTAGAATGTCTACAGCAGATCAGGTAATCTCTGATTTGTTGAAAATCACATAAATCAAAGAAGTGGTTAGGCTATTAAGATATTAATGAGATCTTATCTTTACCTAAACTCTAAGCACACTCCACCCCACCCCCTTCCCCCAGCAAAAAAAAAAACAAAACACAAAACATGGTGTCAAACTCAGGCTAGAGATCAGAAAGGCTCTTTTGAGACATTTGGGTTACCTTTTACTCCACAGGGCCCTTGCATTTTCAAAAGTGGTGGAGAATCTATCCAGAAATTTATCTACATAATCACATCTTTAGCCAAATGGAAATTAACCAACTTCTTACTCAGAGAAAAGCATGTGTTAGGAAAATAAGATTCCACTTGGGTAAAAGGAGATAATCTATGACTCAGTGGATTCTTCCATGGGAACCATTGATAGTTTGAGGCTTCTTTTCTCAGAGAACTGTAGGACTACAGTGGTCGTCCCTTCTAGCTACTCATTTTGCCTGATGTGTCCAACTTAAGGCACATGAGCCCTAGGGGTATAATGTCAAACAGTTAAGCTATAGGATATCTTTTTGTCTTTTGTCTTTTTTTTTTTTTAAACAACAGCACAACATTTACCCCATCAGACAAACTTAAAGTCATCCAGCAGACTTTTGAAGAAATCTCTCAGAGTGTCCTGGCATCACTTCAGGAAGACTTCTTGTGGTCCATGGATGACTTGTTTCCTGTTTTCTTATACGTGGTGCTACGGGCCAGGTGACCAGTCTCTTCTGCCTTTAGTATTAGTGGCATTCTTTTAACCAGTCAGCCCCTTGCTTTTCTGAGCTGATGACAGGCATATGCTTTCCCACTGGAAAAACCCTCTTTTGTTAAGGTGGAAATAACTCAATATCTTTTTCTCGTTGGGGCAGGATTAGAAATTTAGGCTCTGAGGTGCACCTCATTGAGGATCTGATGGACCCATATCTTCAGCATGGGGAACAGGGTATAATGTTCACCACCTTGAAGGTAAAGTATAGGTATTACTTAATTTTTTTTATGTTAAAAATTTCTTTCATTTACCATATTATGAATCTGTCATTTACCACCTTCTTCTTTAAAAAAAGTTTAATTGCAAACATTAAGTGCCTTTAGAGCACATATTGTTAAATTTTAAAATATGATAAGGTAAAGAAAAGTAGAATCAGTCAGTTATTCTTCAAAATACTAAAGCAAATTATTCACCACCCAGTCTTCCCTGTAAATTGATCATTCAAATCGTTAACAAATCCTTATAGATGTAGACCAGCTATATACATGTAACTGTAAAAAAAAAAAAAAAAAAAAAGAAAGAATTCTTAATGTCCAAAAAAAGTATCCAGCCATAGAGCTATTTATTGGAATTAAGGTAAAACACCAAAGGCAGGATGTATGTAATGAATATGTGTGGCATTTCCTTTCTTTCCCATGTGTTTACTGTAACCAGTAGGTTACAAATGAGGTTCTCTGATCCAGGTGCTCTCTAGGGATTGTTGGAAGTCATTTCAGTTTCCCAACCTTAATTTTTCTTAGAATTTGATACAATCATTCTGAAGTTTCTTGGAAGAATAACAAATAGAAAATGGGAAAAACACTTCTGAAAAAAGACAGAAAGTAGACCCATTCTGCCGGTTAGTAAAGTATTATGAAATCACGGTAATTAAGATTGTATGTCACTGTTACAGGAACAGGCAGATTCCTAAGTGGAAGGAATGGCCCCCACATGGGCAGTATTATAATAAAAAATTCACATACGAAAATGGAAACATCAGGCACAAAAATGGAAAAAGAGAAGAATTATTTAATAAATGGTCAAAGTGTTGAGTTAGCATATTAGCAGTTTTGAAGGGAGGGTAGAATCAGGGTGGAATCAGTCATGTAGCAAATTATAGACACCTTAGGGTTTAAAGATAGAAAAAGGAAGAGAGAATGAAAGACAAGCAAATTAAAATGAAAAAAAAATCCACTAGAATTTAATGTCAGGTTTCTGACTTGAGCTAATTGTTTAAACTTTTCAGCTTAAATACCATTAACATTTATATTAAGTAATCTGAAAAGTGTGGAGACAACTGGGGAAAATATTGGTCACGAGTGACTTACATTATTAGTATTTATGTTATATGAAGAGCATCTTTAACGTATCACCAAGGAAGAAACTGAATAAATACATTTATATGTAGGAAAATGCTCAGTTTCACTGCAGATTTTTAAAAGGTGCCATTTGTTCCTGCTAAATTAACAAAAATGTTATAAAATTATACCCAGTGCTGGTGAGGTTATAGTGAAATCAGAATTATTCCTACATTGCTGATCCTGGATTAAGTAGCAGTCACCCCTTTGGAAAACAGAGATTAATGATGGTATCAGCAACATCAAAAATGTTTGTGGAGTTTGCCTAGTCCTACTCCTGGAGATTTATCCCAAGAAATTAAAGAGTGGAAAACATTATACATTATTTTTATGAGGTGTTCTTTGTAGTGAGAGTAACTCTCAAAACGCTATTTTCAGAATCACCTTGGAATGCATTCCTGGAAATGCTGATTGACTGGGTCCAGGATAAGGCTTAATCTCAGTCTGTGTGTTTATCAAATATACTAGGTGATTCTGATTACAGTTATTCATGGACCTTATAATGATCAGGATATTCTAAGTATCCAATCGATAGTGGCTTAGCAAATTAAGGTATTTCTACTTGGTGAAGACTATTGTACAGCTTATAAAAAAGTTTGTTCATTTGAGCATTAGAGGAAAATTTATGAAATTTTATCTCTATTAATTACAGCTAAGCAAAATAGACATTGGGTAGGGGGACTGGAAGAAGCTGGGGGAAAATGAAAGCAACTGATTTTGTTGAGCTATCAGTATTTTAATAAGGGCTCTCCTTTCTTAGTCCCATGTGCATTGCTATGTTTATGTAGTTTCTTTCAAAGTAAATTTTAAATGGTTTTGAACTTTTTTTTTTTCAGGCATGTTACTACCAGATCCAGCGTGAGAAGCTTAACTAGGCTGCATAACAGCTTGACAACTGGATTATCTATACAGAGTGTTTTAGCACCATCTGGCGTCTTCCTGTAGTGGCAAAAAAAAGAGCAGTGTTGAAATTAGGACGTTGTATTATTTCAGTTGTTATTTCTGAGCCTTACTAATGATCAGAGCCCTGAGCGCAGAAAAAAAGGACTGAATAATTTAAAGGGAGGATTGGAAAGGAGGTAGAAATCAGAATAGACCAGTCTGTGGGCTATGTCAAGTTCCCCAAATATCATACATCTACTGTTGGAAAAAAGAGGGGTATTCCTTCCTATGGTAAATAGTATGCCGGCTCCTGAAGTTGTAAGAAAAAGTTCTCAGTATAGCTTCTTAAGTTAAAGAAGTTGATGAATATTTTTGAGTTTCTGGTTCCCCTGCAGTTACCCCAGACCCCTTTGCAAGGAGCAGATTGTACTTGAAACTACCCTGGCCACACTATGCCTTCCTAAATCCCTTGCAATCATGTGTGCACCATGCTTCTTTGCTGGGGGGCGGAAAGAGGAACTTTCAAACTGCAGTTTTAACTTTTTCTAAGCTTTTCTACCAGGGTATTCATGATGGAAGAGGTTCTGTGCAGTTACTACCACACCCTGACCCCAAACATGGAACGCATCCAAATAGGAGTCTTCTGCTTCCTGACTAGAAAGATCATAGGAATTTTGTTCTTGGATTGCTTACAACGCTGTGGAGTGAATACACTGGAATTCAGACACTGACTGACTCTGAACTGCTGCAGGACCTCATTTGTCCGCGTGTAAACGCTGTGTTCTGAGGCCTGTGAATGAGAGCCTGAAGAGCTCTTGCACGTGGGCTGTTTTCTGGAGCAGGACTAGAGACTGGGAAATACGGAAGCGAAGATCTGCGCCATCCTTGACCTAGTGTTGTGGTTCTTCCCCGCACCTCGCGCTGAACTCACAGAGGGGAAGGAAAAGGAAACACGCTTTGGCTTTTCCCATCTCAGAAGTGTTGTGACACCTCAACCTCTTAGTGTTTGCTTTTCGCCTTTGTTTTGTTTTTTTTTTTATGTCCTATTGTAAGTGGTTGGTTTACACTGCACAAGTAACACTAGCTGTTTTGGATAACATAGGTGCTCTTCCCCAGCTCATCTCATCTCCTCACCAGGGTGAGCACACGGAGTGTCCTCCTCCTGCTTTGTGTTAACATCAGCAGATGGTAATCAGTTTTGAGAAAGGATCATGGTTTTTGCTCTACTTTATAATCAAGACAAGTGTTTAATAAAATACTGTTTCGGAATGTTGGCTGTGATGTAACAGCAATTTTCATAATAAAAGACATTCATCTTTATGAGGTTGTTTATGATTGCAAAAGAAATGATACAGGGCAGCCTAGAAACTTAACCTCAACTTTAGGTACCCCCCCACCCCCCACTTTTTAATCCATGCCTCTTTTATAGGCCTCAGAGATCCCCCTGGGGTTTTGGAGATCTCTCTATAAAATAAATAATGAACTTACAGCACCTTTGCTGACAAAGAACAAATTAACTTTCTGACCTTAATAAACCAAGCACAGGGGTCTTAAATACTACCATGACTTATGTGAATAAAAGACATTGTGATAGTTACAGGTTAGTTGTTTTTTTTTTTTCCCTTCTTCTCCTAGATAGATTCAGGGAAGGGAAAAGGGAGGATTTAAAAATCTGCCTAGAAATATTAAGCATTTGTTAATTACCTGCCAGGTGTGATGTCTTCTCAGTGAGCGTTTACATCTCACTGCTGCTTTCAACCAGGACGGGCCTGCCCATTATTGGAAAGGGACCAACACTTAAAGTTTAATTTATGTTAAACACATTTCCACTCGGGATTATTTTGACTTTGGAATAAAACACAAAATTCTGCATTTGGCTTGTAAGAGCAAGTTTCCTGAATGTCTATGACTCCTTAAGAGAGAAAGACAAGGATAATTGTGGGAATGGACAAAGTGAAACTTGAAACTCACTGAGGAGTTCTCAAATGATGGTAGGATGGCTCAATTCTAAGAGAAACATGTTGTAATTCATCCTTTTATTGATGTCTTAAATGAAACTGCCCTGTTACTTAAGATTCTTCATACTAGATTTATACTTTTCAGAAAGCATATTAAAACTAAAATTTCAATTCCCTTGGGGGAAAAAACCCCTCAGTCACCAGGCCACTGTCTGTAAATAGAATACTTAGCACTCATGCCTCAGCTTACGTAGACCTTGCACATGCAGGTCAATGATCACGGCAGCCTGTGGGGCAGGTACTAACCCCACTGATTTTGTAGACAAGGAGAGGCTGCGATTTGCCCACTGTCAGAGTTGGGGCTCCCTCCTAGAACTTCCCTGCTCTGGGGGGAGGGTGCAGCTCAGTAGTCGAGTGCCTGCTCAACATGCACAACGTCCTGGATTCAATGCCCAGTACCTTCAGTAAAGAAATTAATTTAAAAATTTTTTTTAATTAAAAAAAATGTTTTATTTAAAAATAATTTTAAAAATTAAAAAAAAAAAGAACTTCCCTGCTCCTGTTTCAGTGATCTTTCCTCTGGCAGCTGCCAGAGCTGTCATTTCATACCTGGGTTATGCGTTAAAAGTTCATAAAGTAAAAAATAAGTTCAAAATTTTTAAACAAAATTAAGTGTTTTTGATAAAATACATTATGCTCAAAGCAGTCACGAATGTATCACATTCCCGGTTTGTGTTTTCATCTACAACAGAGAACAAAGGAAAACCATATGTCCTTTTAGGATAAAAGGGCTGATAAGCCTCTGACAGTTGCCATTTGGTCTTTACCTTTTGCCTTTCTGTCATTCTGCTTCCAAACGTTCTTCCCACTGAGCCCTTCCTGCAACACAAAATTTTCAAAAAAGAAGTAGCCCCAATATGAGATTGAATGGACCATGAGGTTCAGAACAGCCAGTTGGTAGGGGACCTTCCAGAAGGGACTTTTTTCAGTAGCAGGCCTCATTACTATATTGGCTGAAGAGTCTTCCATTGTTTCCTCACCATAATGTGAGAAAATTAATAAGGTTAGTAAGTCAGCTTACTCTCAGTTGCCTCTAGTTTTCCCTTAGATAAAAATGCTGTTTGTTGTCTATTGTAGGGTGTCCATTATCCTGCAATAGTTAACAAAATACTCTTTTTTTTTTTTTTATATTAACTATGTGCTGGCAACTGGAAAATACTAAAGTGAAGGTTGCAAATGATATAAATTAGACTTTTCAGTGCACAGAATACTTGGGAAGATTTGTCACAGGGGAGGCTTATGAGTAATTTAGTGGTTAGTCTGGGTTAGGCTTCTGTGGATTAAATGAAGAGGATGTGCAGAGATTTTATCTAGAACAGTGAGGTGACTTTGCTACCTAATAGCCCATTGGTATTTTCTACTAAAGCTTTTCTCTGCATGGGAGCGACGTTGTATGTTTGCAGTCTTGCAGGTAAGAGACCCTGCCAAGTGATTCCCAGTTCCCAGAAGAGATCTCCTATAAATGTCTGCCCTTCTGTCAGTTTTTAAGAGCTAAAAACAAAACTCTTGGTAATCTTATTCAAATGGTTTAGTTTCATCGTATTACATATTATATGGAGAATTTTGTGATTTTAAAAGAGTAGGTTTTGCTTTGAAAAACCATTAAGTATGGAATAATGATTTGTCATGGAGACTGGGTAAAATGGAGCATTTGTTTTAGTCCTAAATCAATAGCATTTTGACCTAAGGGAAGCCAGCTATTTCTGTACAGGCCTTTCTTATTGGTGAATTTTCAAGTGCTTTTTCAGGCTTTGTCTAGTAGAGAGCATTGTTTTGACAAATGAGCATAATAGGGGTAAGGAGTGTGGCATTTAAGAATAATCACTGTATTAATATGACCGTTTTAAAAGGCCATGGAAATACTGATTTTAAAGTAATGCTTAGGATGAATTCTTAGGGCTCGGTAACACTAATGCAGCTTCTAAGTTAGTGGTAAGAACTGGCCGTCCTTCCTGTGTTACTTAATCAGTTCAGGGTTGTATGTGGTTGGGTATTTGCTTATTTACAGTCTCCATCTAGAATTCTCACTCTCAAGACAGCAGAAATATGCCTCAAGTGACAGCTGGTCCAGGAGTCATGAAAAGGCAGGCAAGGGGGAGACATCAGTCTCTTGCCAGGAACTGGCATGTTTCAGGACTAAATGGAAACTTTTTGATTTTATTACTTGTGAAATCTACTGAACACCCCATTGAGTGTCAGATTCATTGTCTGTAAAATGAAGGCTGCATTTGATTGCCTCCAAGATCTGTCAGGTACCAATTTCAAAGTTTGATGGAGAAGAAGGCTGAAGTCAATATAACCAGGCTGAGGCGAGGTTACTTGGGGAGGTATCAGCCTTTTACTTCCATGTCTGGCCTCCTGCTTTTCTGCCCCTTCCTGAAATAACTGGAAATACTAAGTGCTTGCTGTGACCCGAGCACCATTACGGATGCCGAGGCTTCAGCAGTGAACAGGACAAGCAAGGTGTCTGCCCTCAGACCCTCTACAGACCTGATGCACCCGGGAGCCAGACACTGAACAAGTTTATGTGGAGGAGACTCATGAAACTTGATGAGTGCCACAGGACAAAACGCAACAGTCTTCTTAGCCCCCTGGAAGGAGGGAAAGCCATTTTCTGAGATTTCCTTCTATGAATTTTTGTCTTAGCTTAGGCGAACACCAGGGATCGAGTGGCTTAAACAACAGAAATCTATTTCTCACCATTCTGGAGGCTAGAAATCTCAGATCAGGGTACCAGCCTGGTGGGGTTCTGGTGAGGTCCCTCCTCGTGGCTTGAAGGTGGCTTCCTCCTCACTGCATCCTTACAGGGCAGAGAAATACAACAAGCTCTCTGGTGCCTCTTCTTACAAGGGCGCCAGTGCCATCGTGAGGGCCTCACAGGATGACCTAATCCAGCCTAATTATGTCCCAGAGGCCCCACCTCCAAACACCATCACACTGGAGTTGGGTAGGGGGGCTGGTTAGGGCTTCAATATCTGAATGGGGTGGGGGACAAAATTCAGTCCATAGCAAATTTGTCTGAGGAACCTGAGGATGACCTGGTAAGCACAGTTCTTAGAATTTCACCTGAATTGTGGAGATGAAAATTAGTGTATGCCTCTATGGCTGAGAAACTTTTAGTCAAAATGAGCCTTTTAGAATATATGAATTAGATGTCTGTGTAGCCTGGAGTTGGCTATAGATTTAGTAGAAGCTATTTTAGTAATTAAAATTCACTTTAGGAACCACAGTCTAACTGTGAATTCCTCTCACAATTTCATCTCAGGGGTCAATAATGTCCCTAGCCCCCTCGTCTGCTGCGTGGGCAGGCCTGGTCGGCACACTGTCCTCTGAGAACCAGATGCGGAGGAGCTGTGTCCACCTGACGGTGCACACATAGCAGTTGGCTTGTTTAGCTCGTGCTGCCTCCCCAAGGGCATGTGACTTGTGAGAAACCTTCGGTAGCATTGTAAGAAGTTGCCTGAATATGATGGCTTGGTGTCAGACCCATCTGCTAGCTCTGATTTTTGTCTGTCTGGCAGATACTGCATCTCCCTTTTCAAACTCAACCTTGGAAGTGCTCCCCTCCAGGGAGGAAGATGAGTCATGTATGCAGTTGTTGTGCTAAATGATTCAATAGAAGCCCCAGAACTGGAATGCAGGAAAAAGGCTGGGTTTAACTGACTCAGTTGGGCTGAGTAGGGTGGGTGGTGGTGGGCAAGGCAAAAGCATAGGATGCCAAGCTTGGGTAGAATCTAGCCGAGTAGGATCCTGCAGTGTGACTGGAAAAGAATGTGTATGGGAAGTCTAAAACTCCACAACAGCTTTCTGTGTTGCTCTTCTCACTGCCTTAGAATTTAGAGACAACATAATAATGATCAGTCTTTTTCTAGATAGCCTCCCTGACTCAACCCCACAATCTGTCTACATTCCAGACGGTGGTTCTCAACCATATCAGATTCAATACCCAAATCTTTAATAATTAGTATGAAATGCTCCTTTAAAAAAAATCCTGATTTATCCTTTATTTTCTTGCTGTAACATGCTGTCAGTGCCTGATCCATATCTCCTTGGTCCTTACCACTTTTGGTGCACTCTGGACCAATTTCCAACTCCCAACACCTGCACATTCTATCGGAAAGTATGCATGTAGCACGCTGGAAGGGCCAGAAGTAATGCTCTCTGGGAAAAACCCTTAACCAATGTCTGGCAGCACTGGAATATAAATATCCCCATGCGCTTGTCCCTTGTTCCTCCATAGGATTAAGCTCCACACTGTCCACAGTGGTTACTTGCTTGATAACACATTTTACTGACTTTTTCCCTTTGCCTTGCCTTATTACCCTGTTCCCCTACTAGTGTTCTAGGATCACTTTCAAAACAAATCACCTCTCTAGAATCCTTGCTTTGTGTCTGATTCTGGGAGAACTCAAACTAAAACATTTATTTGCACACAACTTAAAAAAATCCATATACATAGCACCCTCATAATAATAATAGAGATAAATTAAATGTAGCTGATAAGACATTATTTCAATATGTAGATAAGAGATATCACTGAACCAAAAGATACAATGAAGTAACACGTTTGTACCTGTAAAAGAATCCATCAGGAATGCAGCAACTTTGAATGCAGACACAGATACAGCCATAGGCTGATAGTGTTGTGTTGCAATGATGTGTTATATACTGTGAGCAGCTTTGCCATTAATGACATGATTTTCTGAAACAGTAAACTTGATAAAGTCCATGTAAAACAAATTCATTCTTCAATTATGGTAGTAGAATTCCAGAAAATTGAATGTCTATTAAAACTGTGCAAAAATACTTCAAGTTTACATGTAAAGAGAAGTTGGGTTTTAGGCTCAGATAATTATAAGGTTTTTTTTTTTTTTTTCTTTTTCCAGCAGCATGAAAGTCCAATGGGACATGTGAAAGTCATACAGGGCCTGAGGTGATTTCCTATTTTGTAGAGCAACTTCTGTCAAACTTCCTCAAAAAGGAGTGAGCATGTTCCCTTTGCTCTTGTTTTCTTAATTCCCATCCTGCTGGCTGAAATGTAGAAGTGGTGGCTGGAGCTTGGAAGCAGGAAGATAAAGACCACATCACACCCCAGAATGGCAGAACAGTAGCTGCAGGGAGCCCATTCTCTGAGAATTTCATAGAGCAAGGCTGCCTTTCTAGCCCTGGACTGTCTCTGTCTCTGGACTTTTACATGAGCAAAATATAAACTCCTACTCTGTTAAGCCACTATTATTTTGGGTTTCTGATTTTTTTTTTTTAAACTAAATCTACATAAAGCAATAGATAAAATAAACCCTAAGAATCTCCTCAGCAGTAACCCAAAACATTGGTGACTGTGATCAGATCAGTGCCATGAAGAACTATAGGTCCAACGAGAGGGAACAGGGACCTAAATGGAATCGGGCTCTAATGATGATTAAGTCAACTAGGCAAAGAGGTGGAAAATAAACAAATATAACATTATCTGTCACTTGTTTAAAAAAAAAAAAAAAGAGGGGAGTAGAGGAATGTTTTATGAAACAGTAAATTCTTGCTCACCCAGCTGGGGATGGTTCATTTAAAGAGGAAGCACCACAGGGCAAATCTGTTTTACTTGGTGTGGATTCTGATGCGTATGTAGCACAGAGCTTGACTTGCTCAATAAATGCTGTTGGAAATATATTCCCATGTATGTATTAAGAGCTGTGGGGCCAGCGTGATGGAACGGGCTATATGCTGTTTGTCAATCTGCTCCCTAGCTCTGAATTCCTTCTGAAAGCTTGGGCAGAGAGGATGATACAGTCAGACAAAGGAGCAGATTCGCCGGACAAAAAGGATGAGAAGGACAAGGCACTTTCTGCGGCAGCCAATCCAGAGAATGGTATGTGGTGCCAGATTCCTTTTCCAGGCCGGAAAGGCAATATAATAGCACTCTAAATATGTGATCAAATTTAGGGGTAGAAACTCTGTTAGATTTACTGTGATTTCTATAAGGAACTTGTCATATACTTTGAACTGTGCTATTGCATCTATTAGTGATAAGTCTAGATTTGCAAATACTAACTACTGTATATAAAAATAGATAAAAACCAAATTTATTCTGTATAGCACATGGAATAATATTCAATATATTGTAATAACCCTTAATGAAAATGAATATATGTGTGTGTATATATATATATACATATATATATATATATATATATATGTGTGTGTGTGTATGTGTGTGACTGGGACATTATGCTGTACACCAGAATTTGACACATTGTAACTGACTATACTTAAAAAAATTTTTTTTAAGTCTAAGCAATTTTCAAGGCAGGAAAGAAAGAAATGGACACAGCGGATTCAGAAACTTTTTTCCCCTACCCTATAATGTTTTACTTCAACTTAAAACTTCACAACTTGTTCACATTCAAAATATCACTGCAACAAATAGAATTTCTATGAAAATACTTGTAAAAACAATCCAGCATTCACTAAAATCTGTTAAGTCCCTTTAGTCAGTGGAATCCTGAGATTTGTATTAAAAACCTATTAGAGATAAACAAATTTCTACTGTATAGCACAGGCAACTATATTCAATATCTTGTGGTTAACCTATAATGAAAACGAATATGAGAAGGAATATATGTATGTATATGTATGACTGAAACATTACACTATGCACCAGAAATTGACACAGCATTGTAAACTAACTAAACTTCAATAAAAAGAATGCAAATTTAAAATTTTTAAATAAATTTTAAAATAAATTTTAAAAAACCTGTTAGGAGAGCTCTATAAGAATTTTCAGAAAGGGTAAAGACAAATGACTCTATGTTTGAATTAGAGGAGGAGACTCGGAAAACAGCTAGATAATTTTGGCATAAACCAGAAGCTGGTAAGATTGGGGAAGGGAAAACACTACTGCTCCCATAAAATCTTACATCTGTATGCTATGGTCTATTACTTCATCTAATATTAGCATCAAGCGTGTGGGAAAGCTAGAATATTCTCATTTTGCCACAAGGGAACCAGGTTCCAGAGAATTGGGTGGCTTTCTGAGGTTCACACAATAAGTGAGAGAACGGGGCTGGAAGGCAGAGTTTGGGGCCTCAAATTCAGTGTCCCCTCCTCTCCTCGTGAGCCCCTGGAACGTCCCAGCTGTTCAAATTGTCTTCATATTTATACCTGCCTTTCTCTCCACCCCACTTGCCACCCCATCCCTGCCCTCTCCCATCTCTAGGTATCTCCCAAATCCTGAGGCTTGTGCTACAGGAGCTGAATCTGTTCTACAGCCGAGATGTGAACGGAGTGTGTCTCCTGTACGACCTCCTCCACTCCCCATGGCTGCGGGCCCTGCTCAAGGTGAGCGATCTGTCTCACAGAAGCCCTTAGCCTTGGGAACAGAACCTACTCATCCGACAGGGTCACTTGTCTGTTGGCAGGAAATTTCAACTTAGAAAAAGTTCCCAGGAGGCAATCCTCAGATAAGAGCTACAAACCCCCTTAGCTTGGAAAGGGATTTACTTGAATGGAAAATAATAAGGCAGTGCCTCTCTCTGCTGCCCCCAACTCCTCTTCTTCCAGAGGCCCCTGGATCACAAAGCAGCTGCCACAAATGACTATCGGCAGTGTCTTTACAGCTGTCTACAACCCTCTGTCCTTGAGGACAACTCAGGACAAATAAAAATGCTTTTAAAAGTTATTCCTCTTGGTTTTTACAAATTACAAAATGAGATATCTACTGTTCTGTTTAGGTATTTCAAGTTTTCTTACTCTGAAGATTTCTTCTTTTTTTAAAAATTTGGCTAAAACTTCATATACAGATACAACAGCATCTGACTATAATTTTGTTCTTCTGAACAAATGTTATTATCAAGAAAGATACTTTTGAAGTTATTTTGGGGGGATATGTTTCCTTCAGTTAAGTGTGAAATGTGGACAGCCTTATAATGCATGTTAATATTTATATTTATATTTATATTTTTTAAAATAAGAGAACAGGGTCAACATATTTAGCATAAGCAAAGATGTACTCCTCACAGCACTGGTTTTAAAACACCTAATTTCTTTATCCATTCATCCTTCCATTGCTGGACACAGAGTTTTTTCCCCATGTCTTGGCTTTTGTAAACATGGGGTGCAGATATCTTTCTGAGACAGTGATTTCATTTCACTCTCACTATATACTCAGAAGTGGGATGGCCAATGAGATATTATTCAGCCGTAAAAGAGAAGGAAATCCTCCCTTTCGCAACAGCTTGGATGGACCTCAGGGCATTATGCTAAATGAAATAAGCCAGAGAAAGACAAATACTGTGTGATCTCATTGCATGTGGAATCTGAAAATGTGGAGCTCATAGAAGCAGAGAGTAGAGTAGCGGTTGCCAAGGGCTGGAGCTGGGGATGAAGGGAGGATTTTGGTCAAAAGGTACAAACTTCAAGTTATAAGATGAAAAAGTTCTGGGATCTAACATACAGCATGGTGACTATATTTAACAATATTGTTTTATATGCTAAGAGAGTAGATCTTAAATGTTATCATGACACACACACAATATAGTAATTATGTGAATTGGTAGACGTATTAACTAAACTTATTGTTCTTATCATTTTGCAACATACACGTGTATCAAATCAACATATTGTACACCTTAGATTTATGCAGTGTTCTATGTCAATTATATCTCAATAAACCTGAGGGGGAAATGACCTGATTTCTACCAGGCACTTTCTCCTCCTGGGATTGGCTAAAACAGGAGTTTAAATGTCACTCAAGACGTTGCCCTTGCTACCATGGGTAGGCAGCTTGTGCTTTGTGCTCCCTGAATCCATCCATCAGCCTTAATCCTGTCCAGGTAAACTTGAGCGTGGGCACTGAGGTAGAGCAAGGAAGCACCAGATCTGGGTCAGAAAGATGGGGCTGAGCTGGCCTCCTGGGCCTCATTTGTCCATCTGTAAGAGAAACTGGATTCCTAAAATAGGATGAAGGGCTGCACTGCAGAGGCTCAACCCTGGATCCTGGTACGGAAGACAATTCCTAAGGGTCACCAGAGACAAAGTTGGAATTTTTATAATTGGAGAATTAAGGGAGGAAAGGAAACAAACACAAGATGAGCATAGAGCATTAAGCAGGTACTGTGTGTCCAACCTCTCATTCAGTTCCCCGGGGAACCCTGATCCCATAGCTCCTGCCCTGTGCCGCTGCCCAGCCTGGAAGTTCCCAGAGGTCTCTGGCCCCAGATCTCTATTGGTCTCAAGCTTAGATACCCCACTCTAATTTAGTTTAACAAGAGCAAGAGTTTGAGTTTCTTTTTATCAGTGATATTGGTTGGGGAAGATCAATTTCTGGCGGCAGCCAGTAATTAAGCCTCTGAAGCATTAGAGCCACCAACCTTGAGCTCATTTCTCTTGGACACCTAGAGACACCCCATGAAAGGCCCAGCACATGCTACTCAGCTGCTTGTGCCATTGCGTGGGCTGCTTCTCCCCTCGGCGACCTTCCCTTGGTGTGGCGTTCATTCTCTCCTCGTTGCCCTCTGCAGGTTTATGACTCCCTCCAGGAATTCAAAGAAAAGAAGCTCGTTCCTGCTGCACCCCACGCACAGGCGTTGTCCTCGGAGGTGAGGTGATTTTTCATCCAGAGAATAGGAGAGCTTTAATGTGATGTCTTTTCACTCACAGTGCTAGTTTAAAGGCTCCAACAGAAAAGTCTAATTGGTGATTGTGCATCGAGTAAGTGTTTCTAACTGAGCTTTAATAGAAGAGAATTGGCATGCTGTCTCCCCAAATTAAAGTGAAACAAAACAAAACATATTTTTAGCATGTGTCCATTTCTCTTTCTCCCTAAACCGTGGACCCTATGGAAATGGTAATGTTGTTCTGTTAATGATCTTCAAATTTACTTCTCGAGGCTGGGCTCCTGCCCTGAACTGCAGACTCTTTCCTCCAACTGCCTGCTTCCCGTCTTACTCAGGTGTCCTCAAACTTAACATGTCCCAAACTGAGATCCTAATCGTCCCCACCCCCAAAGCCACTCATGTCCCAGCCTTTTCTATCTCAGTAAGGACATCTTTTTTCTTGGAGTACTGAAGCCAGAATCTTTGGGGTCACCTTTGATTTTCTCTTTCTCTCATACTCACACCCAATCCTGTCAGCTCTAGTTTCAAAATCTGTCGAGAATCTCACCACCTCTGCTGTGCCAAATTATATAAGCCATCGTCGTCTCACACGGATAATTGTGATTTAGCCTCCTCCCCGGACTCCTGCTTCTGCTCTTGCTCCCCTGTGGCGTATCCTGTATCCTAACACAGTAGCCAAAAAGATGCTCTTTGAAGATGAGTCACATCAAAGTTCTCACACAGCCAAACAATGTAGCCCCTGTTCCCCTTTGACATGACCCTCACCAGTCTCTCCCTTGTTCCCTCTGCTCCAGCCAGATGAACTACTTGTGGTTGTTTGAATCAGATGTGCTCCTGCCACAGGCCCTTTGCACTTGCTACTCACTAAGTCAGAAATGCTCTTGCCCATCTATTCATGCTAGTTGCTTCCGCATCTCCTTCTGGTCTCCACCCAAATGTCACCTTCTTACTGAGGCTTTCCCTGGTCACTTCATCTAAAATTGCAGTCCCCCCCCCCAGCATTCCCTGTCCACCTTCCCTGTTTTACTTTTCTTCTTAACTCTTTTCACCATCAAATAAAACTATTTCTTTTCCTTATATATTTTATTTATTGTCTGTGTTTCTTCATGACACTATAAACTCTGTGAGAATGGAGATTTTTGTCTGCCTTTTCACTGCTGTATTTACATCACTCTAAACAGTGTCTAGCACATCATAGATGGTCAATCTGTAGTTGCTGAGTGGTTGAATAAATGCAATCCATTTTGTCTTTGTTTATTGCCTAAACTGTAATAAAAGAAATAGGAAAAAAAAAAAGGAAAAAAGAAAAAACTTTTAACCTCAACTCCAGTAACTAATAACTTGGATTATTTTCAGTTTTTCACAGGGAAACACACACTTGAATTTTATTCAGTTGCAACCCTAGTGGGTTGAGGAGAACTTGGTGAACTGCTTGTTTTCATTTCCCTGTGTGTAATGGTGCTTGACTGCTGAAGATTCATGGAGCTGGAGAAAGCCTTGGAAGGTCTACGCCCTGTCAGGAAGCAGGTCTACACTGAAACTACAGCAAAGAGATCGGAGTTTATGCTGTTTAGCACTTTTTTTTGTTGAAACAAACATTAAAATTGCGACTCAAATCATAAGCCCTAAAATATAAATTACTGTTCCCATTTTCCAGTAGAAGAATAGAGCATCTCATAGAATTAAACTCCCTGAGTTCTCCAGGCAATTGAGCCTGTCCTTGGAGAACTCAGATACCTTAACCTGCCCGTAAAGCATTCATATTAGCAAACAGCCGTTTTAGAGCCACTAGAGGGCTTTTGCCTTAGTATATAAGATATTACAAAATTATGTTAATTCCTCTTCCAAGCCTGGGATGTGCCCGACTGGGGCACTGTGGTTTAGATATACCTCAAATCTTGGATTCTACCAGCTGTCATAAATATTAATGAATAAGGAAAGATTCTAAGCCCTGACTTTACAGATGAAAAAGAAGTCTTCAGTAACAGCTTTTCTTAGGTCAATACCATGCTCACCAGTATATCTGTTATCCAACCTAGGTGATGGTAACTGGGTGATGAAGATTTTTTTTAAAATTCACAATGTATGTTTTTCCATCAACCAGGTAGTGAAGATATTACGTGAAACCTCCAAGTGTCCTGAGATCCAAGAGCTGAGACAGATCCTCCAGTCTCCACACTTTAAGGCAAGTGCTTGCTAAAATGGACATATCTGGCACATAGACAAAGTTGGAAAGAAGTAAATGTGCTAGAAAATGTGCTCTCTGAATAGATGTTCTATTACTGTATGTGGGTGACCAACAGAGTGTACCTAAAGATGTGGGACTCAGATGTGACTGGCTTAATGTTGTCACGGAGCCAAGCCTGACGTATATATGAGGAGGCACCCAGAACTTCTCATGGTGTCTTGTCCGTCCCACCCGCCCCCTGCCCCCCCCCACCACAAAGCTAAGCTATTGTTCCTCTAAAATCCAATATCAGGGGTGGGCGATCAGGGTAGTATATGTCCCTTCCAACTGTGGAATATTTTAAGTTTTGGAAAAAGTGTGTGAAGGTATTTGGAAAATACACTATAATGATGACTAGCTCTGTGAGGGGGTCTATGAAGAATATCTGACTGCAGAACAGAAACCTATCTCTCAGTATTTATTGATTTGAGATCAGTTTATCAACACGTTAGAACTTTAAGAGAATGTCTGTATTGGGAGCAATGGAATTTATGAGTCAAAAGTTTTAGTCCACAAGATAAACCTAGAGAACTTACTCTGAGTGCCAATGAAGCTCTGTCCACGAATCTCAGACAGAGCTGTAGAATGACTACTCCCCCACTCCATGAAATGATGTGTAACCTAGCGGTCTGCTGGAAGGCACTATCATGTCCTAATGCAGGGAACTGCTGTTCCTCATTCTGTTTCACATGAGTCCATGGGTGTCACTGACAAATCAAACCAACAAGATGTTTTGATCCCTCATTCCACCTTAATTAGGAAAACTATTACAAAAGTTGTTTTGTGGTTCGAGTTCATAGGAGCACCATGGATCACATGGGTTTCCAGGGAATGAGAACGTGACAGTATACATTTTATCAGAAACGAAAGAATATATTATGTGTTGCTTAACCTCTCTGTCCCTTGTTTCCTTACCTGTAAACTGGGGACAATACACATACTCGCCTCAGGGTTATTGTGAAGACTGAGTTAATCCACATAAAATGCTGAGAAGTATGCCTGGCACGCATGTGTTGGTGGTTGTTGTGTGTCTTGCACAGACTGAGTCACCATCTCCTAGATGGGTGTGTGCTGTGTGTGACGTTAATTCACCTTTTCCTTCTCTGTCCCCAGGCCTTGCTCAGCGCCCACGACACTGTGGCCCAGAAAGACTTTGAACCCCTCCTCCCCCCACTGCCAGACAACATCCCTGAGAGCGAGGAGGCAATGAGGATTGTTTGTTTGGTGAAAAACCAACAGCCCCTGGTAAGGAAATCATTTTGTCTTTTCATTTAGAATTATACCAGGGCTAATTATGAACTCCAGGGTTACTTGGGCAATATTCTTGTCCATGGGCACAGATATAGTTTGAGACACTCAGAAAATGTGAGAGGAAACCCATGGTAATAATGACTAAATTGTATCTTAATGAATTTTGCCTGTGGTTTCAAACACATCACATGTTGTAATGTTTGCACTAGGAAAGATTTCTGCTTAGTGTTTTTCTTTTTGAAAGAGCTGTGAGAAAGAAGACTTTTTATTTTATTTCATTATTTGGCTCTCTGACACGCACACATATTTCACTCAGTTCTAAGGCATTGGCCTAAGTCTTTTCCTTTATTGGAGGGAAGCTGAGGAAGGCAGTAATTTAATTTTCTAAGAATAGTCCCTCTGATTAGGTTGTAATTGTGGGAGTTTTCTCTGTCTTTGGAAGCATCTAAATATTCTTTGATGTTTATTTGGCTGGGTAGAGACTTTGGCGGGCGAAGGTGGAATGGCCTGTCATTTTTGACGGTGGCGTGGTATGGCGCTGGTTGGTATGAATACCCTCATCTGAAAGAGCAGGGTGACACTGAGGGAAGCCCCAGAAAAGTGGTCATGTTAGGTACAAAGGGGTTCCACTGTGCTCTCTCCCCAGGGAGCTACCATCAAACGCCACGAGATGACAGGGGACATCCTGGTGGCCAGAGTCATCCACGGCGGGCTGGCCGACAGGAGTGGTGAGCTGGAGTAGCAGGGTGCGAGCGTGACCAGGAAAGTAGGAAACCCTTGCCTGTTTAATATTCCCAGGGAAACCCCTTTCCTAACTATGGTCGAGGCTTTAATGAGTTCTATTGCTCGTTCACTAAGAAGAAAGAAAGAAACATCCCAGAGAAGCCCCATTTTACCTTCTGCATTGAGACCCTCTGTTCTAGGCACCATATCACTGTTCTTTCACTTTACATTCCCATGGCAACCTAACAAGCTAAGTATTATGCCATTTTATGGATGAGGAAGCTGAGGCTCAAAGAGATTGAATGACTCATCTGCTCAAGGTTACACAATTTGAGTCAGAATTCAAGTCCAGGTCTGCCTCACTCTATACTCTCAATTTTCACTCTTCACTTGTCCTTCTGCTTTCAAACAGGCATAGCTCTTCCCCGTCTTCAAATGCCTTTTGCACTTGCCTTTTCTACCAGGAAATCGAATTCCCTTCCTTTCACCGCTGTGCTTCTGAAATGACTTGTTCTGTGCCTGCTGTCCCGTGTCCTCACTGCTCACCGCCCCAGAAACCTGCTGCAGGATTTGTAGCCGAACATTCTTAAAAAAACCACCCAGGGACGTCCTAGTCCCTAAGTCCACTGGCCCTTCCTTCAGCCTCGGTTTTATTTTTGCTTCTCTAGCACATTTGATGTTGCTGACAGTACCTTTCTTGAAATTTTCATCATTCTTGGGTTTTGTTCCCTGATATTGGCCTGCTTCTTGTCCCCACTGTCTTACCTCATATTTCTCAGCCTTAACCCCCAAGTGTCTCCACATTTTCTCTTTTGAAGAATACCCTCCCCTACCCCATTTGCATTTCATTCACCATTTTACTCACAACTCTGACATCTTTATTTTTAGTATTGTCTTCTTACCGGTGTTCCAGTTCCCTTTCACAACATCAGACTAGCAAAAATAAAAGTATCACCATCAGCTAATACCCAATGTCGGTGAAGAGGTGGAAAATGCAGTTCGCATGCACTTTGCTGATGCTGTAAATTGGAATAACCAGTGTGCTTTATTATTATTATTTTACAAAAAGATTTAAAATGTCAATGCTTGGGTTAGTGAACTTGTTAAGTAGCTTTGGGGTAGCTACCCCCATTTTTTGTGAATTCCTTTGTACCCTTCTTTGTTTTGTGTTCCTGTTTGCCTAGGGCTGTTGTATGCTGGAGACAAACTGGTGGAAGTGAATGGAGTTTCGGTTGAAGGACTGGACCCTGAGCAAGTGATCCATATTTTGGTAAGAGTCTCCTCCTGGCCTTCTTCACGCACATTCAGCTGTTTCTGTGCAGTGAGACTGCGGAGGAGATTCTGAACTTGAGCAAAAAATCCTTGCTCCCCTAACATTTGAATATGGTTTCCTTGAGGAAGCTCTGTGGTAGAAGAGAAGTCACCAGAGGGCAGCATACAGGGAGGGGGACATCCTTGCTGGTCGCTCCTCCATTGTCCTCGTGGTTGGAATGGGGATTTATGACCCCATTATATGAGCCTTTGGTCTCTTTTTGGTCACCATTCCCATCCTTCAAACCATTGCCTGAGTCACAGTCCAGCTGTCATCAGTCATAGCAGCACCCCCCCCAATACACCCCCATGTGGGGCCCAGGGTCGTTTACTATATGCCACATAGACCAGACTGGGCTCTTGTGGGGAGTGCTAGATTTTCATAGATGTCCCCTGGGGACTGAGATGAGAGGTTGGTATTATTATAAGGAGTATAACAAGCACCTAAATATTTTGCAAACCGCGGGTGCAAGGTTCTGTGTGGCACACAAGATACTGCAGCAGGAGCTTGGGGTCTGTCAACCACAGACCACGTGCCTCCACCTTAGCCCTTCCGGTGCCAGCTGTGGGGTTGCCAGCGGAGTGAGATCGTGGAATTCCTGAGTGAGACCGAGATCTTTCTTGTTAATGTCTGGATCTCCCATGCCTGTCACGGTGTTGTAACAGAGGATTCTTAACTTCCCCTTCAGGCTAAGAGGCTCTCTGTCTCCTCCATGATTAGCTTGGAAGCTTGTCATTCCCCCCAGAAGACTTGGGAGCCCCTCATCATCTTCCCCATCAGACTGGGCTGCCTGGTGCAGAAACAAGTGTTCAGGAAAGACAGGCTGACTGAGATTCCAGGAGGGGAAGTCAGACCGCGAGCTTCTCTCCTTCCCACAGAGCCTGTGGGAAGAAGGCCTTGCTAAGTGGGGTGTCCTGGGGGCAGCAAGAGGCCAGGCCTTAGTGTGGGTTTAACAGACCGGTGATCCTGGAAGCCCCACAGTGGGGCAGAAGCGGAGCTCAGTTTCATCCTAATGTCTGTTTCTGGGCAGTGATATTCATCTGTTGAACCCTTGTCAAAGCCCCTGCGGGAGATGTCAGCATCTGACCTGCACACAATGAGTTGTAACTCCAACTGCCAAACCCAGCAAACTCTGCAATTTGTCATTCTTCCCCCTGACATTTTCTAGGCCATGTCTCGTGGCACAATCATGTTCAAGGTGGTTCCAGTTTCTGACCCTCCTGTTAACAGCCAGAAGATGGTAAGAACCGGCTGAGCCTTCACACCCACCCTGAGTAAATCCTCCAATAACAATAATAGTGAAAAAATACTTTGCATCTTATTACTAGCGTCTATAACGTGTTGAACTTTTTTCAATACCGTGTTGCATGTTTTTCAATACTGATGACAGGAAAGGCAAGTCAGGAAATGAACACAATAAAAGGAGACGGGGTACCAAGAAGTTAAGAAGTAACAACAAGAATGGTGAACTTTGGGAGAGGAGGGTATAGCTCAGTGGTAGAGTGTGTGCTTGGCATGCGTGAGGTCCTTGGCTCACCCCGGTACCTCCATTAAAATCAATCAATCGGTCTTATTACCCACCCACCCCCCAAAAAAGAATAGTGAACGTTTGAGCAAAATCCTCTCAGAGCTAAAAGATTCTATTCCCAGAGTCACTTTTTTTTTTTTGTGGCTCTTAGACTCAGAAAGCCTAAGAACTTAAACTTCAGGAAGGAAGTTTATTTTGTTGAGGATGGAGAGGAAGACAGCCCCAGTAGGCAGAGGAACGGGAGAAATGGTGTGAAGTCTCAGCAGCCCATGGGTAAGCATTCTTCTGATGGCGCCATTATGCACCTACTGTCAGATGTACGTCCGTGCCATGACCGAATACTGGCCCCAGGAGGATCCCGCCATCCCCTGCATAGATGCGGGGTTGCCTTTCCAGAAGGGGGACATCCTCCAGATTGTGGACCAGAATGATGCCCTCTGGTGGCAGGCCCGGAAAATCTCGGACCTTGGTACCTGTGCTGGCCTGATCCCTTCTAACCACCTTCTGAAGAGGTAAGAAAATTATCACTGCTGGACTCAGGAAATAAAAACATTCTCTCAGGCTTCTGTTAGTGCAGTTAAGATGAGACAGAGACAAACAGACAGACGAACTCACACACGGTGGTTTATAAATCCAAATGTCAACTTGTTAATGTGCCCTAAGCATCTTACATACCAAAGAGGCCAGACTAGTCATATCAACTAGAATAGAGCTAAAAGAACTTGGGAAACTAAATTAAACTTTAGAAAGTAGTTCTGACTCCCTCTATTCATCTTTCAAGGCTGAGTTAAAGACTTAGTTACTGAATCTCAACCCACCATCCTCACCTTTGTGCTACTGAAGTCCAAGGAAGTAAGGTTAGACAGAAGACAGAAAGGGGCCCAAGGCTCGGCCAGTGATAAGAGATCAGGAAGAGGAACAGGAACTAGTAGAGGAGACTGAGAAGGAATGACCAGTGGGTCAGGATGAAAATCAGGTCGGTGCAGTGTCTCGATCAGCTGTGTCAGCCGCTGCTGAGGGACTGACAACTGACTGTTGGATTTAGCACTGGAGGCCACTGGTGATCTGGATAAAAGCAATTTCAGTGGAGGGGTGGGGCCAAAATCTTCATAAAACGGGGTTTGAAGAAATTGATGGCACCAAGGAGCATGGAAAGTTCTTTGAGACATTTTGTATAGAGCAGAGCAGAGCAACAGAAAAGCATCTAGAGGGGAAAGTGAAGTGGTGAGAGGACTTCTGTGGTTGGGTGGATACTGCTCACGGGAACAACCCAGTGAGAGGGAAACTTTATGGTACAAGAGAAAAGATGACTGAGTTGCTGCTGTGGACGTACCTGAGCAGGCGGAAGCAGATGTGGTGGCATCTGCAAGCAGAGGGGTTGGCCTTATATAGGGTCACGAACAGTTCATCCACAGCAATAGTAACAGTAGGGAACCCGGAGTGTGGCACAGTGGAGGGAGGGGACACGGTGGGGCTTGTGGCCATTCTCTTCCATTCGCTCGTATTTTCTTGGTGAAATAAGCAGTGGCCTAAGCTGAGAGTAAGGGTGGGTAAGGAGGAACTGGGAAGGAGAGAGGAGAAACCTTCAAAACTTTCTATGAGAACAGGAGAGCAAATTGATTAAATACAGTGGCATCAGCATTAAGGGCCCACACAAGGTTAAAGGCCATAAATTTGAAGTGATTCTTGTCAGCTTCCTGGGTGGGTAGGTCTAGATTAGACAGAGAGTTAGATTTAACAGTAAATCAAGAGAGGGCCGAAGGAGTGGTTTTAGTGAAGGACCATGACACTTAAGCTTGTTAGGGAGGGAGGTGACAGGGGAAGGGTCAGTGGAAACAAGTGTGATCAATGGACTGTAGGTCCCGATGAGGTCAGCAGACTACTGGGGTTGGGAAGATAGGAGGCGTTGGTAGAAGAAAGAGATGCTGGAAATCGAAATTGTGGAGAGACTGTAGTTACTGGAACGGAAAGATCTAGGGTATGACAGTGGGAGGCAGAATGAGGCGGAATGAGGGGGAGGTCATTGAAAAAGAGGAGATAAAGGAACCAAAAGGCCAGGTTTTGGAAGGGGCATTTATGTGCCTAATAAAATCATCACATTGTGACAGAACAATGTTGAGAGCGTGGCGTGAGCAGGAATAACCTGAGAATGCTACCAGCAGAGTGAGGGGAATGGTACTCAAAGCGACAGATTCTAGGGAAAAGGGAGAATGGTCTGGAGATGGTCCTGCGAAGCAGGACACAGACCCCCACCTCCAAGCCCCATGGAGTGAGGGCCTTGTGCAGTGGCGCACAGACGCCAGCTCCCAGAGCCCATGTGCACCTCTTCTCACACCCACCGTGGGTGACGGCAGGGTGGCAGCTTGAAATCAGCCACAGTGGGAATATTGACACGAAGGGAATCAACCAAGCTGCATGTCAGGGTCCCCCTCCCCCAGAGCTGGTTCACCACGGGGGTTAGGAGAGGAAGGAGCCACCTATTGAAAGGGGCAGGGGAGCAGCAAACTCAGGGGGACCTGGATTTTAGAGCAGGAAGGTGAAGGGCTCCCTCAAAATAGAGGCAGACGTCTGAGAGATTTTGCTGAAGATTTACTACCAGATCCAGAGGGTGTGTGAAAGGGCTTCAGGGAGGGGCGGGTGGTGGACGGAGCCTTGTAGGGATTAAAGTGCAGAGGATAAGGGATGACCTGAGTTTTGGGGGCTAAGGACACACACAGGGATAAAGGCCTAATGAGATTAGTCCTCCTGGTCTCAGAGCAGAGAGTGGCTCCCATGGGGGTCCTGCGAGAAGCACACAGAAATGACAGGTTTTTGGATTAGCACACAAACAGAGGGCAATTGAAGGAGCAGAAATTCATGTGGCTCTAAAGGGACTGTAGAGAGCATCACAGCCAGGGAGGGAAACCAGAGCATGCGGTGAAAATTCCGAGACCTGCTGGAACAGGCTAACCTGCCGGAGAGGCATGAGCCATGGCTCCTGTGCAAAAGCCCTGTGAGATGCGAACTAGTGGTCATGGGCCAGATTTTCACTCTAAGCCAGCACGGCTCTGAAAAAGATGCTGTGAGGCAGGAAAAATGATAAGAAAGGCTGTGCATTTGGAAATGTATTTGACAATGTGTTTGGAGGTAAAATCTCCTTTTTCACCTGGGTAGAGGCAACAGGATTCTAGGAAACGTTCTGTCCCGGATCTATTTCACCTGGGTTAACCTGGGTTAATTTAGTTTCTCTTCTCACAGTGTATTTCTTTTTGCATAGGAAGCAACGGGAGTTCTGGTGGTCTCAGCCATACCAGCCTCACAACCACCTCCAGTCCACCATATGTAAGTGTGCTGTTGCCTTGGACCCAACGTGTGCAGGGGGGGGGGGGTAGGGCGGGGCGGGGGGGGGAGCCTGCCCCCTCTCCCCTGGGGCTGGCTTCCTGCCCAGCAGAGGAGCTTTAAAGATCCCCCCCCCCCCAATAACGTCTGGGCAGCCATCTGAAATCCTACCAAAGACATTCATTCCTTTAGATTTAGAAGAGCCTTTTGTTTGTGAAAATGCAAACATTCTTGTGTCAGTAACAACTTCAGTGATCACGCTCCCTGGCTTGAAGTCCCCCAAGATTTCTACAGCTAGTCTATACATACTGGCAAGCAAAGCTGCCTAGTGGCACACTTGTGTGTACCTTTGATGAATAAAGGTGGGCCCGAATTATTATTTAATGAGTGTAGTTTGTCCACCATACAGTGTTTTCAAATGGCAGGGGAAGAATGGTCAGCAAAGAGATCCACAGTGGTGAATGCTTGTGAATGACTCACTGCCTGATTGAAGGGTGCCCATCAGGAACTTGCTGATCAGGGCTTATGTAGGAGTTAGAGGAGGGGAAGAGGCACCGGACGAGGGAGAGGGACACGGCCAGGGGACTGGGAGGGCACTAAGGCAGACATAGTTTGGCCCATGGAAATTCCTCACCCACTTTACTTTGCACTTCTCTAAGTTGAAAATTATTATTAATTCGTTTGAAAAGACATGATGACAACTATAGAGACATCTCTGAAAGAAGACCCTCTTACACTGACACTCCTTTACACTGACAATGTTTTCATACTGCCTTCCAGTTATGGAAACATATTTCACATGGTCAACAGTAACAGCTGTTATCAAGAACATCTGTCATGGTACATAGTAATATTTTGGTTATTTCCCCTGTGCATTGCAAAGTTTGTTTGCCAGACCAAACCGTATGGAAGTACTTCTTTAACTCATTTTCCTATTTCCAAGACACCTGGAACTGCTAACTAAGCTTCCAATCAGTATCTGATAACTAGGAGGACCACTGGTTGACCTTTAATTTGCTTGCATAGCCAACATGCCATTTATATTAGACTTTTTGCAAAGTCCATCCTGAAAAGTGTTTGCAGCCCGTATTATTATCCTCACAAATCTCTAAGTCCAGGAACCCCAGGTTTGGAGCCACTGACTTAAAGGGACACCTCTTACGGGGATGTTTCTGATGGAGCACATCATTTTCTAAACGATTAGGGCATTTGTTTTTAGCTGTTGTAGATGATGCTGCAAATAAATATTATTTTGTATCTTTCGGTTCTGCTTGAATGTTACCATAGGAAAAAAAAATCTCAGAAGTGGCTTACTGACTCTGGAGGTATAGGCAACTTTATTAATCAAGAGTTACTGAAAAATCCCAGGGCTGTTAATTTACAGGTTGTTAAATAGTCATTTACTGAAGATGCACTTGTAGTTTTCATCCCTTTTTCTGTCCCTCCCTTCTCTTTCTCTTTTTCCTCCTTTCCTTCCCTCAAGATTTGAGTTCCTAAAATATAATGAATAAGTAACAGGAGCATTATTTCGGACATGTGTAGAATGCAACTCACATCGCTTATTGGGACAGATGGGGCAAGATTTGCCAAAAGCAAAGAGATCCCATTTCTAACGAGGCTCATAAATGTACTGGTTTCTACAGAATATTCACTTATCATTTTGTTATTAAATCTCTACTGAAGTTTTAGAGAATAATATTGGCACTTTGGTTTTCTTACTGTTAATTAATCTAAGAAACTACAGCATAAGCTATCAGGCTTGCTCTCTCTCTCTTTTTTCCCCGCTGCTATCATTTGTCTGCACCCAGCGATTTCTATGGAAGAAGGTAAGAACAGTATTTGGGGAAAAACTCATCTCCAAAGTCTCCTAAAGATTTCCTGTATTTTTCTCAATGCACTTCACTTCAGTTCAGCTATTTATTAAGTTCTTCCTGTGCCTAGTGGTGTGCTAATCACTAATGCCCTAATTTATAAAAACATGTTGTTCAAAAGAATGCACACACAGTGTAATTGTCCTTAGCACCGAGAGGAATGAAAGAAGAGAACCAGGGTTTACATGCTGCGCCAGAGTCTAACACAGCTAGCACATGATAAGAACTCAATGAAAGTTGTGAAACTGTTCCACTGTTTTGCTTCAATTGCTTTATATGCAATGTCTAAAAATAACCCTATAAAGAAACTGTTATTGTTCCCAGGGTATGGATGAAAAGACTGTTAATGTAAGAACATTGTCAGAAGTTGCAAGCCATGTGGTCTGGACTGACGTGTCTGTCTGTCTGTAGGCCCCTACGCCAGGGGCAAATGGGGCCTCCAGTTATTACCTCCCCCCTTCTCCATGCTCAGATACCCAGATGATTCTGTGGTGTCAAACACACACACACACACACATACACACACACACACACACACACACACAAACACACACACACACACAGAGCAAGAAAGCAAGATGCTGTCTGCTTGTGGAGAGGAGAGAAGAGAGAAGAGCAGTCCCCTCAGCCTCCACCCACACCACCCACAACACCCGCATTCATCCCCGACACTGGAGAGGGGAAGGGGAGGACCACGGCAGGCCTTGGGAGACGGCTGGTCTCCGTGGTCTTGCTGGGTAACCAGCCCACTGTCTTAGGCTGCCATTGTAAGATACCACAGACGGGGTGGCTTTCTTTCTCACAGCTCTGGAGCCTCAAAGTCTAAGATCAGGGCTCTGAGAGGGCTGGTTTCTGGTGAGACATTTCTTGCTGGCTCACAGACGGCTGCCTTCTCTCTGTGCTCACAGGGCCTTTCCCCTGTGAATGCAGGCCGGGTGGTGGGGGGATGGTGGGGGAGAGGGAGGAGGGAGAGAGAGAGGGTGAGAGCGATGTGATTTCTTTCCCTCTTCTTACAAGGCTACAAGCTCTTTTGGATTATGTTCCCAACTTTATGCCCTCACTTAACCTCAATTATCTCCTTAAAGGCCCCATCCCCAAACACAGTCATACAGGGGCTAGGACTTCGACATATGTATGCATTTTGTGGGGGATACAAATCAGTTCCCCCAGCTGACAGTGTGGAATTGTTCATTCTAAGAGACCAAAGTCAGTGGCTCTCTTATCTCGCAGAGTTCCATGCTAGAAAAATCGGGGCTGCTTGTGCTGTTCTTAGAGAAGCTCTCCTGGCTTCTGTAAAATAGGAATGACAATTGTAGTTTTTGTCTGCATTTTAAAGCAAAATCCTCCAGTTACATCCTAGAAACTAATGAATTCACTATTGTTATAAATAACTGATCTGGAAAATAATCAATGAATATAGGAATTGAATGACAGTGTTGAAAATCTTAGCTATGTCACTTGTTTATCTGTGCTCCTGCCTCTGTAAAACAGTATTATTTCATAAAAGTTTTCATATTGCATATTTTACTTAAAAACATTAATTAATGATATGGTCTTTAAGGAGGTGGTAATAAACTTATTATATTACTTTAAATATTACAGCTTATTATACAACTGTAATTTGTACGTTTGTATGAGACTTATTTATTAAACTACTGTTTATTGATTGCCTGGGAATTGCAGGGTACTGAGCTAGGCACAAGATGTACAATGCTGAAAGGAAAAAAAATTTTTTTTCTAGAACGTATTTTCAAATCAACTATTTTGATATTAAAAGGAAAATTTGATTCAGTTTAATCAATAATTTATCATGTACCTACTACATGGAAGACACTGTGCTAAGCTCTATAAAACATGTAAAAAACAGTTAAGACAGTTTCCACTTTCAAGGAGCTGTCCAGGAGGGTGAATAAGGCAAACACCCAAATGACTATATTACAAGGCAGAGTAGATGTGCAGTAGCAGAGAATTCAAGGTGGTAGGAAGAAAATGCTGTGCAGTCCATGGCAGGGATATGCATTTTGATCAGCGTTGGAGATGGATTTTGAAGGATTGCAGGCAAAGGGAACAGCATACGCAAAGGCACAGAGGAAGAACCAATGGTGTCTGCTTGAACCAGCGTGTAAGAAATATGAAAGAGAGATGAGCTTTCAAAGCTGAGTTTGGGTCACACTGTAATGAGTTTTGAGTATTAGGATGAATGGTTTTAAAAGTGATATTCTTTTATTCTCTTATATACACCCAAGCTAAAGGTAAAAATAATTATTGAGGACTTACCACATGCCTGAGCTTTTCCCGCATTATCTCAATCCTATCCTATATGGTAGGTATTATTACTACCCCCATTTATAGATAGAAAACTGAGGCTTAGAGGTAAACTAATTTGTCCAGCATTCAAAAGCCTATGCTTTAAAATTTTTAACCATTTTTTGTCCTGTAGCCTCCCCTATCATACGTTTTCATTTAGTTCAGTAGAGTCCTTTTCATCTCTCCAAGGAAGCAATAGTTGTAAAGAGTAACACAATTATAGAGTGGTCTCGATTTTATTGACATAAGTGTATGCACATGGAATTTTGTTTGTGATACTAACACATTTTAAGTCCAGTCTTTCCTTTTCTATGCTCTTTTATAGGAGATGACATGAAGATTGACGAGAAATGTGTGGAAGCAGGTAGCACTTCCTCTTGATAGATTTACTGCCAGGAGAAATACGAAGCAGCTCATCTATAGATTTTCTGAAGCAGAGTCAGGCAGAGGGGCCATAGTCCCCTTTTTCTGGAAGAAATGTGTAAAATAAATCCTCCCACCGCAGCCTTTATCTGTGGTTCTGACTCTTGGAAGGGAAGCACAGCTCTAGGAATATCTCCCAACTCCAGGCCAACATTTTTGACAGTGTTCTAGAAAGCAGTGTTTTGAAAATGATCACAGGAACACATAGTAACGTTAGGTGTTAACGTTTAGTAACATTCAGGAGGAACATCTGGAGACCACCAGTGCTCTTTGTGAAATACTATAAAATATTGAGATACCACATTTTTAAAAATCAAAATGTCTATTTTGTTATTGCCTGGTATCATCTTCTGGTAGATTTTTGTATAGAGAAGTAATCATGGGTTCCAAATTTTTGAGAAATACATAAAAACGTTTCACATTTCTATTCTTAAGTCTTTTTGTAAATTGGGAAAAGATTTTTCAAATTTAGTGGCACAGCCAAGATTGGCCCAAGAATCACTAGGGTTTTGTTGGGAGACTAGCTGGAGAGTCTCTAGTCTGATGGAAGAGTTTATCTTGGCGTTATAGGTTAATCTAGTTTTTAGAAATTAAAGAATGATATGAAATTTTAAATTCTTGGTATTTCAAACATTTACATGTATTTCCCAGAAAAACTACAGAAAAATACTGATACTTATTTATTTCTTTTACCAAGTACACATCCTGGTTTTATTTTTTTCAATTTGCAGTAATATTCATTTCCTTTCCATAATTTTAATTAAAATTTGCTTTTAGGTAACACATTCACATGTTTAAAATTCAAAAACTTCAAAAGTATATTCAGTAAAATTCCATCTCTCTTCCTGTTCCCCTACTCAGTTTCTTTCTTGAGGCAATAAATATGCTCAGTTTCTTGGGCATCCCTCCAGATGTATTCTGTGCAATGATGTAAATTTTTTTCCTCCTCTCTGACACCCTCATTCTCACATCTTTTTAAAACACACAGGCATGTACTCTTTGATGGTACGCTACTTACACTGTTCTATTCCTGTCTCTTTTACTTAATATTATGTATCTTGGAGATGATCCCATTATAGTGCATAAAGAGCTTCCTCATATATTTTTTTAAAATAGCTTATTAGTTAAATAAGTTATTGTGCTTTTATACAATCACTTATTAGTAGACATTTGAGTTATGTCCATTTTTCTATTATAAACAGTGCTACAATGAATAGCTTTATAAATACATTGTTACACACGTGAGTAAACTTTAGCTGCATCATTGCCTGATCCAGGGATGTATGCCATGGTAATATTGCTATATATTTCAAATTGCTCTCCATATAAATTCTAGGTTCTTTATGCTTAATGTATCTTTAAAACCCTAACAAGACTTGTTTTAACTTATGAGGAAGTTGGTTTATCTCAGGTCTTTCTGTCACCTAAACAAGCCTACCCAAGTGAGACATTCATATACTCACTCTCCTTGTCACATTCCCCTTGCTTTTGGACCCCCACATCTTCAGGCAAGCCTCCAGCAGCAAAGCTGTACAATATCCAACAACCTACTGGAGTTTACCATGACATTCCACCTTTCCCTTCCCACTGAGCCTCTGTTTAATTTTATTTTTCTTATTCTCTTCTATTACTTTATTTGTTTATTTTCAGCTCTTACTCGATCCCTCTTGTCATCACAGCCCAATTGCTTAGGACCCATATCTCATTTAAGGCTTTATGTGCCATAGAGACACCTCTGAGTTGGCCTTGATTTAGGAAAAACATTTTAAAGGTGGTGTGTGTGCAGAATCACAGGATCAGGGAATCAGACTGCTGAAATATAGACTCAGTATGGATAGTAATGCAATGACACTTTTGGTTTTTTGCCTCCATGGAAAACCTTAGATGAAGAAACATTTGAATCTGGTAAGTAAAAAATAAGTATTTGGTACTGATTTTTAAATCTATATTCCAAATTTTGTATAATTAAAATACTTTTTAGGGATATGATACAATAGACATATATACGCCTACTTCAACTAGGCCAGTTTCCTGTATATACAAATAAATCTGGCCTGTTATTACTTATCAGAATACTTTTTATTCCAGTGCCCACTTGTTACTTTGCTCTTCTATTTTTCTATACTTCATAGAAGGAATATTTTATGATCTTCCTACTTCCTTTAAATCTATGCGTCTTCAGTATAACTGGTATAAGTATTTAATAGTTTCTTCTGACTTCTAAAGAAGTCATGCCCAAAGCTTTATATTTTGAAATATATACTTTTTGAAATAAATACTTTTAAAACATAAATTACTTCCTTTTAATTTTTCCTTTATGTTACATTTAGAGCATTGCATTGGTTTTTAAAGTATGTTTGTTAGATTATATCTATGACTTTCATTTTGTCAGAGTAGAGATCATTTCAGATATTACTTATAAAAAAGATGGCATTGAGACAGATGGAGCTGGGAACTACTCAGCTAAGTTATTTACTTACTGTGTATGTTGTTTCTAAATTTCCTGTTTCCAATTAGATAGTTGGCCTGTTAGGGGTAACTGAATGGTCTGCATTTAACTCAGTGTTTGGATTTGGTTTCGTTTCAATTCCTCTGGATTATAGTCATTCTCCTTTGCTCTGTTTTGCAAACTCATCATTTTGCTGAAAGACAGTCCACATGCTAAAGCCGTGGTTGAGACTCAGAGGTCTCTGTGGTGTCTGTGAAAGGAGAGGCAGTGTTGAGAAGTGGTCAAAGTCACGGGCTGGAGTCAGATTGTCCAAGTATGGATCCTGGTCCATTACTTGCTAACTGGGGGTCCCCATCACTTATCCTCCGTGTCCCTCAGTTGCCCCATGTCTAAAGCGGGAAAAATAATGTATATAAGTAAAGTGCTTAGAATGTAAGTGAATAAGTGTTAGCTAGCACTATTATGAAAAAACAACAGGGGCAGTCGGCATGGTCCTCTGATAACAGCTCTGCCAAGGAATGCAGATGCCCTTAGTTACCGCAGAGCACACCTTGCAGACTCCTCTTAAAAGAGTTAGAAGAGTGAGAATGCTCCAGTGCATTCTGAACCCAGCTCACTTAAGAGCTCAATTAAGGAACAACTGGCACCCAGCTGGCATTTTTTTCTAGTTAAATAACCCTTGACATTCATTCATGATGTTTAATTCTGTTCCTTAGAGCACTTAGTAGGCAGTTAAGCTTCTTCAGTTTTGGTCCAAAGTCTTCTCTGAATGAAGTACCATGTGACCTCCTTGAATTTCCCTGGAGGTGATGATATTGCCTAATTAAGAATGCCATTTGAAAAATAAACAAAAACAAAAGCCAAAAAAAGCCCCCAAATAAACAAAACTAGGGACAGTGGATGTCTCAAAATATCTAGAAAACAGTACACTCTTGAGTTCATTTGCAGCGGTCTCCAAGAGTGGAAATGTGGGACGGGTCAGGAATGAGGATGCCTGGGCCAGAGGCTGCTGCAGCGCCTGGCCCAGTGCCCCTTCCACCCCATCCACCACTTCACTTCACAGGCCTGCAGCCAGATGGCCCCTCGGAGAGCAGGGCAGCGAAGGCTTGAATCAGCTGCCTTTCTATGATTTCTCTCTTTCAAGCCCCATTCTGTGCCAACCAAGTGGAGAGGAGTCTACATGGAGAGAAAGCCTCAGAAAGAGTCTAGATAAGCAGCTTGCAGGAAAAGTTATTGTCCACTGAGCAGGAGCGGCAGGTCCAATGAGTTTCTGAGTCTCCAGTTGCGCGTTGTTTGTACGCCTTGGTGGCTCCTACCCAGCTCACACCTTTCTGTAAGGGTGACATGAATGCCTCACTTGTGTCATTTGTCTTTACTCTTATTTGTCTTTATTTTGCCAACTTGATCTTCTCAGCTTAACTTTTTAATGCTCTGTTTCTTCATTTACCCAAATATCCAGAGGAACTTTCAGAAGGTAATTGCTCATTTTTATGTCCTTGGTAAGGCAAATAGAGCTATGTTTGAGGTCTTTCAGTTCCTCAACATGAATACTTGATGAGATACACTTTAAGATAAGAAATGATATTTTAAGGGTGAAATCAGTGATAAAATATTCAACTTCACAGAAAATACTGTAAAATGAACATGAAAGTAATTAAGCTTTGTGACTCTATCCTTAAGTAAACATTTCCTTTAAACTTATTGACAATTTTCAGTTAGAAAAAATGTGCTTACTTCCCAGAAGATGGAATTGATATTGGTGCGTTTTCTTTATATCTTCAAATGTGTGTTTAAACACAAAGGTTAAGAAAAAAGGTACGTGACTGTTCCTTCTATGAACAAATGTTCTTTCTATATTATTTTAATGATCAGAACAGAATTGTATTAAGTGAAAAAGAACACGTTAGTAAAACCAAGTGTGTTCCTCAAAGTAGTGTTGTAAAAAGTAATTTGCAAAGGATATTTTTGTAACATTTATTCCTGGAGTTTATAACAATTTTTCTGAGATCCCAGTGGAAGCAGAGACCAGAGCAATCAGCTCTAGATGTTTCAGAGCCACTGGGCACAGTTTTCCTTACTTTCATCTCTCAGAGTCCTGGACAGTCAAAAGCAATTGGTAGCCATAGAGCAAATACCAATTCTATACAGAATGAACCATTTCATAAGGGAGAAGATAAAAACCCATCTCTAACAAAGAGATTAATTGTAGAATCTACAGGACCTCATATCTACAAGTTAAAGCCAACACCAGTTTATCTGTTTCCTTTTTTAAAAATCAGTTTTCTTTGAACATATTTAAAAATGTGTACCCCAATTTTTGTCTTTACTATGACTCAATATCTTTCTTATAACTTTAAATAAGCCTAGCATAGCTTTTTTCCCCCCAACCCTTGCTAAATTTCTGAAGAGCGTCTCTGTATAGTCTGGTGTGTGTGATAGGATGGAAAGTGCTCAGGACGCTCTTCAATAGCCACCCGAGGATAGACTCAGCGGTGCTGCCATCTACTGAAATACTGTCACTTGAAGATTTGCAGACAATTTCATGCATCTGTTCTAAGTAAACGTCTCCCTCTTCTCCACATATTCTGTTCCTGCCACTTGCTGTGTTCCAGACAAGGAAGAATTTGTTGGCTATGGTCAGAAGTTCTTTATTGGTAGGTAATGATTAATAAGAGGTGGGTCTTTGTCACTTGCTAAGTTACATTCATACCATTATGAATGAGCCTGACTCTTCTGAAAGCTTCTTTTGCTAATGGACGTTCCCAAACTAGTACCTTGTTCTGGTTTCTCTCTCTCTTTCTAAAGTCAATATTGTAATGTGTTGATCATTTATTATAGTTCATCTGGTTTACACTGGATAGCTCAATTATTTATCAAACACAAATCTTTTGTTTTCTTCCAGACTGTTCCATACTGTATTTCTCTTACTCTAAAGAAATCAATTCTCTGACTACTAAACTTAGTTTTTATAGCCCCATTTCCATAATCCGTCAACTGGGCAGAGCTTCCTGAAGGACCAGGCACATTCACCACTCATTTAAAACCATGCTGGGCTCCCTCCTTAAGGGAGACAGTGGGAGAACAACAGGGCTGCAGAGTACATAAAATAGAATGTTGGTTCCCAGACCTGGATGCACACTGGAATCATCAGCGAGCTTTAAAACAAACATGGAGCCACTTTTCTGCATCCCTTCCAGAATAATTCAGTGCAAAAGCCATTAGGCAGGCTGAGCAGGATAGGCATCTGCACAAAGGTGGAGCATCAGAGCCTGAGCAGGGTGGGGAGGGCAATTCTGCAGGGTGATGCAGCCGGGAGCAGGTGGTTGGAGCCAGAGTGAAATGAGCAGGGCAGCTGTCATCACCTGGGCCCTGATACTTCACAGCCTCTACAAAGATGCCCTTTTCATCCAGCGTGGGCTGGAGCTTTCTGCAAGGCTACTGAGACCGTGCATCCCCCATCTGGCACAGGTGCTTTTGATTGATACAATAAGTAGACATATTGAGGAGAATAAGAGCCAGATTTCCACTCAGAGAGAGGAGTTGTGCATATGGAAAGGGGGAAGGCTAGCATGAAAACTGTGTTGTTGAATTGGCATTGGAGGTATTGGTGTGAACTCACGATGTTCAACTTATACAGATACAAGCAATGTAAATGTGCATAGAGAGACAGAGGGAGGGAGGGAGGGAGTCCCTAACTCTGTCTTCTGAGAGGACCTGGGAACAGCTCTGAGAAGAAGCCCTGTGATTCAGTAGGCAGATAAAGCAGGGGTCTAGGAGTTCAGAAATCACGGCTAAGGTGTCCAGCTCTACCAAAAATCACCACCCACTTCTGGGCAACCACTTAACCTATTCGTGTCTTAGTCTATCCATCTGAGAAATGTGAGTAATAAGCCTGCTCCACTGTTTGCACCCTGGCCCAAGCCGCTGTCCTCCCTCACCCGGGACACTGCGGTACCTCCTAACTGCCCTCCCCTGAGCAGACACTCACTGTCCCTACTGCTTATACCCTCCCCACAGCAACCAGAAATTCTTCAGAAATCAAATCATGTCACACCCAACTCTCCACCGTCCAGTGCCGTCCCATCCCACTTTTACCACAATCCTGCACTTGACTGAGTCTCTGTGTGACATCCCGGCTTCCTCTCCAGCCCCATTTCCTACCACTCTCCCTACCGCTTACTGCCCCGCAGCTGTACGGGCCTCCTTGCTCTTCCTCAAGCACTCCAGACACGGTCCTTTCTCTGCACCTTTGCGTTGCTGTTCCCTCCGCCTGGATTGCGCTTCCCCGCAGATGCCGCCTCACCGGGCTCCATTACTTCATTCAGACCCCTGCTCAACATCAGCTTTACAGAGACGCTCTGAACCACTCACTTGAAAAAGCATCCCGTCACTCTCTATCCATTTACCCTTCTTCTAAGCACTTGTTTTTGATTTCTCCTCCCCCATACAACGTAAGTTTCACGAGGAAATGGACTTGGTTTAGTTGACTATGATATCCCCAGCGCGGGGTCCAATGCCGGGCACACAGGGGGCGCTGCACGCAACGTGGAGCTAGCGTTGGGGGCATTCTGCTGTTTTCCTTTTATACTGCTTCCGATCTTCCACCTTCAGACAGACAGGTACAAAAGCACACTTCTGGATCACAGTCACCGCATGCTCCGTCAGGTGTGCAGAAGGAGGCGATCCCCTTGCCCTGGAGCTCACGTTCTGTGCGTTTCCACCCTCGCAGCCGGGTTCCGCCGCAGCATGCGCCTCTGTCGCCGCAAGTCCCACCTCAGCCAGCTGCGCGCCAAGGTGTGCGGCGCCAGCGGCGGCCTCGGCGCGGCGGGTGCCCCGTACGAGGAGGTGGTGCGGTACCAGCGACGCCCTGAAGACAAGCACCGTCTCATCGTGCTCGTGGGTAGGTCCCCGCAGGCAGTGGCTCCTCCTCCATAGCGCAGGTCTCCTTCTGGATTCAGTCTTGCGCTGGGAGCAGTGGTAAAAGCAGGGCTCTTTAGGGGCCTCCGTATAAACACCTTTTAAAATATAATAAAGCCTAATTTTCATGTGTTTATAAATAAAACATTATTGATCGTGCTTTCATTATCTACAGTTGAATGCGGTATGCCATGCTGTATATGAACCAGTATAATAACAAGATATAACATGATGAGGTTATAACTGAGATGTCACACACACCCCCACACACCCCGCCCCCCCCCCGCTCCGGTTTAGAATTTGTTCCATAAGCATAGATGAGTGTTCCCCTAGCCTGAATCATTAGTCTATATTAGAAATAAAAATCCTAGATTCATTTTCCTAAGAAATTTGTAACCATCTCCTTTAGAAGAGTGTCTGAAAGTCTTGACTGTATCTTTGATGCTAAAGAACAGGGCAAATTAAGTGCTGGGACGACCTGCTTTGTGACCAAGATCTCTGCAAAGCTGGTTCCCGCAGCAGTGGGAACCTACCTCTTAATGCTGTCTTCTCTATGCCAGCTGTGATCAAGGCAGGTCCCTTTAGGGCAGAACAACATGCCTTACAGCCAGGGCCAGCTACAGAATTTGCAGGCTGCAGAGCAAAATAAAAATACAAAAGCCCCTTACTCAAAAATAATTAAGAATGCAGCAAAAGAAGAGCATTAAGCCAAGCACAGTATCCTAAGCATGGGCTTGTGTACTGCGTAGTCCTCTGACCACAACGTCTGCCCTGCCTCCAGCTGCACATGGCGGTGTTGACTCTATCTGTCAAGAAATGTGCCCCTGAATTCTGTAATTGTGGAGGCTGGTTTCTGGGCTGTGATGTGACTGAAGCTTCATTGGAAGAGAAAAGGCAACTTGTCTGAAATGATCTGAAATGAGGCCAGAGAATTTTCACAGCAATCAATATTAGACAAAGTTTGCTCACGTGACAGGCTTCTGCAATTCTTTGTCTCATTTCTGGATGTTGAAGAAGTGTGGGTTACTCCACGGGTCACCAGGAAAATCCCTGAGTTCTCTGGGGTTGTTATAATTTATGAGAATGGAAGCTATGTTATTTCCCTAAAGACATGTGCTCTCAAGTGTTGTCTTCAGCAGAAGGACTAAAATGATGATTTCACCACATAACTATATTTATCCACCTCTAATAATTTCTGTATGTGACGTTTTGTGTTTAGGACCTTCTGGTGTTGGAGTAAATGAACTGAGAAGACAACTTATTGAACTTGATCCTAACCGTTTCCAAAGTGCTGTGCCACGTACGTTTACTTTTGCTTTCATAGATGTTCATGTTTTGGTAAAACTTTCTTTGCCTCCGCAGATGTACTGATCTCAAACTTAACTATGTTATACCATCTTTGATATAAAAATATAAAACACAAGAGAGTCCTCAATATTTCTAACTACGTTTATTTTAATAGAGAAAATTGATTTACTAGCATGTAGTTAGCTAGGCTTTTAAAAGGTTCCCCCCCCTCCCCGTTTCTTAGCAATCATATAGATAACCTTTAAGGAAAACTAAATATTTAGCAATACTATTTAACATTCATTGAGTACTTACTATCTTCCCAGCAGTGTACTTGGCTCTTTAAATGCTTCATTTTATTTATTTAAAAATTTTAATATATGCATGTATAATTTTATATAAATCTATTAAGTATTAGACCATCCATGGTGGGAGGAGCGTGTGGGTGTAGGTGCTTCCCCTTCACTTCAGGACAAGAAAGAGGATCTTAGGGAAAGAACTTAAAGAGCATACTATGTGTTCCCTGCTGTTTGGGTGACACAGAAACCTGGTGTCAGAATTATGTCTGAAAAATCTAAAGAATGAGAGCTTAGAGGAAGTGGCCAATGGCTGTATTTGGGGAGGTAGCTGCCCTTTTAGAGTCTGTTACAGCAAAAGGGCTGTGATTTTTCCCAAGGACCAGATCTGGATGGATAATGGGAGAGGAAGTCAGGCTGGGGCTATCTTGGTTCCTGCCCAAGAGGAAGCTTCAGTAAAAGGAGGTCAAAAGCAAATGCCCAGATACCTGAGAGTGGGGAAGAATTCACAAATGACTAGGTGGACTAGAGATGGACTTAAGATACCCAGAGGTGGTGGTGGTAGGGTTTGCAAAATAGCCCACTACATCCTCTAGTAGGTAAAGAGCCAGATTTAAATATCGGCTAGTTTTAAAAGGAGCCAACGCAGCCAGCATCAGCATCAATTAAGTAAGAATTTTCCTGCCCTGCTGGTCTCTCCTCTCTCTGCACGCTAGCCGTGGAGAGTTATAAAACTGCAGGAGGAGCAGTAGAAATGCAATGAAAGGGAGGAGAAGAAATGAATCAAACTCCTTTTCCTGACCTCTGGCTTCTCTGACTGCAGGCTTCGCTGGGTGAAGCAAGTCTGAGCCAGATGTGGGGAGAAGAAGCCAAAAATACAAATGAAGTTCATAATTTCAACTATTACATGGGAATGGAATTTTAATGATTAGATTGATACTGAGTTTTTGCTATGAGTGATAATGAACTTTTTTAATAAACCTAAGAGTCATCAGGAGAGTTACGGGAAATGCTAGATTTTCCTCCAGGGCCCGGAACAAACAAATGAAGTTGCTTTATGATCATAAGCCACAGGTTGTCCTTTCTGAGTACTGTCTACATCTGTCAGAATGGGCATTAATCTCGAAAACAAAAACTAGAAAAGCATCCACCTTTTTTCAATAATCTGGATAAAAATAAAATGCCCATAGAACATAGGAAAATTGTAAGGAGTATGGATAACCATCATTCAAAGAGAAAATGTGGCCCATGTTTTGCTTTTTTAAGATGAGTGAACAGTTTTACACTGAAATTATGTACCAGTTCACAGACTTTCACCTACTGTATAAAATACAGTCCAACACAAGTCAAGGAGAAAGGGTCATCTTAGGTTTACATTAACATAATTTACTATCATCTGAGAATTATGTTTAGTAGAATTTTTTTTCAGTACAAAGTTATAGGAGAAATAACATAACTATAGGAATTCTAAGGATCTAGAGAGGCTTGAATAAACATAAAACAAAAATGACCCCCAGATAACATTTTCTTCTTGAGCTTCTTGAATGTCTATAACTCCTTTTATCACTTAGGGCCTATTTCAAGTTCCTACTTGGTCGTTTCCATGTGTTGATATCATCAGGCATTGATCTATTTCATTATATTTTTTAAGTATTTTTTAATTTTTAATTCTTAAAATTTCATTCTTAAACTTTTTCAAATGTGAATACACAATTTTTTTCCTGAATAAAGAGAATTTGTTGAAATGCAGGTTAAGGGACTAGCAGCTTTGCAGTATATACAAGACTCAGAGTTGGAACTGTGTCTTTCTACAAACCTAACATGACAGCTGGGACATAAACACTCAGTAGACGTTAGCTGAAGAAATGGCTGAGCAGACAATGAATCACTTGCAGGTATTCAATGAACTCCTGTGTTCTACACCAGGTACTATTTAAGTTGAAGAATCTATAGTCAAAGTAACTATAACAAAGAATCAGATTGAATCCAGACTCCACCAATCCTTCCTTTCGGGAGATCCCTGAAACTAATCACCGTCTTACTTGGATATTAATGCATCTGTGCAAGACTGCAGATGGTCGTGGGCTTTCTCCATTTCATATCTGAGATAGGCTGCTTTAGTAGAAGACATTAGGAGGAATCAGGACACCTAGGTTCTTGTTTTTAACTTTGCTTTTCATTCATCTTCTGAATGTGATCAAGTTAGTTACTCTCTAAAATCTTCAGTTATCAGTACATCATGGATAGTAACATTTCACTTAGCTAGGAGTATAGGGATGAAATGAGAGCCTGGGAAATGTACTATATAAACATAAGATATTGCTGGTTTTGCTACCTGGGGCCTTAGGCATCTTAGGGCTCACATGTAGTTCACTACTTCTTGTTTTGAAGTAATAGCAGGAGTTCCTTTAGGGCCTCCCTATCCTGGCTTAATACACAATACCTTCTTGTCTAGTCTACACTGTGAGCATTTAACAAAAGTTAATAGATTAACTGATTTTGATGTGAGAATGTCGACTTCCTTATCACCAATTGAGTCTCCCTCCTTTTGGTTCCAGCATTTTTATTCATTTATCCATCTGTTTATGCATTCATTTATTTATTTTGATTAGACATCTTTATCCAGATGCAAACTGGTAATAAATCAAAACATTTTGAAGATCATAAAGCCTTTTAAAAATGCTCTTTTTTGATAGATACTACTCGTTCCAAAAAGAGTTATGAAATGGATGGCCGTGAGTATCACTATGTGTCGAAGGAAACATTTGAAAGCCTTATGTACAGTCATAGGTAAGCTGGACATTCAGAATCTGATTCTCCTTTCTGGTTGTTTTACATTCAAAATAGATTCCTTATTTTTATGCACTGTCCAAAACTTCTGAGGTAATTTCTTTTTGTTTCTGAAAATTTAAGCAAGGGAATGGATGTTGATATACTGATACACCAATGTTTTGAATTTGGAGAGGGAACAGAATTGTTATGAATTATTAGAGAATTTGAAGTAGTTGAAGTAGTTAAGACCTAAATCTCCTAATATACATATTTTTTCCTGTCCAATATCCACTAATTCCTTTCATGCTAGCAAGATCCACATATTTTATTCTCTTCTCTTGGAGTTTATGTTCATGTTATTACTAATAATCTTTTATTCATAGAAAGAGTTCTTGTTTTCTTCATCCCACCCTTGCAGGATGCTTGAGTATGGTGAGTACAAAGGCCACCTGTACGGCACCAGTGTGGATGCTGTTCAAGCAGTCCTTGATGGAGGAAAGATCTGTGTCATGGACTTAGAGCCTCAGGTAGGTCTGTGGTGGAAAATTTCCCCCCTCCCGAAAGTAATGAGTGCATGTCATCCGTTTTGTGTACGTGCTGTAGGTTGTAGTTGAGACACTTTATTCTGTTAGCCTTTTAAAGATGAGACCACTTCCCATATCTAAGGACCAGGACCTTAAATGAAAGATCAATTGTGAATATCTTGTCTTTAGTTGGGGGGAACAATCTAGACTCTCAGACACAAAAACAGAAGTGGGTAGCCATAGAGAAAACTGAGAATCTTGCTTTGACCTTGATCAAAAGGCATGAAGGTAACTTCTTGTGGAGGGAATACGTTGCTTTACCCAAGGAGGTAAAGTTCCTATGTTATTGTATCGCTAGCTGCCTCCCTGAGACCATATGTGGAATAGGGCAGGAGTGAGTGAGTTAAGGAAAGATAAAGAACATACAATGTGTAGTCCAAATTTTTATAATCCTTGTATTTTCTTTGTGTTTTCTGTAGTCATTTAAAGATATATCTTGTGTGCCAAAGAGAATCGGGGGATGAGATTTGTTCTTACTGTTCTTATTTGGGTCGAAGCTGGTGGTCAGTGTGAAGGTGTCAGTAGCAGCCAATGTGAAACAATGGCAAGAAAAAAGGGAAGGAGGGTGAAACAGAGCTTATCAGCCTTGAGAGGCTGTCTTTGTCTCTCCCTAAGAGATCATGTATAGGATCCTGTTCTCAGATTTCAATAAGGGTGTCAATGGCTAGTAAAAGGAAGAGCCAGGATTTGAAATTAGTTTTGATTCTAGAGCTCCATCTCTTAATTATTAAAATGTTTTTTTTAGCACTTGGGAGCCCATGAGAGTATACTCTGGCTAAAAATAACCGCTAATTTCTAGTCTTAGAAATTTCGAGAACATTCATGTTGACTCTAGGAAATTAGGCCTTCTGTTTTTAGATCTGTCAGTCTAATACTCTTCCAACAGAGGTGTTTTGGCCACTAGGAATTCTGATATTAAATGTGCACTTAATTTTTCTGTTTAGGGTATTCAAGTGGCTCGAACCCATGAACTGAAGCCTTATGTCATATTTATAAAGCCATCTAGCATGAGTTGTATGAAGCGATCTCGGAAAAATGCCAAGATCATTACAGACTACTTTGTGGACATGAAGTTCAAGGTAAGATACAGAGGAAAAGGATGAAAGTGTTTTTTTTCTTTTTTTCCCAGTCAAAAAATCACTGTACTGTTTCCACAGCATCCCTATGTTAAGGAATATAATTTTTGTTTCTAATGAATAATGCCCTTATGATTTATCCTTTTTACTGGACATCATTTATATATGTTAAAATAAAATTTAATACCTATTATGATGCTACTTTTATTTTCTTTCTCCTCTTTCTGGGTCTAGTTTTTAAAAAAAGCCCCCAATTTGCAAAGACACACAAAAATTGGGTGTTTGTATTTAAAATGGGTTATTTATTTTATAAAAGCATTTGAGTTTACATTAAAAATGCTCCAATTATCTCATCTGTAATATGAAATATCCAAGTATATATATTAAAAACACAAAAAATGTTTATTCATGATTTTGGTGAAAAAAATAGGGGGCCAATCCAGGTGGGATTAATCAGTGAACTCTTCCTAGGTGATTTTTTCCCCCATATATATATTTCCCCCTCCCCCATTAAATCCACTTTAAATATTTTAAGTCAAACATACATTCAGCAAGGTGTATAAATCGTAAGTGTACAGCTCACTGAATTTTTACATGTGTATGCACCCAGGTAACCATTACCTAGATCAAGATATTACATTCTCTTATTTTTGTGTGTGGTAAAAAAAACATAAAACACAAAACTTACCATCTTAACCATTTTAAGTGTACAGTTCAGTAGTGTTAAGCCTATTTATATTGTGAAACGGATCTCCAGAACTTTTTCATCTTGCAAAACTGAAATTAAACATATGGACTGTTACACACATTTACATGTCATCCTTACACAGGGGCCATGCTAATCTCTACATTGTTCCAATTTTAGTATATGAGCTGCTGAAGTGACCATGGGGTATTTTTATATTATCCTTTATCTCTTATTTTTATCTTCATTACTTTTTCAATGATTACTGTATGACAGTTTGATTCTCCAGTTTGCATTTCAGACAGTGTGGAGTCTATGGATATATTCTCTGAATCTTATGGGCATTTAAAATTCTGTTCTCATTTTTATGGCAATCTAAACAAATTAACAGAATTGTTTCTGGATCATGTGTATGGTCACCTTTTAAAGGAGCACTACCACAAGATCTCAGTGCCTGCATTTGTATTTGTGTTTATGATTGCATTGGCAACAAGTTGTACTATTTTAATTAATGTGGACAAATAAGAAAATAACAGCAATGAATTTAATGTATTAGTGCTAACTGAAGGCCAAATGACCTCGACTAAACGAACTTTTCACAATAGTAGAAATAGACAATAGGTGAATTCGGTCATCGTGAAGCAAACAGTAATTTAATTATATACCTGATTTCAAAGAACCAGGTCATACCATCCTCATTGTCAAAGTGGCCATTTTGTATCTGCAAAATAACGTCATTCTTATCAGATTAACGTTCACTTGAAATTTAAGTTTTATTTATATTCAACTGGTAAAATTTCTTTGGTTTTATGTAGTATATGGTTTGAAAGCTTCAAGTGTTATGATAATAGAATATAATTTAAGTCCAATTAGGAGGCTGAGAGGATTGGTCTGTCTACAAACTGTTACTCAATTTTGGAAAAAACGTGACCTGGGAGACATTAAGTAAGACTAATGATAGAAACATAAGTTATGTGGTTTAGAATGGAAGACATCGATATGACCTAATTGTTTTTATGAATAGCCATACAACGGAACGTAATAGCGTAACAAACTGCATATTAAGTCTATTCATCTCTTTAAGTTGGTGCTATGCGTGTTTTTCTATTTCTCCTAAAGGATGAAGATCTAGAAGAGATGGAGGATTTAGCCCAAAAAATGGAGACTCAGTTTGGTCAGTTTTTTGATCATGTGATTGTGAACGACAACCTGCATGATGCACGTGCCCAGCTGTTGTCTGCAGTTCAGAAGGCTCAGGAAGAGCCTCAGTGGGTACCAGCAACATGGGTTTCCTCTGATACTGAGTCTTAAGGAGGCCTTCTGTTTAATAGAGGAGTTTTAAGAATGTTCATCTGTTACAGAGAGCTGGCAAAACAGCTGTAAACTAAAACAGCAGTATTGTATTTGCCCTATTATAATACGTGCAACTTCAAAAGTGCTGCAGTTTGTTAATTAATCTTATTTGAAAAAAAAAAAAAACCGTGTATTGCATGGTTATGTAGAGTTTGGCTTTTCGGCTTTTAGAAAAAAATGTTTTCCTTTACCTCATATGCAGCAATTGGTAGGAATATGAATAATGTTAAGGCCCCTGACTATGAGAACTTTTCATAGATTTCATATGGTCTTTGTATGATTCAGATTAAAAGAGCTTCCCGAAATAAAATTAGTATTTAATTTCAGAAACTGTATTTACCTTATGAAACTTGTTTTATGAATATGGGTTTTACATAAAGTGCCCACTTGACTAACTCTGCAAGAAAGAAGGGTTAATACACACATTTCACATCTAACATCAGAAACAGCACTGTTATCGTCATGTTACACATTAGGCTACGAGGAAAAATGCTTCTTTTGATCAGAACTGTAACAATCATTAATTTTCCCCAAAGCCAATATCTACATTTATGCCTAAATTGGGAAAGAGCAATAGATTTTAGTGCTAGAGACCAATATGTGAGAAAACCATGGGGTGAGGATGTTAGTCCAGGAAGTCTTGTTTTTCTTTCTTCCCTAACCCAGGCGCCCTTCCTGCCCCGATCTGTTCCTCTTCTACATCATTCCCTAACTTTCTCCAGATGCACGCCATCTCCCTGCTCTGTCTTAACTGTAAAACAGATTGAGCGTAAGCTTCAAAGTATCTGTAGTATTATTTTTCTAAGAAATCCAACGAAACAAAACAAAGAGAATTAAGTCATTTTAAACACTTATGTGAGCCCGGATTTGATTATTTTTTGTGGCGCTTCTTGGATGGAGAGTAAGTAACTGGAGAAAATCTGAGAATTGCCTGTATACACACATACCCACACGCACACACCCGAACCTAAACGCTGGGCCTGGTGGCTAAACGCGTGCGTCTCTGACTCTGACGCCAGGCATCGAGGATCTTGGCAGGGCGGAGACCCGGCCCCGGGGCGGCGACCTAGACAGGCCCCGGGAAACCCCCGCCTCCCGCAGGTCCTGGAGGCCGCGGCGTCGCGGTGAACTAGGCTCGGGCAGGCCGCGGTTGCGCCGAGGAAGCCCCGGGGGGACAGGGCCATGAGGGCCGACTCGGGACTTCGGGTGGAGGAGGACCATCCGGTGAGCGGTGAGGGGCGCGCCGGCCGCTGCTCTAACGCAGCCGCTACGCCTGGGGCGGGGTGGACGCCGAAGCTCCGGGGATCAGAACCCGGGAGCCCAGTTCCCGGAGCGCGCGCATCGGCCCCTTGGGTGCTCACAGGGTAGGGTTGGGGTGGGGGCTGGAAGTTTCTCCCAAGGCCGGACCGGAACAGCAGGAGCGGGCAGAGGAGCCAGGCGTGAGTTTCCGGGGGCCTGAGTGCGCCTGTTGCCATGACGACACTTCCCTCCTCTGCGGCCCCGGCTTCTGCGGGTTCCGAGGCTGCCACCGAGGCTGCCAGCGAGGCCCTTCCTATCGACTCCTCCCGGAGGGCATTTAGCCGCCCGGGAAAGAGATCGCCGTTTGTCAGCGGGGACTTTTAATCCTCGTCTTTTCTCACGTCCCTGGGAACAAATCACCGCAACCACTAGGGAAACCATTTGAAAAATCGTGATTGCCGCCCCGCACCCGCCGGCGTCTCTCCTCCAGCTGACGGGACACGTCAGCCCCGACTCCAACGCCCCCTTTCCTGCAGGCGTAGACTGGAAAGGCCAGACCAAATCCCCTGCTACCCCTGGGTCCCACCTCGCTAGGAGGAGGCTGCAGGCGGGAGCGGCCTGTGCAGCGCAGCCCGATGACGCATTGCGCCTGCGCGCGCGGCGGGGCGGGCCGGTGTGAACCCCCGCCGGGTGTGAGCCGCTAGCGCCTGGGAGCCGGCAGCCTCCGGGAGTCCGCGTTACACTGAATGGGGAAGAAGCAGGTGGTAAGCGAGCCTTAGATACTTGTGAGTTCAGTTGAGCTGTCCTACTTTTGAGGAGTGTGGAGGTTGGCTTTCTGGATGGATGACACGTCGTTTTTGCGGGACTTTTAAAATAAGTGAACTGAGTAATTGGCTAGAACGCTGTCCATAGCATCTTTAGAACAATAGCGCTTTCATGTAACTCCTTTTCCAGTTGAATTTTGACTACTGGATGGTGTTAAGACCGCCGGCCTTGTCCTAATCTTGTACCATTTGTATTAATACACTTTTTGAGTGAATGGATAACTAAATGGGACAGCTGTGGAACAAACTACAAGAGTGTTTAAAATTTATCCCTTTTAAATCAATGTCCTCTGCAAGCAGCTTGAGGTACTTGGAACATTAAACTCATTTCTAGGCATTTCTGTTAGTATTTTATTTTGAAAGCTTCCGGAATGCTACTTAGCTGTAATTTCTCTGAACTACGCTTTTCTTGTTCATGTAAAGTAGCATTTCTACGTTTTAAATAAATTCTTTCTGCCCTAAATTGCGTTCTTCAGGCTGTATTCAGAGTATGTTTTTAAAAAGTATGTTACTGTATGGTTTAAAACCTCCATTGCCTTCCCATTGAATTAAAACAAAATCTAGGCTCCTTACCTTGGTTTTCCTAATTGATCTGCTCATGCCTTGATAACTTGCTTCATTCTTACTGATCTTTTATCTGGAACTCTCTAAGCCCAGTCTTCCCAAAAGCCTTTATATTTGCCCCCTTTTTGCTCTTTTCTTTTCCAGGTCTCAGCTCATAGAGAGACTTTTCCTAACTAAAGTAGCACTTCTCACTCTCCCTCATTTATTTATATTTATATTTTATAGCCATGATATATATATATGTATATATATATAATATATATAATAATACATATGATTATATATATTTTTTTAATATTCTAATATATAACTACTAGAATGTAGGTTCCATAAAAGCAAGGATTTCTCTGTTTTGTTCATTAATGTATCCATAATGCTTAGAACAGGGCCTGGCCTGTAGAGGATAGGGAATATAGGAAGGAAGGAATTTTATATGAAATTCAGAAATGATAGAACAAACTTAAAATTGTCCATCTGATTCCCATCATTACCTCCTGGGTTTCACTTGAGGAACAGGGTTATCAAACATTTGAAATCCTTGAAGTAAAAATGCTCTACGACTTGTATTTACAAGCTGTTTTCTTTTTTTTTCCCCATCCTGGTAGCGTCCTCCACGAGCCCTTCCACCTGTGCCAAGGTAAAAATACTTTACAGTACTTTTATTATTGAGTTTTAAAAATGCAAAATGAATAAAGTGAAAAAAAATTGACTAGTACCATTACACAACTATAATAATTCAGAAAAGGCTTCCTAAAAGTTTAAAGATGAAAAATCCTTGAATCATTAAGGTAACAGTTATAATTAAATGTTCGATTTCAAAGACCAAGTGTCCACATGGTAGGATAATGGATCCATTCTGCATGTTTTAGTTCCTTGTTTATCAGAATTCTGATCCTCTCTTGTTTGCTAGAATAGTTTCCTCAGAGTTTAAGCTGATTTTAATCAGTGACAAAATAAGAGTTCTTAATCTGTTTAATCCACTTTATTAATAGACAGTAGAGAATATGTATATGTAGGTTCAGAATATATTGGGGTTATTTTGTTAGGAATCTTATCTAACAGCTTATGACTTATAAATATTAAGCTAGGTTTGTAAACTAGCTGACTTTGTGTGAAAGCTAATTTTATTTTAAATTTCTAAGGACTTAAGTCAATTTTCAGTCTGAGAATATAATAGATTTCTAATTAATACAATTTCTCTTTTTGTCTTTGTCCTGATTAAATTTGGTCGGTGTCATGTAAAGTGCTAATCAAGGTGAGTTAGTTCACTGTTAATGTAAAACTTTCTAAATACAGTATTTGGTGTTTGAAAGTTAGATTCCTTAATTTTCTCTTAAAATTGAATCTGAATAGTATACTTTATAATGCTATGGGCTTTTTAAAAATTATAATAATCTCTTATGACTGCCATTTAAAAATGATGGTTGCTATTTGACCTTACAGATATAAAAGCACTCATCCCTGAACTGAGTCCCCAGATCATTACTGTTGGCTAGTTTATGGTTTCATAACAGGGACTGCATCTTCCTTTGCCTCGTTTCATCAGGATAGACTGGATTATGTCACACTAATCCCAGTTAATATGACTTAATATCATACAGGGTTTTTCTGGTTAATGCAAAGTCCACTGTAGCAACAGTCCAGGATAGTTACCTTTCACTATCTCTTTACTAATCATCTAGTGATTCAGGCTACTTCCCTGCTGTGGTTCTACCATCTTTTTTTTTTTACTGATTCTTTTGTTTCTGCCATCTTAACATGAGGCCTCCTCAGTTGCCACAGCAAGGGAAGAGAAAGCTGGAGGGTAACTCACTAGCTCTTTCAAGCTTTTGGCCTCCAGATGACACATACCACTCACTTCTGCTCACAGCCTGTTGGCCAGAACCAGTCATAAGCCACCTGAGTGCAAGGGGGCTGGGAAATGTAGGGGATCAGATGAATATTTGGTGAGCCCACTTTCTGTCAGTTTCTAACATTACTGACCAGCAGGGAGCTACTAGTACCACACTGTTGGCTCTCTTTGACTTTGTCAATTTCTTGCCTTCTTCCTCTAATGTATAGAAGTTGGCTGGACCCAAGGAAGAGAGGGAAAGGTCTTCCCTACTAAAAGTTCCCTTTGGACTGTTCCCTGCATTGACTTTTGGGCAGCCTTTTCTGTTGTTCTTTCTGTTTTATAGATGATATTCCACTTAGTCGTCCTAAGAAAAAGAAGCCCAGAACAAAAACCACACTAGGTAAGAAGTTGTTCTTTGTTCTGTGGGATCACAAGTTTTTCCAGGACCTTGAGCATGGTAAACATCACAGATCAGGAAGAGGCAAGACTCCCGCATTTCCACGTCACTGCTGTGTTGAGGATGGAATCAAATTCACTTTGAAGCAGTGGGATTCTTGGTGGTAGTGAGGGATAAGGCAGTGGGTAGCCTGAAGAATGTCTGAAGCATTCATGTTATAAAGAGCTGTGCCACCCCAAATCTTACTTCTGCAGCATTCTTTGACTCTTTGAGGTCTTTTATCCCTAGGTAATATAAGTTGGTGATTGGTTCCAGACCCTTGAACAGGATACTGGATTTAGAGGCACAAGATTCTTGGATCCCTCATTTCAGCCAGAGAATCTCTACATTAGAGCATGAATCTGAAGGCAGGGCCATTATCATCCTGGTATTAAAGCTCCAAAAATGACCAAGTTCTATGAACTGCTTTTTATCCTAGTTATTTGCTAATAATCCTGGATGTTCTGTCAGTGACTCAGACCCAGCATGTCCAGAATTTATCATCACTTTCAACAAGTCAAGTTTTACTTCTCACTTAAAATTTATGTTAATGGACCCTCACTCTCCCAGTGACTCAGGCTGGAAACCTCAAAGTCACCTCCTTGCTGCCTCTCACAAGCTTGCTTCTTCTATAGTATCTTTTGTGTCTCTTTTTGCCTTTCATTTCCACTGTCACAGCTGTAGTTAGTTTAGCTCCTTTCCTCTTCTCACCTGAGCTGCTGGGGGCAGCCTCTGACATTGCTCTGTAATTCGAATTTTTTCTGCTCCAGTTGGTCCTGCCCACCACTGCTGTATGAGTTTCCTAAAGCTCATAGCTGATCATACCTTCCACCTGGTCAGAAACTTGTATTAGCTTATCATTGCCTAACAAATGGAGGAATAGATGGTGGGTGGAGAAAAAGAGAGAAATGGAGATGGAAGCATAGAGCAGGAAAGACATACAGTCAAAAAGAAAAGAGAGGCAAAGAGACTTAGATTCACAAAGATGCTCACTGAAATGCTAGGCTCTAAAATTACTCACAGATACACAGAGACATGTACATATGGACTTAGAATGGTCACAAGTGAAGGATGCAATAAAGACAGAGTTGAGGGAGTGGAGGTATGGCTCTATCCCAGCTACCAGTTTTTTTTTCCTTGTAAGAAAGAGAAAAAAAAAATCAAAGCTCCAGACAAAAAAAGGGGATTTATCCTGAGGCTTTTATTAAAATTGTTGTTCAGTTAGGTTATTTCAAAATTTTCACTCCTACAATTTGCAGTTTTTCTGCATAGTGTAGCAGGTGGAGGGGAAGAAGAGATCTTTCTGTAGGGTGGATTGCTAGCAGTGAAACTACTAGGCAGAGGACCTGTGTAGTATTAATATGATTGACTTCTGCTAAATTGCCATCAAGGGAGTTTTGGTTATTTTCTTGCCACCAACAGAGTTCGAGTGTTACGTTTGCTAAATCCTTGACAACACTGAACAATATTAACCTTTAAAATTTTTTTGTCAACCCAGTGGGCAAAAAACAGCTTATTTTAATTTCCATTTCTCTGAATACTAATGAAGTTAAGCATCCTTTCATTTGTTTATTCATTTATTTGTATTTCTTCTTTTGTGAAGAAATGGGCGAGGGGATTTAATTTAGTTAAGTAAAATTCAAATCTGCCAAAATGTGTTGAAATCTGTTCAAAGATTTGATTAGGGGAGACACTGAAATGTATGATCAAATGGAAGGATAAGTTCTGTTAACTCCAGTTATCCATGATGATGTTGTCATGTGTTAATGTATTAGTGACAGGTAAATTATATAGAAGCTGATCATTCTCAAGGCATACGGCAAGTAAGAGAGTTTCCTATGGTGACAGTTTCCATTATGTTTTCACCTTTTTGAAAGTCTTAAGCAGTTTTCTGCTTCCTCTCCTTTTGTTCTTCTTTCTAGCCCCCTGTTTTTTTTTTCTTCCTCAGTCTTCCTTGTCCCCTCATTTATTTCTTTTCTCAGCTTAAAGCCCAAAGTTACAAGTGAGGAGGAAGGAAATCAAGATTTGGGGCACAGTTAATTCTGGAAGAGAAGGGGTTGTTGCGGAGGAAACATTCCAGTTCCCTCTTCCCCCATGTTTTTAAGATTCAGTCATCCCTGCTCAGGTTATCCCATTTTTTTCCACTCTGTTTTTCTGTAGCTAGCGCTTCTTTAGAAGGTCTCGCTCAGACGGCCATTCATAAGCCATCTGAGGGCAGTGAGCCACCAGCTAAAGAACCTGTAGAACATCTGGAAGCTCCAGTTCAAAAGAGACAGAGGAAGCCGAGGCTCTCTCTTGGTACGTACAGATTGTGACTGGGGGGTATTTTTAAAAACCTGTCTGTTCCTAGTTTTCCCCATCCATATCCCATTTTTTCTTTTTTGCTTAAAATTTTTAATCACTAGAGTAACTCCAATGGGTTAAGTCAAGAATACTTTAGAGGATCTCTCTTTTTTTTTTTTTTTTTAGAGGATCTCTTTTCATCGTTATGTGTACAGATTATGAGAGAAGGGGTACAAATTCAGAACCAAAACACAAAGCTTAGATCTGGGTATGTACGCAAATGTAGTATATTATGAAATGGACATTGAAATTACTGGAGAAAGGATAAATTCTATATTAACAATAATATAATGAAACAACAGCCAACATTTTTTGTCTTGCTGTGTGCCAGGCACTATTCGCAAGGTAAACAATATTATATCATTTATTTTGCTTATCAAATTGGCAGTGCTTTTAAAAATTATAAAATCCAAAACTGTTGTTAGATATGAAAGAATTGACGAGAATTGGGTACAGACACTAGTACACTGCTGATAGAAAGTATAAATTGACATAGCCTGCCGGAGCCTCTAGGAATAGAAGTAACTACAATAGCTATAGTAATTAAAGGATGCTAACTGCAGCGTAAGAGTAGAAACTGAGAATAACCAAGTATTTAACAATGTGATACTAGCTAAACAAACCATGTTTTATCCATTTAATAGAAACCAAGTACCCATTAAAAGACTGTTAAAGTGAAATAGTAACCTGGAAAACCATCAGTGATATATTGTTAAGAACAAAGATTATAAAATAGAATGTATCAAGGGATCCCATTTTTGTAAAATATGTTTTATTAATGTCCTAGGGCTGCCATAACAGATTACCATAAAGTGGTTGACTTAAAACAACAGAAATTTAGTCTCTGACATTTCTGGAGGATAGAAGTTCAAAATCAAGGTATCTGTGGAGCCAAGCTCCCTCTGAAGGCTCTAGGAAAGAACCCATCCTGGCCTCTTCTACCTTTTAGTTGTTGGCAATCTTTGGCACCTTTGGCTTGTGATAGCATAACTCATTCTGTGCCTTTGTCTTCACATTTTCCCTGTGTTTCTGTGTCCAGGTTTCACTTTTTATAAGGATACCAGTCATTGGATTTAGAGCCCATCCTAATGCAGCATGACCTCATCTTAACTTGATTACATCTGCACAGCCCCTATTTCTAAAATCTCATTGACAGTATCGGGGGTTAGGACTTGAACATATCTTTTGGGAAGACACAATTCAATCCAGAGCATACGTATGTACAGACACATATAGTAAAAAGATTAGAGGAATATAGCAAAGTAATAACAGTGGTAGTTGTTTTAGGAGGAAGAATTAGGGAGGATTTAAAAAAATTTTCTTTCTTCATTTATACTTTACTAATTTTCATATATTATGTGTGTATAGTTTTTATAATAATTAGAAAAAAGACAGCAGGTTTTGATAGAGTAAAACAAAGTAAAGAACGAGGAGTGAGAGATTAGCTCTCTCCTGTTAACATCAACCCCTATGAATAATTTTTTACAAAATAATTTCCTGACTAATTCGTTGCCCTCTTAGAAGATAGCAGGATCTTGAGTTTTGTTTTGTTCAGAACAACTGTGGTGGATTCTACTGCTTCTAGTAATATGTTTTTTAAAATAGAATCTAGGAGGGCATTCCAGGAACCATTGTCTGTATTTCGAGGTAGGAAGAGTTGCTAGTGGGCTAGAAGGCTCCACTGACTCACTTGAACTTAATACCTTGTGTGCAGGAAAGAGTTAAGACAGTGGGACTGAGACTGCTCTCCTTGGAAAGGCCCACTTGTAAGGGTGCCTCTTGACTGGCATCTGATAGAAAACTTTCTCTAAATTATAAGGGTGCACACAGTATGATTTATGCTGAGCACCTGCTTTCCTTCTGGGAGTCTGGAATTTTGTTATGCACTCAGCATAGGATGCCTGTGTGATCAGCCCCCAATAAAAACCCTGGGCGCTGAGTGTCTGATGAGCTTCCCGGGAAGGGAGAGCCCCACGTGTGTTGTCACCACTTGCTGCTGGAGGAATTAGCACATTCTGTGTGACTCCATTGATAGAGGACTCTTGGAGGCTTGTACCTGGTTTCTTTTGGACTTGGATTCACGCTCCAAAGCTTTTTCCTTTTGCAGATTTTGCTTTATGTCTTTCCTCTGTAATAAACCATAATGGTGAGTGTAATGACTGAGTCCTGTGAGTCCTTTGAGTGAATCACAGAACCTGGAGGTAATCTTGGAGATCTCTTGACATACCCTGGGTGTTGGATTACTTAATTTTTTTCCATATTGTTTGGCATTGCAATTTCAAGTTTTCTGTTAAGTGTTTTAGAGGTATAAAATTTAAAAAATTAAAAATTTTGTAAGGTGATTAAAAATTTGGAGGCCAATTAAAATTCTTAGAGTTCTGTTATTTTACAGAAGTCTTGTACATTACTTTTCTTTTTACACTGTAGTAATTTGAAAATTTAATCTACCTTATCTTCAGAATTGGAGACTGCCTTTACCCAGAAGACGACGTCTAGTCCATCGTTATTACCAAATGAAAATGGTATCAACGTGGAGCCAGCTGAGGAGCCAGTTATTCAAAAACCTCGAAGGAAGACAAAGTAAGAATTTATTTGTCCTCCTAAATCTTCTCCAGAGGTACTCTGATGCTTAATTTGGTAGCTTCTAACTAAGTCTTATTAAATACTTGTGGTTGTATATCTCTAGGATAAGGAATATTACAAAAATATCAATTAAACCAATCTAAGGATAAATTTGGAAAGAGTAAACCACTGAGAAAAGTAAAATATTGTATTTAAATTAAAAATTATAGGCGCTGCCTCTAAAAAAGAGAAACACAAATAGAAGATTTTATATAAGTAGAAAAAATACATGTAAAAGATACTAAAAATTAAAGGTTGTATTAATAAAATAGGCTATTTATTTTCTCATGTTAACAGAATTCAACTTATGATTACTTTAGCAGTAAATAAAAATGTCCATTTTAGCATAGGAAATTAAGTCTCAGATAAAATAGAATGGCATTCTTTAAAGAAGTACACTGGAAGTTTTATAACACTGTTGTTTGTATTTGGAAATGACCCTACAAGTAGTGATCAGTATTATTATAGAATCACATAATTTTAAGAATTATGTGAAGAATCTGTGAAGAACCTGACAAATCTAGTTGTCACTTCATTTTTCAGATGAGAAAGCTGAGGCCCACAGAAATATAGATGATTTGCTGTACATAGCAGTTAATAATGGATCCATTTGAGTAAAAAACAAATTTCTTGACTCCAAGTCCAGGGCTCTTTCCATTAGACTCACAGGTACCTCTTTATTTGGGTCTGTAAAAAGTCAATAATCATTCATTTTTCTTATCTTCTCTCGGAGTACAGGAAAACACGGCCAGCAGAATTACATTACGCCAATGAGCTAGGGGTGGAAGATGAAGACATCATCACTGATGAGCAGAGCAGTCTGGAACAGCAGTCTGTGTTCACTGCGCCCACTGGCGTTAGCCAGCCTGTGGGCAAAGTGTTTGTGGAAAAAAGCCGTAAGTAGTTCCTTGTTTGGGAACATGTTCTTTAAGAATCATGCAGGGATAGCCTTTGACCTAGAAGTTATACTTCTGGAAATCTAAACTAAGTAAATATACAAAAATATGGATACAAATTTGTACAGAAAGCTAATCATCACATTGTTATTCGTGAGAGTAGAAAGATTAGGCCTTAAAATTTACAATTAAGATTTTATGTAAATTGTTTTAGAACTCTGATTCCTTAAGAGCCCACCTGTGGAATCTTGGAGTTGTTGGCCAGTGAGAAACCAGAGAGGCTGACTTACCCAGGGTCTGGCGGTTGATTAGTGCAGAACTGGGACTCAACTAAGGTTTCATGACTTCTGGTTAAGGGCTTTTATTAGTATACCATAAGGCCATTTAATTTACTTCTGTCTATTTTCAAGCAGTATCACACAATCCTCATTTATATTCTTGCTTCCCTTATCATAGAAATCTACCCACTAGAGTAACTGACCATAAAAGTTACCAGTTGTCTGCCCAGAAGTTGCCTTTTCTTTGGGAAAATTAGGTATCGCATCTTTGTCTTTTCTTCTCCAAAATATCTAACAGCCAGCTTTGGCTAGAATAATTGAAGTGGAACCTTTTCTGCTTCCTGAGGTCCATTTGTGGATCGGTAGTTAAATGAGAAGGCGCCTCCTCACCAGCAGTAAAAGCATAAAGCTCTGCTCCCAGTGTTGCAGTGCTGGCACTTGACCTGATACTTTGCATGGGAATGTTCTTAAGAGAAGTGTATGAAACAGCCCATTTCTCTTCTGTCATCACGGAACACTGTGCTGTGCACACTGGCATCTTTTCTTAAGACATTTAAAGTGTTTTCAAATATTGACTTACATTTATAGTGTTGAAATTTAAACTTTAATATTTTTAAAGTCTATAAATTAGGATTTTTTTAGACTATGTCATGTTAAAGGTTTCTAGACTTTTTCTGAGTTGCAAGTTCACTATTGTATTTCATTAAATGTGATTGATTTCTAAGACTGTTACTTTAATATCTATTTTGGATTGAGGAGAAAGTACATGGACATTGTTTATTTTTCTTAAAGATTAAAAAATAAAATGTTTTAGCAACCAAAAGAAAAGAGCTTTCTGAAACAGGGACTGAATCAGGGATAATTTTTACATAGGAAAACAGCAAAATTTCAGTCTTAGTCTTTGGGTTCTGAAGTGTGGAATAATGAAAAAGACCACCAGCATTCCCCCTTGCTAGTTGTTTGTAATTGTGTTTTGTGTCCTTAGGGCGATTCCAGGCTGCTGATCGTTCAGAGCTGATAAAGACCACAGAAAAGATAGATGTGTCCATGGATGTGAAGCCTTCCTGGACTACTAGAGATGTTGCATTGTCAGTGCACCGTGCTTTCAGGTGGCTTTTTTTGTTGGGCTTTTCTTAAAACAAGTGTTCTGTGAAAAAAAAAAAAGTGTTGATTGTTCAATACTCTTAACAAAATTGGAAACTTGAAATGGTGGGTGGGTATATTTTTTTAAGCTTTCAATTAGAGTTAAATGATCTGCCTATCAGTGTAGTAAAAAGAAAAATTTGTTTTTACTTTTTGTGAAGTCTTGAATTTTATTCTTATATGTGAAGAGCTTTAAAGAGTATTTTAGCTTTTCACTTTAGTAATGCACGCATAATGATGAAACCCTTTTCCATTCAGGATGATCGGTCTCTTTTCTCACGGCTTCTTGGCTGGCTGTGCTGTGTGGAATATTGTTGTGATATATGTTCTAGCAGGAGATCAGCTTTCTAACCTCTCAAACCTTCTGCAACAATACAAGACCTTAGCATATCCATTCCAGAGTCTTCTCTACTTGCTTTTGGCTCTGAGTACAATTTCGGCTTTTGACAGGTAAGACTTGTGACTGCAGATCCCTCTAACTTTTCTTCAGGAGGAAGTGTTGAGCAAAATGTGTCCCTGACTAACTATGATATTTTCAAAATAGAATGATAGGATTTAATATTATTTTGACTTTTTAAAAAAGCCATTCTGTTTCTGTGCTTTTTGGTGGAGATGGGGCTACTGTGGATGAAAACATCCCCTAAAGTCTTAAGCCTTTCTGCATCAACTCTAAGTCGAGAATTTCATCCAGATATAATCAACTGAAAAAGTCCCAGATATCTTCCAAACAAACTGGATCAGGTATAGACAGGACTCTGGGTACTGTGCTAGTTTCCCAGGGCTGCTGTGATAAAGTACTGTAAACTCAGTGGCTTGAAACAAGAATTTATTCTCTCACAGTTCTGGAGTCTAGAACTCTAAGATCAAGGTGTCAGCAAGGTCGATTTGGTTTTGCAGGGCTCCAAGGGAGAGTTTATTCCGTGCCTTTCCCCTGGCTTCCAGTGGTTGCTGGCAATCCTTGGTGTTCCTTGGCTTGTATATGCTTTACTCCATTCTCTGCCTCTGTTGTCACATGACAGTCTTCCTGTGTGTCTCTGGGTCTGTGTCTTTTGTTATAAGGACACCAGTCATACTGGATTAGGGCCCATTGTAATGGTCTCACCTGAACTTGATCACATCTGCAAAGACCCTGTTTCCAAATAAGGTCACGTTCACAGGGTCTAGAAGTTCAATATATCTTTTTGGGAACACAATTCAACCTATTAAGAAAAACAACTTATACCGTAATGATATGGGTAATAGGATGAGGTAGAATCTGATGAAATTTGCAGGTCAAGTTTAAATTGTTCCTTTTTAACTCTAAAGGAATGGTGGCTACAATAGTCTTCTAGTTAAATGTTTTATGTGGCCTTTGTAAATAAGATTCTTTCTTGTGTATTAAGTATTTAGTATTAAGAATAAACTGTAGCTAAAGCTCAGTAATCGACAATATATATGGTAGCATTAAAATAGAGAAGGAAGAAAATATAGTCCAGAGAGTGCAGTTTTGTAAGAAGTGTACAGTTACACTGTGACAGGAGGCTTTTATATTTTCTAGGATCGACTTTGCTAAAACATCAGTAGCAATCAGAAATTTTCTTGCCCTGGATCCAACAGCTTTAGCATCTTTCTGTAAGTAAATAGTCTAATTTGATAACTGTGTAACTTTGGATCAGGAAAAGTATAAATTTATTTTTAAAATGATTATATATTATTGCTACTTATAAATATGACTTATAGATATTCAGTGGAATTTTTAATTAAAAAACCATGGTCGGCATACTTTTGTTAGAATTATTTTTCAATAGAGGTTATCTAAATAACTTTTAAAAGTTTGCTATCTGTATTGCTTAATATTTAACTTTTGTGTTTTCTACTTGACATTATACAGATTAAGCTGATACGGCATTTCAGTAACAAATACTATTTTATATCTTTTTGATAATTTGCAATAAATTTTGTTCTAATTATGAAAATATTAATAAAACTAATTTTAGGACCTTGAGTAGATCATTTAATTTCTTAAAAGATCTAGACTCTTGTCAGTCTAATGATGAAATAGTAAGCATATCAAAAGACCCTTCTTTACCTGTATTCTTAAAAAATAATGTAAGACTATCCAGCCTATTGAGATTAACCAAGTGAAATACTTTTGTATCATCATTCCCCAAAGTACAGATTATTTTTGACCTTAGTCTGTAAATAAAAAATAAACTGGGTTGTTAAAAATATGTTATTAGTAATTCATTTGTCTTTTTCTCAGTGTACTTTACTGCTCTTATATTATCTCTGAGTCAGCAAATGACAAGTGACAGAATCCACCTTTACACACCTTCTTCTGTTAACGGCAGCCTCTGGTAAGAATTCGCAGTAGCATTAGTCACTGTTGATGGTAATAACAGCAACAGTGGGAGTAATGATACTGTCCTTATCCTCTCTTTTACTTCTTTTCATCTATAAATAATAATGAAGGTCCTTTTTCATTTTCAAAATTATAGCAAAAAAAGCCTTATTCCATTGGTTAATGGGTAACTATTGTTATTTACTCCTGCATTTTTAATGAAATGTCTGCTTTTTATAAATCTGTTTTTTAAATCTCAAGTTATAAACTTATTTACAAAACAGACTCACAGACACAGAAAACAAACTTGTGATTATGGGGTAGGGGTGCGGGAATGGGTTAGGGAGGGATAAATTGGGAGTTCGGGCTTTGCGGATACTAACTACTGTAAATAAAATAGATAAACAGCAGGGTCCTATTATATAGCATAGGGAACTATATTCACTACCTTGTAATAGCCTATAATGAAAAAGAATATGAAAAGGAAAAAATATATATGCATAACTAAATCACTATGCTGTACACCAGAAATTAACGCAACATTGTAAAGCAACTATACTTCAATTTTAAAAAAAGAGAGAAAATCTCAAGTTATGGCTTTAAAATAAACCATTACATATGAACTGGAGGAGCTCTACCCCGTTACCCACAATCAGGGAGCCCGATACCCCAGAATAGTGATGGGAGTGGGTACCTGAGACGGAGTCAGAAAACCAAGCGGTGCTAGAAGGAAAGCAGACCAGGGACAGCCAGCCTCCGCAGATCAGTGGTCAAGCATGAGGGTGACAGGACGGCTGAGGTTCCAGTTCGCAGAACTCAGAGGGGCATTCTTTTTTGAGAAAGTGGCTGGGGCATGAGATAAAGAGAGAAAGAAAAGATTGACAAGTAGCACTACAGTAGTTGGAAAGGAAACTTGAAAACTTTTAGCAACACTGAATTTCTATTCACAACAGTGTACAAAGCAAATCTGTTTAGAATTCAGTAACCTTTGTGCCTTTGTTCTCGTGGTGTATATGGTGTATTTGATAGCAGAAGTTTTATTTTATGCTTGTTACTCCTCTAGATGAGGAACCTCCTACTTTTTTTTTAAGTTTATAAAATAGATGTATTTGGATATATGGACCAAAATGAAGACATTTCTAATTATTATTTCTGTACCTTTAGGGCAGAAGGAATTGAGGAACAGGTTCTCCAGCCATGGATTGTGGTGAATCTGGTGGTGACCCTTCTGGTTGGATTATCTTGGCTATTTTTGTCTTACAGGCCAGGCATGGATCTTAGTGAAGGTATTAAAGAAAAAATAGTGTATCATGAAATCTTCTATAATGACTTTATAAATCTTATTTTAATGAGTAGAGCTTATAATAGTCCAATAACAAAGGTATATTTAAAATAAAATAACACAAGAAGAGTAACAGTAAAGTAGTGAAACAGAACGTCAAGAGAAGCAGGGAGGAGTGTGTGGGAGAGCTGGAGCCTCAAAGTACTTATCGAGGGGCTTCTGTGGTCCTGCATATTTTGGAGGTAGTTCTTCTCTTGGAACTGTCTTCACTTCTCTGAGTCTCTTTCTGATCAAAGATCTCTTAATTTGAAATAAATCACACTTCATATATTAGCCTTTATTAGACACATATTCAGTTTATTCTTACCTCCTCCTCTACCTGGCACAAATTCTTAACCCTTCAATATCTAATGAAGTGTTTAGTAATCCTACTTTCACTGTGCCCAGGGTGAAGTGAGATTTACTAATCTCTAGTCCCCAGACCCTGCTCAGAACACCTGAAGGAGGAGAATCACACAAGCAAACTCCTTGTCCTTCAGCACTGCTTTAGGGACTGCTTAGTATTTGTATTGTAAGTGGTATTTCCTGGGCAGGTGTTCCACGATTTTACCATTGACTCTGATATTTCCTGGACTTTGGTTATTATTTTATTATTGATTTGTTAAACATCCTGAGCATTTAACTGCAGTTTGATCAACTGATTATAACCTATGTCTCAGAAGTCTTGGAACTGAGAATCTTTCCAACATTTCCATTTGTAAAAACCGAGACAGAAAAATGTAATTGTATTATGTATTTTCATTCATGAATGTACCTTTTCTCATGATGTTTCACTAATTATTCCTTTTGATATATTTAAATGTTAAAAAAAATCTTCTTAGGCTTTATGTATTTCACTGTTTTTCTTTCACTCAGTATAGTTTTTAGTCATTCAAAGATTTTTTTACTTAATACATCAGGGCACTTTATTCTATTAGGTTCCTAAGGTTTTCTTTTTTTATATTTCTTGGGATTTTAATAAATTATGTGTCTATGCTAGGTAATAGTTTAAATGTAGAAATGTCAACTAGTAACATTCTGCACTGTGGTTGGGATTGAAGTGCACCCAGCTGGCTTGTATAGTATTCAGTCTATATCACAAAGTGTATGTTACTTACTAAATATTGACAGAATCCTGCTCTCTTTTAGGGCCATGTGAGTCAAATAACATTTCCATGTGGATTAAAAAAAAGTAAATATAAAATGAGAATGATAGTACTTGCTTTTAGGGTTGTCATGGTGATTAAATGTGGTAACATATTTAAGATATCCTTTCATAATGACCTCCGAATAAGTGCACTAGATTATCTGCTGGCAGAAGTTACACAAATAATTTCACACACACCTCATGTTAGTTCCAGGTCCTCCTCTACATCTACCTCTTACTTTTTAAGTTTTCATGATCACTATAGAATTAGACATCTTAGCTGTTAAATGATCCTGGATTCTCTAAATGATTTAAATTTCCTGGTAAGAGTAACTATATTTTCTCCACTGTATATGTTTTATTTTTGGGGGGTTGACAGTACATTCAAAACTTGTACATTTCAAAATGCAAAACTTGTACATTTGTCATTAGCTCACCTTTTAAATCAGATTTCAATATCAGTAATTCTTACACTTGTACTCGAGGGCTTTCTATTACCATGTATTATATCAGTATTTTAAGAGACTGATTATAACTAAGCTGTACAACTCTTTTTGAGATACTGGGAAACTACTTTGAGTATGATTTGTTCATCTTCTCTCCCAGAGCTGATGTTCTCCTCTGATGTGGAAGACTACCCCGATAAAGGAATCAAAGCCTCTTCATAGTGCCAACTCACCTTCAGAAGAATGACCCAGTATTTAGAACTTTTTCCATTCTGGTTTTTAAACGTATTTTTATAAGCTATGTACAGATGTATTTGGAATTGATTTTTTGATTACATGATACTGAAAAATTTCTCAAGATTATGGAAAATGTTAAAACTATATCTGTAATTTATACCCAAACATGAGTTTCTATAGCATTATTGTCTTAATGACAAAGATAATGAACTAGGAACCAGCAGGTGAAAGTGTTTTTTCCTGTTTTCTCAAGTTAGTTTCATTTATAATCATTATCTTTAAAAGCACTAATACAGTGTTTTTTTAAAAGCCATAACTTTAGTGTTATGAAATATATATCAGGTTTCAACATAAATTTAGGGAATAGGGAAGAAGGGGGGAAAAGATCTTCATTATTTACTTAATGTCTCCTTACTGAATAAATTGAAATATGAAATTTGTCTTTTCTGAAATTGGCCCAGTGGTTGTGTATCATGTAATAAGTATAAATGTAATGTTATGCAGCTTTAAAGATGCTTTATGGCTAATAAAAATGAAATGTAACTTTTGTTTGAAAAATTTTATAACCATAAAAGTTTATTTCCCTCTAAAACTTATACCAGTGGTTCCCATATCTGGTTGCACATCAGAATCATATAGGGAGCATTAAAAACCATATATAGCAAAAGAGAAGGTGAGCAGGCCAAGAACTCAGGAGAATAAAGCAGAGGCCTCTGAGTTTATTAAGCTAACACTCAGTTGACCTCTGCAGACCCTTTCCTTTGTCTCTTTTTGCACAAGAATAAGCATGAGTAGAAATACATCATGCCTATTCCTAAGCTCTTTGTCAGAGATCTTTGGCTCTCATGGAAATTCCACACTTGAGGTGGATCCTGCACTGGAAGACGTCTCTTCAGAGCTGTACCCAGTGGTGCCTCAAATGGCCTGAGACCTAGAGCTCAAGACAGTGATAAGACTCACCATGGGAAAATCTGTCTCAAAGGCTCTGAAGCACCTCAGTAAAACTGTTGGGCCTTCCTGATCAGCAAGCCACTGAATGTTGTGGAACCGAAGAGGACTGAGAAATTGATGCTGGAGATAGCTGGTTCTGAGAATAGGTCTAAATTTGGTACACACACCTTAGTAGGGAACATCTTGGTGTATGTGAGGCTGGATCTGCTGAAAACGGAACTCCCCCGCTGTCATAGAATTGTAAACCAACCGGCAATCCTGAAGTCACCCTGCCAGTTCCAGCTTTCACTGTGATCAGCAGTGGTTCCTATGCTGGCAGCCCAGGAGTTTGTGATCCTCCCCGTCAGCAAACTTCAGGGAAGCCATGCTCATTAGAGCTGAGGCTTACCACACCTGAATAGTGTCATCAAGGAGAAATCCAAAAGAACCAATGTAAGGGATTATGGTAGGCTAAATAATGTCCCCCAAAGATGTCCATGTCCCAGTCCCTGGAATTTGGTGGAGCCATACAAATCTATCATCAAAGAGAACAGTGATGTCTATCAAAAATCCTTTGGCCATGATGACTGGGAAACTTGGGGGAAGTTCACTGCTAATGTGTGTCTCCATGTTTGGCTCAAAGTCGTAATTTTTCTCGCCTTTCTCCATGTATCACATGTTGGTTACAGCGATATGCTCAGTAGAGTTACTGAAGTGTCAAAAGGTAAGATGCCCCATGGGGTTTTTGTCATTGTTTTTTTGGGTACAAAATATGCAGTAACTAATACCCCCCAAATAGAACAAAACATATATAGACTGCTAGGCCCCATTCCCAGAGATTCAGATTCATTAGGTCTGAGGTAGTACCTGGAACACTGCCTTTTAGAAAAGATATGCTGGTGGTTGTGTTACAGCCAGTAGACTAGCCAGCATTTGGGACCTTTGGCCTACATGTAGAACTTGTAATTCATTATGAAACAAAGCTTGGATTGCGATAGATGATTTGATCTTGACCAAATTTCCTAGGTTTGTGAGAGGACAAAAAAGATGAAGAAATGAATAAAATGTGGTACTTGCCTTTTTAGAGGCTCATAATCTGGTCAGAAGACATAGATGGGCACAGGAGTTGAAGGATCTAGGAAAGTATTGTGGGTAAGGGGTGTGTGCAGGTCCTTTAAGGAGGTGGGGGCAAGGAAAAGGCCATACACATGAGCGAGCTCTGAGAGATTTTTATTTGGAAACTATCAAATGTAAAAATGCTGAAAGACTAGTAACAGCAACTGTAATCTACACCAATGTAGATTATTAGTTGTTAAAATTTGGCCACATTTGCCTTCTTTATACATCCCCCTTTCTTCTTGCTAAATCTTTTGAAAGTAAGTTGCTGACATCATGCTGCTTCACCCAAATGTTTAAGTATGCATCCTCCAAAAAGAAAATTTGCCTACATAGCACAACATCATTCAAATAGCTGGGAAACAATGATTTCAAGTCATTCTCAAAGTTTCCCAGTTGTCTCTCAAGATCTAGTCAAGGTTAAAAAAAAAAATCTAGTCAAGTTTTACACATTTCGTTTGGTTATCTCTTAATTTAAAATGGTCTCCTTATCTTTTTCCCCCAGGACAATTTTTAATTGAAAATTTTACTGAGATAAATGTAGATTCATGCAAACTTAAGAAATAATGCAGAGAGATCCTTTGTACACTTTGCCAGTGCCTCCAAATAACATTTTACAAATTGATAGTGTAATATCACAACCAGGATATTGACATTGATTTGACCCACCAATCTTGTTCAGGTTCCTCCAGTTATACTTGTATGCACTGGTGTGTGTGTGTAGGTGTGTATTAAGCCTATACAATTTTATCAGTTGTATGGGTTTGTGTATCTACCACTATAGTCCAGATACTAAACAAGCCCCCAAACCATTAGAATCTCTCATGTTGCCCTTTTACAAATACACGTACCTCCTTCCCACATCCCGCTCCCTGCACCCCTAACTCTAAGCCCTGGCAACCACTAATCTGTCTTTTTATTTGTGAAATTTTGTAACTGAAAATGTTATAAGTTGAATCATTCATTATGTAATCTTTGGGGATTAGCTTTTTTTCACTCAGCATAATTCCCTGGAAATTCATCTAAGCTGTATGGCCTAGTCCATTCCTTTTTACTGCTAAGTCATATTCCGAGGTACGTATATAATGCAGTTTACTTATTTAAGGACATCTGAGCTGATTCCACTTTTTGACTATCATGAGTAAAGCTGCTGTGAACATCTGTATATAGGTTTTTGAGTGAATCTAAGTTTTTATTTTTCTGGATAAACACCCAGGAGTGTAATTGCTGAATTGTATGGTAATTACATGTTTAGTTTTTTAAAGAAATTGCCGAACTGTTTCTAGAGTGGCTGTACCATTCTACATTTCCCCGTAACTTCCCTCATGATTTTTTTTTTTTTGAAGAATCCAACCAGTTTTTTCAAAAATGCTCCACCTCCATTTTTTGTTTGTTTTTTTCCCCCCTAAAAGTATCATTCAATTTGTTTCTCTGTTTCCTGAATTTCCTGTAGACTAGAATGTTAGGTCTAGAGGATTTAATGAAATTTAGGTTAGTTTTTTGGTTTTTTTTTTAAAATGTTGCATCACATGAACCCTAAGGAAGTCATTGTGCTGATGGACAGCAAGTCTCTGGCACAGTGATTAAACACGACACATCACAGACCCCAAAGTGACCACAGACATGTATCAAGGGTTTGGAGCTATTGTGCCATGCACCCTGAATGAAAGGTGAGGATCAGGTTCCTGACACATAAGAACTCTATCTTCTGAAACAACTAATTCTAAAAATTCAGCTACACTTAAATAAGAAATTAAGAACCCCTCCCCCCCCAAACTCAACTAATTCTAATAGTGTTAGGCCACTGGTAGGGACATGCCAAGCAGCAGCTTGGAGACAGCAGTTAAATCAGCTCTGGGGGTACGTGTACAGGGTTATAAGACTTAACTGAAGGCTTAACTCTGAGGTGGCCTCTGCATAAAAGAAAAATAGATTCCATACAGAACTGCCGCCAAGTAATGATCCTGAGGCAGTAGAGGACACTTTGGAGTCCCTTGGTTTCCATATTAAGGAATCAAAAATTGTGTGGCCAGTAAAGAAACTCTGAAAGTTTCTGGTCCACCAGCATGCTCTGACTTCCTTCTAAGGGGGACTGAAATGTCCTGGCCAAGTGCTTGCAGCTGACCCCCCAGGCTCGCTTAACTAGTCTGCCCTCCGAGCCCGCCAGGGGCCAGGAGCCTGGCCTGAACGTGCGGGTCACGCGGGTCCGCGCGTGCGCAGGAAAAGTGTGGGACAGGCGGGGAGAGGGTTGCGCCTGCGCAGTAGCGGGCCGTCGGTTAGGCGCAGACCTGCCCAGCCGAGGATGGAGGGATGGAGCCGCCCCAAGAGATGGCTAAGGTTTCCAGCACAGCAGATAACCACAACAGGCGGGTCCATTCCCTATACACAGAGCCAGTACTTCAGAGGATTCCCCCTACCAACTTAGAAAACACGCACACCAGGGGGTCGGAGTTTTCTTCCGCAGCCCTTAGCTTCCAGGAGCATGGCAAGACGTCGGATTTGCCCAAGGACGAGGGCAAGAAGCCCACTGGGCACCGGATACTAAATGTGAGTTGAGGCCTGGAGGGCAGAGTCTGTTCTCTACCCGACCACCTAGAAGATCGGAAAGGACAAAAGGGTCAGTGCATGCAGATGGGAGGGAGGGAGACCTGAGGAAGAGAGAGAGGAGGTAGCACCTGAGGAAGAGTTTACTTGTGGGACCCTGGTAATTATCAATTAACTGCTAAATGAAGGCAATAATTACTACCTACTTTAGAGGGCTGTCTGAAGAACTAAAGGAGGTAATGATAGAAAGTACTTAACACAGTGCAAAGCACCAAGTAAAGTGTTAATGTTAGCTGTTGTCACTATCGTCATCACCATCATTGGGATTTCATTTACGTGGTTAAAGGGCTACACTCCTGAAACGTTAGTTACCCGTGTTTTCAATTCCTGAGGTTCTTACAGATGAACCTGTAGGACCAAACCTGCATCATGTATGCAGAGTGAATTATTGGTCTCCTGTTCCTAATTAGGTAAATTTATATTTGAAATGTGGGAAACTCTTGAATTTACCATTTAGTGGTACTGCCAGAGCATAGAGGAAATGGAATTGGGGAATCACATTGAAACTCACTTTTTCAAAGTTTGTTAGAGGATTATTAAGAAATTTTACATTCTCTGTTAGTTTTAATTTATTTAAAATAGTATAATATTTATCAGGCAACAAATGGTACACAAAAAGATGATGTCCTTTCCTGTAAAATTTAGGGGTTGAATTACTTGATGTGTAAAGCACCCTCTTAATTCTGAAAACTTAGGATACCCTTGCTTCATTGTTACAATAAATTGAGAGCACAGTAGGATTTTAGCTTTAGGATAATACAAGGAAAAATTGTGAAGTTTGTGTTGAAAGACATGTGCTTGGAAACCTAGGCCTTAGGAGGTGTTTGTTGTATGTACTATTAAGGAATTTGGACTTTATTCTGTAGAATGGTGACTTCCAACTGTTTTGAATATGAGGATCCCTTTTTGTTGTAAAAAAAAAAAAAAAAAAGAAAAAAAGAAATCTCTCCACGATGAAAGTAGCTGGCTCTTTACTATCTACTGACTGGGAAAATCTATAATGATAAAAAAGCTCCCATGGCACAGCGTTGTTAATGAAATTTGCTTAAATTTGGACAAAATAACATCTACATACATTCAAAAAAGAGTAGTGCACATATATGCAAGGTATATTGTTTATCCAAGTTTGATTTCCCAAATTATTTGACCATAGAATATTTTAATATTTTGATGGAACAACAAAAAGAGCTTAGGAAATATGCACTTGGATTTAGTTATAATGACCTAATAAATGAATTCTTTTCAGACAAACAGACCCAGAGGAATGAGTTTATGTAGTACAAATGTTTATTATACAGTAAACTTAGAGAAATATGATAAGTATATGTTATTTAAATTATTATAACAACTACTATAATATACATGATGGAGATCATTGAACATGGAATGGGTGATCCTCTTCAATGTAGTAAATTCTGTTTATGCATCAGTACACCACAGATGGAACATTATATATTTGGCAACAGATAATGTCTTCTATGACTTCTTGGAATTTTTTGGTGTGTGTATGGCACATGGTTTTTGAAAGTGGATTATCATAGGGTAATGAGAACAGCTATATAAGTAGGTTTAGTATTTTCTGTACAAAATACAAATTTTTCAAAACTAAGGCAAATATGTCTCTCAGAGATGTCTCACATCTCAATACATTTCGGAAAATAGCGCTTTGCAGATAATGCTTCGAACATGTTTGATTTCAAGGATATTCAAAGTTGAGAACCTGCTACAGGTCATAGGAAAAGCTGGTGGATTTTAAGCAGGAGGATGACATAGATCAGATATGCTTTGCTGAAAAAATTGTTTTGGTTATCAGGATTTAAGGTGAGATTAGAGAAATAGTAGAGTGAGGCCGATAAAGTAAGATCTCTGAGAGGGTAGAAAAGTATGAGTTCTGGAGCACAGGTGGAGGTATCCTCCTGAGATAGGAAGAAGGGCATCTCTTCTTCCAGTGTTTACTTCATCTTTGGATCACCAGTATCCAAATATTCTGGGGGTGCTTGTTTATAACCTGGTTGATTCCTGGGCCTCCACCTTAAACCTGCTGAATCAGAAGGATGGGGCCCTGTGAATATGCTCAATTCTCAAACTATCCCAGGTGATGCTTAGATTCATGCTTGAGAATCGCTACATATAGAAGAAAAAGCTAGGCACTGATGTGAGGATTATAGATTGTGGGTGTAGACTGCAGAAGGAAGCAGGTGGAACCAGGAGAGTCTGATGAACTGGATGAAAGAAAAAGGAGAGGTAAATGACTGGAGATCTCAATGAGAATTTTAAAATGGTTTATCAAATGTAAATTACTGAGAGTACTGGAAGGATTAAGTAGAGATAGTGCAGAGATCGAGGGATATGTAGTTGATGACCGTAGTGAAAATGTGGATAATCTATCCCTCACCTTAACTATAGTTATTATTTATGTATGTTAAAACTATTGATTTCTGTGTGTTGATTTCATATCCTGCTTCCTTATTGAGTTTTTAAAACATTTGAGTTAGTGTTGTTATTAATTCTCTAGGGTCTTAGGTATATTCTTAGGTCATCTTCAAACAGAGATAGTTTTACTTCTATTTTTCCAACTCACTTTCCTTTAGTTGATTTCTCCTATCTAATTGTTGAGTAGTGATGGAGATAGTAGGCAATCTTATTCCTGATCTTAGTAAATGCCTTCAGTGTTTCCCCATCAAATGAAATAACTAGCTTCAAGACTGGCTTAATTCTTATTTTCTTGAGCGTTTTAACAGGAAAGTGTGTTGAATTTTGTCAGAGGCCATTTAAACATGTATGGAGATAATCATATAATTTTTCTCCTTACATCTGTTGATGTGGTGTTTCATATTAATGAATTTACTAATAATTCCTAGAATAAATCCCACTTGGTTATTGCATATTAATTTCTTTATGTTGTTATGTTCTTTAAGTTGTCTAGATTCTGTTTTTACTATTTAGTATTTTTGTATCCATATTTATGGGATATTCATCTATAATTTTCTTTATGAGTTTAGGTATCAATGCTATGCTTGCTTCATAAAAAGAATAAGAAAGTCTTCTTTAATGGTGCCATGGGATATCTAATTTTTTAATTTGGTGGAATTCCCTGTGAAACCACCCAGGTTTTGTGCTTTTTTGTGGTGATAGTTGCTAACTTTCTCTATTTCTTTTATGGAAAATGGTCTGTTTAAGCTGTTTACACTAGCAGAATCAGTTTTGTTAAATGGTATTTCCTTAGGAAATGATACATTTCATTTAGGTTCTAAAATATATTCATAGTTCTGCAAACTGGTCTTCTATGATTTTTTAAAAATCTTGTCATTTCTTATTTATGTTTTATCCCCATTTACTGATTAAGCTAGCTAGTGGTTAGATCAGTTTGGGAACTGATATTTTAACAGTATTGAATCTTTCCACCCATGAACATGGAATGTTTTCCATTCATTTAGATCTTTAATTTCACTCAGGAATGTTTTGTATTTTTCAGTGTACCAGACTTACATTTCTTCTGTTAGATTTACTCCTAAGTATTTTACTATTTTGATGCTACTTCTAATAGAATTGTTTTCTTCATTTCCAGATTGTTCATTGCTATTATATAGAAATGCAGTTTTTACGTTTTGTTCTTGTACCCTGAGACCTTGAGGAACTCATTTATTAGTTCTAGTAGTTTCTCTTTTTTCTTTCTTTCTTCCCTTTTTTTTTTTTTTTTTTTGGTGGATTTCTTAGGAATTTCTATATACAGGATTGTGTCACCTGCAAATAGAGATAGTTCTTTCAAATATAGATACCTTTTGATTTCTTTTTCTTGTCTGATTGCACTGGATAGAACCTTCAGTACAATGTTAATTAAAGGTAATGAGAGTGGACATTCTTGCCTTACCAATCTTAGAGGGAAAGCATTTAGTCTTTCACCTTTGAGTATGATGTTGAAGAATTTCCCATTTATTCCTAGTCTGTTCAGAGTTTTTATTAAGAATGCATTTTGGATTTTGTCAAATACGTTTTCTGTATCTATTGAAATGATCATGTGATTTTTGTCCTCTATTGGACATATTTATTAATATGACTTATTACATTAATCTTATTACATTGATTTTCAGATGGAAAAATCCCACTTTGTCGTGGTATATGGTCCTTCTTATATGTTGTTGGGTTTAGTTTACTAATATTTTGTGGAGGATTTTTGCGTCTATTTGTGAGGGATACAAATTTGTTGTTGTTTTGTCATCTTGTGATGTCTGCCTGGCTTTGGTATTAATGTAATACTGACTTCATAGAATAACTTGGGAAGTGTTCCTTCCTCTTCTCCTTTTTTTCCTTGGAAGAATTTGTGAAGGATTGTTATTATTTCTTCTTTACATGTTTGATAGAATTCACCAATGAAACAATCTGGGCCTACGTTTTTTTGTTTGTTTTGTTTTTGTTTTTGTAGAAAGAGCTTTAATTACTAATTCAATTTCTTTAGTTGTTATAGGTCTTTCCAGATATTCTTTCTTCTTGATTCAGTTTTTGTAATATATGTCTTTATAGGAATTTTTCCATTTCATCTAAATTGTCTAACTTGTTAGCATGAAACTGTTTATAGTTATAGTAGTTACCTTATATGGCAATAAACTTTGCAGATGCAATGAAGTTGAGGATTTTGAGGTGGGAAGATTATACTGGATTATCTGATGGACCCTACCTATAATCATAAATGTCCGTATAACAGAGAGGTAGAGGGAGATTTGGGCACACTCAGAAGAGAAGGCAATGTGATCATAAAGGTAGAGATTGGAGTAATATGACCACAAGCCAAGGAATGTTGGCAGTTACCAGAAGCTGGAAGAGGCAAGAATGGATTTTTCCCTACAGCCTCTGGAGGGTGTATCGCCCCACTGGCTCCTCAATTTTGGCCCAGGGGTACTGATTTTAAATTTCTGTCCTTCACAACTCTGAAAGAATAAATTTTTATAAGGCCAGTGGTGATGTCCCCCTTTCATTCTTGATTTTGGTAATTTGTGACCTCTTTTTTCTTCATCAGTCTAGCTAAAGGTTTTTCAATTTTGGTGATCTTTCCAAGAGTTCACCTTCATTTTCATTGATTTTCTATTTTTTAAAATCTCAATGATTTTTGTTCTAATCTTTATTTTCTTCCTCCTGCTTACTTTGGGTTTAGCTTGCTCTTATTTAAGCATGGGTGTTTAATGCTATCAGTTTTCTTTTAAGTACCACTTAAGCTGCATTCCATGAATTTTATGTTGTTTTTTCATTTTTATTCAGCTCACAATACTTTCTGATTTCTGTTTTTTTTCTTTTTCTTTGACCCATGGCTTATTTGCAAATATGTCTTTAATTTCCAAGATTTGTGTATTTCCCAAATTTCCTTGTGTTCTTTATCTTTTATTTTGTTGAAATAGAAGAACATTCTTTGTATGATTTCAATTCTGCAAAATTTATTGAAACTTATTTTATGGTCTAGCATATTGTATATCCTGCAGAATGTCCTATATGCATTTAAAAATATGTATTTTGGTTTTTTTGTTGTTGTTCAGTATATTTTTTTCTGTGAGATTCATTCGTGTTGTGTGTGGGTGGTTACTCATTTTCTTTGCTTTATAATATTGTGTGATTATATTACATTGTATTTATTCATTCTGTTGATAATGGATATTTGGGTTGTTTCTACTTTTTGGCTATAGTGAATGATGCAATGTCTTTTGATACACATATGCCTACATTCTGTTGGGGGTATATCTAGGAATAGAATTTCTGGGTCATTATTGTGTGTATGCTCAACTTCAGTACAAAATACCAAAGAGTTTTCGAAGAGGGTATAGCAATTTAAATTCCCACTGGCAGTGTATCAGAGTTCTAGTTACTCCATGTCCTTGCCACTTGATATTGTCAGTCTCTTTATGTTTAGCTGTCTGAGAGATGTGTAGTTGTATCTCTTTGAGGTGTTAACCTTTCATTTCCCTGGTAACCCAGTATTTGATTTTTAATACTGCTGTATTGAAAAAGATACCTTCAAAGATTTGAAGTTCCAAATGGAAGAGATGTATCTTGGGTGAGCCTAGTAAATTACAGTACTGATTTTTCATTTATATTATTCAAAGTTTTTAGTCCAGATTTTTTGAGTAAAATGTTACTTCTGTGATTAATTAGTTCTGGTAAGCTAATTGGAGGGCGTTGCATTTTTTATATTTCAAAGGAAAAATGGTCTCTGACCCTGCTGAAACATCATGAGATTTTTAAACAAATAATAAAATTGTTTCTAAGATTTTTATATGAGATACCATGACCTTCTATGCTGCTCATAATACATTTTTGCACATAAAATAACATTAACTATAAATATTTCCAATAGTTTTCATAATGTTCTCACCTTAACATGAGTTTATTTTAAAAAGAAAGTCATATTCACATTCATTAAAAGGTCACCTACTTACTGTGAAAGGACAGATTAAGAAATACATATTTTTAAATATTTGCCAGTTTACATACTACTGACAGTCATCACACAAAAGTTTAGCAAATCAGAACATTTTTCTGTTTGTAAAACTGAAGTGCATGATGCATCTTTGCCAACTTTTTAAAATGCCTTACTGTGAGATTTCGTATGATCAGTTCTTTTCTATTTGCAAAGCAGACTAAATATTCTACTACTCAAGGTAATATAATTGGCTAACCCACTGAACTAGCAAACACAATACCCTGAAAGCAGGAGAGCACTGATATGAACCTCTCTGAGCATGAAACTCACTTTTCCTCAGAATTTTTGTTCTATACTTACATAGTCGGCTGTATGTGCTTGCTTTCTTATTTGTTAAAGAAAATGGAAAATTCTAATATTTTCTCCCACTACTCTAGAGGATAACCCCTGGGCCCTGCTGTGAATGTCCTTGTTTCATAGGGACAGAGAACCACAGAGGGTGAAAAGGAGTCATTGCTCCTGAGCTCGGGCAGGGAAAAAGAATTGAAAAAATCTCTTTTAGAGTTTAATTCCATTTACCTGTAGCTTTTATAATAAATGGCAAGGTCTGACTGATCACAAATAAATTATTCTTTTTCCATGTATACGATTCTGTGCAGAGAATGAGTAAAGATAAAACTCTTTCTTCTTGTATATTTCAATATGCAGCCAAAATATAAATAAAACACTGTAGTAACTGATGGCAAAACCCCACATTGTCATTGCTTTTTACCTGCCTTCAACACCAGGCTGAACTTCCCAAGGGCAGGAACGCTTGAAGCCGAAATCAGTGCAGTGCCAGGCAAGGAGTCGTGCCAGCACATTAGTGAATGTTAATTCTCTGTGAGGATAGTGAGGTCGCCCTTAGCAAGAGGAGTGGGAGCGTCCTAGGACAAGGTAGGCATGTAGGCTAGTGGGCTTTCAGAGAAAACTGTGGAGGGGAGGAGAGTGGGCCAGAAAGGTCACTGGGGAGGAAGCGCAGATCAGTGTGAGTGAGGGTACAGCCTTTTAAGAGAAGTGCCACCAGGAACTTCTGTTCAGGGTGGGGCCAAAAGCAATAGGGCGGAAAGACATAGTGGGATTAACTAAAATTAAAATTCTCTGTGGGTTCAGGAGAAATTCTAGGTGGTGTCAGAGGCTTTACGAGACTAGTCTTTGGAAATTTTGTTCAGGGTTCTAATAGAATTTGGCAGAGTTGTTTTGCTCAGCTGATGCTGTTGAAGAGAGCTCTGCCGGTATGAGGTAGGAAAAGTGAAAAGCCAATAAAATGAGGAGTTGTTACCAAAATGCCAGGTTGTTAAGGGTAAATTAAGTATTAGTATTCTAAAGGATTTTCCCCCAATTATTTTGTAGCTATTAAAATTGCATATTCAAAGTAGACTTCCATAATAAGGTTATTAAATCATTAGAAAGTATGAGGTTCCGTATTAAATACATACACTGTATACAGATTGATATTTTTGTGACAATAACAGTCCAGTAATTGTCATTCAGTTACCTTAAACTATGAATTAATCATGTGTAAAACACATTAAACCAATCAGTTGCAAGAATAACAAAAAGATCCAAGATATGTAAAACAAATGTTTTCAGTACAACTGACATATTTGTTGAATACTTTAAAACAGTTTTCAGCATAACTAAGGATTTATTATAACTATAAAAATTAAACAAGTGATTCTTGAAAGACATATAACAACAAAGATTCCTGAGAAACTATTGCTCATAAATAAGTCCATGTTGATTCAAATTCAGCTAAGGTTGGGGATAAATATAATTCTTTTCAGGTTAGATTTTTAATAGGCAGTTTATTTGTGATTCCCTTTACCTTTCCCCTCCCTTCCCTTTCTCTTTACTTTATTTTAAAAATGTATATTAAAATGTCTTGTAATTTTTAAAGGCTCACCATTATGTGTAGTGACCAGAGCCCTTAAGGACAAAGTTGAATATCAACCCACAAGTATCAGTTAGTGAAGTTGCTCTGGACAAAATCACACAACTAAAAACCAAAAGCCATCTATTCATAGCTCCTTCCCAGTGTGCCTAATATTCCAAAGGGTTAAATTCTCATTCCTTCAGTGGCTATTAACTGAAGGAATACTGGGATAATTTCCAAGCAGGATTACTGCCATTTGTGGGATACAGGACCTAATTCACATCAGATTGAGTCTGGAATGTGGTAGTGACAATTTTTTGTAGTTCGCAAGGAGAACACATTGCTCATGTTATTATGCACTTCTCTTCTCTCTCGTGACGCCCTTAATGATTTTATATTTAATTGTATACATTTTGTTTCTCTGATAACTTACTGATAAACTTAGTGAGGATAGGGATGAGTTTTCAAGTCGTAGAATATATATTATAAAATATATAATACCTCATACTAGATACTCATAAAATGTTTGTTGAATTGAAGTAGTCTTTAATTGTATTCTTCTTTGCCTTCTAAAGTCTTAATTTATTTACACTGTAGATGCTAAGGAAAACTCTTAAAGGGTCTGAAAGTAAAGAACTGGCAGTAACACCTGAAACATCAGCCTTGGTGCCGTTTGGGGATGTGGTATGTATGAATTAAGCCTCAATAACCTATAAATTATTTCTTATTTCATATGATGACTGGTTAATGTTTATTATTTGGCATCAAAAAAGTATGTATAGAAAATGGTCCTCTGATAAAGATATTTATGAATTTTTCATTTTTAGGAGTCAAAAAAGCATTCTAATAATTGCTGAAATTATGGAAAACATCCTGATTCACTGAAAAAATGTTGTCTGTGTTAGAATTTCCCAAACTCTAGTTACATCAGAATTACCTGGGATACTTTTTAAAAACAGTGATTCTTGGGCCCCACCTAAGATGTGATAACTTAGAAACTGAGACTGGAGTCTGGGAATCAGTATTTTTGTTGAACTCTTCAGATGATTATATATATATTGTCAGATTTAGGAAAGTTTGAGTGAAAATTGATCCCACAACTCTCCCTCATCCAAAAATAATAAACCACAGAAACAAAAGCAAGCACACTTATCAGTCATACGTGTACACACAAACACACAGCTGGGACCTAATATCCAGGCTGAGAACCAGAAAAACCTGTTTTCTCTTTTGGTTGCCATAGAAAGAGTACAGGCCACGAGGATCTGTGTGCGTTTACGGCTGTCAAGTATTGTATTCTTTTACAGTTACCTGTACTTTCTGAACACCATGAGAAGAGTTAATGGGTATAAAGTGAGAGTTTTCTTGTCCCTCTTCTCTTCTCTTATCATATACTAATACATTTTCTTGAGTAAAAAATATATGATGAATTTAACACCACCTTTTGGGGGGTGAGTAAGAATAATTAATGTATACTTTTTTTTTTTAAATGACCATGGCCTACCTTTATTCATATGTAACACTTTCTTCCCTATTTCGCAATCAAAGCTGGAGTATAAGCCTTCACTGTCTAAATCTAAACTTAGGAAAGGCTCTTTGAAATCACTTTTGTCCATAAACTATTGTGCATGTCGTTACATTGATGTACTAATTTCTATAATTCATACTCTTGAATATGATTCTGCATCTCTTTAGAACTCACATTTTGAGGAATACTTCTACTTCACCCACAGTTCCTAACCTCATAGTTTGTATTTCCCTCATGTGAATTACATGTTGCTAGATATTAAAAAGCTTCTCCTAAGAGCCAGCTGGAAGTTTTGACAGAGAGATGTTTGGTATGTGACTAATGGCTCCTCTCAGTGCATGATTCAGCCACATCACCTCCTCTTTGAACGTTCAGCAATTTGGCGAGGTTGGGATGTATGTAGGCCATGATAACTGCCTCACAACCCACTACTCCTGTTTCTAAAAGTCACATCCCATTTTCAGAAAAAAAAAAATGTGAAAAAGCCGTGTCTTAAAATTGGGCACATGAAGTGTTTTTGTGAACAGGGTTCTGGTTGCTTTCCTGTTTTAAGTGCACGTTTGAGAGCATCTGGGGGTGAAGGTGTTGATGCCGTTACTGCTTTGGGCCACAGACGTGTCTCAGAATCTGTTATCCGCAGCCTGTGAATGGTCACCATCGTATTTTTTTTTAACATTTTTTTATTGATTTATAATCATTTTACAATGTTGTGTCAAATTCCAGTGTAGAGCACAATTTTTCAGTCATACATGAACATATATATATTCATTGTCACATTTTTTACTCTGTGAGCTACCGTAAGATCTTGTGTATATTTCCCTGTGCTTTGCAGTATAATCTTGTTTATCTATTCTACAATTTTAAAGTCCCGTCTATCCCTTCCCACCCTCCACCTCCTTGGCAACCACAAGTTTGTATTCTATGTCTATGAGTCTATTTCTGTTTTGTATTTATGCTTTGTTTTTTTGTTTTAGTTTTTTAGATTCCACATATGAGCGATCTCATATGGTATTTTTCTTTCTCTTTCTGGCTTACTTCACTTAGAATGACATTCTCTAGGAGCATCCATGTTGCTGCAAATGGCGTTATGTTGTCGGTTTTTATGGCTGAATAGTATTCCATTGTATAAATATACCACATCTTTATCCAGTCATCCGTTGATGGACATTTAGGCTGTTTCCATGTCTTGGCTATTGTAAATAGTGCTGCTATGAACATTGGGGTGCAGGTGTCATCCTGAAGTAGGCTTCCTTCTGGATATAAGCCCAGGAGCGGGATTCCTGGGTCATATGGTAAGTCTATTCCTAGTCTTTTGAGGAATCTCCATACTGTTTTCCATAGTGGCTGCACCAAACTGCATTCCCACCAGCAATGTAGGAGGGTTCCCCTTTCTCCACAGCTTCTCCAGCATTTGTCATTTGTCACCACTGTATTTTTGAGTGTTAAATCTTTTTCTATACTTCAACAGAAATTTATTCTATTTTTATATTATATGGATCTCTTATGTAAAAGTATAAAAGCTATTGAAATATAAGGAAAGTTAGGGTAGTCATTAATGGCTTCATGTTGAGATTCTTGGGCAAGTGGTAAGTGATGTATGACAGAATGCTGATATACAGAACTATGCAGTACAAAATTGTAGCTGTATTTCTCTGTTTTACCCTCCTGTGTACACTCAATTTTAAGAAATAATCCATGATTCATGGACTCATCTGTGGCAATACCATTTTAAGTACCACCTGGATTAGAACATAACATTTCGTACTTATGTCTCCTTAAGAAATAGACTACCATATTTTCTTCTTCAGAATTTCATCATTCAGATACAGTAGTTTTAAGTATTGAGTGCTAACTTCTTTTTCTGTATTATTCTAAAACCAAATCTTTATAATTACTAACATTACATTTGAAACTACTATTGGGACATTTATTTTGCTTCACAGTATTTAATATAATATTGCTGTTGTTTTTACTTGGATTTTAAGACCAAACATCACTGAAGACCAAATGGCTTATATTTGGCTAATACTGCATATTAGTATTCAAGTATTCCTGTATTAATTTGGTGCTTGATTTTATGGTTAAACACAGGGTACAATTTTCTTTAACATTTACAAACACTTTACACAAGAGAGAATGAATATTTTATAGCCCTTCACATATTATACTCAATGAATGATTGTTGAATGAATGAAGTGGTTTTAGGATGCTGGATAAGAGCTTATCTGAAGTCATATTTCTTATTATATGCAAGGTTGTTTTTATCAGTTCTCACCTAATGTAAAATAAAAATGATTCAAAGGGGGATAGTTGGACTGAAGTTAATAAATGACTTTTTTTTTTTTTGCTTTGTATTCTTGTTTATTTTAGGTTTACTTGGACCAAATCTTGCCTATTTTCTTATGTATTTTTGCTTTCTGGTGTTTTCTATTAATTAGCTATTTCTAATAAAAAAAAATATTTCTTTTCTTTTCTTTTGGTGGGGAAGTTGATTAGGTTTACTTATTTATTTTTAGGGGAAGTACTGGGGATTGAACCCAGGACCTCATGCATGCTGAGCATGCGCTGTACTACTTGAGCTACACTCTCCCCCTAAGAAGCATTATTTCTAATGAGAAAAACTAAGTGAAACTTTTTAAAAATATAGTTTGTGTAGAGTAAAATGGAAGGAAAATTAACTTTTAAAAATTCATTCACTGTGGTTTTTTTGATTGTTACAGGTTGGCTGTCTGGCTATTAATGTAAAGAACTGCAGAAATTTTACGCCTAGGAGTATCCTTTCTTTTGATTTAAGAACCACACTATGATTATATATGACTGTTTGAGTTATATTTTGCTGCATTAAAAAACACCCCGAAGCTTGGTGGCTTAAAGCATTAACCATTTTATTATCAGTCACTATCTGTGCTTTCACGGGGTGGTCCTTCTGTTTCATGTTATCACAGACGGGCCTGCGCCATCTGGCAGTTCAGGGGGGCTGGAGTATCTAAAATGGCTTGTTTACATGTCTGGTGCTTTGGTGAGAATGCCTGAAAGACTGGACTTAGCTGGGATGCTGAAAGGGTTAGACCTTTCTTTCCATGTAGTCTCAGGGTCTTATCTGTCATCATTAAAAAAAAATTCTGCATTAATTTTGATTTTAAAAACAGTACATTGAAATACGATCTTGATTACTGAAACTTTGATGTGACTTTAAATTTTGCACCCTGGCTGGTGCCTCTCTCAGCCTATCCTAGTCTCAGCTGTGATCATGTCCCTCTCATGTTAAGGGAGTCACAGGACCAGGCCATATTCAAGAGCAGAGGAAAATAAACTCCACTTTTTGATGTGGAGAGTGACAAGACATTTTTAACTGTCTGTAATCCATCCCAATCATCATATAAATTAAAAAAAATATATCTTCTTGTATGATAATACTAATTTCTTTCTTTCCTTTTTTTTTTTTTTTTTTTCGTTGGAGGGTAGGTAATCAGGTTTACTTACTTATTAATTTTTAGAGGAGGTGCTGAGGATTGAACCCAGTACCTTGTGTATGCTAAGCATGTACTCCACCACTTGAGCTATACCCTCCCCCCAATACTAATTTATTTCTAAGTAATGACTATGCTTTTCTTAAACGTTCTTTAAAGGATTTATTTTTCTCAGTGCCTTTAAATAAGCTGAATGCTTATTATTAGATTTATCATGGCATAAAACCAGTCTCATTATAAAGACTTGATGTTTTTTTTTATATAAAGTGAACTATTGAAGAGAATTCTATATAAAAAGAGTTTTGAAGACAATCATAAAAACAAAATTTTTAAATGCATGAAGTGCTATGAAAGATAAAAATATAGACCAATCTGGTATAAGTATATAATGAAATGAGTTAAAAAGTAGAATGCTGTTTTAAATTTTGTTGTCTTAAAATTAAGAATAAATTACTCTGAAATGACATATCTTTTAAATATCTACATAATTATGCTTGGGAAAAATTTTTCAAGTATATATTGCCAATGTTTTAGTCACCTTAAAAATAATATAAAGGAAAAATTGCAAAGGAATTATAATGGAAATGTGAGGATAATAATATGAGAAGTGATCTAAGGAAGAATCAACCTTTTCCTTATATTGTGCCTACCACTGATGGGCAAAAATACTCTTTTAAAAGACTTTCCTTATTGTTTAATATGCTCTATTATTTATGTATTTATTTGATTGATTCTTAGGTTTTAGCCTGGATTGTTTAATGGATTAACTTTATAGTGTATTATTGTTCAGTAACAACAAAATATACTTCCTCAATTGTTTAATGGATTAATTTTGTAATGTGTTATTAATCAGTTACAACAAGATTTGCTTCCTAAATATCTATTTTCAGTCCATTTACAATATTGTAATAATTTATTCATTCGCATCTCTATAAACAACATGGTGAAATGTACAAAAACTTATAGCTTGCTATCCTCAAACAATGAAAAGAACACTATAATTACATTTGATGATGTGAAGTATTTTTCTGTAAAGGTAATGTTAAAGTTCTCTTCTAGATATAAGTATGCATTTTTATAGTTTCAAATATTCTACACTTACAGTATCTTTTTTTCCAGGGGATAGGAAAGAAACCAAAGCAATGTTTTTTTATTTGATATTTTATAGTATTCTACTTCTATATTATAGACTATGTTGATGTTTTTATAATTTACTCTAGAATACATCATCATGGTGTTCTTCTCTGAGATCCTGCTGTCTGTGATTCTGAGTGTTTATCATGCAGGCACACATTTTTCTCTGTCATATTCTTCTCTTCCCATCTATCCTCTTCCACTCTGTCTTAGTCAGCTTGGGCTGCTAAAGCAAATTACCATAGATTGGGTGACTTACACAACAGACCTTTATTTCTCACCTTTCTGGTTGGTGGGAAGTTCAAGATCAATGTGCTGACTTATCTGGAGTCTGGTAAGAACCTGCTTCCTGGTTTGCCAGTGGTTGTCTTCTCATTGCATGTCAGAGAGCAAAGAGAGACCGTCTTTCTTGCGTCTCTTCTTATAAGGATACTTACCAGATTCACGAGGGCTCCACTCTTATGAACTAGTTACCTCCCAAACACCCCCACTACAAATACCGTCGCATTGGGGATTTAGGCTTCAGCATATGAATTTTGAGGTGACACAGACATTCAGTCCATAGCACACCTTTTCTTTTTTTTTTTTTTTTTTTGCCTCCTGCTCCTTTCCCTCTCTCCTTTCTTCTTATATATACTCTCTCTAATTATTTTTGCATGGATTAGCTTGTTCAGTCTTTATAACAAACCCTCAGAATATCTATACACTTACTGTCATCCTTGTTTTGCAGATGAGGAAACAGGTAGTGTCAGGTTTAAAGAACTTTCTTAAGGTCATAGAACTAGTAATTGGTGGAGCCGGGAATGCAATCTGGCTTTAGGCTCACTTCATTAAACTCCCTCTCACACAGAGCTTGCTGTGCTGAGTTTGCTTCTGTTTATAGTTAAGCTTCTTAGAATCTTAAATGTATCTGAACTGTCTTTTAAATGAGCAACACTTTCATTTAGCCATAGGATTCATTGATTAGTCCAATTGTTTCTAATAATTTTATTACATTAGTTGAATTTTAGTGAAGTCCTAAAACACTTCCTCTATGCCATATACATATTTCATTTTGCCTAAGTATTGAGTATTGAAGATAGTTCTTTAAACATAGGTTAAAAAAGGCATTGTTTTGCTCGGGGAAATCTGTGTTATTTCTTTTACTTTGCAAATAATTTTCCTCAGCTTCATTGAAAAGTTTTCAAGAATTTTGTGGATATATGTCCACTTAAATAAAACTTTAAATTAATACCAGAAAACAATATATATTAACAGGGTACTTATTTTCATTAGAATAATCAAAATATTTTCCCTGTATTTATTTTAATAGGAGTCATTAGTTTGAGTCTAATAAGAGGAGAGTTTTAGTGAAACTCTAATGGAAAGTTTGGGAGTGACTTAGTAATTAAATTCATTCCTTATGTACTCATTTTCCTTGGAAAATTGTCTTTGGGCCTTCTTTGAGGCCTAGGATGAAAGTAGCATCTCTGAGGAGTACTTGTGTTTGCCTCTAAGAGACTTGAGGCCACTGCCGGTTTGGTGCCACTTGAACACTTTATATTCCATACTTGAAGGCTTTAAAAAATAGTTTTTGTTCATTTGTATTAATGGTTAAATATACATAATGTAAAATTTATCACTTTAACCATTTTGTGTCAAGCTTGAGGATTCTTATACCATCCAGCGGATGACCTAGCAATTCCACTTCTGTGTATTTATCCAAAGAAAACAAAATCACTATCTCAAAAAGATATCTACACCCCCACGTTCATCGCAGCATTTATAATAGCCAAGACATGGAAACAACCTAAGTGTCCATCCACAGTGAATAGATTAGAAACATGTTCCATAAAAAGAAAAAAATCCTGCTATTTGCAACAACATGGTTGGACCTTGAGGGTATTATGCTAAGTGAAATGGGTTGGACACAGGAAGACATATACTGTTTGATCATTTGTATGTATAATAAAGCCGCTCCTCCCCCCACCCCCGCCCAAACTCATAGACACAGACAATGGATTAGTGTTTGCCAAAGCTGGGGCTTGGTCGAGGTGGGGGTGTGAAATGGGTGAAGGTGGTCAAAAGGTACAAACTTCCAGTTATGAGATAAATAAGTCCTTGGGATCTAATGCACAGCATGGTGACTATAGTTAACAATACTGTATTATGTAATTGGAAGTTGCTAAAAGAGTAGATCTTAAAAGTTCTCATCATAAGAAAAATATTGTAACTGTGTAATGATGGATGTTAACTAATCTTATGGTGATAATCACTTAATATTATATACAAATAGCAAATCATTATGTTATACACCTAAAAGTAATGCAATGTGATATGTCAATTATATCTCAATTAAAAAATTTAAAGGCACTAATATTCTAATACTCAAATTGGCAAAAGGGTGTATGAATTTTAAAGGTCACATAATGATGGTATTGTGTTACAGGGTTCAAGGTTAGAAGAGAGTTTCAAGTTGAGACAATGATATGAATTTTATCGAAAAGTTAAAGAGCAAAGACTGGAAAGGATATTGGATGTGTTTTGAAATTAGATGTTTGGATTACCTACATTTTTTGGATTGGATATTGGGTATTGGACTACCTTTGAAAATGTAGTTTCAGTAGAGTATTGAGGCTAAACTTTTGTGTAGAGTTAAAAAGAGAGTGTTAGCAGTGGATATTTCAAAAAGACTGTAAGTGACATTAGACATAAACAAGAACCTTATTTTTGTTGGCATTAGGGTATATGTGACTGTGAGATTGGCTAATAACATAAAAACTAATCACTAGGTGTGTACATATATATACGTAGTTTATAGATGTATTCAGAAATTCTGTCAGAAATTCAGGCTGAAAATTTAATTCTTTTCATATGTATTTTTTATGAAGGTTCCCAGACGTCAAGATGATGAGAAGAATAATATTTACTTAGAACTAATGCGATATGATGATACAAAAAGGCCTAATTTTTTAGGGAGTGTTCAGGTACATCTTTATGAAGTAATTCAGGTATGTATCAAAATCATTTTTTCACCTTGATATCACATTGTCCAGTTGATGTTTGTTGTTATGATTTTTTTATACCTGATGGACTGCTTTTGTTTATTATCTGTCATCAAATTCATGTGCTTAGTAAACAGTATCTCCCTCTGGTTCAAAAAAAAAAAAAAAAGAGTTGGTTTGTAACAGCGTAATGTTTTTAAAAATTTATTTTCTAGAAGGGCAGTGATACAACCTAAAAGACTAAGCATGTTTTGTTTTGTTTTCTGAAATGTTTTAAAACAAGACTCAAACCACAAACTCTCTTAACTGGCAGCACCAGTTTCAGTTCTTTATCCTTAGCTGGGCTGCTTGCGGTCTGCCCTGGGCATGTGTCATTTAGGGGTCAGCCAAAGTTTGGGGCAGAGTTTACACATAGATTTTGTGGTACCTTCCCTCTTGATTTTTCCTTTCTAGGAGTCCCTGCTTCACTTTCCAGTAGCCATAGTTGCCCTGAACTCAGAGGAAGAGGACTAACTGATTAGTGAACAAGTATAAACAATTTGAAGGGTTTTCAGAAGTATTTGTTAGGACATAAAGCAAGGAAGCCCTCAAAGAGTAATGGAGTTCCTTCAAAAGACATGGGAGCCAGATTGCAGGGGTTCCTCCTGGCCTGTTTGAGGATAATTTAACCACCAAAAAGATCATTACAAATTCTGATTAAAGAAAAATCGATGAATCCTTGGTGAACTTCAAAAAAGAAAAAAAAAGAGCATGGGAAGAGAAAAGGAAGTTTTACATTTTTAACAGAAGAATGTCAGTTAATAAATATGGCAGGGATGATAGAATTACAAATTCAACATTTTTGCAACTCTTCATAGTGAATAATGATTAAGTCAGTTAAGACTTAGTAATGGTACTAAAAATTTTAGGCTATTGGAGGACAAGATATTTACATGGTACCAAAGTAACAGCACATAGAATAATTTTTGCAAAGGGGAAAATGTTCCTCTATAATAGAACTGGTAGTATATTTATACAATGGAATACTACTCAGCTATAAAAAAGAATAAAATAATGCCATTTGCAGCAACATGAATGGACCTGGAGAATGTCATTCTAAGTGAAGTAATCCAGAAAGAGAAAGAAAAATACCATATGATATCGGTTATATGTAGAATCTAAAAAAAAAAAAAGACAAATGAACTTGTTTACAAAACAGAAACAGACTCACAGACATAGAAAACAAACTTATGGTTACTGGGGGGAAGGGATAAATTGGGAGTTCAATATTTGCAGATACTAACTAATATATATAAAATAGATAAACAATAAGTTTATACTGTATGTCAGAGGGAACTATATTCAATATCTTATAACTTATGGTGAAAAAGAATATGAAAATGAATATATGTATGTTCCTATATGGCTGAAGCACTGTGTTTTACACCAGAAATTGGCACCACATTGTTAACTGACTATACTTCAATAAAAATTTAAAAAATAGGTTAGCTCTAAGAAAAAAGTTTACAGGAAAGGAAATATAATGATATACTTATGATTTAACTCCTTTTAAAACTATTTAAATGAATTACTTTGATTTTTAAACTAAATTTAAAAGCTAATAATAAATTCATAATTTATGGTGAAAAAAAAGAAGAAGTGATAGTCACCACTTAACCAAGAGCTTGAACTTAGCATAAGTAATTACATTTGATCTAGATGGAAAGTATATGGAACGTGTAGTGTTTCAACTGATTGATATGTTTGAAACCTTTTGTGATAAGAGCTTAGGAAATCAGATAGCTTTCTAATAAATTAGCAAAGAGGCATCAGGTGATCACAGAGGAGAACATATTGACTATGAATAAGAGTAAACAACTGAGGGTTCTCAGAAGAATCTGGGGAGAAGATCTGGGAAATGACTAAAATTCCTTTTACTTTGTATGGCAATTTAGGTGTCAGAAAAATGTGACATAATTTATTAGTAACGTTTTGTTGAAGGAGCTATGTTTGGACTATAGTTATATGGCAAACTTTCCAGTGTTTATTTTTATAAGAGTAAATTTTTTAAATGAAAAATATTATCCTTATTCTACAGTTCTAATATAACATTTAAGTTCTCAAAAATTTCTTCTAATTCTTTTTTCATAAACATAAGCAGAAAAATAGGAAATATAAAAAGAACCAAATTCAATTTCTAGACCTGTTATTTTCCTCATTATAATGCCTCACCAGGAGCTGAGAGGGCAGGTGATAAATAGTTTCTTGTGGATTGTTACGTTTGCGAGTACAGAGGACATGTAGACCAGGTGCCGAAGTTTTTGCCAAGTGAGCATTAGTGACCAGAATGTCTGAAAGACATGCCAGATAGCATGAGGCATAAAAGAGGAAAGCTTTCTATCTACCTAAAATAATAAGATCTGAAAGCAGTAGAAGGGAGTGTGGAGGATCCTACTCCACCACCTGACCTTGAGCTATGTGGTCCTTTGCTTGAGGAGTCTGAAAGGGGAGCAGCATCCTTAGTGATGAGTCAGGTCTGGGGGAAAGCAAAGGGGGAATGTTTAGTGGAGCAGTTGAAGATGTAAAGTTGTTTGTTAACTGTGGAATGGGGATTTCATGAGCCCCAGTGGAAAATGCTGGGAAGAAAGGGAACCATTGGATGTTGGATTAGCACAGCAGGGATGACCAGAAATGATGACCAGAAATGATGACCAGGGATACCAAAGGTTTACCTGGTCAAAAAGATCCCAACAGTCCCCAAAGGATGAGAGAAGCACGCAGTTCTGTCATGAGTCAGCCTATCAGGTAGACTTATGTTTAAGTAACCCCTCAAAGGAGTGCAGGCATGGCTCTTCCTCTAAGACTTCCAAAAAGGGGAAGTGTAAGTAGCAGGAACATTTTTCTTTAAAACATAAATGTAGATATTAACATTTATTTCTGGTACAATCTGGAATTTTTATTTTCTTCTAAACATTCACTGTATTTGTATTTTAGCTATTAAATTAATATGTACATTAAAATCATTACCTAATTTTTTAAAATTTATGAGATGGTTTAGATAATATACAAGTGACCAACATCAGTGATTCTATATTTAAGAATTTTATTATTTCTTACTGTTTTCTAGAAAGGATGCTTTACTGAAGAACTCCAAATGTTGAATAAACACATGGTAAGAACTTTACTGAAACTTCCAAAGCTTTGTGCACACATTTAACATTTCATCTAACTTTACTCCGATACTGTTTTTATTCTTTTGTTACCCTACCAGTGACTATTTGAATGAATAGAAATGTATTAAATAGAGAGTATAATATTTGCTCACGAAAATCTTCATCTCCACCTTTTTAAAAATGCTGCTATCTTACTGCCAAATGGTGAACAAGAAAATTAGAAATTGTTGGGTGGGAGAGTGAAATGCCTCCAGCTGCTTCTTTGACTGCATGACCTCAGGATCCTCACTTGCTAAATTGAGGAAGTATTGTTTTTCTCCTTGAAGAGTTTCTAAAGAGTTGTTTATAGTTCTTACTTGAATTTCTTTTTAAATACTTAAAACTTACTATCTTGATTAATTGATCTTCTACTCAGAGAAGCTTCTGCTGCCAATAACTAAATCAGGGACAAGGGACATAAAAAACAGAATGATGGACATTTGAGGTCACAACCTCTGACAGCCTCCTTCATTTCACATGTGAGCAAGCTGGGGTTCAGAGAGAAGGAATCACTTGTATAAATCAAAATTTTATCAGAAAATGGAAGTGGAGATGGGAAAAGTGTGAATAAATACTTTAAATATATATAATGGATAAGAATGCTGATATATTTAAGTGTGTCTCAGCATAATTGTATTAACAATTATAAATGAATATTTTTCATATTTTAATCATATAATATTCCTTAATTTTAGCATAAAAGGTTTTTAACATTTCAGGAACATCATGGATTCTTCTGTAGGTGTTACTTGTGTAAATTTTTTTTTTAATCAACAGATTCATGTTTTGGTTTTTCTAACTTACAAATTTGTGAAGTAAAAATATAACTTGCTATCACTTCTCTGTTAAAATAGCTTTCTGATCAAGCAATAAAATAAACTTGGCACATGTTTAGTTTATCTGCAGGGTGGTAGTGGAATTTATGTTCTCCTATGGAAACTTTGGTTATGGATTTTCACATCAGGTTAGTTCCCTTTTTGAAAATAATTCTACTCTAACTCTTTAGTCAAATCATCCTCCTCAGCCTTTGTTCTTTCCAGTTTGATAAATTCTTTAAAATAAATATTTTTAAGGAATGCCATTTCTGGCCTAAAGAAAAATGAAACTGTTCCATTATTTGTTTATACATTTAAAAATAATGATATTTTATTCAAATGTCTTTACTATACAACTTGTTTGCGTGTGTATGTACATTGAAAACAAAATTTAAGTATTTAAGAAGTGAGTGTGGATTTTCATATCTAAAAGCAATTATTAGAAATGGAGTCCTTGATGTTGTTCAGTTAATATTTTGTACTCTGATCACATACAATCCTTTCTCCCCATGACTATTCCAACATCAGCCCTTCTTGATTCGTCAAGAGAGTAATATGCCCAAAGAAGATCCCTTCCTAGCTTTAGCCTGCCCCTTTAAATTTATGACATATATCCATGTTGCAGTGAAAATTTTTGTACATTAACCTATATCATTTTCTTCCATTATGTCTTAGGCTGGATTCTTAGAATGGAAGTTATTGTCAGTAATGACCTAGAAGGAATTGTCAGTAATGACAATTGAAGTTATTGTCAGTAATGACCAAGGAATTGTCCTAGAAAAGTAGTACCAACACATATTTTCACCTCACATTTGAAAAAACTCTTGCTATCCCTGGGTATTATCACAGCTTTTGGGAATTTATAAATCTGGTCCCATTAGTACTTCTGGTATATAGGGGAAATGACCCCTATACTTTACATACAATCTTCAATTTTCAGTTTTTGCTGTTTTTTGTTCTCTTGGTTGTTTTTTGATTATGAATTGAGAGTTGATACAGCAGTCTTATTAAGTATGTCTGCCATTGTGGTAACAGGGAAGTCCCTGTGAAATGTGTTTTTAAATTTTGCCTGTGGTATATATCATAATGTTTTTTTAACACGTTTTGAATCACAAGTGAGTAATATACTGATACTAGGCATGAGCTTTTCTTTTTCTGCTTTTATTTTTCTTTTCTTTCTGCCTATTTTCTTTATTTTCTTGTCATGAATTAGGCCTAATAGGGATTCCTAATTGTTTAATCCTTTTTGTGGCAGTCGTAGTTTATGAGCACCAACTTCAGAAGTAGGTGTTCTGTCTGAATATAAGTATATCATGTGACAATCCCATTCTTAGGGAGATACATCCATTTCAAGTAAGACTGGGCAAGTATTGTATTGTTTTATGTAGGTGGACTCTACTAAAACTCAGAGCAAAGGTATTGTAAGGAAAAGAGTGGGAAATTTCATATAAGTTCAGCTTCATAAAAGTTCATTTCTGTGAACCTTTCAGTAATATAGTCCCCTACTTACCTATCATGATAGCATGTGAAGACTACTGCACTGGGGGAGAGAGCGCTGCGTTTAAATCCTGCCTCTCATGCCTATTGGGTAACCCTGAACAAAGAACTGGTCTTCAGTATTATCTGTAAAATAGTTGCAGTTATCTACCTTACAGGATTATTGAAAGGATTAAATAATATTAAAATTGTAAAATTCTTGGCAGATATTTGGTGCTCAGTGTTCATTCTTTCTTCCTCTCTTAATTCCTTTTCTCCATATATGTATCATTTAAGGCCTATTCTGTAGTCCCAGGGGATAGTAGCATTAGGGTGAACTGTAATGGTAACTAAACAGTGTTAATATATACTTACTATCTTCTTCAGTTAAAACCTCTTCAGAGAATGATTGAGCCATGTATGTTTATGAATGTTGCACCGCCTCCAGAAAGAACAGACCCTGTGACGTAAGTGTTAGTCTTACTAACACAATCATATCATGTGGCATTTAAAATATTTAATCCATTGATGGAGCATTTTGGTTGTCTTAAGGCATGGCTTGAATGGGCTAGACGCCAATGTAAAGAAAGTGAATTGTTTTGCTTAAGATGGAAGAGATTTTGAGTTTCTGGGGGTAACCCTGGAGAGAGGAGTTGAGGAAGTCTGGAGATAAGAAGAAGAGAGAAGTTGCCAACTTCATGGCTGATGGAGGGAAGAGAGGAGAAACCTGATGAGGAAGGTTGGCCAGTGAGATATTCCTTTTGCAGAAAGACATGAGGAACTTTTAAGATCAAGGTGCCTAATAGTTGTCAGTTTTCTGCTCTGCAGTATAGTAGTGTTACCTCCACTTCCACATACTCCAATTGTTACTTTAAAATCTTCAGCAAAAAGTCTATGGTCAAAAAATGTCTTTAGCAGACCAAAGCTTAAAATATAGTATGTCAAACAGTGTTGAAATGCCAACAGTAAAAATAGATCACCTGAGGGAGAGATATTTAATCTACAGTGCTATCCAAGAATAAGGAATGGAAAATACTTTAAATGAGATTGAGGGAATTAGGTATAGAATGGGAAATTATTTTCTGAAGTGCATATTGTTCTGAAGTCTCATCAACACTGGGTATTATTGTTAAAATAAATTTTATTCACTTAATATTGGTGATTTGTTGGAACAGTAAAGTTGAATGATTTTCTTATGTTTATTGATTGTTATTTCCTTATCCATCCACTGATTCAACACTTACTGAATGTTTGCTACCTTCACGAGGCAGTAATAATACAAAGGTAAATGGTCCCTGCCCTCAAGTAGCAAAGGTAACATGTAAAAAGAAATGTGATGATACAGATGAGATAGAGCCTTCCTAGAGGTAAACATAAAGGACTGTGGGACACAGCCGTGGAGCTTCTCATACTTCTCAGGGGAGTTAGGAGGAAAGTATTATCAAGTAAGGCTCCACTTCAAGTCTTGAAGTAAGACTTGAAAAATGAATAGTAATGCATCGGGTTGATTTTATAAGGGTGAGGAGACACACTGCCCCCAAAAGACACGTAAGTAAAAGGTGGGATCCACAAGAGGGTATGTTATATTGGAGAACAGTGAGTAGTTAGTTGTGGGTTGCTAAGAGCATAGGAGCATGGAGGGGAATAACGGGAGATGACCTGGAGCAGTAGGTGGGGACAAGATATGGTGGTCAGACTCTAGAGCCAGACTACAAGGGCTTACCATTTCGGCTCTGCCATGTACTAGCTGTGCAACCTTAGGCAACTTACTTAGACTCTTTGTGCTTTATCTATTAAGTGGGATAAAAATAATAACTACCCAATTAAGTTACTGTGATGATTCAGTAAGTTACATATAAAGACTTAGAACATGAAAGCAAATGGTAAAATTCCTAGTTAGTTGTTGGCTACTTATTAAAGTAATAAATATCTTATCATCACCATCATCATCATTGAAGGTTTAGGGCTCTCAAATGTGAGTAAATTTTGTTCCTCTGAGTCCTCAGGAGTGTGGCAGAGCAACACAAAGGCACTGGAAAATACAGTGCATCTTTCTGGAGCATTATTTTGCTCAGAGATTTTGAGAGGGAAATGTTATCTTAAAATTAACATCTACATGTTATGCCTTGGAATATAAAAGTCACATACATTTTCAAGATAACAAAAGGATTCCAAGAAATGATGTGGTTTGTGTCTGATTACATTAAGTTACACCCCTGAAGACCTTCGTTGTCTTCTACCCGCAGGAGTCTTTATTGGAAAATTTTGGAAGTGCTTCAGATGTAGAGCCATTGAAGAATTTTTAGTGGGGGAAATACCATGATCAAGTTGCATTTTTATATGATTCTGTCAGTAGGATTGAATATGGACAGAATGGTTTAAGATTGGAGGTAGCTGTTGTATTAGTGTACATGAGAGATACTGACAATTGGAATGAAGGCAATGACTTGGTGGGTGTGACAGTTAATTCTGTCAAATTGACTAGGCCATAGGGTGCCTAGATATTTGGTCAGACATTATTCTGGGTGTTTCTGTGAGGGTGTTCTTGGATGAGATTAACATTTAAGTAAGTAGACTGAGTAAAGCAGATTGTTCTCCCTAATGTGGGTGGGCTTCATCCAATCAGTTGAAGAAGTGAATAGAACAAAAAATCTGACCCTTCCCTGAATGAGAGAAAATTCCTGCCTTTGATTGGAACATTGGCTTTTTCCTGCCTCTGGACTTGAATGGAAGCATCAACTCTTCCTGCATCTCAAGTCTGCAGACTTTTAGACTGGGACTACACCATTGGCTCCCCTGGGTCTCCAGCTTGCTGACTCATCCTGCAGATCTTGCAGTTTGTCAGCCTCTGCATTTGATTTGCAGCTTGGGAAGTTAAAAAAGACTCCCAACAGTTTGGTTACTGAAACATGGACCAAAAGATAGCCACTGTGAATGAACTGAAAATGCCAGACCTACTTTGATTTAATGTAGAGGAGGGATTCAAAACTTTAGAGAGATTGTAGTGTTAGAGTGGATTTGTCACTTAAGACCTACTTATTCACCCTGGGAGGTTTCAGAAGACACATTTTTCACCACGACTGTGAGAAATAAGTTTGTGAAAGAAGCCACCCTTGTAGAACCCTGTGATTGCTCTTCTTTGTAGGCCTGACCTTACAGTAGGATGCACAGTCACTGAACTGGAAAACCTAAATGAACTGGAGATCGTCATTCTAAGTGAAGTAAGCCAGAAAGAGAAAGAAAAATACCGTATGATGCCACTCATATGTGGAATCTAAAAAAAGAAAAAAGAAGACACTAATGAACTCATCTACAAAACAGAAACAGACTCACTGACATAGCAAACAATCTTATGGTTACCAGGGAGAAAGAGGGTGGGAAGGGATAAATTGGGAGTTTGAGATTTGTAAATATTAACTACTTTATATAAAAATAGATTAAAAAACAAATTTCTTCTGTATAGCACAGGGAACTATATTCAATATCCCGTAGTAACCTTTAATGAAAAAGAATATGAAGATGAATATATGTATGTATATGTATGACTGAAACATTATGCTGAACACCAGAAATTGACACATTATAACTGACTATACTTCAGTTTTTAAAAAGTGATAGCTAACACTGATTTTAGAAGTGTACTTTTGTATAATTTTAATATTTAACTTTATTATCATTTTGCAGAAATGTTATTATACCACAGCCAATAGAATATCCAGCATTCTTATCCCCAGAGTTGAATGTTACTGTTGGGGCATCCACTACAGTGCCCCAATCCAACCAGTCACCTGTAGTGCGACTTGAAAAACTTCAGCAACAACCTCGGGAAAGGTAAAAATCAACAAAACAAAACAAAACAAAAAAATTCATCTTACTTATATGTTCTTTAGATTAATTTTTTCCTTTGACACGTGGGCTTGCTACTGGTCCAGAAACCTTCATCATGATATTTCATGGGTTTCAGAGGTTCTTTCAGAGTTTTGCTTATCATATTTAAGTGTCTGTTTAAAAAAGTCAATGCTATGTCAAGAAAAGAGATGAGAACTCATTTTTAAGGGAGAAAGTATAATATTTGTTCTGCCTCTTCACTCAACAATATATTCTATCGGTCTCATCCTTTTTTCTGTATTTTTCCGTCTTTTTTCCCTATGTTTTAGTCCAGATATTTTTTTCTGGTCTGTCTTATAATTCCTATTCTTTGTTCTTTGTTTCTAACCTGCTGTTAAGCCAACTGAATTCTTAGTTTCAGTTATTTCCTTTTCAGTTATGGAATTTTCCTTTATTTTATAGTTCTCATTTGTCTACCAAAATCCTCAGTATTACTTTTTAATTCTTTGAACATATTAATCATTATTATTTCAGAGTTCATCTCTGATAACTTGATTGTTTGAATTTCCTGTTAAGTCTATTTTTATTGTTTTTTTTTCTCAGAGTTTTCAGTCAAATCATATATTCTCATATGCCTAGTTGATTTTATCGAGTGCCAAACACTGTATTTGAAAATCTGTAGAACTAATCTGAGGCTCTTGATTATATGTTTTTACAGACAATATATACATTTGTTTCTACATGGCAGCCAGGTATCCTAGGAACACTAGCGATCCCAGATCATTTTAATTCAACTGAGATGAGATTGAAATGGTTTGAAATGACTTGGGCTTTAGTTCCTGTGAGCATTAGTCGTTTTCTGGTTTACTCTTATTTCTAGCATCAAGACTGGGACTAGTGTGAGGCAACTAGGGTACAATATTTAAGGAGGCACTTTTTCTTGTGTGGTGCTTTAGAAAGCCTAGGTGTTTACCATGGCTTCTCATCCTTAACGGGGTCTGAATTCTGGTTTTTGTTCCCCATCCTTATATACTTATCTCAAACAAAAAATTTTTAAATCTTTTTTCTAGCTTTTTAAGATGAGCAGTGAGATGGTTTGTCTGAAATAACCTATTCCATCATTGCTAGAGACAGAACTCCCAAATATTTTTTAAATAATTGTTTATGTGTATAAACAATTATAACTAAACAACTTTTTACTCAGAGTTATAAATTAATTCATAAACACTGAGCTGATGACCAAGGAACCTCTTTTTCCTCTAGTCCTATGTTTTATTCATTCAGTAACATTTATTTATTTTTTTCCAGTTTTGTTGAGATATAATTGACATACAGCATTGTATTAGTTTAAGCTACACAGCACAATGATTTGACTTACATACATCATAAAATGATTACCACAATAAGATTACTGAACATCCATAATCTCATATAGACTCAAAATAAAATAAAAAGAAAAAAGATTTTTCCTTGTGAGGAGAACTCTTAGGATTTACTTTCATAATAACTTTCATATATAGCATATAGCAGTGTTAATTATATTAATCATGTGTACATTACATGCCTAGCACTTATTTATTTTATAACTGGAAAGTTTATAGCTTTTGACTACCTTCATACAATTCCCTGTCCCACCACCTCCTGCCTTGGGTAATCCCAAATCTGATCTCTTTTTCTATTAGTTTGTTTGTGTTTTGAAGTATTACTGACCCACAACACCATATTAGTTCCTGGTGCACAACATAGTGATTCGGTATTTCTATGCATTACAAAATGATCACCATGATAAGTCTAGTTACCATCTGTCAGCTTACAGAGATATCACATTATTGTTGACTATATTCCCCAAGTTGTACATTTCATCCCTGTGACTTATTTTGTAATTGGGGGCTTCTACCTCTTAATTTCCCTCATCTATTTCACTCACCTCTCCATCCCCCATCAGCCTGGCAACAACCTGTTTGTTCTCTGTATCTATGACTCTGTCTCTGATTTGTTGTATTTGTTTTGTTTTTTAGATTCCACATATAAGTAAAATCCTACAGTATTTGTCTTTCTATGTCTGACTCTTTTCACATAGCATTACATACTCTAGATCCATCCATATTGTTGCAAATGGCAAGATTTCATTCTTTTTTTATGGCTGAGTGGTATTGCATGTATATATACCACATCTTCTTTATCCATGCATCTATCAGTGGACACTTAGGTTGCTTCCATCTTGGCTATTGTGAATAATGCTGCAATGAACAGAGAGAAGCATATACCTATTCAAATTAATGTTTTTGTTTTCTTTGGAAAAATACCCAGAAGTGGAATTGCTGGGTCTTGGAGTAGTTCTGTTTTTAATCTTTTGAGGAACTTCCATGATGTTTTCCATAGTGGCTGTACCAATTTACATTCTCATCAACAGTGCACTGGGGTTCCCTTTCCTCCCATCCTCACCAACACTTGTTATTTGTTGTCTATTTTTATAATAGCTATTCTGACATTCTGTGAGGTGATATCTCATTGTGGTTTTGATTTACATTTCCCTGATGATTACTGATGCTGAGCATCTTTTAATATGCCTGTTGGCCATCTGTACGTCTCCTTTGGAAATGTGTATACTCAGGTCCTTGGCCCATTTTTTAATCAGGTTGTTTGGGTTTTTGTTGCTGTTGTTGAGTCGTATGACTTCTTTGTATATTAACCCTTTATCAGTCATATCATTTGCAAATATTTTCTCCCATTCAGTAGGTTGTCTTTACATTTTGTTAATGGTTTCCTTTGCTGTGCAAAAGCTTTTAAGTTTAATTAGGTTTCATTAGGAGACATATCCAAAAAAATATTGCTAAGACCGATGTCAGAGAATGTACTGCCTATATTTATTTCTAGGAGATTTATGGTTTTAGGTCTTACATTTAAGTCTTTAATCCATTCTGAGTTAAGTTTTTTGTATGTAGATATGAGGAAGTAGTCCTGTTTGATTCTTTTGCAAGTAGCTGTCCAGTTTTCCCAGCACCATTTATTGAAGAGGCTGTCTTTTCCCCAATGTATATTCTTGCCTCCTTTGTCATAAATTAATTGACCATATAAATGTGGGTTCATTTCTGGTCCCTCAAGTCTGTTCCATTGATTTGTCTCTTTTGTGCCAGTACCATACTGTTTTGATTACTGTAACTTTGTAATATAGTTTGAAATTAGGGAGCATATTTCCAGCTTTTTTATTCTTTCTAAATATTGTTTATCTATTTAGGAACTTTTATGTTTCTATACAAATTTTAGAATTTGTTCTAGTTCTGTGGAAAATGCCATTGTTACTTTGATAGGATTGCATTGAATCTGTAGATCGCTTTGGGTAGTATAGTCATTTTAACAATATTAATTCTTCCAATCTATGAGCACAGTATATCTTTCTATTTGTTTGCGTTGTTTTGCAAAGGAGGTCATTGACCTCCTTAGTTAGATTTTTTCCTAGGTATTTTATCCTTTTTGATGTGATTGTTTTCTTAATTTCCCATTCTGATAGTTCATTATTAGTGTATAAATCATGACAGATTTCTTTTTCTATCTTTTTTTCTCTTTGACAGTGAATTCTTTTTTTTTTTTTAATTGACGTATAGTTGATTTACTATATTGAATTAGCTTCAGGTCTATAGCATAGTGTTTCAGTATTTTGATAGAATATACTCCATTAAAAGTTATTACAAAATAATGGCTCTAATTCCCTGTGAAGTGCAGTATATCCTTGTTGCTTATCTATTTTATACATTTTTGTTTGTATATGGGATCTCTTAATCCCATACTCCTATCTTGCTCCTCCTTTATTTCTTCTACCCACTGGCAGCCACTAGTTTGTTTTCTAGATATCTGTGAATCTGTTTCTGTTTTGCTAGATACGTTTATTGTTTAGATTTCACAAATAAGTGATATCACACAGTATTTATCTTTCTCTGTCTGACTTCACTCAGCGTAATATGCTGTAGGTCCATCCATGTTACTGCAAATGACAGAGTTTCATTCTTTTTATGGCTGAGTAGTATTCTATTGTGTGTATATACCACATTCTCTTTATTCATTCATCTATTGATGGACAGTTGAGTTGCTTTCATATCTTGGCTATCGTAAATAGTACTGCTATGAACATTAGATTTCATATATCTTTTCAAATTAGTGTTTTCATTTTTTTGGTTATATACTCAAGTGGAATTGCTGGATCATATGGTAGTTCTATCTTTAGTTTTTTGAAAAGCCTCTATGCTCTTTTCCATAGTGGCTGCACCAATTTATATTCTCACCAATGGTGTGCAAGCATTCCCTTTTCTCCACATCCTTGCCAACATTTGTTATTTGTAGACTTTTTGATGATAGCCATTCTGACAGGTGTGAGGTGATATCTCACTGTTGTTTTGATTTATATTTCCCTAATAATTAGCAATGTTGAGCATCTTTCATGTGCCTGTTAGCCATCTATACATCTTCTTTGGAAAAATGTCTACTCTGGTCTTCTACCCACTTTCTGACTGGGTTGTTTTTCTGATGTTGAATTGTATGAACTATTTATATATTTTGGATATTAATCCCTTGTTGGTCATATCATTTGCAAATATTTTCTCCCATTCATTAGGTCCCATTTATTTATTTTTGCTTTTATTTCTTTTGCCTTAGGAAGCAGATCCAAAAAAAAATATTGATACAATTTACATCAAAGAGTGTTCTGCCTAGGTTCTCTTCTAGGAGTTTTATGATTTCAGGTCTTACATTTAGGTCTTTAATCCATTTTGAGTTTATTTTTTATATGGTGTAAGGAACTGTTCTAATCTCATTGTTTTACATATAGCTGTCCAGTTTTCCCAGCACTACTTATTGAAGAAGCTGTCTTTTCTCCATTGTAAATTCTTGCCTCTTTTGTCATAGATTAATTGACCATAAGTGCATGGGTTTATTTCTGGGCACTCTATTCTGTTCCACTGATATATGTCTGTGTTTGTGCCAGTACCATGCTGTTTTGGTTACTGTAGCTTTGTAGTAAAGTGTGAAGTTAGGAGGTGTGATACATTTAGCTTTTTTTCTTTTTTCTCAAGATAGCTTTGGCAATTTGAAATCTTTTGTGGTTCCATATAAATGTTAGGATTATTTGTTTTAGTTCTGTGAAAAATATCATAGGTATTTTTATAGTGATTGCATTAAATCTGTAGATTGCTTTGGGTAGTGTGGACTTTTTTTTTAATCATATGATATCATTTATATGTGGAATCTAAAACAGAGATACAAATGATCTTATTTACGAAACAGAAACAGACTTATACATAGAGAACAAACTTGTGGTTATCAAAGGGGAAAGGTGGTGGGGAGGGATAAATTAGGAGTTTGAGATTAGCAGATAAACACTACTATATATAAAATAGATAAACAGTAAGGTTCTACTGTATAGCATAGGAAACTATAATCAATATCTTGTAATAACCTATTATGAAAAAGAATATATATACATAACTGAATCACTATGCTGTACACTAGAACTAATACAACATTGTAAATCAGCCAGGCTTCAATAAAATAATGATGTTACTATCATAAAAGTGATATAATGATATAAATTATTCAAGGAATAAAGAGATACAAAGAACAATATAAAAGCTCTCCTTGAATCCCACCATTTGGAAATATCAAGTAAATATTATTATAAATGTCTCCTCATACATTTCTTTAGCTAGGTGAAGAGACAGCGGAAATTATTTTATAAAAAGAGATACTATTGATATGATTTTATTTTTCTATTTTTAGATTTTAAACTACATAAGATTAGTCATGTTCTTATGTATTATCTATTTTAAACATTGTCTATCAACTTCCTGCTGTGGCAAATGAAAATTTAGCTCACTTACACTTCTCTAAGCCCTCCTGTCTCCCTCCTGCCACAGTAATTACTTCACTACTCCTATTTTCTTTTCTTTCTTTTCATTTATTTTATTGCAGAAGATATCACATATATATTGAATAATTTATAAAATATGTATATATAGTTTAAATAATGAGACCTATATATAGGATAATTTCTAAAACATGTATTATAACATAAATAAAGATAATAAGATCATTGCCTAGATATTTTACAATCAGGTTAAGAAATACAATACCACCAATATTATAAATGTGTTTCATGTGCTCTTATGAGATTACATGCCTCTTCCTAACTCTCCCCAGGTAACTACTACCCTGATTTTTGTTGTAATCATTCCTTTTCCTTTGTATCCTTCAACAATATAGTGTTGGTTTTCTTCTTTAAGAACTTCTTATTAGTGTGTCACATTGTATGTGTTCTTCTTTGATTCATACCATATATATTCTTTTGGCACTTGCTTTTTAAATCTGTAACTTTCTTTAGGCTGGAAAAAATGAAAAAAGAATATAGACATCTGAGTACATGGATAGAAAAAGCTAGCTATTTAGAAGGAGTTCTTAACCCAAAGTTGGAACTTAAAGAACCTAAGGTAATTAATATAATACATTTGCCTATATATAGTTTTTTTTACTTTTTATTAAAGAACTATAATAATTAAAATGATTATCAGATAATGCTTATTTGTTCCCTCTGTGTAAAATGCTATTCATAGTTCATGTACTTTCCTATTTTGATAATATGACATTCAGTAAATACTGATTGATAATTTATAAGGTTTATTTTTTAACAGCTTTGTTGAGATATAATTCACATACTATACAATTTATCCATTTAAAGTGCACAATTCAGTGGCCCTAAGTATATTCGCAGAGTTGTGCATCCATCACTACAATCAATTTGGAACATTCTCATTACCCCCAAAATAAACCCCACTTCTCTTAGCCTATACCCTTCAAACGCCCCATGACCTCCTAGCCCTAGACAACAACTAATTACTTTCTGTCTCTATAGATTTGCTTATTCTAGATATTTCATATAAATGGAACCATACAATATATGGTCCTTTATGACTTGCTTCTTTACTTAGTGTAGTGTGTTCAAGGTTCATCCCTTTTGTAGTATGTATCAATACTTCATTTCATTGCCAAGTATTTCATTGTATGGATATACTGCTTTTTTAAAATCCACTCATTAGCTGATGGACATTTGGTTGTTTCCATTTTTCAGCTGTTACAAATAGTGCTGCTGTGAACATTCATGTGCAGGTTTTTGTGTGAATGTATGTTTTTAATTCTCTTGGGTATATACCTGGGAGTGGAATTGCTGGATTACATCATAATTCCCCATTCAACCTTTTCAGGTACTGCCAAACTGTTTTCCACAGCAGCTGCACAATTTTACATTCAACTAGCAATGTATGAAGGTTCCATATCTTCTCCAATATTTGTTATTTTCCTTTTTAAAAAAAACAATCATAGTCATCTTAGTGGATTTGAAATGATAGCTCATTATGGTTTGGATTTGCATTTCTCTAATGACCAATAATGTGAACATCTTTTTAGGTGATTATTGGCCATTTGTATATCTTCTTGGAATAAATTTTTATTTGTATCTTTTGCTGATTTTTGATTAGGTTATTTGTACTTTTATTGTTGAGTTCTAAGAGATTTTATATATTTTGGATACGAGACCCTTATCAGATATATAAGTAAGGTTTAATATTTAGAAATGTGATCTAATCTATATACATTCTGACCTGGCAATAAAGGATTCATAGGGATTTCAGTGAATAAATAAAAACATTGACTAGAATCACAGCCTTGAAATGGTAGTCATAACATATTGATGTATTCATGTTTTCCAGTGCCTCTGAGATAATTGGGCAGTGTTGTGCTGCTATAAGATAAATTGATTAGCATTTACTAATACAGAATTAGTATTTTATGGAAAACTTGGGGGGCCTTTCATTAAACTCTGGACTTGGGGTTCTCATTGAAAAATCAGTATTTTATAAGAGCCAGTGGTCACCCCACCTGATAATTCTTCTTGGAATTTTATAAAGAGCCATATCACTTTGCAACTGATGGACCATAATGTATTGCAGTAAAAAAGTGATTGTTTCCTGGAGGCATCCTCTAATACTCCTTGAAGGTAAACATTATGTCATTTATCTTGTAATCTTCTTCTCTCATCATTCAAATTTGTCATTCAAATACCCTATCAGTTCTTGGGTCTCCTCTCCCTGGACCATCAACTCCTAGCCAGGGTGTGCCTCTCTTTAAAATAGTACTGTTTGATTTGCTTTTCTTACAAATCCATGTTCTTGTCTTCTGTAAGTTTTTTTTAAAGTATTGAAAGAAGCTGTGAAGGCAAAGAAAACTTTTTTTTAGCTCTTTAAATATGTCTCTAATATGTTTTCTTTCTTTTTTTTCATCTAGGAAAGTAATACCAGTGAGGTACTTGAAAGCCAATTTGAAGAGAAACCTGCCAATATTGTAACATCAGGTTAAGAAATTAATTTACTTCTGTATTTATTATTAAAAATAACTAAAAATTACAAATAACAAAAAAACTAGTAATTTCTTTTTAAGTGGATTTCTTTTTTTGCTTGTTTTTGGTTTTTTTTTTGTTTGTTTAGGGAATAAAAATACATTTCATTAATTGCATGAGTTTTTGTTCTTGTGTTGCCTCTCAGAGATTCCTGGGGGAAGCTGCCTTTTTTCTATTTGCAATAAAGTGTGTTATTTCATTGTTAAAGATGTTAATAGTCTCAATAAAGTGCTAACCTGCCAGTGGTTAAAAAAATACATTTCATTATAGTTTTGGTATATACTGTTTATTTTGTAACACTCCAAAGAAAAGACTTAGATCCAGTTAAGAGTTACTTTTATTTTTTAATACTCCTTTCCTCTTTTAAAGGCAAGAAAAAAGTTAAATCTTAAGTGTAATCTGTGAAAAGATATTTTTGGTCAACATTGTTAACTGTAGAACTATTGGTCTCTTTTATGTAGATGGTATGTGTGAGTATGTGTGTTTATGTGTGTATAGGTAAGAGAAAGGAGGAGAGAGGGACAAGAAATTAAGTTAGCATTAAATTTGAGAACTTCATACAAATTATCAGTAAGATATTTAATTAATAAAAGATACTCTTCATGCAGTCTTTTAAAAAAAAAACTGTTAGCCACAGCAGTCAGGCAAGAGAAAGAAATAAAAGGGATCCAAATTGGAAAAGATGAGGTAAAATTGTCACTATATACAGATGACATGATACTATATATAGAAAACCCTAAAAGTTTCACACAAAAACTACTAGAACTAATAAAAGTATTCAGCAAGGTAACAGGTTACAAGATTAATGTACAAAAATCAGTTGCGTTTTTACACTAATAATAAATCAACAGGAAAAGAAAGTAAAGAAACAGTCCCTTTTAAAATAGTACCCAAAGTAATAAAATACCTAGGAATAAATCTAACCAAGGAGGTGAAAGACTTATACATGGAGAACTATAAATCATTGATTTAAGAAATTAAAGAAGACTTAAAAAAATGGAAAGATACCCCATGCTCTTGGATTGGAAGAATCAATATTGTTAAAATGGTCATACTGCCCAAGACTATCTACAGGTTTAATGCAGTCCCTATCAAATTACCCAGGACATATTTCACAGAACTAGAACAAATCATACTAAAATTTATATGGAATCACAAAAGACCCAGAATTGCCAAAGCGTTACTGAAGAAAAAGAATGAGGCTGGAGGAATAACCCTCCCAGACTTCAGACAATACTACAGAGCTACAGTAATCAAAACAGCGTGGTATTGGCACAAAAACAGACATATGGACCAAGGGAGCAGAATAGAGAGCCCAGAAATGAACCCACAAACTTTTGGTCAATTAATCTTTGACACAGGAGGCAAGAACATACAGTGGAATAAAGACAGTCTCTTCAGCAAATGGTGTTGGGAAAACTGGACAGCAGCATGTAAATCAGTGAAGCTAGAACACTCACTCACATCATACACAAAAATAAATTCAAAATGGATCAAAGACTTAAGACAAGATACAATAAACCTCCTAGAAGAAAACATAGGCAAAACATTATCTCAGATACATCTCAGCAATGTTCTCCTAGGGCAGTCTACTCAAGCAATAGAAATAAAAGCAAGAATAAACAAATGGGACCTAATTAAACTTTCAGGCTTTTGCACAGAAAAGGAAACCATAAGCAAAACAAAACAACCACCTACAGAATGGGAGAAAGTTTTTGCAAAATATGAAACTGTGAAAGGCTTGATCTTCAGAATATATGAGCAGCTCATGCAACTTAATAAGAAAAAAGCAAACAACCCAATCCAAAAATGGGCAGAAGAGCTGAACAAGAACAAGTGTCTTCTCCACTGAAGACATATGAATGATCAATAGGCACATGAAAAAATGCTCAATGTCACTAATTATCAGAGAAATGCAAATGAAAACTACAATGAGATATCACCTTACACCAATCAGAATGGCCATCATTCAAAAGTCCACAAATGATAAATGCTGGAGAGCTGTGGAGAAAAGGGAACCCTCCTACACTGCTGGTGGGAATGCAGTTTGGTGCAGCCATTGTGGAAAACAGTATGGAGACTCCTCAAAAGACTAGGAATAGACTTACCATATGACCCAGGAATCCTGCTCCTGGGCATATATCCAGAAGGAACCCTGATTCAAAAAGACACCAGCATGCCAATGTTCATAGCAGCACTATTTACAATAGCCAAGTCATGGAAATAGCCTAAATGTCCATTCGACAGATGACTGGATAAAGAAGAAGTGGTATATTTATACAATGGAGTAGTATTCAGCCATAAAAATGACAACATAATGCCATTTACAGCAACATGGATGTCCCTGAAGAGTATCCTTCTAAGTGAAGTAAGCCAGAAAGAGAGGGAGAATACCATATGATATCACTCATGTGGAATCTAAAAAAATAAAAGAAGACAATAAATGAACTTAAATATAAAACAGAAACAGACTGACAGACATAGAATGCAAACTTGTATTGCCAGGGGGAGTGGGGTGGGAAGGGACAGATTGGGAGTTTGAAATTTGTAGATATTGACAGATATATATAGAATAGATAAACAAGTTTATACTGTATAGCACAGGGAAATATATACAAGATCTTGTGGTAAGTCATGGGGAAAAGGAATGTGAAAATGAATGGATGTATATTCATGTATGACTGAAAAATTGTGCTCTACACTGGAAATTGACACAACATTGTAAACTGACTGTAACTCAATGAAAATAAAATCTCTCTGTTAAAAGATTCATTTAGAAAGTAAGTTAAAATAGATGCATAATACTCTGTCTTTAAAATCTTGGATTCTGCTGGTATGGATTAATGATTTGTTGTTATAAGGGTTTTGACGCAGGTTACTTCTCTAATTCTACTTCCCCAGCTATTGCATCTTTAACATACTCCTTTTTTTTTTTAATTGAAGTACAGTCAGTTACAGTGTGTCAATTTCTGGTATACAGCACAGAGCCTCAGTTATGCATATACATACATATAGTCATCTTTAATCTCTTTAAATGAAACATTCAAGTTTTAGTTTGTAGGAGAATCACAGTTTCCCTCTTCAATATCACTGTTGAAGATTGGAGTTTAACCTCTCTTTTGCACTGGTGGTTACCATGGGCTGTTTTTTTTTTTCTTTACTTTTTTTCACTTATTCAAAGAGTTAATTTCAACTCCTATTGGATCATTTAGTGACTTCTTTCCTTTTTTTATTCCAGTAGCTTCCTATAGTTACAGCTAACATTTGTTGATCACTGTGTGATTATATATATATTATATATATCAGTCCTCACAGCAGTCAATTGAGGGTGCTATTATTATTTATCCACATTTTACAGATGAAAAAACTGAGGAGCAAATCAATCAGAGGTCACACAGCCATTAATTTGAACCTAGTCTGTTTGACCCAAGAGGTCAAACATCTAACCATATTGCTCTCATATTATATAAACTTGTACCATACCTATGAGATAAGCTATCTTGATCTTTTTTTACATGTGAGAAAACGAAGGCTCAGAAAAATGAGCTGAGAGCAGTCATGAAGCTAACAGTGACCTTAATAAATTTTGTTATTTACTAGACTTATGCATTCCTTTGTGTCTCAGTTATTTATTCCCTCTCCCTTTTAGGTTTTTCCTTTTTGTCTGTTAAATATGTATTATATTTCTAGGAAAATTTTACAAGTACTTCAGTTAGCCTCTTTTTTTTTTTTTTTTTTTTGGAACAAACAAAACATCTATATTGAAACAAAAAAAAAAAAACCACCTGTATTGTGATTCACAAACTAGATTGACTGTACCAAACTATAATGTGCACCATAAACTATCCAAACTCAAATTATTTTAACACCTGCTCTTTCAGTCTCTCTCTGTCTTTAGCTCTGAATAGAGTCTCTTGTAGGCAACATGTAGATGAGTCTTATTTATTGTTTATTCAGCCACCATATGTCTTTTGATTGGAGCATTCAGTTAGCCTCTCTTGAATGGTCCTATTTTCTCCAGTTACATGCAACTTTATTCTAATCTCTTTTTCCAGTCCCAACTCTGTCACTAAATATCTAGGATTTATTTTATTTCCTCTTGACTTTTAGCGAAATGCAGTATATACCTGTTTTTATGTCCTATATTGATGGATCTGAAATCCTAACATTTTATACATTTCATTTTATCTCTGCACTTACTCATTTACCACTCCTTCATCTTTCCAGAGATTCGCCAGCCTATTTTTGCTAAATATGTAGTGTTTATGTTTGAATAGCTGCATTGATTTAAATTGTTCTTGGTGAGAAAATTATAATATTTTATTAGTGTATATAAATAATGTGTTGGTTGTTTTATATATAATAAAACACTATTAATTCTTAACAGATAACCCTCTTATAAAGAAGGGAGCTGAAACTATTCCAAGTGAGGTAAGGGAACTTGAGAGAGAATTTCTAATAGTTACTATTTTATAAAAGGATGAAATAGTTTTAAATGGAGAAATATTTATAGATGTAAAGAAAAAAGCACTCAAGAAGTTATTAAAGGGGCGTGAGGGTACAGCTCAGTGTTAGAGCGCTTGCTTAGTATGCACAAGGTCCTGGGTGAAGTCCCCAGTACCTCCACCAAAATAATTAAAAACCTGGTTACCTTCCCCTCAAAATTAAAAAATTAAAAAAAGAAGTTATTCACGTTTTCATGTTTATTTTTGTTATAAGAATGTCTTTACACTTACACAATTTATTTAAGTTAAATCACACTGTTAAAAGGGAAGTTTCAGCATCAAATGTAACATTTAAAATACATACAAATATAGGAGACAAAAGGTATTCACGAACAGAAGGGGAGAAACAAGTTAAAGCATGAAGTGCTGCACAATGATCTTAGAAATGGTTGTCACAGACCTAATTACGTTCTTTAGTTTTTTCTCTATAACAGGACTATATATTCTCTATAATAGAACTATAATAATAGTTATATTTTATAATAGAATTAAGTAGAGTTCACATAATATTATTTGCTTTTTAGCTAATTTTACAGAAGGTAGTCGTTCCATAGGGCAGTGGATTCCCATGTAAACTAATAAAAAATAAAAAGATTCTTCTGTACTACTTGACAATTAAGACAATGATTTCTATTCCTATTTGGTCAGGGGCTCCCAAAATTCCAACTAAAACTGTTTTCCACAGTCCAAGGAGAGAGAAAAAAAAGATAACACAGAGAATTTTTCATATGGCTAAATGTACTTGGCTTAACAGACTGTCCTTTCTCTTATGATACTATTCTTTGTACTATTTTGCTGTTAAAATTTCTTTTATGACATAATTGTGATTTTTATGATACTGTTCTTTGTGCCAATTTGCTATAATAAACTTTCGTCTTTTATGATATATTGGTGATAGTATAGTAACAGTAAAATGTCAGACCTCTCAATTTTCTTCTTTGAGACATTGCTGATTTATAAAATATGAATATATGAGAACCACCACTTTATAATGCAGTGTGATCATTTTTATGGATAATATTCTGTAGTCCATGGTTTCAGGCAAGCTGAGAATTTCTCAATGCTTTTAATAAAGAATGTAATAATTTACAAATATTGATGGTAACTTGTTATGATAAAAGATAAAAGTACAAATGATTTTAAGTCTGGTTTGTTAGTTTAAAATATTTCCTAGTCGGTAATGATTAATCAGTGGCTTTTTTTTTTTTTGATATATTTTCTAGTTACTGGATAATGATGGTAAGAAAAGCCTGATTCTACCAACTTTAAACCAGTCAGGTGAAGATGATTCCAGTGTTGTTGCTCCTAAAAGTGGTGCGTCAACAAAGCAAATAGATACTCCGTTGCCCACTGTTCCTAGCCTGACATTAACAGAAGAAGACTTAATACCAGCTTTAGAGGAATACCAGCCAGTAGCTATACCAGAGAGAAAAGTGAAAAATGTATTCTTTACATCAGAAGAAAAATTGAAGGATAGACGTCCAAGCCTTTTCAAAACAGACTCATCTCCATCAGAGGTAAAATTGAAAAATATTAATACAAATCCAGGTAGAATAAAGAGGAGAAACTTAGATTCATCTCCTATAGAAATTAGGTAGCAAAGCAACAACCTAAGCTTAGCTTGAAGAAAGAACACAAGCTTAGGTTCCCCAGATTCAGAATCAAGAGGTAGCTTTCAAAGCCATGATCCAAAGGAAGACCTTGAACTTTAAAGGTATCTGCCCTCATATTAGAAGTACGAGACTAGGAAAAACAAAATAATTCATAAATTTAAAAAATTAAATACAAATAAATTGAAAATGCATTCAATATCTCCAAGCAGAAGTCTGTCTAAGTATATCTAACATTCCTACCCTACTCATCAAGTTAGGAGGAAAAACCCTTGAAGGAAAAGCAAAGTGAGCTGAGATACCAGTAATACAAAGCAGTGTCACGGGTTGGTATGAAGTTCACCTGGAAATGTAACATAACAAAATCGAAATTCAAAGGGAAGTCTGGGAAGGTACTTCAGTGGAAGTTTTTAATGAAACTATAGGAAGTAGCATGTGTGCTCCCCGTTACAAATAATTTCATAGTTTAAAATGAAAATGATCTGAATGTAAATTTAAAGGTATATCAGGGTAAAGCATTTCTCAAAATGATGGTTATTCTACTTAGATCTTTATGTCTTATTTAAAGCAGTTTAAAATTATATACTGGTCAGTGAGGAAACCATCTGAGTTCTAAGTAAGTTTCTACCTCTGAATACTTCAGCAAGCTTGGGCATCTAAATCTCTATTTTCTCATCTATTGAATGTATAGATCATACTAGGTCCTTTCTAAATTCCTTTCCAAATTCCAAAAGATACAATTTTATTAAATATCTCTAGTTGGGGAATTACTCTTAATTACCTAGAGCAATACCCTAACCAATGTAACTTAACAAGAAAAACATTCTTGTTTTTACTGAATATGAAAGTAATATACAATCATCATAGGAAATTTAGAAAATAGAAGCATAAAGGAGAAAATAGAAGTAGTTATAATTGTACTGCCACATTTAATAATTTTATTTCCTATCAGTCTTTGTTATGCACATATATATCTCTTATTTATTTTTGAAAACTTGGATTAAACTATATGTATATATAATTTTATATTATCCTTTTTTAAACTTGACATTATAAGCATGTTACCTGGATTTTTTAAAAAATTTAGAAGATGTAGATTATTATTAAATACAGATATTCAGTAATTTTAAACATTTTCTATATTTTTGGACATTAAGCTTGAAATTAATATCCTTTTACCTGTTTATTTCTACCTGTGATTATCTCCTCATATATTTATAGAAATGGCAAGTTGACAAATTGCTTCCCTGAAAGACTGTACCGCTTTATATTCTCACCAATGATATTTGCGTATTGATACTTTAAATAATGATGAAAACTTTTTCATGCTTATTAGCCATTTTGATTTTCCCTGTGAGTAGACAGATTATGTCCATTCTTTTTCTGTTGAGTACCTGGTGATGTTGTTTAGGTTTTATAATGAGCTCTCTTGGTTATTATAAGGATATTAACCATGTATATTCATGGCACATACTTTTTCATAGTTTGTGGTTTGCCTTTTAATTTCTTTATTGAGTCTGACTTCCAAAATATTCAGTTTTAATTTGGTAAGTGAGTTATTTATTGCTGCATAACAAACTACCATTTATATATATTTCTCAAGATTGTGTGGTGCTTAGCTAGGCAGTTGTTTTGCTTAGTTGATTTTGGCTTGCCTGTAACTATCTGGGAGCTTGATTGGGCTGGGACACTCATGATGGCTCACTTATGTGTCCTACACCCTGATGGGAACAGCTAAAGCTCTGTGGTCAGTTGGGATGCATGGACATCCCAATTAGTTGATTAAAAAATTAAAAATAGGACTACCGTATGATCCAGCAATCCCACTTCTGGGTATATATCCAAAGGAATTGAAACCAGGATCTCGAAGATATATTTACCTACCCATGTTCATCACAGCATTATTCATAATAGCCAAGATATGAATGCTACCTAAGTGTCCATTGACAGATGGATTTTAAAAGTACGATATATAACATACAATGGAATATTATTCAGTTAAAAGAAAGAGGGAAATCCTTTTGCAACAATGTGGATGTACCTGGAGTATGTTATGTTAAGTGAAATAAGCCAGACAAAGAGAACAAGTACTACATGATGGTGCTTATGTGTTGAATCTAAAATAGACAAACTCACAGAAGCAGAGAGTGAAATTGTGGTTGCAGGGTTTGGGAGAGGGGGAAATGGAAATATTAGTCAAAGGGTACAAGGTTTGGATTATACAAGATGAGTAAATCCTGGAGATCTACTGAACCGCATAGTGTGTGCAGTTATCAATACTCTGTTGTATACTTAAAATTTTGCTATGTTAAGTTTTCTTATTACAAAATAATACTAAAAATAAATAAGAGGTGGGAATGTAAGTTGGTGCAGCCACTATGGAAAACAATATGAAGTTTCCTCAAAAAATTAAAAATAGAACTGTCATACGGTACAGTAATTCCACTTCTGGGTATGTATTTGAATAAAACAGAATCACTATCTCAAAAAGATATCTGCATCCCATGTTGACTGAAGTATTATTTACAATAGCCAAGATATGGAATAACCTAAGTGTCCATCAATAGATGAATGGATAAAGGGAATGTAGTATACATACACAATGCAGTATTACTCAGCCATAAAAAAGAAGGAAATCCTGTGATTTGCAACAACATGGAAGGATCTTGAGGGCATTATGGTAAGTGAAATAAATCAGACAGAGAAAGACAAATGCTGCATAGTTTCACTTATATGTGGAATTTAAATAACAAAAACCAAACTCATTTATACAGAGACCAGATTTGTGGTTACCAGAGGTGCATTTTGCAGGGCAAAATTATTAACCTGTTGGTTACCAGAGGTGCATTTTGCAGGGCAAAATTATTTGCGGGGCAAAATTATTAACCTGTTGGTTACAAGATATAAGTCCTTGGGATATAATATACAGCATAGTAACTGTAGTTAACAATACTGTGTCATATATTTGAAAGTTGCATATAGTAAATCTTTAAAGTTCTCATCACAAGAAAAAAAGTATAAATGTGTGGCAATGGATATAAACTAAACTTACTGTGTAACCATGCTGCAATATATACATATATATATACACATAATCTTTATATAAACCTAAAATTAATACAATATTGTATGTCAATTATATTTCAATAAAAATAAATATGTTTTAAGCATGTAGGAAACTTTAAGAGTTACAGCCCAAAGTATAATAATAATATTTAGCCACATGGTTACTTTTTCCAGGGTTCTTTGTTAATATGGGTTCGAATTATTGTCTAGTGTCCTTTCTTTTCAGCCTGGGAGATTCCCTAATCATTTCTTGTAAAGCAGAAATAATAGTGACAAAACCCTCTAGCTTTTATTGATCCAGGAATATCTTAGTTCTTCATTTTTGAAGAATGGTTTTACTTGTTGTAGGATTCTTGATTGACAGTTTTTTCTTTCCACTGTCTACTAACTTATGGTTTGTGATGAGAAATTGGCTACTAATCTTATTGATGAAATTTGTATGTGATGAGTCACCTTTTTCTTGCTGCTTTTAAGTTCTCTCTTTGTCTTTTGTGAGTTTGATTATAATATGTCTTGATGTATATATCTTTGAGTTTATCCTCCTTGGAGTTTGTTGAGCTTTGGGGGTATGTAGATTCATGCCTTTTAGTAAATTTGGGAAGTATTTGGCCATTATTTCTTTAAATATTCTTTCTGACCATTTCTCTCTCTTTTCCTTTGACTCCTATAATGTGTACGTTGGTATATTTGATTGTTGTCCCCCAGGTCCATTAGGCTCTGTTCATTTTTCTTTATTCTTTTTTCTTCCTGCTCCTCAGACTAGATAACTTTAATGTACTATCTTCAATTTACTGATTCCATCTTTTATCTGCTCAATATGCTTTTGAACTCAAGATTTTTTTATTTCAATTATTATATTCTCTGATGAATTTCTATTTGGTTCCTTTTTCTAATTTCTATTTCTTTATTATATATATTTTTTGTTCATTGTTTTCTTGGTTTCCTTTAGTTGTTTGTACATGAGTCCCTTTAGCTCTTTAAGCATATTTTAAAAAGTTGTTTTATTTTATTAAAAATGTTTTTTTTTAATTGAAGTATAGTTGGTTTACAATATCATGTTAATTTCTGGTGTACAGCATAGTGATTCAGTTATACATATATATATTCCTTTTCATATTCTTTTTCATTATAGGCTATTACAAGATATTGAATATAGATCCCTGTGCTATACAGTAGGACCCTGCTGTATATCTATTTTTTATATAGTAGTTAGTATCTGCAAAACTCGAACTGCCAGTTTATCCCTCATTCCCCACGCCTAGACCCCAGTAACTGAAAGTTTGTTTTCTATGCCTGTGAGTCTGTTTCTGTTCTGTACATAAATTCATTTGTCTAATTTTTTTTAGATTTCACATGGAAAAATACCATGTGATATCTCTTTATGGCTTACTTCACTTACTATGACAATCTCCAAGTCTATCCATGTTGCCACAAATGGCATTATTTCATTCTTTTTTATGGCTGAGTAATATTTCATTATATATACACACACACACACACACACACACACACACCACATCTTCTTTATCCAGTCATCTGTTGATGGACATTTAGGTTGTTTCCATGTCTTGGCTATTGTAAGTAGTGCTGCTATGAACATTGGGGTGCATGTATCTTTTTGAATTAGAGTTTCATCCAGATACATACCCAGGAGTAGGATTGCTGAATCATATGGTAACTCTATTTTTAGTTTTTAAAGGAATCTCCATACTGTTTTCCATAATAGCTGCACCAAACTGCATTCCCACAAACAGTATAGGAGGTTTCCCCTTTCTCCACATCTTCTCCAACATTTATTGTTTGTGGACTTTTTAAATGATGGCCAAAGAAAGTTGTTTTAAAACCTTTGTCTTGTAAATCCAATAGCTGGGCTTCCTCATGGGACATTTCTATCAATGAATTTTCTTCCTATGAATGGGCCATATTTCTTGTTTCTTTGTATGCCTTGTTTTTTGTTGTTGTTAGAAATTGGCACTTTAAATATTATAATGTTAACTCTGGAAATTAAATTCTTCTTCTTCTCCAGAGTTACTGTTGTTGATTTTAAAGGGCTGCAGTCACATTTCTTTAGTGACCTATCCAAACTATTTTTTTTTTTTACAAAGGCTATATTCCTTGTCATTTGTGGTCAGTCACTGAAATCTCTGTTCCATTATCTCAGTGGTGAGCTAATGACCTGACAGATTTCTTAAAACACCAAAATTTAGCTGTCCTTTTTTTTTTTAATTAACCAATCCCTGGCTGCTATGAGTTTTGTATGAGATTATGGAGTTTGAAACAGTTATCTGTCAATCTTTGATAGTTTATATGTTTCAGTGAAGAGATGAATTCTTTGACCACCTTACCCTACCATTTTTCATGATATCACTTCTCCATTCACTTTTGATATGTTTTCTTTGATATTAACCTTATTTTTATTTTATCTTTGAAGTTACTATTTTTGTTCCCTAGGGCTTAGAGAGAATAAGAAGTCAGTTATATACAAAGTAATGTCATTTTTTTTTTTGATGCTTGCCATTTCCTACCTCAACAGCCTACTAATATTATATAAATAAGAGAATTATTTTCCTTATGTAAAATAAAGCCAAATGGTAACACTGGATCTCACTTTATTATTATTTATAGCCATCAGTAATGCCAAGTTTAAAAATCATATTGATATTTAATTGTTTTTCTATTTGCCTTCTCTCATCTGTTTTTATTTCAGAGTTCATATTGTTCCTTTAGCTCAGTGAATGAAAATTTAAATATCCCTAATAGTGTAGGTAAGTAATGGTTTGTATATATAGCTGTAATTTTCAAATATTCAGTGAATTAAGAACATGAACTCATGTAAAATAATTATTATCAAGATATTCCTTCAAATTACACTAAGATATTTGTGATTACTGACATGAAAACCTATGGAATTATAATATTAGTAGGAGATCAAGCAAAACAAAATACAGGTGGCCTTAAGATCCTAGATATTTATTTTACATGCATGAAAAATTTAAGGAGTTCTGAGGTATCATTAATGAAGACACATTTGACATATCAATAAAGCCAAAGGTGATATTCAAATTACTTAACAACCAGTATAGTATAAGCAGGGAGCATCCAGACCAGACAACGCTGTTGGACCAGGATTCTGGAGGTCCCTTGCTGTGCCATGTTGGGGTTGAAGGAAATGGGAGGTTCCTAAGGGATTCAAGGTAGCCAGGGCAATGAATGTGAGATGGACACTTGGACATCTTGAGGCAACAACTTTTTACAGTTTAGTACAGAGCTGGTTTAATATTTAACAAGTGGAACATGGCTGTGTAGTAACTGAATATTCATCCAGAGGAGATTAGTAATCTAATTAAAATGAGGAGAAAATAAGATAATGAAAACCCTTGACAGGGAAGATGAGCAGCAAGCACATTTCTTTGTAATCTGAAAGCATCCTTGAGCTGTAGAGAGTGTCCTCTAATTAAGAACTTACTGGGGAATAGAAGATGGAAAAAAAATATATATATATATTTTTAAAAAGGACATACAGGGAAAATATCTGATGAAAGTGTGACTGAGTAGTATCCTTTTAGAAGAATCCCCCAAAAAGGGAGGTTGGGCTTATCTTGAATAGTTAAATGTAGTGAAATGAAAATGATTACAAATTAATGCTTTAGCCATATATGTCTTTGTATTTATACATATGCATACATATGTATATGTATTTATACATCTGTTCTGTAGAATACTAACAATTCTAAGAACATATATTGGGTGCAGGAAGCTTTTTGAAAACATAGGATGTTAGTTTTAGGAATACTTTAAATATCAGGAAAAATTTAAAGTACACCTAACTTACAATTTATTCTAGAAGAAAAAGTTACCATTTGGAATAGCATTTAGGAATAATAAGACATCCTGGAAGACTAGGATACTTGGGTACCCATGATATGATTCCTACAAGACTTTCATTCTAATATCCTTTGCAATCTAATCATAAAAGAACTTTTGGAGTAAATCTAATAGAATAGCAGGAAAACTCCTTATTTTATTATTTCTGACTATTCCTTGAAAAGGAGAAATTATCTATCAAGTAATAGAAAATATTAATGAGGGGATAAATTGGATCTCACCCCTGCCTTGCCACTAACTAGCCTTGTGACTTTAGGCAACCATTTGTCTTACAAAAGCCTTGATTTTCCCATTTTAAAAATGAAAGAATGAAGCTAGATATTGAGAAAATATTTCAGTACTCCCTTGCGGTTGTCTTACATTGCCTTCTTTAATCTTCATAGCTTTGTAAACATTTTACATGTATTAATTTATTTAATAGTCATACGACCCTGTGAAATTGACACTATTATCCTAGTTTTATAGATGAGGCAACTGAGGCATAGAAAGGCTAACTAGTTTGAAAATTCTATAAAAGAAGTCTGTGAGACAAGCCAGTGGTCCACTCTCCTCTGAAGAGTAAAGAGGACACTTTATAAGCAGCGTCAAAACAAAATCAGAATTGGAAAAAACATCAATGGTGTACCTTTGAAAAAGTTAATGCTTAGAGTTAAAAACAGTGGTTTTTTTATTGCTCACTCCTATTTGCTCTTGGTCAGGTTATTAACTTTTTTGGATTTTTCTCCTATTTAAAATGAGGGAGATGGTTTTAAGACTGTTTGGTCTCCAGTTTCTCTAAAAATCTATATTCCTAAATTTATATCTGATCAGAGTCTTTTAAAAACTATTCAAGATTCCTAAATCTATTTTAAAATGGCTTTATTATATTTTGCATTACACTTTTCGGTTTACTTATGCAGACTAGTCTTACATAATTAACCTAATACTTCTATAGATACATTATATAAAATAAAATGCAGTACATTAAAGAGTTCATTTAGTAGGGTTCATACAGCACTCTTGCTAAATTTCTTAAATTAGCATTACCTTTAAGCAAATTAGAGGCATATGCCTCGCCCAGTTACTTGGGAGCTATTTTCATAGACACCCTCTGGCTCTGATGTTTATGCACATTTATCTTAGCCCAGCAGCACAATTCATTGAAGACCGTGGTCGCTCCTCTCCATACTTTATACATTCTCTTGAGTTTATTATGTAAGATTCCTCTCTAGGGTTATGAATTGAATTGAGGAAATACATAATTATTCATGAAAGGTATCTAGGATGTAGACTGTTGGTCCACACAGCTTTCAGAGTTGGTTATGTATAGCAAATGTGTGATGGAAGATTACCCACATGACTGCTAGAGGACAGGCTAAACTGAGGCTCCGAGAAGGATGAGTAAAAGTAATCTTTTTAATGTCAAGTCAAGCTCAGCTTTGAATAAGGTGCATAATCTTTAACAGCCACAGACAATTCAGAACCACCTAGAGTGCAGTAATGAGACTTCCTTTTTTTTTTTTTTTATAAGTTTTTACTTCACTTTTCGAACTGGCAGGAAGAACCAGAAGAGTAGAAGTATTCAATACATTGACTATAATCTGACTAAAAGACAATCTTTTATTTACATAAAATACAGTGCATGATGACATTTAATTTTAGTAACAACATATGCATTTTAACAATCAGAGTTAGTCGATGACAGATCCAAGGGGGCAGTGTGTCAGGGGTCAGAAGAGAGGGAGTAGCAATGACGGTAGCAATAACAGCGAAATTTACATTTGGTTGTGTTTATTAGGTTCCAGACACAGTGTTAGATGCATTAGCTCTTTAAACCACACAGTCCTATGAGAGGGGATTTCACCCTCTGACAGATGAAACTGAGACAGAGAGAGGCAAGAAGATAACTTGTCCACTGTGAGATGGTTAGTTAGTTGCAGAGACCGAGCTTAGGCTGTCAGGTTCCAGCCCCCTCTGCTCTTAACTGCTGTGCTGTACACGTTAGAGACATGTCTATAGAGCACCCTTGTCAAATGCCACAAATGCTAACTTAATTATATTATTTTTAAATTCTTTTTCAGTTGAGTTAATGCAAGATAAAGACTTTGGACAGAAAAATACAAACAGAAAAGGAAAATCAGTGAGTAGATTGATATATCCTTTAAAAACCATTGTTAACATTTTACATTGTTTTGAATTAATTAATATTTACTGACAGTATTCTGTCATCAAGAAAGCATATGCTTTATTATTGTGAACTTATTAATTTATTGTAAATTAATTTTACTTGTATTTATTTTATCATAGTTTATTATAAATGTATAAATTATTATAAAGCAATACAAATATAAAATTAACTCTAGCAATATGTACTATTTAATTCTTTGCTTCTGCCTCTCCTCAAATGGCTGTTGCTCAATAGGCAACTCACAGTAGTACCAGGAAAACATAGACTATCTCTGCCCAGCTGCTGCGATATTAACACTTTTAAAGAAGCCATCCTCCTCATCCCAATTTTCCATTAATACTTGAAATTAACTATACTGGATTCCTTTTTCTGCATCTTAAGAATTTTCAGTTGTTCAGCGTTCAACTGTCTAAATGCCATGGCAGGCTAACAGCAGTATTTCAGAAATGGAAGAAGGGTTATGTGGCTTAGGGTGAGGATCAGGCAAAAAAAAAAAAAAAAAAAAAAAAAAAACCCACAGAGATGAAAGGTGAGAAGAGAAAGCAAAACTTGGTCTACTTCATATTTTGCACTCAGTAGTTAATGAACCATGCTCACACCAGGGGAAAGATTCTAAGCCCTAAAAGACCTGTAAGTGCTTCTCTTTGTAATTTTTAATGACTGACTTCTTAATTCAAGCATTAGAACCATGCTAACTCTCTTTTGTAGAGAGTAGAATTTGATATAAGAATGTCTTGGACTCTGTGCAAAAGGGCTTAGTCACTTTAAAGACAGAAATCCCAATTGTCCAGGACATTACTTATTCTAATCTTCCATCCAGTTGTCCCAATAAGCTATTAAAATATCCTGGAAATTGAATGTTTTGGTTTTCAAACTACTTTTTCCAGGCTCATGCTCTAAAAAGAGCACAAAAATCCCACTTGATTACTGTTCTAAGTGTTATTTAGGGAAAAAGTTGCATAATATCTACAAGATATCTTATTGTTACAGAAAGAGTACAAGACTTTGAGTCACAAGATTTGGATTCTGGCACCAGTTTCTTCACTATTAGCTGGGGTTATACAGAGATTAATTCATGTAACATTTATTGACTACCTACTGTATAGCAGGCACCATGCTGATTAATAGTTAACAATAATATACTATAGGTGGGTGTCTATTAAGCTTTTTATGTGCATTATTTTATTTAATCCTTACAGCAAAGTAGGCATTGTTATTGTATACATTTTGCAGATGAGGAAATGGAGGCTCAGTAAGTTTAGATGAGGGAGTTGGGATTTGACCCTAGAATGCATATGATTAACCACCTTCTCCTGCCCCCCTGATCTTAAGTAACTAAAAATGTATTAGTGAATATAGCTGACAGAAAAGGGGAATTATAATACATCTGTAATACTGAATAAGTGGATAGGATGCCTTGGGAGCATTCTGTGAAGAATGTACCTAACAGAACTGGGGCAGGAGAGGGAGGGTAGATATGGGGGTAATGAAAGGCCTTTTTAACCAAAAAGTGTGATTCAGTGTGATTAATATATGTAAAATATTTTCCAGTGCCTTGCCAGCTTCATTGTGTTGGTTGAATTGAACTGAACCCTCATGGAATGGCATTCGCAGGACCATTCAAGCAATTCATATTGTGATAGGATCAATGAACTAGAGAAACAAAGATTTTATGTCTATTCCAACTCTGACTATTTTAACAAAGACAAATTTTATCAGAAATATGCAGCCCTAAGGGTCTTCAGAGTATTCACTTAGAGACTCCTAAGCAAAGTACAAACCACCTGCTAAATGACAGGGCACTATGATCTTTAATCATAGTGGTTCATCTCCTTTACCAGCATGTAAGCATCGTGACAGCTAAGAATTTGTGTCTTGTATTCCCAGCATCTAGAACAATGTCTGGAACCTAGGAACTTGACAACAAGTTTTTCAACAAGTGCCTACTATGTGCCAGGTACTGTGGCTATAAAAATGAAAAGAATGTAGCTCTTGACTTCAAAGACTTTATAGCCAGAAAGAGGAAAAGACTTACTTGGAATAAACCATTACATTACAGGAACACGATTGTTCTAAAGGAGATAAATTTATAAAGCACAGTATGCATAAGCAAAGTAAAACTGACAGATAAAGATGATCTGACAGTTGGGTTAAGATTGGGCTTGACTCCATATTAACTATGGTGATTTGGCACATTACCACTAGAGCAATATCCCATCCTTTATAATTGATTATGTGACCATGGCCTTTACTAGATTGGGGCAAGGTATTTATCTCACTCATCTTTTATCTTCTGGCACCTAGCACAGTGGTACAAGGTAGTCACCAGGTGGATGTTGTATTTTACTTATTTACCATATGGGTTTTGGTTTATTACTGTTACCACTAATAGTTTCTGTCTACCAGGTGCTCTGTAACTTCCCCCTCAAGGTGTCGGTAGTGTTAGGCAAATGCTCACAAGTATACCCTAAATATGTTTTCCTATTCTCAGGGATACTGCACTCCTCACTTCCTATAAGATCACCTGCAGCCAACGTCAAAGTCCACCAGTGCATGTGGGGAACTGCATGTTATAACTCCTCAAGGTCTAGACTGGGGACAGTCAAAGCCTAGGTGGGGAGAGGGGTGTTCAACTCAATGAAAACCCTGCAAATGATAGGTATATTTCTTTGTTAGAAACACATACAGACACATACACATGCATACAATTTATATAATTGGTATACAAAAGTTCACCACTTTAAAATGTATGCAGAAGAAGAAAAGAAAGGGTAAATGGAGGATAAGGAAAAAGATTTATCACGGCATTAGGGAGAAGCACAATGGCTAACACAGCAGGAGAAAGGATAGCCTTCATATATACCAACTAGGTAGGAATCAAGATGAGATCTCCTAATTCCTAAGGTAAGGACATCCCAACTTATCTTTACAAGTTGTTACTCTAGTACTGCTGTTGTTCAAAGTACAAAATTGTTACTATAAGAGTGTAGAGAAATTAAACAGCAATGCTAAAGAAACCTACAAATTTTTAGAAGTTTTACATTAAAATGAATAGACTTCAGTTCTGCCAAGATGGAATAGCCCCATTACTCCCAGGTCTTCTCCCTTACAACTAAAAAATGTACATATAACACAACAAACAGGCATAGAAGTCTGAAATATGGAAAGAAGAAGGTAGACTGCCTGGGGATCTCAGGAGTTGAGGAGGACATGGTGGTGAGTTCTCTTAAGTTTCCTTTTTTGGATCCCCTATACTCTGAAAAGGGTGTTGCAGAAGCCTCCAACTAGAAGCTGCCAATAGACAAAAGAGTTCCAAGGAAAGCCTTTACCCACTAGCCAAGGGACCGAGAAAAGGGTGGGCTAACAGCAGAAAATTCTTTTGGCAATACCTGCCCTACTTGAGCCAAACACCAATGCAAGAACCACATGCCTTCTCTTTCCACACATGGTACCAGTCCCCCTGCTTGGACAGTGTTGGTGTGGCTAGGCTGGGAGCTTATCTTTCATTCCCTGCCTGGTGAAAGCAGGCAATGCTCTGATTCTCCCATCAGGGTCCAGTAGCCAGCTGTGCCCCTATCTGCACTTAGAGGCAATAAGATTTAACGAGGCTGTGCTGTATGGTCCTAGTCATCACTAGGCTTCATCCTCCTCACTGTGTCAGCAGGATCCAGTGGGGAACTGAGCCTCCACCCTCACCTGACGTCAGTGAGTAAAAACTAGGTGGTGAGAGGCAGGCTACATGGCACTTCGCTTCTCCCTTTGTACTGCCTGTTGTCAAGGGGCCTAGTGGAGAAATGGCCTTACACCCACACGTGGAAGCAAGAGGTGGTGCAAGTGGCTGCCCCACTTCCCTGGAAAGATGCCAGCAGGGTAGAGGGAGGGGCTCAATGTCCATCCTACTTGTCTGCAACAAGGTAGTGTGAGTCATTGCCCCATGTTTGCTAGGGCGGTGTCAGGGGAGCCTGGTGGGAAGCTGAACGTGCAGAGCCACCTGGCTGGCCCCCACGCAGCACCTCAACAGGGTGACTGCCAGCTAAAAAATATTTTGAAAGATCCAGAGTCTTGTAAGATCCAAAGAGTCCAGGATATGATTGAAAATCACTTGTCATACCAAGAACCAGGAAATCCACAACATCAATGAGAAAAGGTAATGAACAGAAGCCAATACCAAGAGGAATAGATTTGAAAATATCTAAGGACTTTAAACAACCACCATAAAAATGCCTCATCAAGCAATCATAAATTCTCCTGAAACAAATGAAAAAATAAAAATTATCAGCAGAGAAATACAAGTTATAAAAAAGACCAAATGGAAATTATAGAACTGAAAAAGATAATAACCAAAATTAAAATCTCATTGATTGGGCTCAGTAGTGGTGTGGAGATGACTGAGGACAGAAGCAGTGAACTTGAGGAATTATCAATAGAAATCAATAGAATTTACCCAACCTGAACAACAGAAAGAAAACAGGCTGAAAAAAAAAAACCACATTATTTCTGGGACCTGTGGAATAATAACAGAAGAGTTAATATTCATATTATTAGAATCCCAGAAGAAGTGGAGATGGGAGGGAGAATGGGAAGAGGGAGAAAGAAAAGAAGAAGGAGGAGGAGGAGGAAAAAGAAGTGGAAGGGGAGGAGGAGAAGGAGAAATTATTTGAAGAAATAATAGCTGAAAACATCCCAACTTTTGTGGAAGACATAAATTTATAGATTAAAGAAGCTGAGCAAAGTCCAAAGAGGATAAACCCAAAGAAATCTATACCAAGGCACAACGTTTTTACACTTCTAAAAACTAAAGAAAAAAATATCTTGAAAGCATCCAGGAGAAACACTGCATTTCCTATAGGGGAATACCTACTTGAGTAACAGTGATTTTCTCACTTAAAATCGTGAAAACCAGAGGATGTGGCACAACATTTTTTCAAGTACTAAAAGAAATGAACTGGCAACTGTGAATTCTACACCCAGCAAAAATATCCTTCAGGAGTGAAGAGGAAATAAAGGCATTCTCAGGCAAATGAAAACGAAGAGAATTTGTTGGTGCAAACATACTCTTAATGAATGGCTAAAGGAAGGTCTCTAAAAAGAAAGAAAACCATTAACAGAAGAAGGTTTGGAACTACAGAAAGAAAGAAATATCAGATGGGCAAATATTATAGACTATTTTACTTTTCATGAATTTTTAAATAATATGTGATGATTGAAACAAAGATTACAACATCACAGATTACTGCTGTGATGTGCAATGTTAAGTAGAGGAAATACTCAAGACAGTTATTTTTTTTAAGTAGGGAGAGTGAAAGGGCCTACTTGGAATTAAATTGCTATACTTGAAGAGGTAAAATATCAGTACTAGTAGAGTATAGTAAGTTAACTGAATATATTATAATACCTGGCACAACCACTAATAAAACTGTAAAAAACAATATACTCCAAAACTGTAAGTAAATCAATGTGGAATCCTAAAAAATATTCAAGTAACTCACAGGAAGGTAAGTCAAGAAAAACAAAGGAATGAGAAATAGAGGAAACAAACAGAAAATAATAACAGAATGGCAGACTTAAGCCCAATATGTCAATAGTAACCGATGTGGAAATTTAGTAAATGGTAAATGATGTAAATACACCATTAAGTAAATGGTGAATGGTCAAAATACACCATTTGGAAGACAGAGTTGGCAGTGTGAATAAAAAACATTATCCAACAATATGCTGCCTACAAGAAATTAACATCAAATACAATAACATATGTAAATTAAAAGCAAAAGAATGGGAAAAGATATGTCATGCAAAATGTAATCATTAAATTCAGCAATAGCTGTATTAATATCAGATAGAGTACATAGACTTCAGTGCAAAGAAAATTACTAGAGCCAAGTAGGGGCGTTATATAATAATAAAAGTATCAATCCACCAGGAAGACGTAATAATCCTAAAGTAAAAAAGCGTGAAAATACACAAGGCAAAATGTGATACAGCTGAAAGAGGAATGAAATTCACAATTATAGTTGGGAATGTCAACACCCTACTCTCAGTAATATATAGAACTACTAGTCAGAAAATCAGCAAGAATATTGAACACCTTGACAACACAATTAACCAACAGGATCTAACTGACATTCTATCCAACAAAGCAGAGTACATGTTTTCAAGTACACGTTGAACATTCACCTAGACCACATCCTGCACCATAAAACCAAGTTCAACACATTTAAAAGAGTTAAAACCATATATAGTGGTGCCCTCTGACCATAATGGAAAAAAGAGATTCAAGAGATTTGGGGGCTGATCAAGGAAAAATATGTAACCATGAGGTGGCAATAGTACATGTAAGCTTTATTTGAGTGACATCTTGACAGGTTTGCATGTGGGGGCAAGTCACAGCATGAGACCATCTAGGGGCTACAGCACAGAGGCTACTACTCAGAAGGAGAGAAGGACAAGGAATTTCCTAGAGGAGAGGGGTATCTGAGAGGGGGTTACATGTTTAGGTGATTTCACTCAGCAGCCTGTCAGGGAGCCTCTGGGTCAGAGAACTCCAAAGTGCAGCAGAGTCTTAGTGTCTTTATACCCCTGGGGTTTATTTTACCTATGACTAGTATATGCTGGGCACAATTTCTTGAGTATGAAAAGAAGGCAGGCACTAAAGAGCTAAAAATCTGCTTAGTTGGGTTGTATTTAAGATAATTGAGTATGTTCAAATTTTAGTCAAGTGCTGGCAGGCTTTTGAGCTAATAGGTCTCAGCCTGCTGTGAACAAGAGGGCAATATACAGAGGCCATCTTTATCTTGCTTACATAACATGGAATCAAACTAGAAATCAACAATAGACAACAGGAAAATAACCAAACACTTGGGAATTAAACAACACAGTTCTAAATAATCCACGGGTAAAAGAGGAAATCTCAAATGAAATAAAGAAAAATAGAACAGAATGAAAGTGAACATACAACATATCAAAATTGATAAGACACAGTTAAAACATCCCTGAGAGAAATGTATAGCTCTAAATGCATACACTGGAAGAGGAAAACTTTCAAATCAGTAATCCAAGCTGCCACCTCAAGAGCTTAGAAAAATAAGAGCAAAATAAACCCAAAGCAAGAAGGAAGGAAGGAAATAATAAAGAACAGAAATCAATGAAATGGAAAGCTAATAAAAAATAGAGAAAATCAAGGAAGAAAGCTGGTTCTTAATCAATAAAATTGATAAACCTCTAACAAGACTGACAAAGGTAAAAAGAAAGAAGACAGAAATCATCAAAATCAGGAATGAAACCTAGTGTACCCCTACATATATTACAATCAATAAAAAGATAATAAAGGAATAATGAAAAAATTTTATGCTCATAAATTTGACAATTTAGAAGAAATGGACCAAATCCTGGGGAAAAAAGTACAAAAAACCCCACTACAGACTAATATCTCTCATTAACTTAGATGCATAAATCCTCAACAAAATATTAGCACACCAATACTATACTGTATAAAAAGAATAATATACCATGACAAACTTTGTTATTTATTTCAGATATGCAAGTTAGTTTCAACATTTGAAAATCAATCCATGTAATGCACCGTATCAGCAGACTAAAGGAAAAAAAATCATGTGATTGTATCAATTGACATATCAAAAAAGTTTTTCACAAAATCAACACCCAATCATGATATAAAACTCAGCAAACTAGTGTTAGAGGGTCGCTTCCTCAACATAATAAAGAGCATCTACAAAAACCTTGAGACTACATTATTTTAATGGTGAAAGACTGAATGCTTTCCTTCCAAGATCAGGAACAAGGCAAAGATGTATGCTCTTACTATTCTTTTTCAATATAGTACTTCAAGTTTTCGCCATTGTAATAGAGCAAGAAAAGGAAATAAAAGTCACACAGATTGGAAAGGGAAAGATGGAATAAACTGTCTCTATTTTCAGATGAAAGAATTATGTAAAATACCAAGGAGTCTACAAAAAACAAAACAAATCAGTAGTACTAATAAGTGAGTTCTGCAGATTGAAGGATAAAAATTCAAAATGGAAAAATCAGCAGAATTTCTATGTACTAACATGTGGAAGCAAAAACTTTAAATATAACATTTACAGTAATTCCAAAGAAAATCAAATAAATAATAAATCTAACAAAATAAAGGATCCAGATGATAAAATTATAAAATGTTGATGGAAGAAATCAAAGATCTAAATAAATAGACATACCATGTTCATGAATGGGGAAACTCAACATAGTAAAGATGTCCACTCTCCTCAGATTGACCTATAGATTTAATGCAATTTCTATCTAAATTCCAGCTCTTTGTAAACATAGACAAGATTATTCTAAAATGTATATAGAAAGACACAAGTCCTAGAATAGCTAAAATCACATTTAAAAAGAAGAAAGTAGGAGAAATCATTTTACTATATGAAGGCCTACTATGTAACTATAGTAATCAAGAATCAAGATAGCGTATGGTATTAGAGGAGAGAGAGGCACACAGATCAAGACAACAGAAGAGACATCACAGAAATAGACCCACAAAAATACACCCAACTGATTTTTGACAATGATGCAAAAGCAATTTAATGGAGGATGATAGCTTTTTCAAGTAGTGCTGGAGCAACTGGACGTGATGGGCAAACAAAACCAAACCTTGACCTAAGTTTTATATCTAAAATAAAAAAACAGTAATAAAATTCAGTACTGATGAAATGTGGAGAAATTGCTGATGGAAATGTAAAATTTTATAACCACTCCTGAAAACAGTTTGGCAGTTTTTCAAAATACCAAATATGCAACTGCCATATAACCCAACAGGTACACTCTTGGGCATTTATCCCAGGCAAAGTAAGTCTTATGATCACAAAAAAACCCTGAACACAGATATTTATAGCAGCCTTACTATAATAGTAAAAAAATGGAAACAACTCAAATATTCTTTAACTGGAGAATGGCTAAATAAACTGTGCATGGAATAATACTTAACAGTAAATACAAAGGAACACTGATACATACAACAGCCTGGATGGATTTCCTGAGAATTATGCTGAGTTAAAAAAAACCCAATCCCAAAATGTCCTACATTACTGTATGACTTCATTTATATAACATTCTTGAAATTACAAAATTATAAAAATGAAGAACAGATTAGTAGTTGCGAAGCATTAAGTAGGAGGTGAAAGCAGGAAAGAAATGGGTGTGACTATAAAGGGCCATTAGGGATCCTTGTGGAAATATTCTACATCTTAACTGTATAATGTCTATATCCTGGTTGTGATGTTTTACGAAAGTTTCACAAGGTGTTACTCTTGAATAGGAAACTGAATAGGAGGTGGATGGTCTCTATGTTATTCCTTTCAACTGAACAGAAGTCTACAATTATTTCAAAACGAAGAATCTAATTTTTTAAAAAAGGAAGAAGATTTACCTTAAATATTTTTCTTAAGGGTGTTAGTTGGACCTGTACATGACAGATTAAACTAAGTTGAACAAGATAAATTCAGTAGGTAACCCATAAATCATAGTTTACATGTAGTCAACAGAATTAGAAGGTTGAAAGAATCTGTCACCTGGGGTAACAGGCTTGTAAATTGAAGATACATCAGAGTTCTAGAACAAATTCCTGAAAGTCTAAGCTAATTGCTTCATAAACAAGTCACAAACTCTTCAGAATTCTATGGTAAAATAAACTTTGAAGTTTGAAGTTAAAAGAAGAGTTTTTTTATGAGCCAGGGTAGACAGTGTGTTAAAGAAATGCAGTATTTTGAGACAAACTTCTGGAGTGTTAATCTGAATTGGAAAGGACTAACATCTCTTTTAACTCATAGCTGATTCAGGTGACAGTCTTTCAATAGTTCCTTCACATTTTTAGAGCCCCTTCATAAATTAAGATGTTCAAGATATAGCTTAGTAAGTTTCTATTTAAACCCTGACAATGACAGGATGCTAAATCATTTCCTTAAAGGTCAGGATGCAAGAAAGGAATGGGGATGGGGAATTTACTTTCACCTACCAGTGAAAGGCAGTGTTTGGTGATTGTAGAGAACTAGTACAATATAGTAAAAAAGAGCTTGGGTTTTACCAAGCAGAAATATCTAGGTTCATATGAGATTCTTCCACTAACCGGTTGTATAACTGGGCAATTTACATCTGAGTTTCAGTTTTCTCATCTGCGAAATGAGTATACTGTCAATCTATCCCAAATAATTTTAAAGGGCTTGGAACATAATAGTCACTTTCTAAGTGGTAAGTATAATCTTTATTCACCAGGACATATATATTACAGGATAAATATGAGAAGTAGAATTGTTGGATCAAAGTGTATGAGCATATTTAATTCTGATAGATACTGCCAGATTGTCCTTTAAACCAGATTTACTAATTTGCATTTGCATTTGCACCCAACATGTAGGAAAATACCCATTATCCCACAGCCTGGTCATTTTTGTTTTTCCAGTTTGATGCACAAAATATTTCATTGATATTTTAGTTTGTATTTTCCTGAGAATTAATGAGTAAACAATTTCATGTATTATCCATTTTTATTTGTTATTTGACTTTATAATCTCTGCTTATATTTACTAGTTAGGTTGTGTGTTTTATGTGTGAGAATGCTTTATGTATTTGGAATAACAATGCTTTATCATCTATGTTGCTTGTTACCACATTTTTTAACTTCTTTGGGGTCCTTATAGAAATTTGTAATGTTTCTGTGGTTAAATCTGGCACCTTTTCCTTTGTGGCTTTTAGTTTATATCTTCTTTAGAACATCCTTCCCCTCTCCAAGATTATGTCAGCATTTTCCTAGATGTTTTTCTATATATACTTTTTATATTTAAATACTTAATCCATCTATACTTTATTTTCTTTGTATGAGGTAAGACTTGGCATTTTTACTGAAAGGGATCGACAATTGTCTCAATACTATTTATTAACTGTTCATATAGTTAACATATTTTTGTCTGTCAATATCCCTTCTTGAGGATATTATCCCTGCCTCAACTCCAATCCTTGGTGTAGTTGGCAAACTTGACACTCTGCCTCTGTGGCTACAAGGATGACCACATAACTTGATATAAAAATATTAAGAGAAGTCTTTATTCTGGGGAATTTCAGAACTACTGCCCCTTAACCCACAGTGTTTTCCGTAGAGGCTGTACCAGTTTGCATTCCCACCAACAGTGCATCAGCATTCTCTTTTCTCCACAATCTCATCAACACTTGTTATCCGCCAGTGTTAACATCTTACATTACCATGTGACATTTGCCAAAACTAAGAAACCAGCATTAGTACACTACTGATAACTAAACTCCAGACTTTGAGTCTCACCATTTTTCCTACTAATGTCCTATTTCTGTTCCAGGTTTTAATACAGAGCACCACATTACAGTTAGTTGTCATATCTTCCCAGACTCCTCTGGTCTGTGACGGTTTCTCTGATTGTCCTTGTTTTTGTTTCTTTTCATTACTTCAATAATCTTGATGAGCACTGGCTAGGTATCCTGTATACTGTCCCCCAATATGTGCTTGTCTGGTGATTTTGTTTTTTTTTTCTTCATGATTTGACTTGGGTTATGAGATTTGGGGGAAAATACCACAATGATGAAATGCTCCTCAACACATCACATCTGGGGTTCATGATTTCTATTTGATGACCCTAGTGATATTCACCTTCACCACCTGTTTAAAGTTGTGGTTGCCAGGTTTCTCCATGGTGAAGTTACTGGTTTTTTCTCTCACTACTCTGATTTTTGGAAGCAAATCCATAAGTGTAGCCCACTTTCAAGTGTATATGTGTGTGGTGGTGGGTGGCGGGTGAGAATTAAGCTCCACTTCTTGGATGGGGGAGAATCTACATGTATTTTTTGGAATTCTTCTGTGAAGATTTGTCTCTTCTCTATTTATTTATATCATTTATTTCTATGACTATAAACTCTTACATATTTTCTATTTTGGGTTATAATCCAATATGGTTTTATTTATTTTGTCTATAAATTTTTCCAGCTTTGGCTAGTGGGACCTCTTTTGGTGTGTCCTTTGTCCCTTTGACATGCCCCCATCCTTTTGTTTTGTGAGCACTTTCATACTCTTTAGTAATATAAGATGTTCCAGGCTTATCTTGTATTTTTCTTACTCCAGTCCTAGAATCAATCATTTCTACAAGTAGTTCTAGTTATTTTACTGGAGAATGATAGTTAGAAACCAAGCTCTTGGCACTGAGTGTCCTTGTTGCTACTGTGTTAAATTTCTGTATATTTGTGATTTTCCAGTTTCCTTCTATTACTGATTTGTAGCTTGATTCCATTGTGGAAGAATAGAGTCAGTATGTGTGGAAGTTGTTTGATCAGTCTTAACTGATTATGTTTATCTATGAGTAACAAAAACTTAGAAACACTGCCTTAAGTAGTAGTGCAGTGGTTTCATGATGTCATCATGGACCCATGTTTCCTTTCTTTCTGGAATCTATCTTCAGTATGTGCATGTTACTGCAGGGTAACACAAAATGGACTCTATACCTTCAGATCACAATCTGTTCCAGACAGGAAGAAGGAAAGGGATGAAGGTCAATTAAGTACCTGTCAGCTCAGTCTGCCTCTGTTCTATTTTGTTTTGTCTTTTAATTGATGTATAGTTGATTTACAATGTGTTAGTTTCAGGTGTAGAGCAAAGTGATTCAGTTATATACACACACACACACACATACATATACATATTACATATTTTCTGTTATAGGTTATTACAAGGTATTGAATATAGTTCCCTGTGTTATACAGTAGATCTTTGCTGTTTATCTGTTTTATATACAGTAGTGTGTATCTGTTAATCCGAAACTCCTAATTTATCCCTTCTCCCCCTTTCCCCTTTGGTTACCATAAGTTTGTTTTCAATGTCTATAAGTCTATTTCTGTTTTATAAATAAGTTCATTTCTATCATTTTTTTAGATTCCACATATAAGTGATATCATGATAGTTCTCTTTGTCTGTCTGACTTACTTAACTTAGTATGATAATCTCTAGATCCATCCACGTTGCTGCAAATGGCATTATTTCATTCCTTTATATGGCTGAGTAGTGTTCCATTGTATGTATATACCATATCTTCTTTATCCATTCATCTGTCAATGAATATTTAGGTTGCTTTCATATCTTAGCAATTGTAAATAGTGCTGCTATGAACATTGGGGTGCACATATCTTTTTGAATTAGAGTTTTTTCCAGATCTATGACCAGGAGTGGGATTACTGGATCATATGGTAACTCTATTTTTAGTTTTTTAAGGAACCTCCATACTGTTCTCCATAGAGAACACCAACTTACACTCCCACCAACAGTGTAGGAGGTTTCCTTTTTTTCCCACACACTATTCAGCATTTACTATTTGTAGACTTTTTGATGATGACCATTCTAACTGATGTGAGGTGATACCTCATTGTAGTTTTGATTTGTATTTCTCTAATAATTAGCCATGTTGAGCCTCTTTTCATGTGCCTATTTGCCATCTGTATGTCTTCATTGGAGAAATGTCTGTTTAGGTCTTCTGCCCATTTTTTGATTGAGTTGTTTAGGGGTTTTTTTTGTTGTTGTTGTTATTAAGTTGCATGAGCTGTTTGAATATTCTGGAAATTAAGCCCCTGTCAGTAGCATCATTTGCAAGTATTTTCTCCCATTCTGTAGCTTGTCTGTTCTTTTTGTTTATAACTTCTTTTGCTGTACAAAAGCTTTTAAGTTTAATTAGGTCCCACTTGTTTATTTTTGTTTTTATTTCTATTACTCTAGAGACTGACCCAAAAAAATATTTCTGTGATTTATGTCCAAGAGTGTTCTGGCTGTCTTTCCCTTTAGGAGTTTTAGAATATTTGGTCTTACATTTAGAACTTTAATCCATTTTGAGTTTATTTTTGTATGTGGTATTAGGGAATGTTCTAATTTCATTCTTTTACATGTAGCTGTCCAGTTTTCCTAGCACCACCTATTGAAGACACTATTTTCTCCATTGTATAATCTTGCCTTCTTTGTCATAGATTAATTGGCCACAATTGTGTGGGTTTATTTCTAGGCTTTCTACCCTGTTTCATTGATCTATGTGTCTGTTTTTTTACCAGTACCTTTCTGTTTTGATTACTGTAGCTTTGCAGTCTAGTCTTAATCGGAGGGCCTGATTCCTCTACCTCTGTTCTTCTTTCTCAAGATTTGGAGTCTTTTGTGTTTCCTTACAAATTTTAAAATTATTTGTTCCCATTTTGTGGAAAATGCTATTGGTATTTGATAGGGATTGCACTGAATCTGTATGTTGCCTTGGAGAGTATGGTCATTTTAACAGTATTGATTCTTCCAATCTAAGAACATAGTATATCTTTCCATCTGTTTGTTTTGTCTTCAGTTTCTTTCATCAGCATCTTATAGTTTTCAGAGTCCAGGTCTTTTGTCTCCCTAGGTAAGTTTATTACTGGGTATTTTATTCTTTTTAATGTGATGGTAAGTGGGATTATTTCCTTAATTCTGCCCCTGTTTTAAGATACTCTCTCAGGAGCTTCTCCCAACAACTTCCAATTGTATGCAGTTGGCCAGAACCTTGTCATATAGCCACTCCTGTCTTTAAAGGAGGCTGGAAAATGTAGCTTTTTGAGTAAGGGTCATTTCTGCCCCTAAAAAAATTAAGATTCTTGAGATAATATGTACTTTGGGAAAATAACTATCAGTCACCAGGAGCAAGACGACTAGTTAAGAGACTGTTATTTGGGGAGAGATGATGGTGGCTTGTGCTATAGTCGTAGAGGGAGGGGTTGATGATAGGATGTGTTTGGAAACTTGATATATTTTGAAGGCAGGAGCTACAGGACTTAATGCTGGGTTAGATGTGGAAAGTAGGAGGAGGAAAAGAGTGACACAGATTTCTGGCTTAACAGTAGCTGGTGGTACCATTAACTGACAATGAGGGAAAACAGAATAGCCAATGTTTTGTGGGTTTTTTAAGTGTAGAGTGGAGTAGGGTGGTAATCTAGAGTCCTATTATGCATACATTAAATTTGAACTGCCTATTATACACCTAAGTGGAAATCAATACCCTTTTGAATTATTTCTGAAGGTACTATTTAGAATCTTTTCCAAGGGTCATCCTTCCCCCACATTCCTCAGAAATAACTTTGTTTACTCTGGGGTTAGTTCTGTTTATTCTTATTGATCCTTCACTTACATGTACTGATTTTTCTCATATATCTGGTGAGCTTTATTGGCTCAGTTTATATTTGTGAATAAAGGAATACATTGGTTGTATAGGTATGCTCTGTTTGACAGGCAGGCTTCCCTGAGGGTGTGTGGGGATGGAAGAAGACAGGCAGGATGGCTGGAGATCTTAAAACATTTCCAAAGAATGAATGTATTTCTCTCCTGGGTAGAACTTCCTTTCTTTTTATCCCCCTTCAGTTATCTGATGTGGAAATGTGAGTGCCAACAAGCTTCTCTGCCAAGACTCAGAACCCATATAGGATCTCCACCTAGGGAGATTACACATTTTCTTTAGAGAGCAGGTGTTGTTTTTTATTTTATTTTGTTGTGTTTTGTTGGTGTTTGGTGAGTGACTGGGGAAAGACAATGCTGCCAGCAATGTATTCTGTTTGCACTGAGAAAGAGAACAGTGATAAAGAAGGGTCCAAGTGATCCAGCTGTTCCAAATGCAGCTTTTTAATTAATAACTATGATGATTGCAGCATCATCTGATTTTCTTTGTATATGCTGACCTTGAATTTATTGCTTCTCAGGTCTTCCTGATTTCTGTTGTTTAAAGCTCTGCTTTTCTTGATGGGTTTTTTTTTTTTTAAAGTCAGTCTCATCTGCTTTCATATTTTCTGAATTTTCTCAGCTTTCTTGATCTTGGTGCCTCACCTTACTGATTTCCAGTATTGCCATGGGATTTGTTAACCAAAATTTTAGAAACAGAGACCTGATTGAAATAAAAAGTTGTTTATTTGGAGTTCGTTAGGACTGCAGCCTGGAAGACACAGTTTCAAGTGCTTGAATTGTATTCTGCGAGACTGCAAGATGGGGGAGGCTTATAAAAGCAAAAACTTCAAGGTTACAGCTAGTTACATGAGTTGTTTATCAAGAATTATGATTAGAATTGACAAAAAGTAAGGGTGCTTGTTAAAGTAAGGATTGGTTGGGGTCTGATATGGTTGCATAGTAACAAGAGGAGACCTTAAGACCATAAGTTTGCAGCTGGCAAGTGTTGTTCTGAATATGGCTGGTGGTGTCCTTGGGTCTAGTACAAAGAAAGTTCACATTTTGGGTGGTGCAGAGCCATGTCTGAGACCAGATCCTCAATGGCCGCCAGACTCTGCTTTTATATGCCTGAACTGTGATTACTCCATTATAATGACAATTTGTCATCATATTTGTCTTTTTGAAGTATTATTTCCTGTTAATTTGCTGGACCCTTGGGAGGTAGGAGAAACTAAACCCACATGTTCAGCCTACCATCTTGAATCTCCTGTATTGGCTTGTTTTACTGTTTTTTCCCTAGCATCCTGAGCATCTCCCTCTAATATAGTTGTTCTGGATTTTTTATTCACAAAAGTATTTTATGTTCATCTAATCAATAATACAGAATTAAACAGAGTAAAAGTTAACAGTGTCCTCTTTCCTTTCCTTTGAGAAAACAATGTTAGCATTTTGTATCCTTTCATATATTTTTCCATGGCTATATTAGGGGGGTGTTTTTATTTGTTTTGTGTTTTTCACAAAAATGAGAGTATATTTTTTTCTACTATTTATTTTTCCACTTCCTTGTTATACATATTTCATTTATTTTTAATTTTAATTTTCTACTAAATTCATTTAAACCAATGAATTTTCAAGTGTTAGAATTTAAACTTTTAAAGGGAGATTTTAGGAAATTCAAGCAAAGAAAAACAAAATGAGCAAAAAAAACCAGTGTGGAAAAGTACGAGATGTGTTTCAAGAATTCAGAGTTAGACACATTTACCTGGAGGAGAGAAACTATAGTGGGGAATATTGAGATACTTGCAGAAATAATATAGTCAGTATGTGAGGACAATGCATAACAAAACATGGAAAGCTGCTGAAGATTTAAGAATAAAGTCATGTTATTAACTGCTTAATATTAATGAACACTTAAACCAAAAATATTTCTTATGAAAGCGTCATTCATTGAATCATTATTTTTACTGACTTGATATATAATAGAACTTCTACGGACTAAAGGATATAATATATAGGAAAGTGGTTTATAGTACCAAAAGTGTTCTGCAAAAAGTTGATGTCAGATTTTCTTCAGATGAGTTGGAAATGTGGATGCACATTATGATGCTTCCAAAGCACCAGTCTCCTCCACTGCAGTCTTGTGTCGGTAGTAGGAGCACCAGATGAAAATTTACGATGCCTAGGATTTAGGCTAGTAATCATCTGGATAATTTAGGGCAGTAACTTCAACTGCAGATTCTTGTGTAAAACAAAGAGTAGGATTTGATTTTCTCTAAAGTGTCTTCCATCTCTAAAAATTCAATGGTTCTGTGATTCTGTAATTCTTCCTACACACCTTGATTTAGCACCAAATATTTCCTTAGGCATTAAGTACCCATTGAATGATTACAGGTGAAGAATTACTGAAAATGCCATCTCAGTATAATACCAGACACCATTTATTATCTAAAGCGTTTCACAACCTTTTAAAATTAGATTACATTTGTTCTAACAATTCTTTTCTACTTTTGTTTCTGCTTGAAGTTGCTGAGCATTATTTTGATTTTACATATTCAATAGGGTGAATATTGTATCAAGGAAGCTAAGATTACATATATACATTTCTTTGATGATTGGCAAATTATAGTAGTTATGAGAAAAATACTTAGTTTTTAAAATATTTAATATCTTTATTAACTATTGAATGAATAAAATTATCTTAGGAAATATCCTTTCATTACAAGCAGTCTAAAATTAAAATTTCTCTTTCTACAAGGTGGTATTTTCACCAAAAGAATACATTTCACCATCTTTCAGACCAGAATATGTAGAATTCAAACCAAAATATCAGGTGAGTCCTGAATTTTCTTATCTCAATATCAGTTATACTCAAATACTAGGGTTCTCTAATACTTTGTGTAATTCAGTGGTTCCAAAACCAGACTACCTATTAGAAACATTCACTTATCTTTACAAAAATACATATTCCCAGGTCCCATCTCTGATCAAGTGAATCTCAGTCTAGAAATGGACCCTGGGAATCTGTATTTCCGAAAAAACCCAGGGATTCTTATGCTGTCACCGAGACATCAACTAACATTTGAAAATCATATAAACTAAAACACTAGGCTGATTATTTCACATTTTGCTTTTTTCAGTTGGATAATGTAAAAGTTGTATTAACAAAGAGTTTGAATAAGAGACTTCAGTTTGAAGGCTCTTTCAATCATAGAATAGCCTGATCCCAGAGCCACAAAACTGCCTTTAGATATTACACTGAAATTTCACTGTAATCTAGAAATATTTGTACTGCTCTCTACCGTTTCTGAGGCATATATAAAATTTATCAGAAAGCAAGATTCTACTGTAACATACAAAGGACTGGGTGGAACTCATCATTGTTGGAACTCTCAGACATAAAGGCAGGTGATCTATCCTCTCAAGTCAGTCAAGAGAGAATATTTATGATACTTCTGATGGAGTATCTACTACTTGCTTTGCATTTTTAAAAATTTCCTACATGCTACTAAAATATATGGGTAGGACTTAGATCCTGATGTTAGCAGTTGTCTAACCAAATGCAGCTAACACTGGAAATTGAGTTCTTTAAAAAAAACTACTTTGAGTCTCTTTTAGGTATTTAAAAATATTCCAGGTAGCAAAAAGCTCTTTAACACAAAATAGTACCAGAATTAGAAATTTTTTAAATTTGCATGAAAATTCTTATTATTATTCCAATTTCAAATGTTGTAAAATAATTAAAGTTGGTTTTCTCTTTGTAAAAGGCAGGAAGATGAATAGATAAGTTGACTTATTGCTCACAGAAAATTAGCTAGAAATTTTATTATAAATTCAAAATAAATGCTATACAATTTCTTACCTTTTTTTTTTAATGTTACAGTTCCAGAAATTCAACATCGAGAACAGTTTTGATCCCTTTCTAAGGAATATAAACAACAAAATGTCAGTCAGAAAAAGGAAAGACCATGATATGTTCAAATGTAGAAATATTTTAAGTGCAGAGGTTATAGAGCATGAAGACCAAGATCCTCCTTACCCAACACATTCAAAAACTGAGAGACCTGCTGGCAAAACCTGGCCTCGTGATCTTGATACCATCGCAGTAAAGGCTTTAGACACTAAGAATAAGTTAGCCCGTGATCCTGGGATCATAACAATAAAGACATTAGACACTAAGAATAATCTAGCGCATCATCCCAGTATCACCACAACAAAGACTTTAGATACTAATAAGTTACCGGAAAGACTACCTAATGTATCTTTGCCAAACTTTGAGGGAGAATCATCGACGACTGGAAAAGTAAATGTAAATAAGTGTCGCCTCTCAAAATCATTAAGTCTTACTTCCCACATAGAAAATTTAAAACAGTCAATGGTGCTCAAGTCAATTTTAAGTGAAAATCTGCAAGACCTTTCAGATAAATTATTTTCTACACCGGAAGTTCCTATGGACACTGAAGCAAGAAAGAAGAGTCATAGTTTTCCACTTCTGGGTGTTCGTGATGAACGACCAAGTAGTTTGGAAGACCAAGTATTTGAAAAAATTCAAGATTTAAATACCTGGCTTTCAGAAAGAGACATTTTAAATTCAAAGTCTCTTTTAAGTCAAATAAGTCAAGGTAGTCCTGCAGATTCACATTCAGAAGGTGTACCAGGAAATTCCCCAGAGGTAGAAAGGGAATTTGTCTCTGAAAAACACTTAGATGCTGGTAACATAGATTTTCCAATTAAAAAAAAGTGTAGTTTCAAAAAGAAACATTTAGATAGTGAAGTATCTAGCTCCACACCAGATTTGAATAGCTTTGTACATGATTATATTATAAAGCAAATATTCACTGCACCGATCTTCTCAGAATTGGGGACAGGAGTGAAAAAATCAAGTGAGACACAGATGAACTCACAGGGTCTGTTACCCACAGCTTGGGAAAGTTTGTCTTCCAATGTTCTAGTTCACTATGAAGAAAACAATAATGAAACAGAATTTCCTCCAGCCAAATCTGTTATAAGCCAGATAATACAAGCATTTCCTGTAGATACTCTTTTAGATTCTGGGGTGATCAAAGTAATAGAATTAGATAAAGAATACCAGAAGAGTTTTTTGCTGGATACAGAGACAGCCTTTGCTAAAGAAAAGCCAAAGGAGTCCATAGAATATTGTTCAGAAATCAAAAACAAAACAGAACATCTTTCAGAGCCGAATATACCCATCATTCCCAAAGAAGCCACTTCTTCTTTTAATAGAGTTGAATTCATAGACAAAAGCCAAAATACATCCCCACGAGATTCAGAATATCAGTCAACACCAGATAAAAAAACAGATTTGCCAAGTAGTAGTCAGAAACTTGATAGAAAAGAAAATGATCTAAGTTCTACTTTAGAAAATTTAAGTGACTCGTTAATAGGTAAACTCAATGACTCTGATGTAATAATGTTAAAATCCTTTTTGAAAAACATATTTAATGTTTTTTTCAAATATAGTAAGTCTGAAAGCAGACAAACTGACAAAGAATTACAAAGACTAATTGAGCATCCTTTTCCAAACAAGACTGAAGACCTTGAAGAAATCAAAGAGGATTTTGATAAAATAGACAAACTAGATAGAAAACCTATTTTAAGTCCAAACCTGCGTGTATTTCTAGAAGAACTCTCAGAGTCAGAAATAAAACATTTAAAATCTGAATTAAGTAAACATATTCAGCATTACCTTGTAGAAAGACTTTCAGAATCAGGACATATCACCAAGGAGGACTTACCAAAAATCTACCAGAATCTGTGTTTGATGAATGAGAAAGCAGAACCAAAAGAGCAAAATATTTTTCTAGAGAAATATTCAGGAACTGTAAAAGAAATCATATCTTTTGTAAACAATTTTAATCATCATTTCATAGATAAACATTTGGAAATAAAGCTAAGGTCTTTTTTAAATGAAATTCTCCAAAACTATTTCCTAAAAAATTTTTCAGAAAACAGTTTATTTAAAGAAGCAGAATCTAAGTCTATGCACTCAAACGTAGCTTTTCTAAGAGCTAAAAGCCCCTCTATGTCTTTTAACAAATTAGGACAAGATATTTCAAGGGGGAGTTTTGGTAAAAGGCTTGAAGTAAACATGAAATATCCCTTAAATAAATCCCTACAAAAATATCTTACAGCTTTATCAGAAAATGAACTCTTAAATATAAAAGCTGATTTAAGCAAACACCTCCAGAGCCTTTTTATAGAGAAACTGTCAAAATCAGGACTAATCACAGAAAGGCAATTAGAGGGGATCAGCCAGCACATAAATTTGATTAATTCTAGTTCCACACCATTAAAATGTATAAAGCCAGATTTGTCTTTAAGAGATGAAAATCAATTTGTGGAGAAGCAATCAGAAAAGCAAAATAAATATTCAAAAACTGTTCAAAAAACCACTTCACAAAAAGTTCTTGAAGATAGACTTGTAGAAACAGAGTTGACCAGAAAGGAGGAAAAAGAACATTTTTCTTTACAGAATATTGAAGAAAATCCATCAAAAATTAGGGAACAGAAAATTTATTATTGCCCTGAAGCAGCTAAAACACTGAGTTTATCTAAAGCACAACCTTCTTCCAACAAAAATACCCAGGCGATTCCATTAAATAAATCATCAGAAAGACTGACAGATACATTGCTTAGGAAACAAAGGGAAGGACATGGTTTCGTGCAACTTCCTCGAGCAGAAAATTTTGATTTTAAAACAGAGATTCAAGACCCACATATTTGGAGTGGTAAATCAAAAATAACTCGATCAAATCCTTGCTTTGAAAGGACACTAAAAATGAAGTCCCTTGACAGAAAGGAGTGTGATAACATCTATAAATTGATGGTAGAGGAAAAAGCTGAAGCAGCGCTGTCACCGTATCCAAGAATTCCTAACTGCAAAATGCCGAATGAATATGAGGACTACATAACCAAACTCACTTTTCCTTCCAGGCAGAATAACACTTTAATGTGTCTCAATTCAGAGGCTGGGGAGGAATCAGAATTAGAGGGCCAGTATTGTCAGAGATTGAAAGGAAATAATAACAATAATAAAAAACGACATTTAGTAACATATGCACATTACAAAGAAGAAACACAAACTCCTTATATAAAACCAAACAAACTTTGCAACGAAAGATGTACCAAGGTCCCTGAATCACGATTGCTTAAATATAAAGTTGTGGTAGCTGAGAAAAACTCAAAACCATCCCTTTTCCCGGAAGTATTAAAGAGAGAACATCTAAAGCCCAGGGTCCAAAAAGAAAAAGTCCATGCCAGCAGCAAACAAGAAAAATCATTTAACAAGATAGTTAAGATACTACCAACCACACTGCCCACCACAAGAATTCTAAGAAAATCTGTTCCAAGAACACTGCTTCATTGGACTGCAAGAAGAACCATACATGTAATACTGTTTTTCCAAGTCTTCTATTTCTGTATTTGGCAAACTTCTATAGATAATCTACTTAGAGTATATGTGTCTGCATGCAAGTGTGTGTATAACCTTAATTGCCCCAAGATAAACAGATTTTCAGATTTTAAAAATTCTTCTGATATTCAAATATCACTTCACCTCATTCAAAATGCAATCAGAAAATCAAAAGGATTATTAACACATTCTGTGCCTTTGTATTAAATAAAGGGGACCCCCTCTGGAACATGAATTAGAAAAAAGCACTCTTTGCTCCGGGCAGACTGCAGGCTGAGACAGCCTGGATAGGGCACACAGCTGTGTCTGTGGAAAACTGGCTACTTCCAGCCCTGACTCAGCTGGAGCTGTTGCACAGGCACGACCTGTACAAACACTTGCAGTGGCTGTATACTATGAAAAGTATACAGGGGTTTTCTTTTCATGCAAGTAGAAGTAGAAAGTCTTTTTTTCAGATAGCTGAATTACCTTTGTTTCAGTAAACAAATATGAAGCTCTTATTATGTGCCAGTTATTCTGCTAAGCATTAGAGATATGCAAAATTCACAATCTATTGAATTAAGAATTGCAAAATTTCAGTTTAACTTCTACTCTTTTCTTCTTTCACCACCACCCCTCTGCCATATCCTGTGCTGAGAAACATAGGGATTCATGTCTGTTTTTAATATTAACATAAAACAATTAGGGAGGTAAATCTGCTACCATACTTCTTTATATAGACCATTCTAAAACAAAGTTAAAATCTAGGAATGGAAGGGACTTGTTTTAATTTTCTGGATCACTACTCTTCTCTATTAGTATATATAAACAGGCATGACCCACAGTTGGGAAAAGTCACAAATTCTGAAGTGGTATTATATTGATAATTTGATGTGTAGAACTCTACCTCTGAACGAGAAAATAGATCTAATTTCAGAATAGTTGCTTTGAACTGTTTTCCATAGTAAAGGAAATTATTAGCTTTAGTAAATAGTAAAGCAGATTTGTAGCAGGATAAATATGAATATAGCATATAGTCTCAATTTCAATTTCTCTTTTCTAAATTCAGTAATTTAGTAAGTGAGTGAGTGTGTGTGTTTGTGCACATGTGTACAAACAAGGAAAAGGAAGTAGAAGATGGATTCATAGTTTTTGGAAAGGAAAGATTTTCTCCAAGTTTCTTCAGAAAATGGTCTGTAATATCACTTTCCAAACAAAACAAAAATTTGCGTTTATATTATATGGTATGGGATCATAAAGGATCTTAGAACCCTTATCCTAAGAGTGGTCAAGGGAGATAATCTTTATTTCCCTCTTTTAAACCAACAGTACCTAAACTATATTCTCTCTAGTGAAATTAACAGAATTGAGTGGTAAGGACACATTTCAGATCATCAGAAAGAATTGCTTATCTGATTCTCTAAAAATCCAGGATGTCTACCAAAGCAATCAAGTTAGAAGACAGAGAAACTGAGTTGCAGGAGCTTCCAGAAAAATAACCAGTGGTGTGGTTCTCCACACCCCTCCACTAGCACTCTAGTAATCATTTATATCAGCTGTGAAGTAAAAATTATGTTACTCACCAGTGTAGCAGAAATTCCCTTAATATTGTGACTTACCTAATTGCTTCCATGTACTTAAGAGGGAAGAAGAATGTTTACTTGCAAATCCAGGCAAAAATGTAGACCCTTCATACTTCCTTTTTGATAAGTCTTCTCTCTTGCTGACCTAATTCTTCTTGGTCATGCCTAAATTCCTCCCACCCTCCAATTCTATTAATCTACTTTTACCTCCTCTCCAAATCAAAGCAGGCCCTTTCCCTTGGTGTGGCCATCTCTGCAAAGCATTAAGGGACAAGCTGCTCAAACTGCAGAGGAAACAAGTTTACATTAATTTGAGAAATGACTAATAACTCCATACCCTCCTATGAGTGCTTGTAGATGACTATATTTTTTTAAAATAAAATACAGTCATACAAATCTGAAAAAAAAAATACAGAAAGAAAACCAAGCCCATAATCTCACTATCCTAACACAACCATCATTTAAAAAAATTATTTTGGTGTGTATCTTTCCAGCAATTTTTCTAAATGTTTTACTTGCTTAGCCTCAGACCATATACAAAAATATTTTAATATAAACATTATAAACATATTCTTAGATGCTGGGCTCTGTATGTGTGTATAAGTATATATTAAAGAAGATGTTTGTTAACTTTTAAAGAATGGAATTTTGGGTGATATAAAAAGTAAAATATAAGCATTCATAATTTATATTTGAGGTTGAGGAAGAGAGATTTTGGAGGAGGAGAATTATAGGAGTGCTGGCTTTGCTTAGGAGTCTAATCCCTGGGGTCAGCTCCCTTACTAAGTTTTCCTGGTTTCCAGCTTCATGTCTTCCATCCCTATTGAAGTAATATCCTTTGAAACAAAAAGATTTTTTAAAGTATAATTTCTGTGGTATCTAATGACAGGCATTGAGTGTAGGGTCTAAATTTGGGGACTTCCTATAAAACATTTGAATGCTCTCATTTTCTTTGTTGATATTACAAATTTTAGTCCTTATAAATCTAAAATGTGCTCTTTAGGAAAACTAACTCACCAACCTGATCTTTTATTTTAATATTTAGGATTGTTTGGATGGATTTGAGGATTTACACGAGACTTCATTTAAGCATCTTGAAAAAGCAAAATCAAGAGCAAGGCTTTTAGGAAACAGCCCAGATGATAGCCATAATCAGTTAAAACACTCTGCAAGACCGTATACTGCTCCAGAGGTTAACAAACGAGGAGAAAGCTACACTGGGAAATTGACAAGCCCTCGAATGGTTTCAGCAGGCTTAGTTCATATAAATCCTCCAATCCCAGATTCTGATATCTATAAAATTAGGCCAAAAAAAAAATTTAAAAGAGCATATTGAAAAGCGTTCGCTCATTTGTGATATTATCCAAATGTTAAACAGTTCAAAATGATATGTGAGGCCAGCAGTTAGAATATCATTTCTCCAATTAACAAAATGGTTTGGAGATCTGTCCTTTTGTGTGATAGAAGTCAGTAACCAAATTTCATCTGTTAGAACCATTTTGTTTTAATTAAAATGAAAAAGAAACACACTTTTGATGTAAATGTGTTTTTGTTTATGAACCTTAGGGGAACAAACTCAGAAATACATATTTATTAGTGAAGTTTTATTTTCCAGCTTTCCCCCTTTTTCACCATATAACTATCACTCCAAGTCAGTTTTCTGACGTCCCAGATCTTTGCTATGCTCTAAATTATCCCTGGCCACCCAGTTTTCAGGGTTTCTACTTGTACTTATGTGTGTATGCTTAGCCTTTTGTTATGAATTTATTCTAACTCTTCAGCTCCAGATTCAAAAGTATGCAGTTCTCTGGGCCTACAGAACGTCTACTAACTTCAGTATCATCTGATATTATATTTTCTTACACTATAAAGATAATAAAGAACAAGTTTAATACTAACTCCTGAGGCATCTTCTATGCTGGAGTGACTTTCTGACTTACTTGAAAAATTAGGAAAGAGCCTCTTAATAACACAAAACTCAGGAAGAAACTGTATAAAACAGAAACTGCATAAAAAATTAGCTAAATCAGCATAGGATTTAAATCAGACTTCTGAGAATTGGTTCTATTCTTATCAAGTACAATATTTGGATCTTGTTGAACTTTGGTTCACTTGGTAAGTGAGAACTTCAATTTATAGAATTTTTGCCAGTTTCCATTTTCTACCATAAGTCATAAAGTCTGTGGAGTTTAAATAGAATTGACAGAGGGAAACATAATTCCTGAACATTCATTTCACGGTATAACCAAGGTAGTCATTTGTTGTTTGAGACCAAGAATTTCTAGTACTGCTCAAAGTTGCTAGTACATGTATCAGTCAGAGTGTGACTGGGAAATCACAAATACCTCTGGATCTTTCAAATAGAACACAGGGAATTGGTTTCACGGGTGATGGAACCAAGGCAAGAATCCATAAGGGATGGTTGGTTAGGCAATCCAGGGGTTGGCAGGAGCACAAATTGATACCACCCCTCAGACAGAAGGGACAGCAGGAAGGGGCGTGACCAGAGTCCTAAAGCCAGAAGACAAAGAAGACACAGCCACCCAGAGAGACACCGCAAGAAATGGGGGAGTGGGTCAAGGGGTGAGAAATAACTGTTTCTTCTCTCTCTTCTTGCCTTCTGATCTCCTGCTGTTGCCTCTCTGGAAACCAAAAAGTGAGGGGGCATGCAAAATGTAGTTCCCTGTGAAGCAGAGCAGGGGAAGAGTGGAGAAATGGATTTGAGAGCTAACAGGCAATCTGATCAACAGTATTTATGTGGAAAAACACTGATCTGGCTTGCAGTTAAGGAGGAAATATCTACTGGATGGAAAATCTCAAGTCACTTTGCCTCATTAAACTTTTAATGGCAATATTCCTACTATAGAAATCTCTCAAATTTTTTCAAAAGGCTTTTAAAAAAGAACAAAAGAAAAAAACCCATGCCCTTTATTCAAGGAAGAATTCCTTAAATATTTATTAAATGTCTATAATATGCCAAACACTTTGCTGCATACCAGGAATATACTCACGAATAAGACAATATTCTCAAGGAGTCCACAGTCTGTCAGGAACATAAACACAGAAGCCGTTATAACAGAGTTGTTTGTGTCAGCGTTGTGGGGGAAAGTACTGCAGACGTGCACAGGAGGGCGTTTTAGCTAAGGTGGCTGTGCTAGTTTGAATCCTTCAGAAAGCAGACACCAAGGTGAGATTAGACATGTGTGGGAGGCACAGTGATGACCTTCCCTCTCAATACATTCACGTCCAAATCCCAGGAAGCTGTGACTATGTTACCTTATGTGGCAAAAGGAACTTTCGCAGCTTTGATTCAATGAAGGGTCTTGAGATGGAGAGACTATCCTGGATTATCTGGATAAGACCAATACAATCAAGAGTTTTATCAAGTTTTTTCAAGAAGGGTTAGTCAGAGAGGGAGGTGTGACCACTGCAACAGAAGCTGAAGAAACGCTGGCTTGTGAAGCAAAGGCAGGCAGGTTGCCTCCAGAAGCTGGAAAATGCAGCAAATTCTCCCCTAGAGCCTCCAGAAGGACCATAGCCCTGCCAGTGTATTTTACAGTTCTGACCTCCAAAACTGTAAGATGATAAACTTGTAATGTTTTAAGTCACCAAATTTATAGTAATCTGTCACAGCAGTGATAGAAAACTGACACAACATGCCAGGAGCCCATGCTGCAAAATTAAATGCACTGACTTTCAGGGAGGGGATGTCATACAGTATCTACTGTCTGCGATAGTTAATTTTGTGTGTCAATTTGACTGGGCCACAGGATGCCCAGTAATTATTCTGGCTCTTTCTGTGAGGGAATTTTTGAATGAAATTATCATCTAAATCTGTAGACTGCATAAAGCAGATTGACCTCCTTGATGTGGGTGGCCCTGAATAGAAGAAAAAGGCTGATCCTCCCCACCCCACCCGCCTGCCCCGAGTAAGAGAGAATTCCTCCTGCTTGACTGCCTTCAAATGGGGATATCAGTTTTTTCCTGACTCTGGACGCGAACTGAAACATCAGCTCTTCCTGGGTCCACAGCCTGCCAGCCGTCGGGTTGGAACTGCACCGTTGGCTATTCTGGGTCTCCAGCTTGCCCACTCATCTTGCAGAGCTGGGGCTTGTCAGCCTCTATAATCGTGGGAGCCACTTCCTTATAAAAAAAAATCCACTGAAGGGCAGAGCTCAAGATGGCGGAATAAAAGGACATGGAGTTCACCCCTCCTATGAATACATCAAAAATACATCTCATATAGAACAGTTCTCACAGAACATGAACAGAACACCAGCAAAAGGTCTCATACAACCAAAGCTGCAAAAAAAGATCACCAAGTAACCAGGTAGGACAAAAAAAAAAAAAAAAAAAAAGAATCAGGACAAGACCTGTGCCCCTGGGAAGGAGCTGTGAAAGGGGAAATGTTCCCTCACCCTGCAAACCCCTTTCACTAGCTGGGGGGGTCAGTCAAGACAGACTGGGAGCTTCAGAGGTTCAGAGGAGAGTGCAGCAGCTGGCTTGAAGCAAGCAAGACAGAAAGAGACCAGAACACACTATACTGGCCACCCTGTTGCACTGCCCAGCCTGAGATCCACACCTACTGGTGTGGGCAGTGGCTGGGTGCTGAAACATGGGCTTCAGCAGACAGACCCAGGGAGAGGCCTTGGTTGGGCTGCATGGAGACTCCAAAGGACCTGGGGTCTGGGGGTGCACACAGGACGAAGCCCAGGTCCACCATAGGAGCCCCACTGTCAATGCGCATGAGAAGGGAGGGGCATGGCCTCACCATAACAGTCTATTCTCTGATGCTCACAGTGGGCACAGCTCCCCTCTGGAAGCACACAAGCACTGGTGGATTGTCCATATGCAGAGGTGGGCTGAAATCTGGGTGGATTACCAGTATTTCCACAATGGAGGCGGGGTCGAGGGCAGTGCCAACAACAGTGTACTTTGTGAGCTTGCACACTGGATGACAAGCAACATCACGGAGCACACATCCCAGTGGACAGCTCCTGGGGAGTAATACACAGCAGCTCCTTTCCCAAAGGGAGCATGCCAGTCCCACCTACTTCACACCGCTGATTAGAACTGGAACTGGGGGTTTCTGCTCCAAAAACTGGGGAGCATACTATTTACAATTTACATGGAAACAACCTAAACATCCACTGACAGATGAAAGGATTAAAGAAGGTGTGGCACAAATATACCATGGAATACTACTCAGTCATAAAAAGGAATAAAATAATGCCATTTGCAGCAACATGGATGGACCTGGAGATCGTCATTCTAAGTGAAGCAAGGCAGAAAGAGAAATGAAAATACCATATGATATCACTTATATGTGGAATCTAAAAAAGACACAAATGAACTTATTTACAAAACAGAAACAGACTCACTGACATAGAGAACAAACTTACGGTTACCAGGGGGTAAAGGGATAAATTGGGAGTGTGAGATCTGCAGATACTAACTACTATATATAAAATAGATAAATCACAAAGTCCTTATATATAGCACAGGGAACTATATTCAATATCTTATAGTAACCTGTAATGAAAAGAATATGAAAAGGAAACTATTCTATATACCAGAAACTGACACAACACTGTAAACTGACTATACCTCAAAAAAAAAGGTTAACAAACAAAAACTGTGTTGTAACTATGTAGGATGACAGATATTAACTAGACTTACTGTAATGATCATTTCACAATATATACAAATATCAAGTCACTTTTAAAAATTGAAGAAAAATAATGCCAATAAGCTAATTTTCTTAAAATATGCACTGCCCACAGATCAATAGGGAAACTATCAACAACATGATAAAAAAAAACTATGTAAAGACATGAATTTAGAGGAAAAACTGCAAAGCCTTTTAAAATTTGAAGATATGATCAGCCTCAATCATAATCTAATGAATGTAAATTAGAATTTACATTCTAGCTGCATAACTGAAACTGTGTGTTATAAAACTCCCATCTGCTGTACAAATCACTTCAAAATTTGTTAAGAGGGTAGATCTGATGTTAAATGTTATTACCATACACATACACACAAAGGGATACAAGCAGACTTTGGGAGGGGATGGATATGTCTATTTTCTTAATTGTGGTGATGGTATCATGGGTGTCTGCATATGTCTAAACTCACCAAAATATACACATTAAATATGTACAGTTTTTTGTGTATCAGTTATACTTCAGTAAAGCTGTTTTTTAAAAAAAAAATTTTTAACAAAGAAACAAAATAAAATTACCATATGATCCAGCAATCCCACTACTGGGCATATATCCAGAAAAGACAAAAACTCTAATTCGAAAAGATACATGCACCTTAATGTTCATAGTAGCACTATTTATAACGGCCAAGACATGGAAGCAACCTAAATGGCCATCGACAGATGACTGGATAAACACACACACACACACACACACACACACACACACACACACACACACAAATGGAATACTACTCAAACAAAAAAAAGGAATGAAATTATGCCATTTTCAGCAACATGGCTGGACCTAGAGATTACCATACTAAGTGAAGTAAGACAGATAAAGACAAATATCAAATGATACCACTTATATGTGGAATCTAAAAACAAATGATACAAATGAACTTATTTACAAAACAGAAACAGACTCATAGACATACAAAACAAATTTATGATTACCAAAAGGGAAGTAGGGGAGTGATAAATTAGGAGTTTGGGATTAACAGATACATAGTACTATATATAAAATAGATAAATAACAAGACCTACTGTATAGCACAGAGAACTATATTCAATATCTTGTAACAATCTATTAGTGGAAAAGAATCTGGAAAGGAATATATAAATATAAGTATAAATATAAATATAAATATAAATATAAATATATATATAACGGAATCACTTTGCTGTACACCTGAAACACAATACTGTAAATCAACTATAATTCAATTGAAAAAAAAATCCATTAGTTATGTTTCTCTGTAAAACTCCAATACAGTAGATCTAAAGGGACTGTTTCCGGCCTCCACAATCTTCCTTTAGCACTACACATCTTGACTCTCCACACAGACTTGGGAGAATCTCCTCTATGGTTCCTGTGAGCCTCTCTTGCTAAGGGAAATTTAGGAGGAGGTAGTGGAATGAATTATAGCCCCCACCAGGATAGGTGATCGCAGGGCCTCAGCTGGTATTCATCTCCTCTCTCTCCTCCACTTCGGCAAGTCTTCATGGCTTACTTGATGGAGTAACCCAAACATTCTTAAAAGGGGCTGACCAGTAAATATGAAAAAGTTTGTGTCTCAAAACGTGTATTAATTTGTATATTATTTGTCTCATTGGTTTTAATTTTTAAGCCTTAAAATAATCATTTCAAAATAATTTTAATGCAATGTTAAAATAAGAGTGTGCAAATTAAGAAGCTCTACTAACTGAGATAAGTCCCAACTTATCACAGTTCAAACAACATACTCTTTTTAAGGCAACATATCTCTTTTGCTAATAAGGTAAAACCATCAAGATCTCAATGTCCTTATATGTTGTATCCCCTACAGCAGCAAGAATAATCATGTAAAGGGCCGAAGATCTCCTGCTTCCAACTGAATCAAATACCAGGTTGTCCCCATTCGTGAGGTTATAGAAATGAAGCTATTTGTTTGAGAAAGAGCTTTCCTTGGCAAAACAAATTAGAATCTAGCTTTTAGCTTTGTTAAACCACACAAAGAAAATTATTAAGTATAAACTCAGTTCAACAAATCTTTATTGAGCTCCCACGGGGTGCATGAATTTATAATCTATAATTTACATAAGTAGAAAAGTGTTACTTTAACCCCTTAAAATTTTTTTAAAAAAGCAAATTACAACTTCTGTATATATTTCAAGTGAATCATTTAATGTGAGTGAGGCTCAGTTTGCTATTACCATAAGTATTAACAGAAGAAAATGGGAAAAGTATAAACAGTTTCCCTTATACCAAAAGGGTCTGATGCCAGGATAAACTAGCCTGTTGGTTTAACAATAGATGATCAAAAAGGCTAGAGAATCTGGAAGTAAAAATTGGAAGCACTGTCCTCTGAAGGCTCATTCCCTTGAGGGCAGCAAAATGCTGAAAAATTAACTGGCTCAAAAATTACACTGAGAGATCAAGAAGAGGAGTCAGTCACAGCTTGGGGAAAGAAGTCTGAGAACAGATGACACTAAATGTACTTAGATTAATAATTCCAAAGTTTCCCTGGAGTTATAATAGCACTCTGAGCTAAACAAAGGGGCTATAAACTCATACTCCTTTGAACAGAGTGGTTTTAAATGATAGATTCTCCAGTGCACCAACTGTATTTTCAAGTATAATCCTAGTATTTGTACCTAGCAATACAGAAGAAAAAGCAGCAGGGAGAAAGTGTCAAGTATATAGGACATAAAAGGATTAGGCAGCCCTAGAATTCCCAGTTTGAGTCTTTTTCATCAGGAAAACCACATTCCGGCTCAGTCCAAGGTGATGCTGGAGACAGTGCTATTGATGGCTTGTGACAAGCAGGAGGCAACAGTGAAAGTATTGAACTCTGGCTTTCTTCTTTCATCTGTTAAAGAAACTCAAAATAAGGCTGTTGGTACATAAATTCAATGCATTAGTTTTGTTAGCAATAAACAACTTTTAAAGAAATCATCTTAAAAGTGTTTAAGTTGTTTTTAGGTATTTTCATTTAAAAATGCCTTTGATTCTGGTCATCTGAAAACAAGAGGTAACAGCCAAATAAACTGATTTTATCAGAATTATTTTGCCCTTTCACCACTTCCAGCCAACATAGAAGAATAAAATGTCTTTAAATTAATCAAAATATAAACTGAGGATACAGTAACACCTGATGATATTCTGTTTTTACTCATCTTGTCTTGCAGAATGGAAATAGTTTAGAAAATCTATAATTGAACTACAAAAAAATCTTCTTATTTTTAACTTTACCTTGTAAGAAAGTTATTATTAAGGATCTTGGTAACCAAACTGTCCCATTAAGCCAATGAAATGACATACTTTTAAATAGTATTAAAAAATATCTATAGACACCAGAAGATAGATCAGCTCACCTGTTTGAAGAAAACATGGGACAATAAACTGCTTGCTGATGGCCTGAAATTTTTTTGAAAAAATTATCAAAAATTAGAATGTAGACCTTTTTGGTATAAATATATATTAGAACTTATATAAGTTTAGAGTTATAAAACTCAATACACAACAATTAAAAGGAAAAAGAACGTTATGTCAGGAAGCCCAGTTCTTAGCTTCAACCTTGACTAAAGGGAAGAATTTAGTGATATCCTTCAATTAGTCTAGGACTTTACATTTATTAGGCACTTTTATAGGCATTAAGGGGCTAAAAAAAGATTAAAAAGACACAAACCTTATTTCCAAAATACCAACACTAATAGTTATCTATGATAATAATTATTGTAATAGCAGCAACTAACACTCTTGTACTGCCTGGAAGTGTCTAAAGTGCCTTAGACAAATGCAGTAATTAATGTCCAGAAAGATTAACTGATCTTGACAAGGTGATTTGGTTAGGAAGCGAAACTGTGGAGACGAAAGCCCGTGTCTTCCGGCTTCATATCCTGTATCCTCTCCACGTGCTCACTGCCTCTATTTGATTTTAACACTGATGTTTTCTGGGCTAGACTATAGTATCTTGATGAAAAGACTGATAAAAGATTTGAATTTGGCAGGAAGGAAATACCACAAAATTTCCATACAATACAAAACACAGATAATTTATGCTTTAGAAGAGACCAGTATTACCTTTTCTCAGGATCTTGCTGCAAACAGAGCTGAACCAAGCTGAGGAAGGCAGGAGAGAACGTCCTTGAGGATGGCGTTTGCAATCTGTCACTATTTACTGTGCGAGTTCCACTGGAGATGTGTACACTTTCTCCAATCCCAGAGTCTACACCTGATCGGGAATTTTTCATTCTAGACTCTGATTGAGGGAAAATACTGATATCCAAAGGGCTGTAAGGAGGACCTTTCAGTTTCTGTAACAACATCTAAAAGAAAGAAAAATTTCCTTCAACCCCTTCAAAACAACAACAGTAGGATCCTAGGAGTCTACAGCAAAGATGTTTAAAAGAAATTTTCTAGAATGTACGGGATCTCATGAAGGGAAAAGTTCAGAGATTTTAGCAGCATTTACCTGAGTCCTGTGCATGTCCTGGAAAGGTACCTGCCCACTGGCCAATTCACATGCTGTAATCCCAACACTGTAAATATCTGACTTTACATTATATCCATGTAAATCCTGCAGAACAATTAATTTGAAGTCCTTTAGTGTAAATAACTTAAAAAGCTATATACATGTGCTTTTTGATAAAGGATGGTGAATAATAATGAAAAAGACTCATGAGAAATCAAGATATACCTAACATATGGTATACATTTAAAAGTTCCTAACAAGAAAGAATTAAAAAGTCTTGCAGTAGGCCTTTCATCAGTCCAAATATAAGGACACAACTGTCCTTTAGTCAAGCTCAGAAGACACTCAAGACGCACAGACAACCCAATGCAATGGCCACACCTGACCTGTCTCAGTAGTTCGGGACTCAGCCACGGCTGAACTGATGTGCTGAACTGTGGGAAATCATACACAGCCCTATGCCTCTGTCCATGCTTAACCAAACTATGCAGATGGGACAGGCCAGAGAGGGTCACTAGGCCATCACCAGAAATGAGGATATGGCTGGCTTTAATACTCCTAGAACAAAAAGAAACAATTCTAAATACTAGGAAATTGGCCAATGAAGAAAGAATAAAAATCTGGTCAGAATAAATCCATGTATTCTCTTGGAAATTCAATACTCTTTATAAAATAATACTTGATGCATAAGGTTAGAATTTAAATACAATATTATCCAATAAAAGGCAGCCTCTTGTAGTATTCACAAAATTTATCAATATATGTCTAATATAAAAATTTTCTTTGTCAAATAAATTATAAAAGAGACTTGTTTTTCATCCAAAACACAGAATTTGGAAACTAATAGAGCAGGACGGCAAAATAATCTGATAAAGTATAATAAAACCTTGATCAATTAGAATACAGTGTTAGAAATCCTCAGTTAACCAGACTGCTGCTAAGAAACAATAAACAGTAAGAAAAAAAGCTTTAAGGAGGTTGAAACAAACAAACAAAAAAAGCTTATTTAAAAGTAACTTAAAAAGGAAAGCGAAGTCCCAATGTTTCTTAGAGCAGCACTGTTTTTAACATTCAGCCAATTAATTCTAAATCTACAGTTTGGTAACCAGAGAACTGATATTTAGTATGATAATTTCAAGGTGCTGCAAAATATTTAAGAAATCAGAGAAAGGTTTAGTTACAATTTGTACATGATACAAACATGACATAAAGCTGAAAAGCAGATAAAGAAGATCTTTATTTGCTTAAGGAAAAAAAAAACCCACAAGTGCTAACTCGGATTCCACTACCTAGTTTATACCGCAAGCAGACAGGTTTCTGTATCCCTCATTATTGAGGCTTGAGCTCCATGAGGGCAGGCACTCCGTCCCAGCACTGAGCACACACCTGGCACACAGGAGGTGGTCTGAACACTCCCAGTGAATGAACTATAAAACATCAGCATCTACTGTACCTGTTGGCCCCTTTATCCCTCAATTTTCATTTGTGAGTTTCCTATCCTTCCATTCTAACATTCAACTGCTCCTTCCTAAAAGCTTCCTAAAAGATTTCTTCCTCTCAAATTCTTTCATTTCATAAAATACAAATAAGTATATACCTGTGAATACAGCCATTTTGGTGCAGGTAGTTCAACCCTCTTACTGCTCCAAAGAGAATGCTTCTTATTAAAGTTTCACTCATTCCTTCAGGAAAGTAAGTTCTCAAGAGTTGACTTGCTGAACCTAAAAAGAAACCCCTGAAATCCTTAAATGAACACTGAAAGTGATTTTGCTTCTAGCCATGTTTTAAATGTTCTTTTCAACCATAAACCACACACCTCTTACATTTTAGAGTCTAACTACTTTCCTATACAAAGGTAATTTTCCTTCAAGAATCCTTAAAAAGACTTTCTAACAACACACTAGAGATTACGAAGGTGAATTAACGATCTTCAATATTACTGAAAAAACATACTGTGTGAATATGTATGTTTTAAATCCTGAGGCAATTCACAAAAGCTATCCTAAAGATCAAAGCTCTAGAATCCATTCATTTATTCAACAGCTATGGAACACCACTTTGTGCTAGGTGTTCTATAAGCACCTGGGGACGCCAAAATGAAAAATACATACACGATCCTGCCCTCAAGAGGCTCAAGTCCAGCGCAGGAGACAGGTACACACACAGATGTTCACAATACAGTGAAATAAGTGTACCGTGTAGAGAAACGGGGATAGGCATGGTGTGCACAAGTGGAAAACTACTTCTGCTTTGAAGAGTAATAGTAGCTCTCCATTAAGAGAGAAGAAAGAAACTGAAGGGAAAAGACAGCTTGTTCAAAGGCATGGACTTCAAGGAGAAGCAATCAGTGGCGGTTTCACTATCACCAGACCCATTCTACTTTTTTTCCCAAAAACTAAAATTCAACATAAACCAGATATAGAAATGCATCATGAAATCTAGAGCAGGCCATCCAGTTTATAAATTAAAAGTAGTGAATCATAAATCTAACATCACACTCATAATTAAAGCATCCAGACTAAACCATGAGTTATTTTACCTAAAATGAGTTTTCTTACCATAGGCCATAAATGGAGAAATAACCCAAAGCCAACTGCCAACAGTGAAAACAGCCCAGTAAGTTGTAATATTGGGATGCCGGAAAAAGTGGGATAGAATCACTGCTTTCTGGGGTAGACAAACAAGAACAACATTTAAACACAACCTTTTTTCCTCATGATGAAGGTAACAGCAGTAGCTACAGCTAACACTCAGTGGAGCTTATTAGTACTAAGCACAGTTCTTAGTGCCGCCATCTCTTTAAATCTCACAACTGTTACACCAAGTATGTGATATTGTAATTTCCATTTTACAGAAGAGAACATTTCTAAGTGTCAGGAAACTTATCCAAGAGCACATAATTAATAAAAGAAGTGAAAGTAGGATGTGAACTTAGAAAATCTGACTCCAGAGGTCATGCTTTTAATAACTATACTATGTTCTTATGAAACATTTTAAAAATACATTAAAATATGAAGATAAAAGTCACTCCTAACACTAAATCACAGAGAGAATCACTGTTAACATTTCAGTATAATTTCTTCCAATGTTTTTCTGTGCAAAATACATGTGCACATATAAATATTTTAAAAACTGGGATAATACCAAAATAAAATCCTTACCCTCTTTGTATCAAAAATGATTAGTGACAATGAAAATGGCATTATAATATTTCTGAAATGCAATCTGTTAAAATTTGTCAACTCAGAAGCTAATTTTACCTAACTAGATGAAAAGGAAACTGTTTCTGCTTTTTCTATTTCCCTAATGACTATTTGTGACTGCACTGACTAGGGGTATTATAAATTCCAGACCAGAGTTCTAATACTATATGCATTTGAAACAACTTATAGTAGTTACCAAAGTCTGAATATATTTGTTCTTTCATGGATCTGGCTTCCAAGGATTCTTTCCAATTCTGTAATTGCATGTTTATTAGAAGAAAGAAATTCACCTTTCTCTAACAGAATATATTAATTTGGGGGAAAAAAATTCTTACAGATGTAATGTCCTTAAATAGACATTACATTAAGTGTATCTTTTTTTTTTTAAATTGTTACCTGTAAAGCTTTCAGGCGTTCTTCAGTGCAGTTTTCCAGATTTGTAATTTTTATAGTGACCAGGGTTCCTGTAGGAGTATGCCGTGCAAGATGGACAGAAGTCAAATTGTCAAATCCTCTTCCTATAATCAGATATAAAATTTGTGTTAGCAACCAAAGAAAAAAAAACTGATAATCTGGACTTCATCAAAATTAAAAATTTCTGCTCAAGAAAACACTATTAAGAAAATGAAAAGGCAAGCCACTGATTGAAAGTATTAACAATACTTCTATCTGACAAGACTTACATCCAGAGTACTATAGAAAGAACTCTTACCAGTCTATAATAAATGACAAACAGCCCAATTAAAAAATAGGCAGATTAAATTGGAAATCCACAGAGAAGCCAATATGCACATGAAAAGCTGCTCAAAATAGAATGCAAATTAAAACCACAACAATATACCATTACATATCTATTATAATGGCTAATATCGTGACATGATAAAAAATTGTGATACATTCAAACAATGGGACGTTATTCAGCAATCCCCTACTCCCAGTCCCTGGCAACCACTAATGTGATTTTTGTCTGTCATGTAAATGGTACCATAAGGAAGATAGTCTTTTGTGCCTGTTTTCTTTCACTTAGTATAATGCTTCTGAGATTTTTTTTTGACATTTTTATTGATTTATAATCATTTTACAATATTGTGTCAAATTCCAGTTTTCAGCACAATTTTTCAGTTATACATGAACATATATATATTCATTGTCACATTTTTTTCTCTGTGAGCTACCATAAGATCTTGTATAAATTTCCCTGTGCTATACAGTATAATCTGGTTTATCTATTCTACAATTTTGAAATCCCAGTCTATCCCTTCCCACCCTCCGCCCCCTTGGCAACCACAAGTTTGTATTCTATGTCTATGAGTCTATTTCTGTTTTGTATTTATGCTTTGTTTATTTGTTTGTTTGTTTTTTAGGTTCCACATATGAGCGATCTCATATGGTATTTTTCTTTCTCTTTCTGGCTTACTTCACTTAGAATGACATTCTCCAGGGACATCCATGTTGCTGCAAATGGCATTATGTTGTTGGTTTTTATGGCTGACTAGTATTCCATTGTATAAATATACCACATCTTCTTTATCCAGTCATCTGTTGATGAACATTTAGGCTGTTTCCATGTCTTGGCTATTGTAAATAGTGCTGCTATGAACACTGGGGTGCAGGTGTCATTTTGAAGTAGGAGTCCTTCTGGATATAAGCCCAGGAGTGGGATTCCTGGGTCATACGGTAAGTCTATTCCTAGTCTTTTGAGGAATCTCCATACTGTTTTCCACAGTGGCTGCACCAAACTGCATTCCCACTAGCAGTGTAGGAGGGTTCCCTTTTCTCCATAGCCTCTCCAGCATTTGTCATTTGTGGATTTTTGAATGACGGCCATTCTGACTAGTGTGAGATAATGCTTCTGAGATTTATCCACGTGTCAGTAGTTACTGTCTTTCTACTGAAGAGTAATAATCTATCATATAGATATACCACAATTTATTATCCATTCATAAGTCGATAGATACTTGGGTTGTTTTCAGTTTTTGGTGACTACCAATAAAATTGCCTAAAGCAGTCTTTAAGTAGACATATGTTTTCATTTCTCTTTGTAAGTGGGACTGCTGAGTCATATCTGTTTAACCTTATAAGAAGTTGCCAAGCTGTTTCTGAAAATGGCTGAATCACTTTGCATTCTCACAAGTGACATAAAAATAGTTGCTTGACATACTCACCAGCATTTGGTGTTGTCAGTTTTCAAATTAAAAACACCTAGAATGGCAACCTATTAATAGACACTTAATAAAGGTTAGTTTCCTCCCTCTCTCCACAGTCACCAAATTCTGCCACTTGTATCGTTGAAATGAAGTTAATCTGAAATTCATCCCTTCCTGCCCAGTGTCAGCATCACTGCCTTAGCTCAAGTCCTGTCCTCTTTCCCTGGATAGATGCAGTGACCTCCTCACTATGGCCTGCATTCCCAAACAGAATGTACACCAAAGTTACTTCAAAAGCCTGTGCGTATGTCCCATTCAACAGAAGTTTTGATTCAGTAGGTCTGTGATGGGATATGGGTATTGTAATTTGTAAAAAGACTCAGGTGATGAGGATGATACTTCTGGTTGTAAATTACTGATCTATTATATCTTCCAGATTGCTGCCTGGAATGGCTGTCAGTTGTCCTTGTAAATTCAGCATTTTAACAAAAGAAAGGTACTATAGTGCAGCAGCTGAGAGCGTAGTACTTGCAGTCACAAAGGTTTGCTTTCATATGACTAGCTGTGTGACTACTACTTAAATTCTCAGAGCCTCAGTATTCTCATCTGAAAAATGGGAGTGGTAAAGAGGTGAAATGGAAGAATACACAATGCTATTACTATCACCATCACTATTCCACAATGCCTCTCTAATACAGAGAGGATAAATTTCAAACATTTCCTTAAATCTTTTGAGTAATGAAGCAGTACGTTGTAGGGACTGACAGATAAGACTCTGAACTTCTACGCACCCCATGTGAGGACTTTCACAATGTGTTCCAGACCTCCTTTTTCAGATTTATCTCCTACTACGGCTTACTCTCCCCTTGTTCCTGCATCTAGGCACAGAGCAACTATGTGACAGTCCCCCTCAGTCACCTACTGAATTACTTATTTTTTAACCTTTTTTGGATCGACACCATCTGAAAGTCCTTTCCAATTTGGGGGCATTTTCTACTAGAACTATTTTTAAAAAGGTCAAATCTTTTTCTCTTTTGGTCACCTTGACCCTGGCAAGGGAGGATCCATGACCTAAGCTTGGCCAACTGGAGGATGAAGTGAGTTACATAAAGAAGCAGAGGCAGTCAGAACTCACTTAAAACTTAAAAACCTCACCTAAAATCCCATTTGTAATAGAAACTTCTTTCAGTTAAGTTTGGAACTCTCCAGTGGGGTTCAGTGTCTGGTGGTAAAAGTAGCCTACTAGGTAGAACACTAACCAGGCTCCTCTTACGCTGTGGCCCTGGCTATGGTTCTAGTCACATAGTTTCTCTAGGTTTCTTCCAAGCCTATTTATTTCGCCAATGATTCTGTGAATTAGCAAAATTGTTCCCAAAAAATGCCTTTTTTGTTTAAGTAGTCAAGATTGTTTTCTATTGTTTGTAACAAAACCCTGACTAGAATATTAGCCAACTTTTTTTCATTCTTCAGGATCCAGCCCCTTTCTGCTATCTTCTATCTTCTTTGACTCCCAGAAGAGTCAAGGTGCACAGCTGGATGTTCCATCTGCTCAGTTCCCATAATGCTTAGCACACATCTACTACACTACTTTCCAGGGCATAAAACATAGCTGTCTTCCATGTTCATATTCCCAGAGAGGATGGGAACTCCTCAAGTGTCTTACATGGCTTAATATCCCTAGCACCTAACATAGTATCTGTTTGTAGCATTTCACAGATTTTTTTTTAACATTTTTTTATTGAGTTATAGTCATTTTACAATGTTGTGTCAAATTCCAGTGTAGAGCACAATTTTTCAGTTATACATGAACATACATATATTCATTGTCACATTTTTTCAGGTGTTTCTGAATATTCAGAGCAAATGTTACACATATATAAAGCTATAAACAATAACTCAGCCTGTTCCAAACAACTGAAAAAAGTTTCTACTATAAATGAGATTTCAGATAAATTTTTAAGTTAAAAGAAAGTAATCTTGTTAAAGGACTGTGACTGAAAAGAGTCACATGATTTGATTTAATTCAGACAAATGATCAGACGTTTCCCACAATAAATATATAAATAATAAATATTTAGATTGTTTAGTATCTTCCTCCTCTATAAGTACTTCAGTGAAAAAAGTAAAAATTCTAGAAAATAATCTTGAAAAAATCTGGGTTACTGTTTTGGGACACACATAAAATTAATAGCTCCACTTGACTGACACAATTAACATCTAGTTTTTTGCTGTGGGTAGAAACAGAAAAAGACCTCCTTACAAAATAATCTTTTTGTCATCAATTTCATTTCTAACAATGATGGGTCAATTATGTAAGACCTGGTATTATTACCTATTTCCACTTGGAGTTCATAGTGAGAAACGTTCGTGGAACAGATCACTTCACTGGCTCCAGTGGATGGACGCAACAAGGAAAGGGCTGGGTCATCAGCCTGCATTGTTTTTAAAATATAAAAAGAAAATAGGTGTAAACTTTTTTGGTGCCCAATTTGGTTCCCTACTCCAGTATTATATACCGATATTGTCTCTTCAAACACACAAGGGCTCAGTAGGAAAGCAGTGAAAAGTGGCTTATGAGACTGTTTTAAGATCCAAAAAGTGTTTACAGTGGCTAATAAATGGTGCTAGTTAGAAAGCTATCAGCCTGTGAAGGGGGAAAGGGCAGGAAAAGCAGAATTACATGTAGCAAAGAATACTTTTCAGCACAATTTCCAGTAAGCATTGTTAAGAGTTGCTAAGAATGACTGTTGACTCTTCAGGGTATCTAGTAAATATATAAAGGGAAGAGACACAGGGACCTGTGAAGCATATTCTATGCATGTGCTTGCTTCAAGTGGTCGCCAGTTATAACCATTACAAATTGCAAGTGCTCAGCTAGTGGAGGTGTTAACAATCAAAGAACAATTTCCACACTGTAGCCTACTAAAAGAAGCTGAAGAAGTTTTTCACAAGATGAGATGAATTGAAACGGAGGTCAGAAAGAAAAATAAACTTTAAGAGATGGGACAACAGGATAGGGTACAGATTTCCTGAGTTAATGACCATGTACCACTATGGGGTTTCACCAGGTATTACAGTGCAATCAGAGTCCGAGGTTTGCACCAGGTCCCAGTGGCAGTGAAATAACATGCACACAGGAGAAAGAAAGGCCAACACAACTGGTGTCATATGATAGCCATGGGGATCTCCAAAAGGACACCAGTACTCCACAAGACACTTAGGAGCCTTTACAGTCACCAGCAGGTGATAGGAATCTTGTTACTGCCTCCAAGGTAAAGAGAAGCAAGAAGGGAGTTAGAAATGACATTACTATGTACTAGGAATTCTGCTAACTACTTTTCACATCCTTGATTCTACATGTTCCCTAAACTTTTAAGAGAGCAGAAAAAATACAATTATAAGCTCAAGACTTAAGGTGAATAAAGGTGAATATTCTGCAAAAGGGATGAAAGGCTGTAAAAAGAAATTCTACCATTGGAAATAATCCCAATGAAGAAAGAAATCTAAATAAATCAATTTGATTTCCTTAGAACAGGTAGTCTTAAACTCAGATTTAAAGAACACATATGAGAGAGAAAGACAGTATGTAACAATTTAAAACATTTTTAAAGTAATAAGCTGTCAGGAAGGCTAGAGCACAGAATGAACTGAGGCTTACAGTTCACTGCTTGAAAAAATGGCATCAGGTTACCAGATGATGGATTGAAATCAGGCTCATCAATGTCTACTTTGCTTCCATCAACTCCATTAGGGAAATCGTCTTCTTTAAACTAAAAGAACTTATATTATAATTAAGTAGATGAAGCCCAAAACAGGTTGTTTCAAATAGGTTTAAACCTTCAGACCAAAGACTATTGCATCTAGGATATTAAGTTTGCAAATACAGCAGAACTCATATGAGAAACCAGAATGGAAATAGTCAAACACTGACTCAATTTTCAAAAAAAGGGAGAAAATTACAAAGGGGCAAGCTTGATGCTGTTGCCCAGTAAGGTCTGATATCAAATTACTACATAGACAAGTTATGGACACCTAAGAAGACAATACAGCAATCACAAGAAGACAGCATAGGTGTACTAAGAATAAATCATCTTTAAACTAACTTCACTTCTCTTTTTGATTTGATGACTAGTTAGAGAATTAGAAAGCAAAAATCATGGTGTCAAACTTTTCAATAATTTCCTAAAAATTCAAAAGACCTGGTTAATGAACAATCTGAAAAAAAATCATGAAAAAATTCCATTTACAATAGCATCAAAAAGAATAAAATACTTAGAAATTAACTTAACCAAGGCTGTGAAAGACTTGTACAATGAAAACTACAAAACATTGCTGAAAGAAATTTAAAAAGACACAAATGAATGTAAACACACTTAATGTTTAAAGATTGGAAGACTTAGTATTATTAAATCTCAAGGGACCGCAAAGAGCAAAAACAACCTTGGAAAAAAAAGAACAAAATCGGAGAACTCATTCTTCTTGCTTTCAAAACTTACTACAAAGCTACAGTAATTAAAATAGTGTGGTACTGACACAAAGACAGATATATATAAAGAGCAATAGAACAGAATAAAGAGCTCAGAAATAAACCCTCACATACATGGTCAAATGACTTTTCACAAGTGTGCCAAGACCATTCAATACAGCAAGAACAGTATTTTTTAACAAATGGTGCTGAGAAAACTAGATATCCATGCAAAAGAATGAAGCTGGATGCTTATCTATACAAAAATTAACTCAAAATGGATGAAGGACCTGAAATTAAGAACTAAAATAATAAAACTCTTGGAAGAAAACATAGGGATGAAGCCTTATGACATTGGATTTGACAATGATTTCTTGGATATGATACCAAAGACACTGGTGACATAAGAAAAAACAGACACACTGGACTTCATGAAAATTTTAAAATCTTGTATATCAAAAGACTCTATCAACAAAGTTAAAAGGCAACACACAGAATGAAAGAAGATATTTGTAAATCATACTTCTGATAAGACGTTAATACCCAAAATATAAGAGAACCAAGACTCAACAATAAAAAAACAAAAAACCCACTTCGAAAATGGGCAAAAGACTTGAATAGGTATTTCTCCACAGAACACATACATGCAGTCAATAAAAATATGAAAAGGTGCTCAACATCACTAATCACTAGGGAAATGCAGGACTTTTTTTTTTTTTTTTTGGTGTTGGGGAGGTAATTAGTGTTACTTATTTATTTAATGGAGATACCGGGGATTGAATCCAGGACCTCATGCATGCTAAGCACATGCTCTACCACTGAGCTATACCCTCCCCCGGGAAATGCAAATCAAAACTACAATGAGATATCACCTCACACCCTCTACGATGGCTGTTATCAAAAAGAAAATAATGAGTATTAGAGAGGATGTAGAGAAACTGGAACTCTTGTGCACTGTTGGAGGGAATGTAGAATGAATGGTACAGCCACTGTGGAAAACAGTATCGTGATTCCTCAAAAAACTTAAATAGAATTACCATATGATCCAGCAATTCCACTTCTGGGTATCTCTCTAAAAGAATTGAAATCAAGGTCTCAAGGAGGCATTTATACACCCACGTGCACAGCAGCAGTACTCACAATAGCTACAATGTGGAAGCAACTCAAGTGTCTACTAACAGATGACTGGATAAGCAAAATGTAGTATAAACATATAATGGAACATTATTCAACCTTAAAAGGTAGGGAAATTTTGCAGTATGCTGCAACACAAATGAACCTTGAGGACATTATGGTAAGTGAAAAATCTCAGTCATAAAATAACAAATATAGTACGATTCCACTTAGATTAGGTACTTAGGGTAGTCAAAAATCAAAGACAGAAAGTAGAATGGTGGTTGCCAGGAGCTTGGGAGAGAGAGGGAACCAGGAGTTATTGTTCAATGGGTACAGAGTTGCAGTTTTATGAGATGAAAAAAGTTTTTGAGATAAATGGCAGTGGTGGTTGTACGCCATTATGAATGCATTTGATGCCACTGTACTCTTAAAAATAGTTAATATGGTAAATTTTATGTTACGTGTATTATAGCACAATACCAAAAAAAAAAAAAAAAGCAGCACTTGTGGAAGTTTCCTGAGTTCTAGGCCTCTCTTGGTAACAGCAAGGAGCCAAAAAGAGACACTTTACTTTCTAAATACTATGTCAGTTTGAAGGGTAATATTTGGATGAAAACTAGGATTGGACACTATATCCTTTTGTACAAAAGGGTATGTAACTAGAAGACTAGAGTGTTAGTGAGTAAAAGTGAAATGACAAAAATGAAGACAACTGAAGATAAGATCAGGATAAATTTATAAACAGGATTAACTGAGATTACTTTATTTGCAAGGTATTTGCAAGGGAGGTTTAAGAATTATAATATAAAATAAAGATTAAGAGACTAAGGGGGGAAGATCCCAGAGAAATAGTTTTCTCAGCAAGTTTCTTTAGGTATCATTTAATATATCAGGTATTGCCCAGGGATGATAAAGATGAAAAGGACAGGATGCCTATTTTATGGGGATCATTTTATAGTTGGAGGGACATATACAATAATCACTGCAAGATGATATAGTAAATGCCATTTTATGGGAACGTTTAAGACCTGCAGGAGCATAACAGAATTAAAGGTATAAGCTCAAAGGCTTCAAAGATGTGATATTGGAACCAACTCTTTATGCATGAGGAGGAATTTTAGAGACAGAAAATGGAAAAAGGTATTTCAAGCAGAAATAAGAGACTTGGTAACAAGAAATGAAACTCAAAAATCAGACATATTCCACGTCATTTAGAGTCCTTATACTATACTAAGAAGTGTAGGCTTTATTCTACAGGCTTTAGGAACCAATGGAAATTTGAAAAGTTGGAAAGTGGCACAAACAGGCCTGTATTAGTAAAAATGCTGAATATTGATCTGAGTGGGAGAGGAGGTTATATGTGTGTCTAGGAAGCTAGAGGCAATAAGTTTACCTATAATAGTCCAGGTGAGCGATGATGAGATTTCATTAGTAGCAGGAGGGGATGGACTCCAGGGCATTTCAGAGACAGATCCATAAGAAATTAGTATATAACCAGATGTGGAGGCAGAGATAGAGGCAGTGTGAGAATAACTCCAAAGTTTCTAGTTAGAGTGATTCAGTAGACGGGTTTTCACTTGCCAAAGCAGGAAATACAAGGGGTCAGTAAAGTATGAGACAAGAATACGGTTTTACTCAAACCCTACAGCGATGCCTTTGAAAACTCTAATCAGAGGTATTCTACAGACACATCTGGTGCCCGGGAAAGAGTCGAGTTGCAGATAAAAATCTGAGAATCATCAGTCCTGGTTGATGACAGGGTCCCCTCCTGACTTGAAGGAAAACCTCAGACAGCTCCAGGACAATCTCAAATCTGAGCAACAGAAACCACAGGAACAGGTGAGACTGCATAGGGAGATCCTGTGAAGCAGAAGAGAAGAGGCCAACTACACACTTCTGGAGAATAGCTTAAGTAGAGGAAGAAGAAACAGTAAAATATACTGTAAAGAAAAAGAGATATAGGAGAACCAGGAATTATATTCTGCAAAATGGTATTACAGAAGGCAAAGGAGGAGTATTAATTGTACTCAACCATTTTCTTACCAAATTTTGATGGGTACTGGTTTCAGACTGTTTTTCAGGTCTGAGTGATTCAACTTGTGTTCGTGAAGTGCAGAAACAATCCTGTAAATTCAGAAATATATTAAATAAGTGAAAAAATAAGTCACAAGGTAAGTAAGGGTGGCATGTGAATACAGAAAAGTCTGTTGACCGGGTTGAGGAGCAGAGAGAAAGGGCAGCATGCACGAACTTGAACTGGAGCCAGGCTTCATATACAGTAGGGGAGAGAAGGGAGAAGCAGCTAGGTATGAAGACAAATTTCACACATGTTTTAATTTTACTTGGCACTATCTCCGATTCTTGCCCTCTACTCTGGAGGTATTAATATCAATTCATTTTTACTGGTGGTGTTAATTTTTAATCCTTTCATCATCTTTATAGTTTTCTTCTGAATATTTAGCTAAAGATTATTCTGTTATATCATTATATATCATTTTTATCTTGATCCTCAGTTTTGTTTTGTTTTTTTCCTTAAGTGTAGGAACCATGTTTATCCACATGAAAACACACATTGAGTATATTTGGAACCAATTTTGTTTCATAAGGTGATAAACATCTCTAACCAACTCAGAGCAAACTAAGAGGCTTGGTGTCACTATCATAATTCACATTTTCTTGAATTTTAACCCGTGGTTCTATTATCACATATTGTCAATAAAGAAATGTAACACCTACACATGTTAGTGGGGTAAAGCTGATGTTATCCTATTTAGGAAGGTTATGTCAAAAGAAAAGTATAAACAAATTATATGAAAGAGACTTTTAGTGATTTTCAAGCACCTCATGAACATTCATTCTTATATGAACATTAAAGTATAATATCAAATGAGTCTTTAAGATAAGTCCATCTATGTCTACTTAACACTTTGCAGTTAAAGTAATCAAACTTCCTTTCTTTTAAAATATACCAGAATTTCTCACTAATCAAACTAGTCATTTTCCCAGTTGGCCTAAATTACTGATTAAATTCCTATGGTCTGTATAACTTATTAATCTCACCACAATCATTTTACTGTTTTATATAAAACTCGCCCCTGAGGAACAGAAGCTAAACAGTATCAAGATAGCTGTAGAATTTTTCCTTTGTAAAGTTTCTATTGGTTTGTGTAGGGTGAATAAAATTTACAACAAAATAGTTTTTGAAGATACTTATTACTGTTGTTCAAATCAAAAAACCACCTGTATATTACACTTGGTATTTATATATATTTGGCAACACTTACCCTGAATCTTTCACAATAATCACGGATACCATTGTGTAGAAAAGAGTTGACAGTAGCCTAAAACAGCTCTCCTTGGAAAGGCCTGATTGCAAGGTTGACCCCTGGCTGGTATCTATGAACTCAGATTTTGGGAGGGTTCCCACCATTCCCTAATAAGAACAGATCACAGTGCCTAAACTGTTAGTGCAAATAACATGGTTTATGCTGAACATCTGCTTCCTTTCTAGGGGTCTGGAATTTTGTTAACTGATGCACCTTTGAAAACATCATTTCTTGGCTGTCAAATAGATGGTAAAACTTGAATGGGGAAGAATGCTTCATAAACAAAAATATTAACTTTATATCAGTTGTACAAATGTCTCATTTAGGAGAAAATTTGAATATTTTGATTCAAAGGATTCTAAATATTTCATCATTGTAGGAAGAATATAACAAAGTAAAATTACTAACAAATTAAACAAATATAAATGACCCAATATCAAATTCTATTATTTTTCAAAAAATCCATAATTATGAAATAATAGATTAAATAAGACATACTTTCACCCAAATTTGGAAGCCCCGGGAACCACACAGACCTTTGAATCTCAGGATCTTCACCTATCAAATGCCCTTTTACATCTCATCCAACGTACATATTGATATAAAACTCTTAATCTTAAGTAATCCTTTAGAGCAGGGGTCAGCAAACTATGGTCCATGAGTCAAAAATGACCCATCACTTGTTTTAGAGCATAAAGTTTTACAGAAACACAGACATTTATTTGCATTTACTTACATATTGTCTATGACTGCTTTTACAACAATAGATGAGTAATTTAACAGAGACCATATAACACACGAATACCATCTGGCTTGTTACAGAAAAAGTTTGTTGATCCCTGCTTTAGAAATTGAGGTAGATATTTCACCTCAATGTATTTTCCAGATATAAAAAGCTCTCCTTTTAAGTAGAAAAACTTTACTTTCAACATAAAGTACATGCATTCTATATTTTCCAAATAACTAACAATACAGTCTCCTAACTTCATAGTTCTGCCTCTCAGACTTGGCAAGTGATGGAGTAGACTGGCAGATACGAGTTTGAGCCCTGGCTCTAATTCTTTGCAATCGTGGGCTAAACTCCAAATGAGGATTATACCCACCTGCCCTGCCAATCATTACAATTTTAAAGACTGAAAGATAATATATGAAAATATTTCTAAATTATAAATCATCACATAAATGCACCCATCACTTATTAAAAGATCACTGCTTTAATGATTCCAGTATTCAAATACATATTATATTCTACATAAAACACAATTAAAGATGTAAAACCACTTAATCTACAGTAAATACCATGGACTTAATGAAAACAAAAACCAAGTTGATTTCTACACATCATATTATACATTGATCCAAATGTTGTCTTGTTAAGTCAAGGAGCTTACTTTTAATGCTATTTTGCTTGCCTGTAGTCAGATGGAAATTTGTAAAAGGGATTTTGAAAGATTTGAAGGATAAGGCATAGCTAATTGGATGGAAGAGTAAATGTATGAGAAATGTATGAGAAAATGTATGAGAAAAAGTGGGTATGGGACAAAGGAATAGAAGGAGTATATCAGAAAAGTACAGGAGAAGCTCTTTTTTAAAGACACAAAAACTCAATGAGAATTTAACTCATTTTTAAACACCAAAAGTCATTCAGATCAAAATAACATCTCAGAGCATAAGAATATCCCATCAGAGTATGATAATAGAAGATATAGATGATGGCTTTGCACTAACATCTAACTACTCTGTTGACACAAAATTAGATCTGTATTTATAAACACTTACCAAAAGAGACATTGAACCGCTTTAGTTCACAGAGAGTGACAAAAATCCATCTATTCCAAAGATTTCTGCTTTATCTTCAAGACTCAGAAATATCCTACTATAAAAAACAAAAGTAAAATAACTTAGATTTACATACAAATTCCTTTAAGATCTAATTGCCATAAACCCACTGCTATTTGGGCAGCTATTCTTTGACACAAGGACTACAGACTTCTAGTAATCTAAAGAAATATCTAAGTAAATAAAGAAACCATACGCCTGTAGAAAGTCATTACACTTTTTATCCAAAACAGCCAAGTATTCATTCTACTAGTGTTTAATGCATGGGTGCTGTGGGTCAGGCAGGCACTGTGCCGGGCACCAGGAACACTCACTGGTGATCAGGGCAGACAAGGCCCCTGTAGTATACGTTCCCACAAGCAGAAAGATTAGGGATGTCGTGATTAACTGAGTTTCCCGGTTCTTAGGATTTTGTTTCTTGCTTTTTCCGTGTAATATGTTCTTTCTTAACAGAAAAATTTTAGACTCCATTATATCATCTATTTTTCAGAAAAACTCATAAGAAACTGACACAATCTGTGAGAACTGTTAGCACTAAAGGGGTTGTCCCTGTGCCTGGTTTAATCCCAGAGGATTTGCTTTAGATGGGACAGACTATTAAGAGATAATTTTACAAGACATTTTGAGGTCAAGGCAGCAGCTGCCCCTAGTAAGGGGGGGAGAGGTTCCCCGCAAGATATATTTGCTGTCATAATTCTTTCCTGCATGCTCTTTCACTAGGTATGAATATAAATCCCTTTTTAAAAATCATACTTGAGACTGTATTTCTAAATGTATTCACAAGTACATCAGTGTGGCCTTTTACACTTGGTATCTAAAAAGCTAGTTAGGATAAAGCTTTATAAATCATTTAAATTTGTTCCATAATAGAATGGTTCCTCTGAAGCCTTTAATCTGAAAGGTTAACACTTTCTGTGAAAATCAGAAGCCGCATCTAAATGACAGAACTCAGGTTTTGAGTTAATTCAAGAATCCAACAGAGACCACTGTTACAGAGAACGCAAAAACAAAAACAAAAACAAAAACAAAAACAAAACCCAAAAAACCGATTTAACTCTTTGTGGAGCTTTAAAATTATTGTAATTTTCAAAGTGATCTTGGAAAGTCATAAAATCTTAAAAATTATAGCAACACACAACTCGGTAGAATTTTCCAAACTTAGCATTCTGACTCACGCTTTCAAAAAATATTTACTAGGCGCCTACAGTGTGCCAGACTCTATACTAGGAAGGCGCTGTCACAAATTCTGATCAAGTTTTGAGGGAAAAGGCACTTGACACAACAAACCCACGAGGGAAAAACACAACGCTGACTTAAACACCTCGGACAAAACGCAGCTTGAGCATTTAATCACGTAAAAGCTTCCTTCCGAGTCCTGCTTTGGGGCACTTTGTAGCGAACTTGCAGAAGGTGGCACATAGATCCGGGGCGGGAGGGCGTCGTGTGTTTGGAAACTCGGCGGGTGGATGAGTGCCGCCAAAAGGTGAGAGCGGGGGTGGGGGTGAGAGCGGGGGTGGGGGTGGCGGGACCCGGGGAGGGCACCGCGGGCGGCCGGGCCCCGCGCACCTGGCACCGCCGACCCCAGCAGGCGCCGGCTGCCCCGCACGCAGGTGCCTCCGCCGCCGCGCGGCCCAGGGCTCCGGGCTGAGCCGGAGCTGCACGGGGCGCAGGGGCCGCTCGCTGTGCTGAGCCGGACTCCGCCACGGCTCCGTGGGCCGTTCGGGCACGGGGTCAGGCGGCGAGTTATAGGCTCGGGCTTCCCGAGGCGCGCAGATAGAGCCACGCTCCCTCACGTCCCCACCGGCCCCTAGCCCTTCCCCTCCCGGGCCCGGCCTCCCTTATTACCCTGGCGGCGACCACGGCCAGCAGCTCTCCTCAGGCGGCCAGCGGTGCGGGGCCCGGGGGCCCGGGGGCCCGGCCCGCCCAGGGGCAACGCGAGCGCGTAAGGCCCGCTCCCAGTGCCAACCGCGGGGCTCTGGAGAACCCCGCGACACGGACTGGGACTGTGGGCCTGGAACTCTGCCCCAGCCTCGGCAGCCCGCGGGAACGGGATTTGCCCCACACGGCCCCAGGGTCGCGGCCCCGCCTCCCTCCCCACGTCCAGCAGCGAGGGGGCGTGGCATCCCATCTAAGGGGCGTGGTCGAGAGGAAACTACAATTCCCAGTAGGTCTTGCGTTGGGGCCGTGGAGGCTGCTGGGAGAGTGGGTCTCCTCTCTTTCCCAATTGTGCGGCTGCTGTCATTGACCCGACGTCGCTGCAAAACTGAAGTCGCCAAGTGATGATGTTGTGAAGTCTCTCGCCCGTCCCTGCCACGCCCGGGCAATTACTGGCAGCGGCGGCCGCTTCGGCTGCTGCTCTCAGGCTGCCGCCGCTTTAGTCTTCTTCCTGAGAGAGCGCCGGCGGAGGACGGAGGTAGCAGGGCCATCCTGTGAGTAATCTTCCCGCGCACGACCCGAACTTGCCCTTGCCATCTTCCCTTGAAGGCAGAGGAGACTGTCCGCGCCGCGCTCCTCCGGGTCCTCGGAGGACACGCGCGGACACTGGAGCCGGAGCCGGGTACGGGAGGGCTAGATCCTCTCCGGGTCCCCACCCTGAGGTGGGAAGCGGATTGTTTCCCAAGTGTAAGTGAGAAGTGATGGGCGTTGGGCTCTGGCCTCTGGGTTCACCCCCAGCTGCACCCCTGAGGATTGGCAGCATCCTTTCCTCTGCCGGACAGCATCCACCTGCTGTCCCATCCCTGAGCGATGAGTGGCTTTAGTGTCTGGACGTTAAACCTTAAGCTTCGGTCACCCTCTGTGATGTGAACTAGAGGAGAGGGTATTGGAAACAGCTCTTTCTATGTTGAGTTGGGCTTTTCCTGCGATTGATTTTGAACCAGACACGGCTGACGTTAGTTTCAAAAGTAAGTAATGGATATTGGCAGATGTCCCTTTAATACCAGCATAAAAATGATCTCTCAAACACTTAAAAGATTTATGGGTCATTATAATAGTGGTGAACCCAGTTACTTGCCTACGAGCCTTTTATTTAAACCTGCAGTTTCTGCGCTGGAAACTAACTTTCCACTGGGAATTCATCAAGCTAGAATGGACTATAGGAATAAAGTGAAATGGACGATTGTTTTTTAAAAAAATCTATTTTTTTAAATTTTTTTTCCGACCTTCAAATCTTTGCTGTAGAATTAGAAATCTGAGCTACAGTGATCTCCAAATAGCATGTTAATGGTGGTGATGTGACACTTCAGGAGAAATTGTGAAGGACATTTGATGGTGAGACAGCACAGGGGTGAAAACACTTGATCATCTCAGCAGTTATTCCAGCTTTCTGTTTTTAAAATTAAGTAATGTTCGACAAGTCTCAGACATTCAGAAAACACATTCTATAGGAAAGACCATGATTTATCATTTTACAGATTCTTATTCATATGATGATAGGGGTTAGAAAGACTGATATTTGAGTCCTTTCAATCAGCCAGGCATCTCAGTTGTGAACTCCACGTACATTCCATCAGTTGTTCACTATAATAACCCTGTTGCGTAATCTGAGGCTCAAAAACTTTGCTTATGTAACAAGTGGAGATTCATACCTAGATCTAACTTATTTCAAAGTTACAAGTCACATGACTTGTACCTACTTCAGAAATGACTGACCTTAAAGGTTGGATGATCAAAAAGCATTTTCTAGCGTTATTTCCTGATATGGGATCCCACTACATACCTTGGACTTCTAGAATAAGTTCTGAACCCCTGCTTTAGTACCTTTGAACCAGTTCTCTCTGGTTGCAGTTCTCATCCTCCACAGAGCTGCTCATTAAGACCCTAAAAGCCCATTACAGATCCACTTGTTTACTTCTGTAAGCCATTATAGGATCAGCCTTTCATCTCAAAGGACTTTCCAGTTCAAAAGGTTAGTAGTTCAGTAATTGAAAATATGAGCCAAGAAGTGTTATTCCCTACTGGAAATGGTTAAAATCCATAGTCACAAAGAGTAGAAAAACTTGTATAAGATTTTTACTTCAATACACAAAATATGTTAAACACCAGTATAAGGAATGAGACAGGTGATAATATGTAATTTCATGTTCATTTTGATCTTTGTTTATATCATCTACCAGTTTTTGAACCTCTTTAGTTAACAATCCTATTAAGTTGGTAAGAAATCTGAGGCATTAAGGAAATATTCACATTTAAAATAACTTAGTAATTGAAGGAACTAAAGTACTCATGATTTCCAGTCATATTTGTTTGAATCTGCAGTGATCATATAATAGGAAACATTTTATAATACTTACTATGTATTAGATCCCTGTCTAAAGGTGTTACCTATATTAACTTATCCTCGCAGTAACATTATGAGGTGTTTTTAGAGATAAGCAACTGAAACAGAGGTTAAGTTAACATAGCCAAGGTGATTCAGCTACTAAGTGGTGGCACTGTGTGTCAAACCCAGGCAGTCTCAGAATCTTCACTCTAATGTTTATTGAGCACCTACTGTGTACCAACCCTACAACTGGACGCTTTTATTATTATTAAGTCATTTATGTTTATAACTACATTATGTAGAATAGAAAGTCAGCACTTAGTGACTTGCCCAAAGTCACAGGATATGTAAATGGTGGAGCCAGGATCTGAACTCATGCTTGCCTTTCTTCAAAGTCCACATTCTTTCTTCTACTTTCTGTAAATAATCAAATCTTTAGTAAATACCTTCAATGGGACAGATGCTGTGCTGAGCGCTAGAGATTTAGTCTCTGCTCTTAAGGAATACAATCTGAAAAAGGAAAGAGACAATTGGAATAGTGTGTTAATATGATTGCAGCGTACAGAAGTACTATGGGAACAGAGACAGGGCAGTGCCATCTGCCTGGGATGGGAAGGCTAGGGCCGGTCTTGGAAAAACAAACAGGAATTAGCTTGGCCAAAGAAAAGGGGAAGGGGTTGTTGTGGGCTGAACTGTGTTTCTCCAAAATTTGTAAATTGAAGCCCTAACCCCTCTAACCTCAGAATGTGACTATATTTGGAGACAGGGCCTGTAAAGAGGTAATTAAGTTAAAACGAGGCTTTAGGATATGTTATAATCCATTCTAACTGGTATTCTTATAAGAAGAGGAACTTTGGACACAAAGAGAGACACCAGGGATGTGTGCCCAGAGGTTAAAAAAAAAAAACCATGTAAGGACACATTGAGAAGGCAGCCATCTGCAAGCCTCAGGAGAAACCAAACTTGCTGACACTTTGATCTTGGACTTTCAGCCTCCAGAACTATGAGAAAATAAATTTCTTGTTGTTCAAGCTACCCAGTCTGTGGTATTTTGTTTTGGTGGCCCTAGTAAACTAATAGAGAAATGTTCTAGCAAAAGGAATGAAATACAAAAACCTTTGAGGTGTGGCTGGGTAATTAGGTTTCATGATAAGAAGTGTTGAGAGGGAGAAGATATAGCTCAGTGGTAGAGTACGCGTTTACATGAATGAGGTCTTGGGTTCAATCCCCAGGAACTTTATTAAATAAATACATAAAAAATTTTTTTAGAAAGAAAGAAATGTTGAGAGATGAAGCTGGAGACTAGACTGGGGCCATATTAGGATGATTTTTGTATGAGATGCAAAGGATTTTAAACTTTATTCTAAGGGGGATGGAATGGATAGGATTTGTAGCAGTGGGAAAACATTAAGTCTGCATTTTAGAAAGATACTCTGTGAGCTGTGGGAGGATGGATTAAAACAGGTAAGACTGCAGGCAAGGAGATCCGTTAGGTGTCTTGTTGCCACAGGAAGCCGAACTAAATATTTTCTCAGAATATTGAAATGTCAAACTAAAACAAACCATTGTTAACACAAGGAAGACTGTAAAGGGCACGGCTAACCCTTAGGGCATACAGAAGAAGTTTTAAAAAGAACTTGTATATACCTGTTTTGTACCTAGAGACTGGTTTTGCTTTTGACATTTTGCTTTCCATAAATAAATATTTACTCAGATATTACAACATATTCAGTATTTTTTCACTGCATTTAATAGGCACTTTTATGGTGCTTATGCTATTCTAAACCATTTCGTCTGACAACCTTATGAAATGTCTACTTTTATTATCTCTGTTTTATACATAAAGATATTGAAACACAGAGAGATTAAGTAACTTACCCATGGACACATAGCAAATAAATGGCAATATTAAGATTCAGACCCAAGCAGTCTGTCTTCAGAGTCTATACTCTTAGCCATTATACTATACTGTCGCCATATATTATTTATCAACATCTTCAACTCCCTATGAAAGGAGGAGGAAGGAAAACAATAGTAAATTGGGTATGTTTGCCATAGGGAGTATGCAGTTTATCAGAGGAGATAAAGAACAATTATAAGGTTTAAAAAAAAGTGTTTTAGAGAAAAATGAACAGTGTTGAGAGTCAATGCTTACTTTGAGTTGAGGCTTCTGGGAAAGCTTGGTGGGAAAAGAGGCATTAAACTGGGGTGTGAGGAATGTCTAGTCTGGACTTTGGATATGTAGAAGAGGGAGAGGGCATTAAAGGTAGAAGACATCGCATGAACAGATTTATAAGATTAGGAATCTCCTGGTGTGTCTAGGGAACTAGTAAATACAATCCTTTGTTTCGGCTGGACTGTATTGTATGTTTGGGGAAGCCAGTTTGGGAGCGGTGGGGTGAGCGACAGCTAATGTCTGGGAAAGAGGGAGTGAGGGGCAAGGAAAATTGTGAGGTTTTTAAGCCAAATGACTGAGGTGTATACTAGAAGTAATTATCTTTTCAGAGAGGATAAATCAAGTTCATCTAGTCCCAATTTAACAAGTCCTATTTCACTGTCTCACAAATCTCACCCATCCCTCCTACTGTTTCCATTTATCTAGTTTATACCTTTATTACAATAATCCAAGCACAATGTGATAAAATTTCTTAATTATTTTTCTGTCTCTAATCTCTCCATTCCTGAAATTTATCCTGTATTCTGACTCTAGATTTATTTTGCAAATACCGCTTTCCACTTAGAAACTGGTTCCCTGTGGAATCAAGTGCACAGTTCTTAATCTGAACTAGTCCAATGTAAAGCTCCAAGTACCTTCCCCATAATCAACTCCGATTTAAGTTGCTCTGTACACTGCTGCCAAACTGGCTCTGTCTGCTGTTTGCTTTGGGGCCTCTTTTTCCTTCTTTGTCCTTAACTACCAGACACCTCCATTCTCACCATTGAAATCTTTCCATCCTTGAGGAACCCTATGTTCCTTGAGGGACCCTGCATTAAATCTTACTGAAGGCAGGCCACTTCAGTTAGAAAAGAAATCCCCCCTCACTGACTACAGAACAGTTCTTTTCTAATACTCATTAAATCCTTATTTTTTATTTGGTGGTGTTATATCCTTAGATTTCTTAGATCATTAGATCTTAGATCTTATCTAGATCATGGGGCTCATTAGAACTCTTTCCATTAGATTTTAGATTTCTTAGATCTTTGTGTTCTCTTAAGACAGAGGCTGTTGCATACTACTTTATATCTCTCTTTAGTACTTTTTGTTTAATTCAAGAGGCATTTATTGAAAGCTGGTCAATAAGCAGCTGGTTGACTAGTTGTTAATTGAGATTATCTTATTGAAATTTCTTTTATAACTGCCTTCTTAATATGTAATGTTCCAACTTTATTGCTAGCTTTACTACTGACTCATGTAACCTTGGGGACATTCTGTTTCACTACACCCTGTATTATGGTTTATTCATGCTAGAAAATGAGCATACAAAGTCTACCCGTGGTATAGAAGTGGAACTAATTCATGTTGTAAAGATCATTGAGACCTTTGACGCTTATCCATACATCTCTGTCAGTTTGCCAAACTTTGAGTTCTTTCTTTTTAGAAAGCTTTCTGGCAAGTCATAAAGAGGGAAGGAATGGTTTAAATAAAATAGGGTCCAATTTAAGAGTGTTACACTCTGTTGGATAACAATAGAGGCGATCGTTATGCGTGTTAATGGTGAAAGAATTCACCCACCAGTTCAGTTAGTAGTTCATTTCAACAAAAAAAAATGTATTGAGTTGCTTGAGCTCCTGCCATTATATTTACATTCTGATCAGCAAGGAGGAGGAAAGGGAGAAGACAGCACCTTCCCTCTTTCTTTCTGGAAGAGGACTTCCAGGAAGTAAATTGTAATGTGTGTTGTGAAAGAAATATTAGATGCTGAGGTAGAAAATAAAAGTGGCAGAAAAGGCTGCTTCAGATCAGGTGGACTGGTAACCTCTCCCAGAGGATGACGTTTCAGCTGAGACCTGAAGGGTGAGGAGTAGTTGCCATATAAAGAACAAGAGCGAAGAGTATTCTGGTACAGAGAACAGTTACAAGGCCCAAGACAGGAGACAATGTGATGAGAAGTGGAAAGAAATGACAAAAGGCCTGTGGCTGAGTCTGAGCAAGGAAGGGAGGGAGGAGAAGTAATCAGAAGCCAGATGAAGCTGGACCTTACAAGCTATGATTTGAGGTGTGGATTTTATTCTAGATATTATGGATTTCCTTGAATTTTTTAAAAAGGAGTTTAGTTTTAAAAACTTTATTGTTGTTGCCTTATGGAGAGTAGAGAGGCAATTAAACATGAAGTCTGTTAGGAGATTTTTCATATTCTAAGAGATGATGATGGCTTGAATTAGGATAATAGAAGAGGGGATAAAGAGAAGTGGGTACATTTGAGATATATATTGGTATTAGACTGTACAGGATTTGACAGAGGGTTGGATGTGGTAAGGTGAGAGAAAGGAGGCATCTGCTGTTCAGTGGATCAGTTCAGGGGATCATAATCAGCCTGTGAGAAATCTGAGTGGAGCTCAGGAAGAAGTCTGGTCTGAAGAGCCAGATTGAGAGATTGGGCTTTATTAACACTAAAGAGGTGATTTAATCTGTGGTAGTGGCTGGTTTGCACAAAGGGGAATGAAAAACAACAACAATAAAAAAAAAAAAAACATAATCACAATTGGAACTCTGGAAAACACCAACATTTAAGGATCAAAGGGAGGGAGCTGGGTGATCCAATGAAGGGGCTTAAGAAAGAGCATCCGTTGTAAGTTGTAGGCTCCAGAAGAACCATAGGAGGAAAGTTGAAGTAGAGAGTGGTCAATAATATGGAAGCAGACATGACATAAGCAGACATAAGATAATGGCCATGAAGGTACAATTGGATTGGTTAGCAGGGACTATTGGTGACTGAAGGGAAAGTGGTTTCAGAAAAGTCAGATTGCAGTGGGGTTGAGGTATGAATGAGAGACGAGGAAAAGAGAATGAGAGTAAATACTCTGTGAGGAAGTTTGGCTGAGGACAGAGGACAGGAGCTAGAGGGGAACCCAGAGTCTTGGGGAAGGGAGACTTAAAATTTTATCTGTTTTTAATAAAATGGAAGACTTTGAGCATGATGATAGTTCAAGGAAGAGGGTGAAGCTAGTGGAATATGGGGATAACCAGTAGAGCAAAGTTTAGGGAAGGCAAGAGCAGAGACTTTAAGCAACATACATTTCATTATTTTTTAACTAGGTGGACATATACACATGGTAGAAAAATTGAAAGGTGTATGATGAAAAATAAGTTTCTTTCCCCCCTTCTGTCTTCCAGCCACCCAGTTCCCCTTCTTAGAGGATTTCTGTTTGTACTCCCATCAACAAGTATGCAAGTGCATGGTTGAGATTATGTTTGTACTTAATTCTCAGAGTATGAAGAGAAAGCTAGCTGTAGTGTGTGGATTTCTGGTGGGAGGAATGAGAGTAAGAGAGATGGAGAACAGACAGGAATTCAGAGATGAGTGAGAAACATATGGTATGGAATTGGCTCAGAAAAGAAGGGCATTAAAGAGGATATGGGGGTGAGGGGTGGGGGACATGTCTATGATGTGAGACTCATGGCTGATGAATTTGCAGCAGCCCCTCTTCACATGGTTTTGTGACCTTTTCAGGAGAACTTAACTACTTCTTTATATTTAGAAAGTATGTCAACTTAGAAAATGGATTTCTCAAAAATTCATCACTTTTGTAAAGTACATGTTTGGGGTCCAAGTGCCAAAACTCTGCTTTTGGCTCTTAATTGCTTTCAGTCACAGGCATGTTGTGTGGTGCTTTGGGGTTATTCACACCAGTAGTAGAAATCAAAACAAAGGGAAGCTTGTTGGTTAAGAAAGAGCACTCTCTGTCTGAAGGAAGAAAGGAAGAGGAGGAGACTGGAAACCAACTACAGTATTTCTGAGACGGCACTACTATTCCTAAAGCACATAATTTAACAACCTAAAAAAAATTTCTTTTCAAACATTCTCATCATTTTAGCTTGTACTAGGCTAAACCACTGAGTGTACCTTTGTTTTATTTTTTAGTCACAAAATTGAAAGATTACAAATAAGACTTACATTAGTAATTGTGAGGTTTTTTTTAAAGAAGATGCTTGGTCATTTCTTATTTGATGTGGGACTTATTTTAAATGCATTCATAAACAGCTGCAAATGCTCTTAGTGGAAAGCATAATAAAACTAAACAATGAACCAAAGGTTCAGCTTTAGCTTTCTGACAAAGCTGACAACTAGTTCTTTTTAGCTATTACAAGGAAAATGGGTAGTGTGTTATTGCTTTAAAAAAAAATGATAAATTATCCTTTTACCAGCAAACTCTTTTTTTAAAATTTTTTTTAAATTTATTTTTGAGGGGGAGATAATTAGGCTTATTTATTTTAATTTACTTTTTAATTGAGATACTGGGGATTGAACCCAGGACCTCATGCATGCTAGGCATGAACTCTACCACTGAGCTATACCCTCACCCCTACCAGCAAACTCTTATACAGATTTTTTTTATGAAGCAAATACATTTTCTTTTGAATGTTCCATCTTAGCTTGATTTTGTTTTTCAAGGCAAGTCATTTATTGATGTTGGACTGAAATGTATTAATAATCAGTTTTGTTCAATTACTTCTGTAATTCAGTGTGCTGACATTTTTAATCTTTAAGCTTGTAGTTGGGCTTGTATTGAAAGCCTACTATGTGTCAGTTGCTTTAAGACTTCGGGCATACAAGAGTAAGATACCTTGATTCAAGGAGCTCATAGTATAATAAGGAAAAAATTGAGCATATAGTCTCCTGGGGGCATCCAAGTAGGGGAATCAAGAAATATTGATTAAGAAGCAAAGTCAAAAAAAGAAGTAAAATCAGAATGAAAAATTTGAAGATTTTCTAAACCGCTTTCTCCATGTTTCCACCGTTTTTCTTCATAATGATTAACAGTAAAATTTTCACAAAAGGGACGAGGACCTATACTCTTCTTGGGAGACAGTAAAGAAAGGACAGAGTGTACTCATAGCCAGCCTAGGGAAAAGAACACGAGGTGAGAAAAGCTCTTGGCGACAGTGCTAAAGGAAGAGAAGCCAGCTGGCTAAATCCCTATCCTGGAGGGATGAAAGAAGAGGTACTTGAGAAACCAGCCAAGGGCCGAAAAACAGGTCCTGGGGTTCAGTCTCAAGCAGACACCTTCTGGGTTCTCTGATAACCTGGTTATCTGTATTCTCAGCCAACAGAAGATTAGAAAAGGGAGAGGCACACTGGCAACTGAGGTTGATAACCTCACAGTGAGTGAGAAAAGAAAATCAGAAGTGGACTTAAAATCTCCAAAAAATTTAGCAATTTGAGACCATTTAGTGTAGGGAGAAAGAGCTCTTTTAAATCCTGGAGCATTTCACCGTAGTCGCCATAATACAGTGATTGCTAGTCATAGTAATGACCCTGAGTCATCAAGTTCTTTTTAGTCTATTCTGAGGACTTTTTTTCCCTTCCCATAGCAGCTTGTTGGAGTTTTCTCCTGACCATGTCTTAATGTTAGGAGGAAAACATCTTACTAACAATGTTTCTAAAATAAGAAAGAGGAGTTGGGGGAGAGGGGTTGGGTACAGGTTTCCCTCACCATCAGAAAGTAGAGCGTTCCTGGGAAACCTTTTGGAAAGCCAGCATGGTGTAAAGTGAAGCAGTTACCTTAGGACACATCTTGCTGACAGATGCACAAAATAAATCAGGATTAAAGCACAGATGGTCACAGACACGTTTCAAAGCTATAGCGGCTTGACGCTGAGATGCTGAGCGTAGTTCCCTGGGAAGGAGCGTGACGGTGCCCCTCCCGCTGCTCAGGGTGCCCGATTCCTCTATAACAGTTCTCTCCAAAACAAATGCTTTTTTCATAACATCAAAAATCCCCCTTGGATTTCTTTTAGTTAGCAAAAATAGATACTAATGTAGGTCTTTTGTAAAAGCAAAGTGGTGTAAAGTTCAGTCGACTTTCGAAAAGCAGAGGATACTGGTATTAAAGATTTTGTGGGGTTTTTTTTGCCACACTGTTGTCAAACCTATCTCTAGGGGATGTTTTCAACTTCCGTGTAACTGATGGGCTTAACTGATATAGCCTTGCATATATGCTCACATTTCTTACTGAAACCCATGAGAGGCCTATGCAGATCTTTGTAAATTGGGCTAAGAAAGCCTTCAGTTTTCAAATGCTCTAACAGTTTTGTCTCTCATGTAGTTCCGTTTTCTCCCTATTGCAGATTGCAAGGATGTAACTTGCCTACAGATTGATTCATTCATTTAACAGATGTTTATTGAATGTCTGGCATTTGCAAGATATTAAGATACAGGTAGACTTAATTTATTGGAATAAGGATTTATTTGATTGATATGCCACTTATTTTTAGCAGCCCAGAACAAGTAACAGAATTATACCCAATTTATGATAATACATTTGTATTATTTTCTTGATGCTGTAGAAGACCCGCTGAAAGGCGAAGTCAGACTCAGATTTGGAGTTGTCTTATTAAAGAAAATCACAATAGACATAAAAACAGAGGTCATTCTGTTTCATTGTAAATACAGCCAACTTTGGGATCAGATGACTCATTTCTAAAAGCAAATATAAACCACTTAAGAACAAATTGGGGGCTTACTTGCTTTTCCCCCCTTTATTCAGTAATCAATATATGTTTTTACAAAGTGGAGTGGAGAGAGAGGATTGTGTTAGAGTTATCTCTGAGGCTTTTTCAAACTACACACACTCACTGTCCCCTACACACCCAGCCTCTTGCCAGTAGAGCTCAGAGGTGAGAGGCCCCAGCTTTGGAAAAACACAGTGTTTGGTTTGATTCTTGGCTTTTACTAGCTTGGGCAAGTTAATTAACATCTAAGCTTTGGTTTCCTTATCTATATAGTGGTGACAATAATAATATGCACATCATGGGTTTGTTGTGAAGATTAAAGCAGATTGTGCACATCAAGTGTTTAACCCAATGCCTAGCATATAATAAGTGCTCCATCAGTGTTAGCTGTTATTATTAGGAAAGACTGAATATTTCTTCATCATGTATTTTTCACTTGAAACACAGAAAGCTCTTGTGTCTATTATCAGTTGTTTACCATTATAAACCAATTTTCAAAAACTTCTGGAGGGCTAGTTTCATTTGGTATATTCTACAGTCAAGTCATGAATTTAACAGATGTTTGGGGTTTTGCTTTCAGTGTCAAAAGAGCTAGTTTCTGCACAGGAAAAGTCTCACAGGGCAGTGGTGTGTCCTTTTCAATTGTTCAGGTCCAGAAACTGAAGTTTTCTCAGTGTGCCCAGAGTTGATCGGGCTTGGGGGAAAAGACATACTGAGCAAACTCACTAAAGAATGATAAATAAGCCAGGATGTCTGCTCTTGATAAAGAGTAGAACTGTCAAGGGAACTGCGTGTTTTGGTCTCCGTAGTATATTTTTCCCTTGTAGGAAAATATACATGAGAAACCAAGTTACCAGAAGTTTTTCGTGTGTGTGCCTTTAGAGGTGGAGGACTTTTGAAACATAAGGAACAGTATGCTAAAGGAATGGGGAGGAGTGGGCTGGGAGGCAGTATGCATCCCAAGAGCCACACTGGCTCAGAGTAGAGAGGGCTGAGGCTGGAGGGCTAGGTGGGAAGCCATTGCAGTAGACAAGGACAGAGAGAAGGGCTTGAAATAAGGCCAGAGCGATAGGCTTGGAAAATAAATTGACAGGAACTGGTGACTGCCTGGAAAGCACGGACTGAGGAGAAGAAAGATAACTCTTAGATTTTTGGCTCTGCTGATCAGATGAATTGATAATATTAACTAATTAGTAAAGCAGGGAAAAAAAAACAGATTTCATAGGAAAAGGATAATGATTTCAGTTTAGAATGTGGTGAATTTATGGGGTTGATTCTAAGTCAATATGGAGAATTCTAGCTTAAAGCCAAGAAATGCCGATTTGGGCTGAAGATAGACCCTTGAGGGCTAATTATCATATAATTGGAAATTAAGGCCTTCAAAGGAGATGAGATACCTGAGGAGAGAAAGGAGAGGACCCTGATAAAATCCTGAAGAGCTGGGGATACTAGCTGCTAAAGACAGTTGGATGAAGAGAGTTCCTAAATCTGTACCCATCAAGCTCAGAATCAAATTGTGTCCTGTGTTGCCAATAGCCATGCCCCTCCCCTCAAAGTATCTGTTCTTATTTGATTCCTGAGTTTCATTGGCAAGCCAAAATCATCCACTACGTGTCAATTCTCCCTCAAAAATTACCTTATCTTGAAGTCTTGAAGTTGACTGTGACATCTGGTTTGGAAAACGAGTCTTATATCTAAGCCATGATATAATTGCAGTGTCTCTTACCCAGTAGAATTATATTACTTAAATGGTTATATGTCTTAAATATGCAGAATTCTAGGCTCATTCTAGAATTATATATGTTTATAAATATGTTTATAATAAATATTCTGTCCTGACCAGCACTCATCCCTGTTTTAAGTTGTACCCCATTCCTGGTCATATAAGATTGCGTGTCCTGGTGCCACTGATTACTGATCTGAAGAGCTGTCCTGCCTACAGTTTTTCTTTGGGCAGCTTTTGGAAACTTTTACTTCTGAAGACTTTAGGTATTTTAAGTTTAAAACAGCTGAATGATTTAGGATCATCTTAAGCCACCAAAAGCAAGTTTATGTATGATAGTTAGAGGAGACAGAAATGAGGACACAGATTTTCTACCTCTTCTTGAATTATTTCTGTTTTTAAAATTTGTATTTATCTTACTGCTTTGTGAAAGTGCTGTTTCAAGGGATCTTCTTGGCTATTTGATTTGAAGATAAGTCCCGAAAAACAGATCATACAGAAGTAGTCTTAAGTCTGCCAGTATGATTATTCCTGTTCGCTTTATTTCTTAATCTTCCGTGAAGGGTTTGTAGGTTTTCAGGTGGTGGTGTCTTTTGATTTACACTATTACATTAACATTACCAGTCAACATGAAAGAAAATTCCTTCTGATTTGTTGGGGAAGGATTTATTTGGTTCCTGCAGTATAGTACAGACTTTAGTATCCATGGGATCTATTAGATAAACTGCCTCTGCTGGAGGTGTTTCCCCCCATTTTTGGTTAAGAGACCAGGAAATCCACAAACTCTATAATGTCATTTACTCTGAATTACTCATTTCTGAATTTTTTTTTCTTCTTTTAACCATTACTTTAGTCAAAAGGACATAATTTTCTGTTTAAAAAAAGATTTAAAATATAAACCTGTGATGACTTTATTAATATCCTGGAATATAAGTTCTTGACAGCAACTGCTCTTGTCAATGAATATTTTAATGTCTATAACCCAAATGTCAGCTGAATGTTTAATAGCTAAACAGTTGGTTTGAACCTTCAGTTTCATGTTAGAAGGAAGCCAGAACAGTCCTAAGATTTCTGCAAATTCCTAGTGTTCTTGTGGCCTCTGAGTTACTGCCATCTGGATGTGACTTTTTTCCCTTCCTCTCTCCCTCTCTAGAGGGGGAAAAAAAACAATAGTTCTTTCCCTGGGCTTATGCAGCGCATCAGCCTTCCTTTTGATGCTTCAAGCCCTTTCTTTCCACCATAAGTGCCCTTTCCATGTATTTTCCCAAACAAAAAACATTTCTTTTGTAAGAGGAACTCCACTGTTTACTATGTTAAGACGATGAAATGTGTGCCTTGCTAGGTATAATTTGATAATAATAACCCTACCAGTAACTCTTATTTTCTCTATTTATCAAACTTTCAAAAATTTAAATAATTCATACTAAACTCAGTCTCCATTCTTTGAAGAAGTTACAAGAAAACCCTATCTTGAAAAAGCTTTTGCATTGTTAGAATTGATTATACTATGTAGCATTGTGTAGCTCTTTTGCCAGGTGGCACAAAGATAGTGATCTCTTAAAAGGATACAGAATTTCAGATCGAGTTTAAATATCAACCTTCCCCTTCTCTTAGAGAACTAAATCAAGACCATTTGGTGAACAAGACAGAAGTCTACCCTTTTGAGGTTGTGTATTTGGTATTTTTAAGCTATTTTCTATCCGATTTCCTTTGACTAAACTGTATATGGCTTCACTAAATTATTTTTAACTGCCAAATAATAATTCACCATAGTTTTTATATTTCTAAGTCAATTATGATCTTTTATAGAAACAAGTTTGAAAAAATGCGTGATGGGAAAGAGGGATAAAACTAGGGTTGTGTAAATAGTATCTACTATCTTTTTTTTGATACTCGCTGTCTCTAGGACATCAAGCAAAATTTGGAATTCCTGTCTAAAAGGAGAGTTTCAAACAGATGATGTTGATAGTATTTATTTAGCTACTTGTTGCATTTTCTTTAAGAGTTTTGGGTCATTGTTTGATTCTATGGGGCAAAAATATTATGATTTAGGGTATAGATCAGTAAACTATAGCCTGTGGGCCAAGTCCAGCCAGTTCTATAAGCTAAGAATGTTTTTTTTCCAGTTTTAAAGGGTTAAAACACAACAACAACAAAGATAATACGCAACAGAAGCCTTATGTGGCTGCAAAGTCTAAAATATTTACTACTTGGCTTTTTATAAAAAAGTTGAGATTCTTGAGTTTTAAAGTGGATGAGCAATTGTTAGAAAGCTACTGATGGAAACTATCAGTGGTTGTATAATTGTATATTCTGAATACTGTGTAATTCATTACAACGTAAATCATATTAAAATGATGGCACAGATTGATAATATGTTGGCATGGAAAGATAAATGAGGAGGCTGCTAAACAGCATGTTAATACTCTATTTCTTAGTAAAGATTTGGGAGGGTGTGGGTATAGCTCAGTGGTAGAGTGCATGCTCAGTATGCAAGAGGTCGTGGATTCAATCCCCAGTACCTCCATTAAAGAAAATAAATTAAATAAATAAACAAACTTAATTACCCTAGTGAAAGATGCTAAAAGACTACAAGCAGCTTTCATTTGATTGTTCATATTTATCTATTGCCTGAATTTTTTTGAATATATTTCTTTATTTATAATGAAAAACAAAGGTGCACACATGGTATATGTGTGTGTTGTGTTTGTGTGTTTTAAAGAGAAAGAGAAACTGAATGGAAATTTCAGTTTCACTTGTGGCTGATTTTTATCAAATGATAAATAGGTTCATTTAAGGAATGTAATTTATTTGGTACTACTTTTAAACTCTTGTCGTCTCTGAACATTAAGCACTTTTCCTTTCAAAACTTTTACCAGATAACCAAACACCTGAAGATGTCAACACTGAGGCTTATCTTCACTTAGTTCTTATTTTTGTTTTTAACCATTTCTTTGGTTGAAATCTAAATACACTGCTTTAGAGCAGCTAGGTAGTAATATAAAAGTGACGTGGCCTTTTAAGATATTGTCAGGAACTGTGCCCCACATAGTTTACATTGCAGAGATTGCTAGTTCTGCACACATTGTCTCCAGCAAATGTTTTCATGTCCAGGCACGTGTTCAGACATTAAGGATTGAAGAGACGCAATAATAATTACACAATAAGTAGTCGGCCAAACGGATAGTAGGACCTCCATAGATTTTTAAAAATTTCTCTTTTATCCCCATATCTTGCTTTTGGGGATGCTTTTATCCCCAGATTCTCCCACTTTCCTCCCCACAAGGCAAGCATTTTAATATGCTTATAGTGCAGAAAATGCAGAAAAAAGTTTAATTTATATAAATTGCATTGTGGTATCGCTCTCATTTTGCTTCCTGCTTTATTCCATCAGCACTGTATTCCTAGTGCTGTTGTTCTCTGGTATGTATCCACCTTTTACCTATCTGCTCTCCAGGGAGTGGGCCCTCGCCTTAACTGTCACAAACAGCAATGCAGGAAACAATCTCTCACATCTCTTTATGGGCTTATATGAGAATTTCTTTGAGATAGATACAGCCAGGAGCAGAATTACTGGTATATGTGTATTTAATTTAACAACGTAGTTTCTCTGGTTCCTTTGAATTGCTGTGCTATTCTGTGTTCGCAACACAACCTTTTTATTTGGGTAAATTTTCATGAGAGTTTCTTTAAGACCAGTACTTAGTGACAAGAAAGGATTACCTTAGTTAAGAATAATTGTTATAACTCATGAATTATTGCAAGGTGGCAATTCCATACAAGCATGTGCTTTTTGAGAGCTAGAGCTGTTGACAATTTGGATTAGTAGAAACTGATCTGAATCCTGTATCTTCTGAATCTACGTCCCAGAGACCAGGTACTGTGAAATGGTGGTGTTTGTATTTTATAATTCTTCCTCCTTATCTGTTTAACTTTTTAATTATATTAAACACATAAATAATGCTTACTATTTACCAAATACTATTATATATGCTTTATAAACACTAATTCATTTAATCCATATAACAACTCTGTAAGATAGTTACTATTATTGTTCCCATTTAATAAATGAGGAAACTACAGCACAGAGAGATTGTTATCCAAGTACAGATTTCTCATTTTAACATTATCAATTCGGGAATATGGAAAACTAATGAAAAGTCTCTGAAAATAAGTGGATTTTGTAGTAAATGTTATTTTATAGTCCATTATAAATTCAAAGGTGCTATTAAACTTCTCTGACTTTACTTTTGAATACCAATATGCATAACTTGTTGTAATGCCAGATGGGAAAAGGAAACTTATCTACTAACATGTATAATATTATACTTCTAAGAATTTGAAAATAAAATCTACAGATAGTAATAACCTTTCTTAGATGCCATAGTTGGTACTCCAGCACACTGGATGTATGAATTTTCTAGATGGGTAAAACTTAGTTATTAAAACACCATAAAATATTATATTTTAACATTAAAAAAATCCTGCTTTCTTAACTTCTTGAACAGTAGGTATGAAAGCATGATTTAGCATTTTCCTCATGATTGGGGTTATATTTTGATAACTGTGATTGTACTTTAATGATGTTGTAGATGTGGAATATGAAACAGAATGGCTTCTAATAATTACTAAACCTTGCTTTCTTGAAAAAGTCTCTAATATCCTTTTGCTTTTGGATTATTTGCCTAATTTTATAAAAGGTAAAGTATGGAATGTGCAACCACAGTTGTATAATATAGCTGCTTTTCTATAAAATTAATTATTGACTCACAAATGATTCCTTGCCTTGAAAACCTTCAGTTTTGCTGTGGTGGTTTTAGCTCCTAGTGATTTGAAGACTCCTATGAATCAGATACTTAACCATTCTCATGTTATTTACTATTTGTTGAGGTATAGAGAAATGGGTTCACTTTCCACTGCAGTAGTTCAGACTGGGTTACATCAAAGAATATACATTCATTATCTTTGTAAACAAGACATCAGGATAATTTTTTTCTTCAAATGTTATTTAATATTTGGCTTGAAACCAAATGCCAAGCACAATCAACATCTCTAAATGTGTAGGACAGGGTGCCCTGTCCTTGCATGGTAGGTTTACTTTCTTATACATTTTTTGAAACACAAATTTGTCTACTTAAAACTTATAACTTATGAAAATTTCTGGATAGGGACATTGTATGCTCCAGAGCAAGGGATTCAGCTCTGCTGATCACCAATAGGTGGTCACTTTCAACTCAGCCATTATTTTGTTTGTTTTACACACATATAGTTTTGAGGTATCATATAAATATTACAAGCCCCATTTTGTCTCTGAAAGCAGTGCTAGTGATAGACAGATGAACACTAAAATAGAAATAGTATAAAAAATTGAAGTGAGAAAATTACTCATTACCTATATGATTGGGCAATAAGAATGATTATGAAGGACAATCCCAGGATATGTGAAAAAAGATGTATCTGTACAGTTGACAGTCAGCCAAAGGTGAAGAAATGTGAATATTTGAAATGGTTTTAGCAGAGGATCATCATTAAAGTGAGATGCCCATTTAGTCAAAGGTTACTTCGGGTTAAAGTTGAAGTTCAAGAACTTAAAGACAGCATGGTGAGTGAAATTGGTGCTGTGGAAACTTATCATAAACCACAGATGGCACCATGGGTTTAAGGCCTTTTCTAATCTTCGAGTGAAACTCTGGTGTGGATTCCTTAGCTGCCAGAGGTTCCCTCCCTTATGTTGCTAGAGATTGTGGCAGGGAGGGGTTGCCTGCCTCGGTAAATGTTCTTTGTAAACAAAACAGGGCACTTTTTTTTTTAAATGCCAAAAACATATCAGCTAGGAGGGAATGTGGACCCTATAAACCTAAATCTCACTTGTGAACTTTTGAACTTTGAAATGAATGGATTTTACAGCTTTTGGAATCCACCCTGTTTTTAAGTAGAGCTGCCTCTATATATTTTATATTCTGAAAACCCTACTGGTCATTAAATTGAATGACACAAAAAAAGAGGGACCAGATATTTGCTTGGACCAGATAGTTCCCCAGGGTGAACTTTATAATGCTGGTGGAATGGTGGTACCAGATGGAGTATACAGTGGTTCATCGGCCCAGCTGGACTCTGCCTTTGTGAGGTCTGCTGCTCACTGTCCAGATCAGATTTTGGTGGTGACACAACACCCTCTTGCCTCCCTTTTTTTTCAGCTCTGAGCGCCGAAGCTATCAAGGTCTTCTTGTGGTTCAATATCTGGTTTTAAAATTATTGCGTTTTTTTTTGGTAAATTTTTATGTTTGATGTAACCAGATGTATTAAAATTAGTGAGTCTCTGTCACTGTCAAAAACTGCATTATTTAATGTGAGAACATGGTACATTTATTTTGTAAATTATACAGGTTTTTTGTCTGGATTAAGGTTGTCACTGCCTACAAGAGCTGCTGCTGGAGGTGGTGATTGGCACTGTTGCCACTTCTGCATGCAGATCAGCAGCCAATATGTATTTTAAATTAATCTCCAAAGTATTATTTGTACAATAAAATTATAAAATATATTTCCAATTTAAATGTTTGTTACATCATTATATTTACTGTAATTTTAGGCTCTGCACTCTTGTCAAAATGAAGTGTCCCTGAATTATTTTAGCCTTTCTATAAGGCTGTTTGGGCCAGAGTATCCTGTTTTAAGGAAGTAGCAAGATTTTTTTTAAGGCACAGGGCCTATATTTAGGCCCTTACTGTTGACCATTTTGTTTCCATGGCTAGGCTAAACTATCTAAGTCATCAGCATGTTGTATTCTGCCAGCAATATTTATTATCAGTGACATGGTTTGTTTGTTCTTTTTAAGTCTCATTCTTATTAAAATAAGTCACTTGGCTAGCTTACTCTATTATCTCCTAAATGTGCAAGAATTACAAAGGCTGGCTTATTAAGTAACGCATGCTTGGTTGATTGTTTTATAAAGAAAAGCTGTGAAGTTTTTCCTAAAAAGAGTGAATAAAGATCCAGCAGAGTAAGTAGATGGTAATCAAGGAAGTACTAAGGATGTGTGTGTACAAACGAGGAAGGGCACTGAAAATGTGTTTGTGCTTGCCAGGGTTTCGTTTCTACTACATTTAGGACTCTGATTCTGCAAGCTTTCTGTTTATTCATATGTCAGAGAAGTAGAAAGAAGATGATTAATGGCACTAAACTAACATCACTCATCAGAGGGTGGGAAGTAAATGTGACTTCTTAGGTTGAGAGAAGAAGCCATTAAGCAGTCAAGAGTAGGGTTTACAATGTGCCCAAATTTGTGTGTGGTATAATAATAATAATAATAATAATAATATTAATAATATATTATATAATATAATAAAAATATTATATTATTATTATTATTATTTAAAAATTGTACTATCTGGTGGTGATAGAAATAATAGTAACTAATATTTGCATAGCATTTGCTGTATTCTAAGGTATTGTTCTAAGAGCTTTATGTGTATTAACTCATGTAATTTTCCCAGTGACCATCCAAGGTAGGTGCTACTGTTATCCTCTCATAACTCACTTAATCCCCATAGCAACCCAATAAAGTAGACTGTGTTATTAGGCCCATTTTACAGATGAAAAAATGAAGTTAAGTAATTTGTCCAAGGTCATACAACTAGTAAGTAGCAGAGCTGCAGTTCAGAATTCGTGTTCTTAACCACTGTGGTAGGCTCAGTAATGGCCCTCAATGATATCCAGACCCTAATTCTCTGGAGCCTGTGAATATTAACTGATATGGCAAAAGGGATTTTGCAGAAGGGACTAAATTAAGGATTTTGAGATGGGGAGATAGATTATCCTGGATTATCCAGTTGGGCCTTAAATGAAATCACGGGTGTCCTTATGAGGGAGATAGCAGGAGATTTGTCAGGAAAAGGCATGTGACAATGGAAGCAGAGAAAGAGATTTGAAGATACTGTGTTGCTGGCTTTGAAGATGGAGGAAGGGGCCCTGGGCCAAGGAATGCAGCTCTAGAAGCTAGGGAAAATGGATTCTCCCCTAGGGCCTCCAAAGGAAGCACAGCTCTGCCAATGCCTTGGCTTTTGGTTTTGGTCCATTGAAACTATTTCATCCTTTGAGGTCCAGAACTGTAAGATAAATTAGTGTTGTTTTAAGCCATGAAATTTGTGGTAATTTATTGTAGCAGCAATAGGAAACTAATACAGCCATTATGCTATGAATGAAGGTGTTAGTTATTGTTAAGCTTTTTATTATAAGAGCCCTTTCCCAGAATCTGTGAAGGAACTAGCTTCAGGAATAATCTCCCTTAGCAGTCCTGTTTGTGACACTTGTCACTTCATTGCTTAATCCTTATCTCTTTCTATATGAAGATTATTCGGAAGTAATCTTTAGGCTACATCTATGCAAACAGGGTAGGCATTCTGGGCTCACAGCTGACTGTTAAGTCAGAAACTTAAGAAACATTAGGCACAGGACACCATCTTTTCTTCAGCCCAAGTGAGAGGGAAGCTAGAGGGAATGAGCATTTGGATGGATGTCAGGTACCAGGCTAGGAATTTCTAGTCTTCATTTAGTCCTCATCCCTTACCCTCCCTGTAAAGAGTAGTTAATTATTACTCCCACCTTGACAATTAGGAACTGTTAAATAATGTGCTCAGAGCCTGAAAATCAGTAAATAAGATAAAATTCAGGTGTGTCTAATACCAAGGTACATACATTGTCCTATACTCAGTATTGCTACTAATCCTGCTGAGGAGCTCAGTGCTAGAACAGGGTGTATCCAAAGGGTTTACTTAGTTCTAAAGAGTCATCAGGAAGAACATATCACTTTCAGATTACCTCTGACCTGATGCACATTGTGAAGGTTGGGAAGGTTCCTGGATTGCCCTGCAGGACTCTGGAGGTGGACTTAGTTCCTTGGTTTTCTTTATTCTTGTATGTGAAAGTTAAGAACAAATCATTAACAAAACCTCCAAAACTAATTAAAGAGCAATTCACTAGAGCAAAGATCTAGCATCCATAGTTGAAACTTACATAGATTTTCTGTGTTCCTGTGTGATATATGTAAATATAAAAATTAAAAAATTTAAAAAAAACCCAAAACAAAAAACCAGGAATCATACTGTAAATATAAGATTAAACCAGCCAATGTGTAACAGAGTGGTAGTGGCAGGCAGAAAGTCTCAAAGTTATCATTAGATTTTCACAATGGTCTTTTATTACAATATGATTAAGAACCAGTTTTTTTTAGGAACCAATTTGGGAGGCACTTTGCTTTTATCACTTTTCATCCTCCCCCTCCTGCTCCCTCTCTTCTTTTTCTTTCTTCCTTTCTTATCTTCCCTCCCCTCTCCACTTCCTTCTTCACAAGCAGATTTCTAACTTACAACTTAAAAAAAAATGCTTTCTTAGAAATTGAAAATAACTTTTAAATATGCTTGTAGGTGTAGAAAGTAGAAGTCTGTTCTTTACTGAAATTCTTTTAGCGATAATGATCTAATCACAAGTATATCTAAATGTTGAGGGTTCCCTGTTTCAGAAGTTGGTCTAGGAACTTACTGATTTAGATAGATGGTTATTTGATGCTTGAATTATTTTACTACTAGATCAAGGGTTGGAATACTTTCCCTGTAAAGGGTCAGATAGTAAATATTTTAGGCTTTGCCTGACTATAAGGTCTCTGTCACAATTACTAAGTTCTGCCATTGTATCATGAAAGCAAGCGATTGACAACACATAAACAAATGAGTATGGCTGTGTTCCAGTGAAACTTTATTCGTAGACACTGAAATTTGAATTTCATATAATTGTCACATATCATGAAACATTTTAACTTTGATTTTTTTCCAACCATTTAAAAATGTGAAACCTATTCTTAGCTCACAGGTTATAGAAAACAGGTGGCAGGTCAAATTCAGTCAGTAGGTTACCGACTGTACTACATAGCCTATTAGACAGTAGCATGTTTATTCTTATATTTACATTGCCATTCTATTTTTAAAAATAGATCACTGGATTCATAATCTGTGAATTTGGGTCTCTGAAGTATTATAATTTAAAAGACCTTGATAAAAATTACATGTGACATGGAGACTTACATAGCAGATCATTTTTGGTTGAGATTTTGTTTTGAGATTTTGTTCAGATTCCTGATGTTCAAATATTCAGGGGACTTGCTTTCTTTCTCCTCCTGATTTCCAGGGGTGGACAAGTCTTTATTGGTTTGATCCCATTTTAGTTCCATTCCCCTTGCAGTGGTTTATTTGGGTATGGCAATTTGGACAATCAGATAGTACATGGGGAAGAGTTTAATTGCATATAATAGGCTGATCTTGAATATGAAAATGAGTATTTGACAACTGGAATTAAAATCAACATACCTAAACAAATATTTTTGATCTTTACTTCACATTGCACTTGCTAGGGCGGATTGCTATATTGGCAAACATGTTTCAAGAAAAATAGTTATATATGTAAAATAGAATTTAAGAAATTTTTTTAAATGTTTAATTCAAATATAGAAAAATTTTTGTTATGCCAACACAAAATTATAAGCTTTTGGAGGAAGGACTGTTTTTTGTTATGTTGGGTTTTTTTCTGTATATTTTTTCACTTATGAAGTATAAAAACAGCAACACTATGCCAGTAACCACAGAAGTTTTTGAAATTTTACTGGTTCATGGAAATCTGAAAGCCTAGATGTTGGAAATATTGCTCTACACTCACTAAACTCCATTCTTACCGTCTTTCTTGATTACTTGCAGCCTGGCTTTGGACCTAACCTCTTGGTTGACCTGGTTTCCAGAAGGTTACTGTTGATTTTATGGTCTTCTTATGCCACCTCTTTTAAACCAAGTAACTCTTTGACTTCTCTGTAATGTTTAATTCTGTTGCACATTCTATCTCAGAAATTCTTTCCCTAGTATTTGCTGAGAGTGCCTCTCTGTGCTACCTCTGTGACCATTTTCAGTCTCCTTTAATGCTTTTATTTTGGGCTTTTCTATTTCTTGTGGGTGACTCTTGTAAAAGCACTGAATGTTTATGATGCCTGTAAATAGTAGGCATGAGAACAAATTAGCCATAAATAGAAGCTGCAAGTTGCCAAGTAGACACTATTTAGAAGAGACTGTCTTTTGATATAAAGCTAGGCTTATAGTTAATATTGAACAGTTTTCTTAACTGGTAACAATGGTTTTTTTTTTAAAGTGCACACCCATGCATTGTAGTCCTTCATATGAACTGTTATTAAACTATTTTTTATAGATATTTTGATTCCAGTTCTGTGTATATGCTTTAAAAAAAGAAAATACCGTATGGGCATCCTTATACATACATCTTAGCATACTCTTTGAGTATATCCATCACATAAATTCCTAATGGTAGAATTGTTAAATTATGGTGTATATGCATTGAAAAGTTTGGTAAGCATTGCCATATAGCCTTTCTGAAAGCTTGTATCAATTTGCTCTTTTATCCACAGTATGAGTGCTGCATTCTCCATACCCTCTAACTTCATGTTTAGTAATCTAATGGATGAAAAATATTTTCTATACATTTTTACTTATTTTAATTTTAAGTGAGGTTAACATCTTTTATTTAAGTGATTTTCAACTGGGGACAGTTTTGTCCTCCAGGGGATGTTTGATAATGTCTGGAGACATTCTGAGCTGTTAAAACTGGGAGAGAGTCTGGGGAGAGGATTTTGCTGGCATGCTGCTGAACATCCTGCAGTACACATGACAGAATATTATCTGGCCCCAAATATCAGTAGTTCCATGGTTGAGGAACCCAGCTTTATATTATTCCATTTCATCTCCTTTGTTGGTTTATTATCTATAATTCTTGAATTATTTTATTGGTTGCTTCAGGGCTTATAGTATACATTTTAAAATTTATCATAGTTCACTTCTGAGTTATATTTTACTAATTCATATATAGTATAAACACCTTGCAACAGTATATTCCCATTTTTCTTCTCCAGGCCTTTATGCTATTGTTTTAATATATTTTACTTTTGTGCATGTTATAAAACCCACAAAGTATTATTATTATTTTACTTTGAACAGTAGATCATCTTTAAAATTTTTAAACAGCTTTAATGAATTATAATTTACATTAGATTGCACACATTTCCAATATAGAATTTGGTAAGTTTTGACATATGTATGTATTTGTGAAACTATCATCACAATCAAAATATGAGCATATTTATCATCCCCCAAACCTTTCTACACCTTGATAATCCCTCCCCAACCCCAGGCAACCACTGATCTGCTTTCTGTCACTATAGATAAATTTACATTTTCTAGAATTTTATATAAATGGAATCATAAACTTTATTTGTCTGACTTCTTTCATCCAGCATAACTATTTTGAGATTTATCCATGTGGTGTGTATCATTAGGAAAACATTCTTAATGACAGACATTCCGGGTAATTGGATTGCCGTTATTAAAGACCTGCTGAATTCTGAAGTCACCTGATGTGTTCTTTGTTTTAGGTCATGACCATCCAAGGTATGATAATCACATGAGAACACTCATTGCTCCAGATGTCATTTGACTCATCAGAAAAAATCTGTTTAAAAGAAAATATCCATTTGACCAGATCCTTTCTTTATTGAATGGCTTGATGGCTTCTCTTTCCTCTGATTCAAACCAAAGCTGTCCTTCTCAACCAAAGCAAAACAGGAGCTTGCATGAATCAATCCCAGAATGCCAATTTTACATCACCGACAGGTGAAGAAAACCTCATGAATATCAATCACAGAGACTCAGAGAGCATCACTGGTGAGTGCAGTCTAATAAATGAAGTGCTATTGCATACGGGATAAAATTTGTATAAGACCTGCCATGATGAAACCCAGCCTCCCTTTCCAGCCTGGTCTCCTCAGAGACCGACTGAATTAATATCTTTTTTTCCTTGGTCTCCTAACACGTTATCAAAATCTGCCCTGCGTGCTGTTTGTTGTCTAAATCTCACTCCCTGTATACGTGAGCCCTGGTCAGTAGGAACTGCATTATATTCCTCTCCCTATCTTGTCTTCCTATTCCTGTCTTCCCATCTCCACAAGGACAGAGGTGCTTGTGTTTCTATGCCCTGCAGGCACCTGACTACAGTACCTGTACATAAGAGGCTTTCATGGTATACAGTGTATGCAAACACAGATGCAGCCCCATAAGTCCTTATCTGCAAGACTGAAAAAACTATACACCCAAAGTTTTTTCTGAACTTTGTTTGTAAAACTCATTGGTCCACAAAACCTGACCTATGCAGCTGTTTCTAGACTTATCTCATTTAGTTTAAATATTTATGTTTGCTGAAAGTATATTAATATATTTAAATATGGGGTGCTGCTACAAAACCATTTGGAGATGTTATGTAACATACAGTAAATGGACGGTATTACTTTTCTAAAACTCCATAAAATTCTGAAACCCATCTAAACCCAAAGATTTCCCCCCCATTTTGTATTCAGCTTTATTGAGATATTTGCATTAGGATACAATAAAATGGACCCATTAAGTGTACAGTTCGGTTTGACAAATATATTCAGTCATGTAACCACTAGTACAATCAAGTTGTAGAACATTTTTATTATCCCCCAAAGTTCCCTTTTACCGAGGTCTCCTCACCCTTCAACTGCTGACTCCAGGCAACTAGCAGTGTGCTTTTCTGTTACTATAGGTAAAATTTGCTTGTTCTAGAATTTCATATAAATTAATCTGTGTCTTTTGTATCTGGCTTTTTTAATGAAGCAAAGTGTTTTTGAGATTTATCTACGTTGTAGTATGTGTCAACAGTTCATTAGTTTTTATTGCCAAGTTACAACAACTAAACTCTGTCCTTATAGTAGTAAAGCACCCATCGACAGTATGTAAAAGAACAAATGGAATTGTGTTTCAATAAAACTTGATTGGCAAAACTAGGCAGAGGCAGCAGGCTCCAACTGGCCTGTGAGCCATAGTTTGCTGACCTCTGCTTGACAGCATCAACACTTGGTAATGTCAGTGTTTTTGATTCTAACCATTCTAGCAGATATGTACTGCTATCTCTGTGGTTTTAACTTATTTTTCCCTGATGACTAATGATGCTGAGTGTCTTTTCTTGTGTTTATTGGCTATTTCTAGATCTTATTTTGAGTTGTCTATTTAAATCATTTGCCCATTTTTATATTTGTCTTACTGTTGAATTGCAAATGTTCTTTATTATTCTAGATGTAAATCCTTTGTTAGATAAATGGGTTGCACATATTTTCTTCCAGATTGTTCCTTGCTTTTCCATCTTCTTAATGGTGTCTTTTTGTAGAGCAAAAATGTTAAGTTTTGGTGGAGCCTCATAATCAGTTGTTGCTTTTATAGTTCATATTCTTTTGTGTGATTTCTAAGATATCTTTGCATACTTCAAGATCACAAAGATATTCTCTTTTGTTTTCTTTTTAAAATTTTATAGTTTTTGCTTTTATATTTAGGTCAACAGTCCATTTTATAATCAACTTTGAATATAGAATGAGGTTAGGGTCCAGATTTTGTTTTCCCCAGTTGAATGTTTAGTTGTTCCTACACCATTTGTTGACAACATTATCTTTTACCCTATTGAATTACCTTGGTAATTTTATTGAAAAATCGCTTGATGATGTATGTATGAGTCTATTTCTGGACTCTTCATTCTGTTCCTTTAATCCCTAAGTCTATCTTTCTGTAAATACCACATTGTCTTGATTACTGTAACTCTATAGTAAATCTTGAATTCAGGTAGTACAAATTCTTGGTCTTTGTTCTCTTTCAAAAATTATTTTGGCCATTCTAGATATTTCACATTTCCATATAAATTTTGAAACCAGAATGTCAATTTCAACCAAAAAAAAGTGGTGGAATTTTGAATGGAATTATGTAAACTTCATAGACAATTGACAGTATTATGGGGCCTATGTCTGTTGATTCATTTTCCAACTAGTAATGGGTTACAATTCGCTTATTCTTTCCACATCTAGTAATTTTTTTATCAAACGCAGAATATTTTGAACATTATGTTCTTTGATGTCTGAATTTTGTTGTCTTCCTAGGAAGATTGTTACTGTTTAGCAAGTCCTTGAGTTACTTGCTGATGAGGTCAGTCCTTTGGGGGTTTGTTTTTAATCTTCGTTATCTGAGCCTCTAGATCACACTTTAAACCATACTCTAATGTGCTTTATTCTAGCATTAATTTAACACTACTGCCAGTGGACATGACTCTCCTAGGACCTTTACTGATTGTCCCAGCTATTCATAGGTTTTTCTACTCTGGCTGCATGAAATCCAGACCTCTCTTAGCTTTGTGTGGGAGAATGATATAATAAAATATGAAGATGTGGAGGAAAATATCAGTGTAATGAGGACAGACCAGTTTTGAGGTCATATTCAAGAGAAATAAGAGAAGGCCTTGAACCTAAATGGAGGTAATGTGGCTAGAAAGAAGTGAGCATAAGGAAAAGAAATTTGGATGGTAAAAACGTAGTGAGGGGGCTGTTAAGACTAGACAATCAGGAAAGCAGTAAGTGGTACATTATCAGAAATACAGAAGCAAATAGGAAGAGCTGGTCTGAAGAATATTTAGTTGAATCTATGAAACCTTGATTGAATGCTGATTTTTAAAATTACCTTTTGGAAGTAAGGAATTGGATTTTCACAGAATTTCATTAATTTTTATTAAAAGACAATGTCTAGGGAATAGTAGTTCTTTTAATGAATGTTACTTTTCTTCTTCATTTTCATTATACCCTTGCAGGCCTAAGAGTCTCTTTCAAGCTCTGCACGTATTTATAGTCACCTCTTCCTGCAAGTATTACAGTGACAATCTGTAGGTGATACATTTGTGGCTGGAAAAGTTTGAATAGTCACATGAAATTCATAGTAATAGAATTTGTATGTATTTTCAGAGCTTTTATTTTAGAGGTCCGCTAAGGGTTGAGAGAAGCTTCTTTAGAACTATATTTAGTACCTCCTCTCTGTGATTATGTACCTCATTCTTCATAGTTATGAAGCCTCTGCTTGTCCTTCTGGGTGAATAGGATTGTCATATTTTCAGCCTCCTCATATTTGATTTGATTAATGTCAGCATTGTTAAGGTTAAGTAGTTGAGATTTACTCTTTTAAGGTATGTTTTCTTTAAATGTTTGTTATTCTTTGTTGTTGTTTACCAGAGTTTAGAACATGTTTCTTTAGGCTACCCACAAAGGAAATACCAGATCTCTTTTAATAACGAGAGGGTTGGAATGACATCCTGTATTTTTTCTATTTTTAGGCCCTAGTATTTCAAGCATGTTAAAAGGGATAACTTTTTTTTTTTTTTTTTTGGAAACTGCTAAATTTGGGAGGTGTTAAATGATGAGCAGTATTTAGAACAAGAAGCCAGGAGCAAACACGTAAAGGCAGAGAGGCCCAAATGTGTTCAGAGTTGTGTATGCAGGAGGAGTTAGAGGTGTGCAGATGCGAGAGTAGTAATGTGAAAGGTATTCAGGACTGTAAAGGTATCACATCTCTAAAATAAAAATGATTAAGTACTTATTCCAGTGCCAGTGCTACAGCACTGTGCTGGAATGTTAACATTACTATGTAACATTTAACCAGTAAACATTCATTTCTTTTTATATCTAGCTGCTGTGATAATATACTAAAATGTGATTTTTCCAGATTTTGAAGAATCCTCCCACAGAGTTCAAATTCTATTAATGAAGGCTATATAATTTTATTCCTTTTGAACTGGCTATTTGCTACGGGTTGTTTTGTGTTGCCTTTTTCCTCCAAGCATATAAGTCATTTGAGATCAGATCTCTTTTAAGCAGCACTAAACAGATTGATAAGGAGGAAATAAGAAATTTGTCCAAATTCATTTAAACTTTAGAAACATAGTTATACCCCCTAAGCAATATATTTTTAGATAAGGTGTAATTAGAGTAAAAATCACAGGTGAAACAATCTTGACTAATGTTTGTTTGGTTATCCTACGTCCACAGAACTAATTTCACTGATTTTCCTCTGTAGCTTCGTGAATTGAAATATGTTGGATTCATTTATATGGACTCTCTTCTTTAGATGTCTGCTCCAATGAAGATCTCCCTGAAGTTGAGCTGGTAAGCCTGCTGGAAGAACAGCTACCCCAATATAAGCTGAGAGTGGACTCTCTCTTTCTATATGAAAATCAAGACTGGACTCAGTCCCCACAACAGCAGCAGCATGCATCTGATGACCTCTCTCCAGTCCTTGCTGAAGAGACTTTCCGTTATATGAGTGAGTATTTTAGAGTTTGTCCGTTGTACTAAAGATCATGTGTGTCTTGGTGTTGAATTTTAAAATGTTTGACGTCCCTAGCCATTGTTCAGTGTGTACCTACTTTAACTTGAACTGATTTAACAACACAAAGAAATGATTCTAATTGTGTTACATCTGAACACAGAAAGCTTATCATTCTTATGACTGTGTGTCCAGGGTTGCAAGCACACTCAGAGTTTCCCATTTCTCCCACCTTTTACTTGATACTTTCCTCTGACTGAGTAGAAAAAGGAACTCTTTCTAAAAAGTAGTGAAAGTATTTAAAATTGTAATATTCCTTTATATCTCTCAACACTTATTATTTTAATAGTTTAATATCTTGAGCCATCAACTTTTTGACTCATATCTTCCCTATTAGACAGACATAAATCACAGGAACTTGTCAAGTCACTAAAAAGTATAGTTCTTGGATATGTAAGGAGTTTTAATAATGCCAAGAAGAAATAAGTGCACACTATATAGTAATCATCATTTACTTAAGGATTCAGAGAGAATATTTCAGTGAGAAACTAAGCCAAATTTGTCCTGAAAATAAGTACGTTATACAGCAAACTCTTAAAAGTGAGAAAACTAAATAACTTTAAAATAAAATAACTTTATTTTTAAACTTTAAAATAGGGAGTTTGTTTGTTTGTTTTTGAGTTGTGGGTTAAAGGAGATCATTTTTGCTTTTGACCTTTTGGAATGCAGATTTTTGGAATCAGCTGAGCTTACTTTTTTTTATTCATTCACTATAAAGATATATGTGTAGTAGCTGTTAAATATGTAATAAGCCTCTAAGTTCAATATTGTGTTTTTGTAAAGTTATTTTCATTTGAATTAGATATGAGATTCTATCAAGCCCTTGATATTTTCCCAATGGCTGCTTTGCTATTTTTAAAGATTCTAGCTGGAGAATGATTTTTGTTGTGAAATCCTCATTTTCATAGTAATCATTAACTTGCTTTTATTAGTACTTTCCTATAACCAGATTACTTACAGCTCAGAAAAAGAATTGTAAACCTGTTTTAAACTTGAATTGGAAACTCAAAACTATTTCTGTCCTCAAGAAACCTTTTAAGTAACTGAATGCTAAATTAAGGCTTTTAGCCTCTTATCCAGAGCATTGTTAACCAAAGCCATTGGCCATTTCACCGTGATATTAATTGGAGAATTTAAGGAATTAGGGAGGCTGTAAAATTTTGCAGGGAAATATAGTTGTAGAAATTATTACTTCCGGTAGATAGTTATACTTTTCTTCAAGCTCTGCCCTCAAAAATCATTAATCTGTACTGGCAGGGAAAGAAATACAATTGATAATATTCAGGAAGCATTAATCATCAGTCGAGTTGGAGAGGTTAGCAGATTTATAATCCTCTCAACTAGTTCCACAGAAAAATTAAGTCATATGCCCTAAGACATCTATTGTAGAAGGGATTACCTTATCCCCTATGTGTCATGTACTAGCTAGGTATTATTCCTGGGAGAACTGAGAAAATTGTCACTCACATCATTATCTATAGGACTTAATTCTCCCCTGGAACCCTGCTGAGAAGGGCTGTCCTAGACAGTGTATATCATCAGCCTCCTTTATTCTGTCTCAGTTCTTTTGAAGGCAGTTTTGTTTGTTTGTTTGTTTGTTTGTTTGTTTTATTGTAGAAATATTCTCTGTATTATAGCAGCAAGAACCACTTCTTTGGGGTTAAAACCTCAAGACTTGTCTGTAGTTATCAGGAACTATTGCAGTTTTTACTCTGCCACGCGGGCAGCATTTGTGTATCATATTTGGGTTTTGGTGTAGGAGGGTTGGAGAGTGATGAAAGATTAGAAGTCTCTTCAAATTAGGTAATTGTGGTAAAAACTCTAGATCTTGAAAAAGGACATATGAGAGAACTATTCAAGTTCTCATATAAATGACAGGGGTGTCAAAATGGATTAACATTGGCATTTTCCATCTGAAAATATTTGGAGGATGGTTGATGTGAGATTATGCATCCATAACATAAAATAAGAATTAGCAAAGTGCTTATGTATATCTACCCCTTATGTTTTCTCAGAAACATTAGATTCTCCAAATATTAAATATAAATGTTGAATATTAATTAACAACCTTTGGAAACCAAAATTGTTGTGTAAAATGTTTATCCTCTCCCTGAAGTATAAAATTTTTTTAGGGAGTTAGAAAGGTGATGTCTGGAGTCAAGCAAGGAACATTGCTAATTTCTGTACCATTTAACATATTTTTATTTTAACCTTTGAGAACTAAAGGGAAAACAGGACTTGATAGGATTCGTTATAATAAAGTTAACCTGCTAAGCTCTGCATTCTCGATTACAGAATTAGAGTGAAGAATTAGTCTGTCACTTTGGAAGCATTTAATCACAATGTCTAAATGCCAAGAGGGCACTTAAGAGCTTTGCCATGAGTACTTTTGGAATCTCCCCAAGCAGCCTGTCTTTATCAGGAGTATTGTGTTAAAGAAGAGAAGACAGAGCTGATCAGGCTGCAGAGAGGAATCCGTTGTGTTCCTACATACTTTGTGACTGACTGGCATCAACTGAGCGACCTTGTGCAACTGAGGTGGCCCACCCTTTGGGACTTGGTGATATATAGACTGTTTCACACAAAACATAAGAATTGGAGAATTCTAGTTGCATTATCTAGCTTCTTTGCTGTAATGAATATTTAAGCATTTGAAAATTCACTTTTCCTTTTTGAAACCTCTTAACAAAAGCTGCTATTTTTTGATTGCAAAGACAACATTTGTTCTTCATGGCAAATTAGCAGAAAACTAAAAAGAGAACAACAAATCAACCATAATCCCTACCCAAAGATAACCGCTATTAACATTTTTTAAGGTGTATCCTTCCAGCCTCTTTTGTGTCTGTATAGATATGTTTACACTTTAAAAACAAAATTTGGACCTATGTTGTTTGCAGATAGATAGTATTTTATTAGATAAAAGCCTTTGCTCTTGGTGGGACTGTGGTAGAAACAGCAGCATGGTGCAAAGAGCCCTTCTCTGAGAGTGAGCAGACCTAGGGTTTTTTGGGTCACCTTGTGAGATGGGAGTTGTTATCACCATCTTATTATTATCTTAGCTTGGCCACTAATAGCTTGCTTGGTGATCTTGGACATGTCACATAATTCCTCTCAGTCAAGGTTCCTCATATAAGAAAATGAGATCATAAAACTAGATAACTTCTTAAGGTTTAGCTTTAAATTGTCAGACTGTGACAGATGATAAGCATTTAATAGGAAATATATTTTAGTTTCTTCTCACTAAAATGTTTTATTATAAAGATTTCTGTATTACTGTGTCCTTCATTTTCTGTTCCCCTTTCATCATGTATGACTTGTACCTCGCAGCATTTTATTACATTCTTAACTTTCTAGTTTTACTTCAATTAAATTGGCCACTTCATCTTCAACTCTGATCAGTCATGTAATATAAGCCATGTAATGTGTTTTTTTAATTAGTTGTATAAAAACTGTTTTTAACTGAGTCTCCAGGATTCCTGGTTCTTGCTTTGCATGTGAACCCGGATCGGTGGTTTTCTTCCCTCGCTTCGCTTCAGAACTTTGGGGCACCTTTACTTCCTACTTGTGCCCAGCGGCTCCTCCAAATGAATTAAATTAGAATCTGGAGTTGAGACCCACTGCCCTGTGCCACATTTGTTTTTGCAATCATTGGCTAGTTTTCTGTAGTTTAGAGCATAGATACACTGACTTGATTTTTTTTCTCTCATCGTATTATTGAGACCAGAAGTAGAAAAGACCAAACACTGTAAGCATCTGCCTTAATTTGTAATCCTTTGTTTCTGCTATGCTACCAAGTTAAATTGTGAAGGTTCCTTAGGCCCAAAAGGCTGTTTCCTTTATCCCTGTGGTTAAATTATAGAATTGTTTTTCAACTTGTAAATACAAATTCTTTTGGAGTAAAAGTGTTTCTTTCTGGATTTTTTAAAAAGTCTTTTAAATTTCAGTTTAAAAGTTTTTCAACTCTCTCCTGATACTGTCAATCTAACAATTTTGTTTTAGTTTCAACTAGGAGCAAGATTATCATTAATAATTAAGCTCTGGGTAATTCCCAGTTTTATTTTAAGCAGTGATGCTAGGAAGAAAAATAAGAGGCTCAGATTAAAGTAGAACCTATCTAATGGTGTCTTTGGGGGCAACCTCAGTGTTAAAATGGGACTAAGGAACTGCAAATGACTTAAATCATAGTACCTGCTGCCAACTCAGTGCATTACTTACAGAGAATTTTAAATGAGGGCTGTTTCATACATCCCATTGTGTTTAAATAGTATAACTGTAAACAGTTGTATGACACCTAGCAGTTTACTGACTACTGCTTAGTAGAGTATCATATTTGAACCTCCTAATGACCTTGTGAGATGAGTGTTATCACCTCCATATTAAGAAGTATGGAATCTGAATCTGAGGAGGGATAAGTGACTTGTTCAAGCTCATTCAAATACCCGAATTCAGCTTTTCTGCTTCAAGCCTCTGAGTTTTCACACTTTAAGGCAACTAATTATAAAATCAGTCAAAGTCAAACACAAGTCTGTTTCACGTAATACACTCCAAAGTCAAAAGACCCCTCTTTTATTACGCATCATTAGCTTAAAATGGTATTGCATATTCTGACTGTGGAATCATTAGGGTCATATTTGTCCTTTTCTCTGGAACTAAATTAGTCAAGTGCAGTTACTGAATTTATGGAGGGCCAGGAATAATGGGTTTGAGTTATGCAAGTAACAGTATAGCATACAGTTTATTTTATAGTAGAGGCCTACATATGATGAAGATTATCATAAAGAAAATGAGTTTTTAATTAAGCTAAAAAGGGTTATGATTGATAATAGAATTACAAAAAGGTCCTACAAGTCCTGTTCCTCGTTTAGTGTGCTAGCTCACACGATAGGTGGCCACAGATGTCAAAGATAATCACAGCAGAATTCTAATTAAATCCCTTATATGTAACTTCTCACGAGCTTGCCCCTCAATAACTTTAATTTAGATTAGGATATAAAACAATTGGTGATTTAATTAATTCTCCAGGCCCACATTCTCTAGTGTGAGTGAGTCAAAGTTTCAGTCCTATTTAGGGAAAAGGAGATAGTCAAGTTGGGACAAGCCTTTGACTGCCTTGTGATCATTTGATACTTTCTTAATTCACTGTATGGTGTACATTTTGTTTGTAGTAATTGGTCTATTTCCTGAGAATCTAGCACATGAAATATTTCTCTCCTTTGCTTTTTTCACCTATATTTTCATACTAAATATTTTTTGTGAAAGTCTGGGTTTGTGATTGTTGTTACCTTTAAATTTTTATAAATACTTAAAACTTTGTGTTATTCCTAAATCCTCTGATGAGTTGTTTTTACTGTTTCAGTTCTAGGTACAGACAGGGTGGAGCAGATGACCAAAACTTACAATGACATTGACATGGTTACACACCTCCTGGCTGAGGTAGGAATATGTCTTCTTTTTCTAAGGTACAAAAAGCTAAAACTTGAAAATCATTTAGAATTTACACACCAAATGAAAAATGATGATGTTTTTCCTCTGGGTTATTTTGTATAAGGTTGTTATAACTAGAGCAACTGGCATACCAAAGTCAACAGTTTCTGAGGTTTATTATTATGAAATTGTGGAAGACTTAATTTTTTGTTGTTATTGTTATAATGATGCTGGTTGCCTTCTCTGTCCTAGAAAAACAATCTTTAAAAATTTTTTTTTAATAAATCCCTGTTGTCATTCACCTTGAAACAGAACTGCCCATTCAAGAAACAGCTCCGTTATAAATCAACACCAACAGTTTGGAGCATCTTCCATTTTCTACTTTCAGTCTAAGCTATTATTTGTGCTCACTTTGTCCATGACAGGCTTTTTAGTATGTGTAGTGTATCTTTTCCAAGTGGTGGTCTTAAAGGTCTCTCCATATGCTTCACTTTCAATTGATCTTATAGAAACTGTCCTTCTCTTTGAAGAAAACTTCTCCCCATACCCCCCTCACCCCCAGCAGCTCCCCAGAATGATTTTGTATATCCCACTTAGCCTATATTGAAAATGAGATAAGTGGGCCTTGAAAATTTAGAGATAATCCATCCACCTGTTTTCATGTTGCTATGGAGCAAATAAGAATATATAGTGATTAATGTAAGCTGAACCCCTACTCATATACTATAAGGCACTTAGATGTATATTGACAGTTTTCCATTCTACAAAGTACTGTCCTCACCACCACCGTATAGATGGGATTCCTGTGCAATTGCTAAGTATCACCATTTACCCAGAAAGAGTCACTCTTGCCTTGCTTGACTTTTCTTTAGGCCTCCCTGCATCATTACCTCCAACTTGTGCAGACTCCCTTCTCTTACTCTAAGAAGAACCCTATAGCCTCAAAACTTCCAGTCTGTTATATTCCCTGTTTTATTTCACAATAAGATTCTTACACTAGTTGACAACAGGGCTCTTGATTATGCTTTCCTGTAAGCCTCTGGCTCTGAATGCTTATAAGCTTTGCCCTAATTGGAACTGTTTTCAACATGCCTACTGTATCATTATCATGCTTGATAGACAAATGCATTCAACAAATATTTATTGGACTTTTACTTTGTGTCAGGCCTTGTCCTCCTTTTTAAAGGCTATATTGATTTTCTAATTCACCATAGTCGTAAGTTTGAAGGTTGGGTTGCTGTATCCTAATTAATAGGGTAATCAATAAATCTCACTTGATATCAAGAAAAGAAATGCCAACTATGGTGGTCATCCATTTAACCAACATACCATTTGTGTGTCAGACCCTGTATTCATTTGTGTGTGTCTGGGCATTAAAATGGATCTTGATGCTTTCTGGGACATTGTTTTGAGTTTAGCAAAAATGACTACAGAAGTTCTAAACTACTGTTTAATTTTATTTGTACTCAAAGAGAAGATGTATTTGGTATTTTAACAGAGAGATCGTGATCTGGAGCTAGCTGCTCGAATTGGACAAGCTCTCTTAAAGCGGAACCATGTCTTGTCTGAGCAGAATGAAGCCCTGGAGGAGCAACTGGGACAAGCCTTTGATCAAGTAAGTCTTGGATCAAGTATTTGTAGCATGAAACAATTAGGTCTTGGGCAATGAAGAATTTATTTTCCTGGCTCTCCCTGAAGTGATGACGGTAGGTAGAAAAGTAACACCAGCACGTGTTGACTGTTGGTATCCATCGAACTAACCAGTAGAGAAATGAAATGTTACTGTACAGAGGAGTACCCATGTGACTCTATCTTGGCCTATATTTAGTACCTACAGCATCGTCCTTAGATTCTAACTCTTTATCCCACCCCTCTGTGTAGGCTTTGTGTGTGATCTTATCTTAAATTTATTAAAAAATATATATATCCCCAAATAAAATATCTTTTTATTCAAAAACCCGAACAAAAGGAAAACAAATTTTTGAAAATATGTTATCCATAGCAATAAGTATTTTTGGTGAGAACTGATTTGTTACTTACTTGAATTGTTACACTTCAAATTTTCCATTACTTGTTATTATCTGGTTTCATTTATATTTTATAAAAGCCTCATGTTTAATAACATTCAAGCCTTTGCTTTGAAAGTATTTATTCCCTAGAACTAAAGTTGAGAAGTCATGTAGAGTCATACAGCTTAGAAGTACAAGCCTTTAGTTGAGAATTTGAAGTAAGACTCTATTCTGATACTTTGAAGTTTCTTCAGTTTTGTTTTGAACTGTGAATGTGTCATTATCTTATGTGAAATTTTCCTCCTATATCCCTATTATAAACAATATAAAAATTGACTTTTCTTTTCACCTAGTTTAGAAAAAGCTGTATTTGTTGAGTTAATGCTCTAAAATTGTAGATTAGGAAGTATCTGAGGTTTGTTTTCTCTTTTTAGCCCTTGTTACTTGAGTCAGTAAAACCTAGAAGCTGATTTTGCGGTTTTGTTTTATGGTGAGAAGCAATGGCTCTGTGAATTAGATGCTATATTACTTGTAAGCAATGCAAAATAAAGGCCATCTTGTAAATCAAGCCCTTTTGATGTGCAGGTTAATCAGCTGCAGCATGAGCTCTCCAAGAAAGATGAGTTACTTCGAATTGTCTCCATTGCTTCTGAAGAGAGTGAGACTGATTCCAGCTGTTCTACACCTCTTCGGTTCAATGAGTCCTTTAACTTATCTCAAGGTTTGCTGCAGTTGGACATGCTGCAGGAAAAGCTCAAGGAACTGGAAGAAGAGAACATGGTTCTTCGATCGAAGGTACAGTCAACTTATTCCTACTTTCTTTTACCTTAAAGGCTATAAGGTTTAGGTCCAGACAGTATTCAGGGGAAATAAGGCATAACTTAGGATTTGCTATTGACATTCCAATTAGGGGATGGCAGCCATGGCACATGTATTTGCCTTCCATTGTTACTTAGATCCCACTGAAAAGTGGATAATAGCAAGCTGACAGATGAAGCAGAGAAAGCCACAGCATGGAATATGTATCTTGTGGAGTTTGCACAAATAGCTAAGTAATTACAACTGTGATAAGAACTCTGTTGGAAAATTACAGTGTTGCATGAGCTTGTATAATGGGGGTGGGAGGAATCAAAGAAGTCTTACTTAAGCAAGTGACGTTTTAGCTGTAGCTGTAGATTAGCCAAACAGAGATGTATGGTGGAGGGGAGGGGCTGGGGGTGGAGATGAACAGGCACATTGCAAAGGCCCTGAGAGGAACAAGGGGGAGATGTTTGTCATGTCCTTTTCTTTATCCTTTATTTTATAATAGGTAAAATTTTATGGGTTTTTTTCCCTTTGTAAGTGATGAACTTTTATCTTCAAATGAGTACTAAAGGGTTTTTTAGTTAATACTGTAAAATCATTAGAAGATATTATCATATACTGATTTTTTTTTTCCCATGGAGGCTTGTCACATAAAGACAGAAACTATTACCTATGAAGAGAAAGAACAGCAGCTTGTCAGTGACTGTGTTAAAGAACTTCGTAAGTATTAACATATTCTCTTTTGTAGCCTCTGAGCAATTCATTGGGCTGACTCAGAAATTAGATCAATGGTTTCAGTAGAAGCATCTTAAGAAACAATTTTAAATAATTACTGAAAATCTCGGAATATCACATTGAGCCTACAGCTCTATATAAAATGCCATTTGTACTTTTAAGAAGTATCTTTGTTTCAAATTGTCATCATTAAATAAAGACCTATATTTCTATGTGTTATAGCATGTTAGAATGAAGGGAACCAAAGCTCTTATTTTGTTGATGAGGATATAGTTCTATAGAGAATATGATTTGCTGAAGTCAGAAAACTGGTAAGTAGCAAAGCTAGGGCTTAAATGATGGTATAAGACATAATATTCAATGAGTATTAAGTGCCAGCTCTGTGTCTATAAAGAAATATAATTTAGTTTCATTGTATTGTTAACTAAAATAATTTTTAAAAAATCAGTTGGAAAAAGATCAGCTTTACTAGAGAAAAAATTTTAATCTCTCCGTAAATATAAACCGTTTTGTGTTAAAAGAAGATATGACATCATCATATCAAATCGTTTGGGCTGTGGGCCTCAGAATGTGGTACCTTCTACAGAATATTAGAGAACCAGAAGCAATGTAAATTGAATCTTCTCCATCAGCTCCATCTTTACCCACCTTTTACACTTTAAAAAACAAAAAAGAAATGACTTACCGAAGAACTTGGATCTTGATTTCTTGCCTCCTTATTGCCATCCTTTGAAATATTATAGACATTCTATCCATTGAAAAATAGTTGTATATAGCACTGAGAAATAGTTTTGCCACTTGTTTAGATGTCAGAGTTTTTATATGAAATAAAGATTTATCTCCCCAATGGAATTCTACAGCATGCCAGAATGCTAGATTGTAAGAATTGCTTTAGAAGCCCTACTCAGTTTGCTAGGTATCCCAGAAAGTCTCTCTCCTATATCTCAGTAGGAGAAGCATCTCAGTAGCTTTAACAGATTGTGACTGCTCCATTCTGGGAATATTCTTTTGTTAGATTTGTTAAGCTTGATTTTCATTTCTTTTGGGATCTTATTTATGTCCCTGAAGAGTTCTCAAAGACAGAAACGTCTCGGCACTTACAAAGACAGGTAATTCACCTATCTCTTTTCAGCCTTCTTGTCCTTCATAAAGAAGAGTGCGGCAAAATCGTTAGCTTGCTTGCCTTTACAGGTCATCTCTTCTTAGCTTCGTTGCCTCCTGTTAAATTCCCAGCATTAACCTATTTCAGAAGAACCTTTAGTTTTCTCTATTGTGTGATCCAGATTTATTTCAAATTTATGTTAAAGAAAAATCAATTTGTGATAGTCCAGTGCTTTTTACAAAGCAGGATTTGCCCCTTAGGCCATAGTTTGCCAGCCTCTGCTCTACATTTATATTAAGTTTTATTTCTGTTTTGTTTTCAAGGTGAAACAAATGCTCAGATGTCCAGAATGACTGAAGAATTGTCTGGGAAAAGTGATGAACTGATTCGATACCAAGAAGAGATCTCCTCTCTCTTGTCTCAGATTGTAGATCTTCAGCACAAAGTTAAAGAAGTAGGTTCATTCATTCAACAAAAGCACCGACCTAGTGCTTTATACTCTGCCAAGTGCTAGATGCATTAAGCAAAATAAGCATGGACCCTGCCCTTTTACAATGCTTCAGTCTGATTGCTCTTTTATTCTTCTGCCATGAAATAGTGTGAATGACTACTTTAAAATCACTATTTCTTTCCTTAAAATGGGGTTAGATTTTCCTCAGAAAGTGCGATGTCAATTCCTGACTCATGCTCATTGTCCTATGAACACCTTGATTAAGCTGGCAGTCTGCCCATTTTATTGTGCTTATTTGGCTTTTGAAAGGTTAGCTTTTGATAGTCCTCTGGACTATGTCCCTGAAAGATTCTTAAGATGGCTTAAAAAGAGAGAGCGTAGCCTGTATTTTATATGGGAAGGTTTCACATGTCTCTTTTAATATGTTGTTAGCATGTGATTGAAAAGGAAGAACTGAGACTTCACCTCCAAGCTTCCAAAGATGCCCAAAGACAACTGACGATGGAGGTAATGGAATCTTCCTTTATCTTGTGTGATATGGGAAGGGAGGAGTGAATAGTTTCTCTTTTCTTTGTGAATAAGAATGATTAAAGGTGATTGCCAGATGTAAAACAACAGCAGAAGATTAAGATGAAATTATAAGATCTAAGAAGTAAAAATTTAAAAAAATTCTCTCTCTGAAACTAATAACATGACAACATCCTTCTTGATTAATTGGGGAAACCTTGACTTTTATAAGATTCTTTAGGAATATGTGACCCTTTTACCAATCTACTTTAACTAACCCAACAGTTTTTAAAATAAGATACTTTCTAATAATAATAATAATAACAATAACAATAACAATAATAATAATAATATCTGGTTTTATACCATATATGTCAGGAGAAATAGCAGAAATCTCTTACTTTCTATCTACATAAAAATCTTATATATTAGATATAATTTAGTGGTTCCTTAGTACGTATAAGAATTACCTGGCAGAGTGAGTTTTTTTTTTTCAATGTAAGTTTCAAATAGAGATTCCTAAGCACCATCCCCAAAAGTTTCTAATTCAGTAGGTCCAGAGTGAAGGCCTAGACTCTGCAATTTTAATAAGCACCCTTAGCCGTAGTGATACTGCTGATGCAATCAACATACCACACTTGAAGAAATTTTTGAAGTTAAAATGTACGCTGAAAATTGTGTACTTTTTTAACATGCTTGTGTATCTAACTATAAAGAAGATTCTGAAACAAGAGAGAAGTAACTGCTTGTTTAGGATAACTGAGCACCCTGACATCATATACAATACTTTGTAGACTTGACCTTGTCATTTATAGACTTAGAGGGATGTTTAAAAACGTACGTATCTAATATTAAGCTAAACTAAGTTGACCATAGCTATTATACTTCCTCTATATGTTTTTCTTTAATTTTTATTTATTTATTGTTTTTGTTTGTTAATTTGTTCCCGGGGGGAGGTAATTAGGTTTCTTTGTTTATTTTAATGGAAGTACTGGAGATTGAACCAGGAGCTTGTGCGTGCTAGGCACGCACTCTACCACTGAACTATAGCCTCCCCCGTCTCTGTAAGAATTTTAAGGATAGGAAACATCAAATATTGAATTGACAATTATGGTTGTCTCAGCTACATTTCAGGTTTTTAGGAAATCACATTTATGTGTAATTCTGGCCAAGATATACCCTAATTCTGGCAGCTTGAAATAGATATACTTTCCTTGCTTGATTTGTTTCAGTCTCTGTGTTAAAATTATATTCATAAAGTTAACGAGTCCTGTGGATAAAATTAATTCTTAGCCCAATGGGTGTTTTGCCGCCATTGTCATTTTGAGAATATAATAAAGGACACTAATTACCATCCTTTCTTTCAGCTGCATGAGTTACAAGACAGGAACATGGAGTGTCTGGGAATGTTACATGAATCCCAAGAAGAAATAAAGGAACTTCGGAGTAGATCTGGCCCTGCTGCTCATCTCTACTTTTCCCCGTCCTATGGAGTTTTTCCTGGGGTAAGGAATGAGAAAGATGTTATGTATTTTAGGGAAACTTGTTTAAGGCTAGATGGTCCTGAGGGTAATATGGCTTCTGATGGTGTAAAGCATCTTGAACAGAGATAATGTGGTTTGTCCCTGTTTTTGGAATTCAAGGAACTTAGGCCTTTATTTGCATATCTATATCTACCTTGATACTCCTATTTATTGCCTTTCTTCTAACAGTTAACCTTTTAGATTTATTGTAATATAAAGATGAACCCTAAGGAAATTAGGTTTGGGTCTGTGTACCATAGAGCTACTTCAACTTGGGTCATCCTTGCCCTAGGCCCACCACATGTCACTTTCTCAAATAGTGCAGTGAACATGTAAAACCTCTTTTAATGATCTTGAGTCTCTTCAAATATTTAACTTCAGTTACAGTGTAAGCTCCATGAGGGCAGGAATCATGTTTATTTAATTCATCAATAAATGGTTTTTTTTAATTAAAGAAATTAATGATAACTTCTGAGTTTATGCCAGAATTTGTAATGTTGATTCAAAGGGTTGTTTTAACAATCTAGCTCTTAAACACTTCCGTGCAATTTTTTTAAGGACCGAAACTATAAATTATAATAGATTTTCTGAAGAATATAGACGCAGAATTTTTGTTTAACTTTTAATTTTGAAATAATTTTAAACTTAGACTAATGTTCCAACAGTAAAACAGAAAACTCTCATGTATTCATCGCCTAGATTCCTCAAGTGTAACATTTTACTACATTCTCCATATTGTTCTCTTATTTTTTCTGGACCATTTAACAGTAAGTCACAGATACACGGTATTACTCCTTAATACCTCAGTGTGTATTTATTAAAAACAAGGACACTCTCCTATATAACCACATACAACTGTCAACTTCAGGAAATTGACACTGATACAGTCCTATCACTATCTCCTCCACAGAGCCCATTTAAATTTTGCCAATTGTCCCAACAGTGTTCTTTGAAGGATACATTGCATTTGGTTGTTTTAATCAGACAGTTCTTATGTCTTTGCTTTATCTTTCATGACCTTTTAGAATGTCCTTAATTTGGGTTTGTCTGCTGTTTCCTCATGATTAGATTGAGGCAATGCATGTTTAGCAGAAATAATGCCATGTTCTTCTCAGTACATTGTATCAGAATGCACACATTGGCCATTTATCCCATTACTAATGATATTAGTTAATTTTGATCACTTAGTTAAGGTAGTATTTGCCAATTTTTTCCACTATAATCAATGTTAATTAATAGTTGATTGAATTAATGTTACTAATTAACTTCGCAATGAAGAAAATTGGCAGATACTATCTTAAACAAGTGATCAAGTTACTATTTTGTGGGGAGATATTTTGAGATTATTTAAAGATCCTGTTTCTCATCAGACTTTTACCCACTAGTTTTAGCCCCCATTGATGATTTGTGTCTGACTCAGTTATTACTAGAATGATTGCCAAATGGTGGTTTTCTAATTCCATAATTTTTCAACATTTATTCATTGGCATTATTTTGTAAGTTAGAGCTTTTCTGCTTCACTTATTTATTCATTTGTTTACTTACGTTAGTATACACTCATAGATTTCTATTTTAGCCAATGGATTATAATCCATTATTACTAATATTTATTTTGATACTTAAATTGTCCCAGATATGGCCAGTGGGATCTCCTTCAAGCTCATCTTGCCTTTTCTCTGTCCCAGTCTGGAATCAGCCATTTCTCCAAGGAGCTCTGGTTACTTTTAATGAGGAATGATGTTTGGAATCCAAAATCTGGGTGTTAGGTGTCCATTGCCACTAGAGTGTCATTGCTACCAGACCCTCTCAGCAGGTAGAGCTAGGAAATATATGTGTGTTCGTATGTACAAGAACACATCTATATCTATCTTTTCATTCATATCCATGTTTGTTTATAGATAAATAAACATATATTTAAATAAAGATATAGAAAATAAATATAATACATATATAAAATCATAAGTTCACACCCATACCTCCAATTCTAGTCATTGTCAACTCAGCCCCACTGAGCATGCCACACATGCCAGTTGACTCTTCATTCCTGACCAGAGAAAGGGAAAGCTTGCTTATTTTTCTTTTAATGATTTTCTATGTTATAAAAGCTGTACATGTTTATTATAGAAAAATTAGAAATTACAGAGAAGCAAAAATAGTTAAATACCATCAAATCCTGACCTCTGCAGAATCACTATGAACATCTTGGTTTATAGCATTTCATACTCTTATTTTTGTGTGTCTACAAATGTAGTATTTTCTATTTACCATAATTGTTTCTTCCCCACTGCTTTCCTGTAAAAATATACCATGAAAAAGTAGTTGGTACTTTTTAAAAGTTACATTTCTAGAATGTCTCTTTTTTTCCCCCTGCATTTTAGCCTGTGACTATTTTCTTATGTTTTCTTTCATTATAACACCAAAAGTATTGGATTCTGGAAACTGTTAATTAATTTAAAGACAGTTCTTTTCCCCCAACAGGCTTTTTAGGTAATCAGTGTAGTAAACTCAGGCTTTTTTTCTTAGGAATCTCTGGCAGCTGAGATTGAGGGGACCATGCGTAAGAAGCTGAGTTTGGATGAGGAATCTTCTCTCTTTAAACAAAAGTAAGTACAGATCGCATGTGTTGTTACTCAACCATTGAGATGGAAATTAAAAAGAAGCCACAGTCCAAAGTGACTGATATTTTGAAATTCAGTAGTAAATCTGCTTACTATTTAATTTTTCCTCATAGTGTTCACATTTGTGAGAGCGTTCTCCTGTTCTGAAATTTAGTTTCTAATGATTTCTCCTAAACTTTAGAGGCTCTTCAGGGTGGCTTTATTTTTAATGAACTGCACATATGTGTCTCTTTTCTGAAGCACTCCACTGGTAGGCAGTGGTAATAATGAACACTTCTTTTTTGACAGAGCCCAACAGAAACGGGTATTTGATACTGTCAAGGTTGCCAATGACACACGGGGCCGCTCTATCTCATTCCCAGCTCTGCTACCCATTCCAGGCTCCAACCGTTCAAGTGTCATCATGACAGCAAAACCTTTTGAGTCTGGTTTACAACAAACAGAGGACAAAACAATCCTAAGCCAGGGGAACAACTCAGAGGAGGTTCCAGGGTAAGAAACATAGATTCATATACTCGAATTCTATCATTGCTCTGTGCTATCCCAAGGAAGTTCTGAACTGTCAGTTTTCATTCAGTAATGACTCCCTGTATCATTATTTGTAAGGCAGGTCATTGGAGTGAAAAAGCTACATTTAATTTAGTGTATTCTAAATAGAGTTTGTATTGAACTATAAAATTCTTTGCTACTTCCTTCTTTGGTGTGGCAAAACTTGAGTCTAAATCTTCGTGTTCAAAGTTAAATTTGTTTGCATCTTTTTGGTCATTGGCAGTTATACATAGCATTGGATGACACTTTCTCTTAATTCATGCTCATAATCTCAGCTGCTTTGGTGCCTTTAGGATACACAATAATCTTGAATACCTATTGAGGAAAATCAGATTGCTCTCAATTTCCTATTTGTTTAATTTTAGATTTTTTTCCTGCTTTTCATTAATTCATTTCATTGAATTACATAGAACTAGAAATTAAAGAGGATTACTGGAAAGTCAGCTGAAGGCTTTGAAAGTTAGATATTTGGCACCTGAGAGAAGTCTTTCCTCATGCAGAAATCCATTACCCTGGGTTTTTCATCATATTGCCTGGTCTGTAGCAGGTAGCTTCTGCACCCACAGTAGCCTTATGTGTCAGTACTGCCTCACTGTATGCAGTTCTTAAGAGAAACAAATCTATGTGAATTCACACATAGAATAACTAAAACTTGGCTTGCTACTCTTTCTTCTGATATCAGTGATAAGATACCACCAATTTTTAAAATGTGGAAAAGTGAAAAACTATGTATTACAGAACTATGAAAATGCAGTATTTACGAATCTTGTTTTTTGTTTGTTTTGACTTTTCAATGCATGTTTATTGAATAAATGAACTTCTCAAATGCTGATATCTCAAAAACATTATGAAAACTGGTCTCAAAAATTTGTGTGTTCATTTGCTTCTTTATTAATAGTCTCCTATAGTCTGCAACATGTTCTTTTTTTAACTTTTATACAATTTTTAAAGGTTACTTTCCACTTAAAACAGTTATTACAAAATATTGGCTGTGTTCCCAGTGTTGTACAATACATCCTTGAGCCTATCTTACACCCCATAGTTTGTATCTCCCAGTCCCCCACCCTTATATTGCCCCTTCTCCCCCTACTGGTAACCACTAGCTTGTTCCTATATCTGTGAGTCCAATTTTTTTTTATTATATTCACTAGTTTCTTGTATTTTTTTTAGATTCCACATATAAGTGATATCATACAGTATTTGTCGTTCTCTGTCTGATTTGTTTCACTTAGCATAATGCCCTCCACATTCATCCATGTTGCTGCAAATGGCAAAATTTTGCTTTTTTATGGCTGAGTAGTATTCCATCTCTCTCTCTCTCTCTCTCTCTCTCTCACACACACACACCATATCTTCTTTATCCATTCATCTGTTGATAGACCCTTAGGCTGCTTCTATTTCTTGGCAATTATAAATAATGCTGCTGTGAACATTGGGGTGCATGTATCTCTTCAAATTAGTGTTTTGGATATATACCCAGGAGTGGAATTGCTAGGTCGTATGGTAGTTCTATTTTTAATTTTTCAAGAAACCTCCAAACTGTTTTCCACAGTGGCTGCACCAATTTACATTCCCACCAACAGTGTACGAGGGTTTCCTTTTCTCCAAATCCTTGCCATCATTTGTTATTTGTATTCTTTTTGATGATAGCCATTCTGACAGGTGTGAGGTGATATCTCATTGTGGTTTTGATTTGTATTTCCCTGATGACTAGCGATGTTGAACATCTTTCCATATGCCTATTGACCATCTGCATTTCCTCTTAAATGTCTACAGTGTTCATAGAGAATTCTATGACCCAAAGTAGTTTTTTTCACATTTTGATATTTTTGAAAGTATTTTTCTTTTGCAGCCAATGACATATCATACTTTAATGGGTAGTATTGTTTTATTTCTTAGTAGTACATAAAATAATGGTACCTCTTAACCATCAGTGGTAATATAGATTGAGTGAAATATGATAATATTTAGTTTAACTACTTTAACTGAATTTATAGATGATCATTATCTGAAGTTTCAAAGTTAAGTGAAATAGAAGTTAGTAAACACCACATAATAAAGTATATTTTTGTCTATCTGAAGTCACTTGAAATAATCTATAAAAATAGAATATAGTATTAGAGGTGTGGGTTTGTTGTTACTATTTCTATATTCCTAATATCTAAGAAGAAAATACGCATTTTGAAGATCAGTCTCTTGAACATTCATCATTGTGGAAAGGAGAGGTCTAGTCAGTGCATGTGATTGTCCTGCAGGAACATTCGGAAGGTGGATCAACCAGGACCCTCTGCGGAGAGTGATGTGGCTGCAGCCCTGCATCGCCTGAGTCTGCGGCGACAGAACTACTTAAGTGAGAAGCAGTTCTTCGCTGAAGAATGGGAGCGGAAGATCCAGGTTCTGGCTGACCAGAAAGAAGGGGTTAGTGGCTGCGAGACCCCCACCGAGAGCCTTGCCTCTCTCTACACTGACCAGTCAGAGATCACAGACCTCAGCAGTGCCAGTTGCCTTCGAGGTTTTATGCCTGAAAAATTACAAATTGTCAAGCCCCTTGAAGGTAATAAATAAGTAAAGGCCATTTCTAACATGTTGCTTCTTGGCTTTTCCTCCCCCTGGAATTGAAATTTGTACTGTAATTATAAGAGCACTATGTGCAAAAGATATCTTTTTAGCCCTTCGCTGTTTGGGTGCCAGTGCATAGCAGTATTTTGTGGAAAATGAGTGAAAAGATATGCATTCTCCAAGCCATCGGCTGGCTGTCAGTTCTATTCTACTCGTGTTTTTATACAAATGTGAGGGAGGAAGAGTAATCTTTTCTCTTCCTTTGCTAAGGAATTTCCTTGGAATATCTTAGACAGCAGTTTTCATGGTAAGATAAATGGGATATGATAGATAAATAAAAATAATCTGCATATAATACTTCATCTCTACCTTCCTTTTCAAAAAAGAGTTCTTTACCCAAGAAGTGTCATTTGCTTAGAGGTATTTTTCTTTTGTTCTGTTCTGATCATTCCAGTTCAGTTTCTGTTCTCTTCTAAAATAGAACTTGAATTCAAAATAAATTTCTTTGTTTTATGGAATATTGACAATCTTCAAATGATCGTCTGCTATTATCATAAGTCTGCATTAGAAAAAATAAGGACCCCTCAAACTCAAAGGTTCTGTTAGTTAGTTTTATTCACTAATCTTCAGTGCAAGTATTTGTCAGATAAAATGGGATAAAATGAGTATCAGTGACATAATTAGACACTGCATCTAGCTTGCAGTGATCACTCACCGGCATCCGTAGACAGCGACCAGGAGATTAGATCCTCCTTTTATCACCTTCTTCACTTCCCTACTCTCCCTGAGAGCCTGGTGAAAGGATGGTCAAGAGCAGGGTGGAGAAGTATACAAAAAACACTGAAATTCAGGGTGTCTTCCAACCTAAGAGCCTGGCTTTTGACTTCAAAATTCATAGGCATGGTTCCAAGCCAAAGGAATGTTGATTTTTGTCACCTGAGGAAATTCAGCCCCACCTCTGAGGCACATGTCTTCCGCCTCATCACTGCCTCTGCATCC